>NC_068339.1:32644546-33844546 GCF_014633365.1 Diospyros lotus | reverse complement strand
AATAAATCCTGATTTTATGGGATTAGATTTAGGTCAACTTTATGATTTATATTTGGTATCTTCTATTCTATGTTTGGAAGTTTCCTATTTGTGTATTCCTAGAACAAAGGAATCTTATTGACCCTTATTTTGATATATTGTAATACCTATTGATGGAACAAGATTATGGGAGAATTCTTCTACAAAAATTATTGTTTCATGGTATTAAAGCCAACATTGGGGTTGGGCTAAATTTTTTTCCCCATTCTCTTTTGAACTGAGATGGTTCTTTTAATGGAAAGTCAACAAAATTTAATTTCACAAATTCTTTCAAAAATAAAGGCGTGAAAAAATCAAAATTTTAAAGAGAAAAGTCAACATTTTTTACTTATATAACAAAGTGGAATTCCAATAGAAAACTTTGATAAAGATTGAACACATTTTGAACACGTATTTCTCAAGAGATAGAGACATTTTTCATAGAGTGAACCTTAAAGAAAATTTTGTAAGACTTGATAAAGTATAAATAATATCTTTGTGCTAAGAATTTTTCATTTGAAAATTTCAAAACATAAATCAACATGAACCATTTTCAAATTCTAAATTTAAATTCACCAAGTTTTTTTATCATCAAAATTACTAGAAAACATAACAAGATCATCCAATCCATCAAGTGGCTCTTGATTACAATATAAATCTTATTCTCTTGCCTTTAATGACCCTTCCTCCCATGGCAATTCTTGGGATAATTAGTCTCTTGCAAATATCTTCTATTATCGTACCTTTGTTCCACCAATTGATTGGTTTTTCTAAATAATTCTCTATATTCTTTCATACAAGGATTTGTTTTTCTATGAAATTTACAATAAAGTTGGGTCCCAATGACTTTCCTTTCGATCCTTTCATCTCTTCAACTAAATGAATCTCCCTCCTTAAGTCACCCATTCTTCGCTTATTGTAGTATCATTCAATGAACCTAAATTTTTTAAAGTCATTATGTCTTCTATCGATGTATTCATTCTCATATTATGATGAAGAAATTTGCACATTCTTCTTTCTTTTTGGCTTATCTCTATTCTTTTTATCCATTAAATGACCTCCATACCTATATATCCTTATATTCTCAAATATACATATGGGAAACTCTTGGGAACTTTATAAAAAATATCAGTAGAAAGCCTCAAGTCCAAGATTTCGCCCATCAAAATGGTTGTAACCACCTTCTCATCCACATAATTAACTTCCATTGGAGCATTCAGGATCGTTCAATATAATAGGGTAACGATTCACTTTTTTCTTGTTTAACTCTAAGTAAGTTGGTGCAAGATCTTTTCATCATCGGATGGCATCCAAACCCTAATATGAACTTTTTAGCTAACTACTTAAAGCTCGAAATACTCCTAAGTTTCAAATTATTGAAACAATCTTTGACACTTTTCTACAAGGTTTGCGGAAATCCTCAACAAAAAAGTGTTTCTATTGGCCTCTTATAATCCATTGTCAACTTCTATCTAGTAACATGAGCTATGAAATTATCCATGCCAAAACAACTTTCTAGAGGATGAAAGTTGAACCTTAATGGATATTAATCCATTAGGATGTTATAAGCAAAAGGCTTAGTTATAAAATATGAATAACCAAATTTTCTCTACTCTTCCTGAAGTTTTCTTCCATGATTCTCAATAGCTTATGATAGCTTCCTTGATCAACAATAACATTTGAATTTCTTGTTTTTTCTTGTTGAACTTATCTTTTACTCAATGGATTGCATCCTTTTGAAGATGTTGAAGCTATCTATCAATACAGTTCTTTCAACGATGACAATATCTTCTCTGCTCATAATCATTTTTAAATTCGCTCTTGCGTTGTTTTTCTTTTTCTTGATCTTCCTCATGTCACTCATGTTCCTCGAACTCTTATAATGGGAGCTTTTCATTTACGTGGTCTCTATCTCACTCAATAGTTTGTTGATTCTTTTCATGCTCTAAAATTTTCACTTTTTTCATTATAGCATTTCAAATTTGCAAGCAACTCATATTGCATTTCCATCATAGACTTCAAAGTTTCATGCATCTCTGAAATTTACTCCTACAACGTGCATGATTCAATTAAAACGTTCAATTCTACCTCCATGTCTTTTATCAAATTCCTATTTTCCTCTGTTCTATCAATTATTTTAACAATTTTTCTTAGACCTTATATTTTTACTCAAAACAATTTTTGAAAAATTGTACATGCAAGAAATTCAAAAGTCCTACGTTGGGCACCAATTAATTATGGAATTTGAGTCAGTACAACATGTTCGATTCACATTTGACCTTGCAATTTTATTTCTTCAATTGTTGAATCTTCTCTCCTATGATCGCTTTTTCGTAGTCCTTTTTCCCAGCTCTTCTTTCCTTCTATTTATAAACGACTAAGTCAGTGACTATTCCTTATTCCTTACTGTTTTACTGTGGGGTCCTTATTCTTTTCCTATTCACACTTTTGCCCCCTTCATGAGTTATTTAATTTCCCCCTCCCCCTCATTAGAAGGGCATTGGGATTTTCAAAACAAAGATATATATATATATATATTTTACAATTAAGACGAATCTCATGGTGGCCATTGTAATCCTCTATATCGTTTAATTATAATATGATTACATCAATGATATAAATTAAGGTTTTATCTCCTTTCTTTTGCCATAGAAGAACTCACCAAGCACATTCAAGAAAAAATTATTTTATTGCATATTATTTACAAATGATATTATCTTGGTGAATGGGGTTAAGGGTAAACCCAAAGTATATAGAAACACTGTTAGAGAATTGAAAAGTGAACAAGTGGAATATTGTCCTAGTAAAAATAAAAATTTATTAAACTTAGAGATAAAGTTATCATAAGAAAGTATCAAAAATATCAATTTAGATATGGAGGATGATCTTTTGTTTGAAAAGAATAGATGATTACAAATGATGTTAAGTTACATTTGGGTGATAGGATTATCATTTGAAATAGATAACTGTTAAAAATGATATTTAAAATTCAATTATTCTAATCATTATAAAAAAAAAATATGAAAATTATAATATTTATACACATATGACACAATACATATACATAAACGTATATAAATATAGGTTAAAGACATAATCAGCCTCCTCATCTTTTATCATTTAACTATTTAGCGCCCTTAACTTAAACAAGAACCTATTAGGTCCCCCAACTTCCAATTTTGAAACAGATAAATACTTGGGTTAGCGCGTATGTTACACACGTGATTGAGGTGCACGCAACACCTTCATCTTCTTCTTCCTTCCTTCTCGTCACCAGCGACCACCGCAGACCCATCTTTTTCTTCCTTTTTCATCTTCTTCTTCCTCTCTTCTCGTCGCCAGCGACCACCATAACACCATCTTCTTTTTCTTTCCTTCTCGTCGCCAGCGATCGCCGTAGAACCATCATCTTCTTCTTTTTTCCTTCTCGCCAGCCACTTGTCGCTCACTGCCTCTCTCTCGCTCTTTCTCTGTCGGTGGTCGTTAGCGGTGTGAGAGGCGTGGGGCGGGCAGATCTGAGCTGACGGCATGGGAGGCGAGCGGTCGCTCACTCGCTCACCTTCCTCGTGTGGGTGGCCGGCTATGGCGTCGGGGAGGGGGGCGTAGACGTTGATTTGGCTCGGGGGGCCGGCAATGGCATCGATTAAGGTTAGTGGGCGGGCGGGCAGTCATCTTCTTCCTCTCTCTGCCTCTCTCTCTCTCTCTATCGGTCCTGCTCGCTCTCTCTCTGTCGTTTCAGGCGACTATCTGCCGGCGGTGGCCACCAACCTCTTCCTCTCTTGCAGATCGAGACACATTACATGCTCTCATTGGCTTGGTCAATGTGGGGCCCACATCAGACCGCGGGTGTAACTCATGCGCAATACTTGTTGCACTAAGGTATGAAGTTGTTACAAAATTAGTAGTTGAGGTACATAATAGGTTCAAAATTGGAAGTAGAGGGACCTAATAGGTTCTTGTTTAAGTTAAGGGACTAAATGGTTAAATGATAAAAGGTGAGGGGGCTAATTATGCCTTTAGCCTATAAATATAATACATATATGTATGAATGTGTATATGAATATATGTATATACATTTATATACGTACATATGTTTTATATATACAAACATGTATGCAATTAAAAATATATACATATAGACGTGTGCATATAGACATGCATTTATACGTAAGGTATACATGTATACATATGTAAGTACATGTGCATTTGTTATCATATATGTATATGTAAATATTTTAACAAATATGTCTACATATATATATATATATAAGTATTTGTTATTAATAGGCTTAATGCATTCTTTAGTCCTTGGACTAATAAAAAAATGGCTTTAAGGATATCAATTAAATTGTGCTCACTATTCATCTCTAGACAAAATAATTTTATACACTTTTAGTTATTGACTTAACCGGCATTAACTAAGACGTTAATTTTGTCTCGTCACACTGTCACATCACTGACATGTCATTCATATTATTCTTGTCAGCACTGCTATGTCACCACATATATACACACACCCAGCCATGGCTGCCAGCTATCATGGGTAGCCCTTCTTCCCCCATTTTCCCTCTCTCCTCATTCTGGACCGTTCTTGCCTCTGTGCTCTTCGTCGATTTAGCTATTACCGGTTGCCTCGGACGCTTACCATTTGATTGTCAACCTCGCTTCTTGTTCTCAAATTTGCAACTCGTGATTTCAGCCACCAACCGTCGCTGCCTCTTGTTTCTGCTCCTATTCCTTGCACCACCTGCCCAATCTCCTCCTCATTCTCTCTCTCTCGACCACTGACAGAGCTTCATCTCTTCTAGATCTGGGCAACTGTTGACCAAGCTTTATCTCCACCAAATCGAGTCTTCGACCAAACTGGTAAGTTCGACCAAACCCACACACAAACACACAGATGCCCCCCTCTCTCTCTCTCTTGCCCAGATCTGTCCCCCGACCGTTTGGGGTCAAGGAAACCTGGGCTCCCCGACCCTCAACAGTCGAGGAACGACTGGGGGTCGGGGACCAAGGTTCTGGGGTTCCCCGACCCCCAACAATTGATGGCCATGGCGGCTAGCCGCCCCACTGCTGGGTTCCCAATCCCAATCACGACTGGGTCAAGGAACCCAACCTCCCCATGGCCGTAGTCGGGAAGCCCAACTGTGGAGACTTTTTTTTTATTTTTATAAAAATATAGACAGCATATATGAATATTATGAGTGACGTGTCAATGTGACGAGGCAAAATTAACGTTGGTTAAGGTAAAGACTAAAAGTGTATAAAATTATTTTGTCCAGCAATAAATAATAACCACAATTTAGTTAATATTCTTAAAGCTTTTTTTTTTGATTTATTCAGGGATTAAAAAATGCATTAAGCCTTACTAATAAAATACAATTAAATATTTTAGTACAAATCCATCCATTTTATGAAATGGTATCCAAACATGCACGTACGTGCACACACAAGCTTAAGCTTCCAAGTCAGGGTGGGGTTCTAAATGAGTTCTCATTTAGTTTTTATTAATTTTACTTAATAAATATAAAAATTCAAAATTAAAGAATGCATGCTGAAAATTTATTTAAAATATTTTAAATAAAAATATTTTTTATTATGTTCAATAATTTTTTTTTAAAAAAATCAAATAACTTTTTATTTTAAAATTTTAAAATAAATTTAACTCCTTTTTTTCATTTGAATAATTTATCTTAAACTTTATAAATAAATTACCTTAATAAAATTTTATCTTACTTTAACAAACATCTTCAACAATCACGTAAATAAAATTTATTCAAGATGACCTAATAGATAACGTGGCGGGAGAGGAAAACCAGATCCTTCAAGTATTCCTTCCCTTCCAATTGTCTCCTCCTCTCCATTCCATTTATTGGCCTAAGAGCCTGGAAGCAGGGGAAACAGGAACACACACACACACACTCAACATCCATCTCTTTTACCAAAACCTTAACCGATAATTAGCAAACAGCTACAAAAAAGCTAATCATCAGCAGCTTCAACTTGATATTATATTATACCATATCTACGAAAAAACTACAAATATCAAAACAATAAAATCCTATTTATCACCCAGTCTTTGTTCGTTTTTGCTGCTGCCTTTTCCATCCCAACTTTTTCTACGGCATGTGCTTGCTTGCGCCGGTGGTCACTACTTTTTAAGGGGGAGGGGAAGGGGAAATAACTATCTATCTGTATTCAAAGGTCAGAAGGCACAACACACAGAAAAACTCCTTAATTGAGGAGATTTAGGCTCCATCAGGTCAGGGCTCTGAAGCTCATGATTCTTCTTCTCTCTTTCCTGCGAGTCATCACATCAACTTCAATGAGATAAGATATCCATCATCATCGCATGCATGCCTTCTAAGGTCTGAAGATAAATTAATCAACAATTGGGAGGTAGGTAGAATAATCACCCACCGTCCATTTGATTTTGATGCACCCTTTCTCGTGCAGTATTTATTGCCATCTTTTTCACTGACTCAGCTGTAATCAACCAATAACCCCAAGTTAAGTTACAACGATGAAGCAAAGGGTGCTACCAAAGTCATCTAGATTTGTGACTAACCAAAGTAGCATGCAAAATTCAGGCCAAGCTGGTCTTTCTATACAACATGCATACAAAAGACACATATGCCCTTTGAACCACACCAGGCAGAAAGATTAACCCAGCTAAGAAAAGAGACTTAGATACTGATCCAGTAGCTAGCATGCAAATCAAGTAACAAGAGTAAGGATTTCAGTGCTGTTATTTACCCAATCCTCTAACTTCATACACATAGGCCAACAATGCGTGAGATCATCTGCTTGGTTAAAGAGAGTCAAATCTTCCAACCAACAAAATGGTTCAAGAAAGGCAAATGAATGGCCACAACAGAAGCAGGATCTAGCATGCACATAGGGGTCTCTCGTACTGATAGGAATTTAAGTAAATGTCGTAACCCATGATGATAGTTCGATTCTCAAATTGTTGAGGAAATGTTTACTTGTTTCCAGTTATTATTAAAGGACTAATATTGAATATGATCTGTAGAATATTCCTTAATAATGAGATGGAACAGGGAAGAGTAACAATGATTTTTGACTATTGAACTGGCAAGATAATGGTTTTAATTTTTTTGAAAAAGAAGGGCACTGTGAGAACAAAGAAGAAAAAGCCAAGCTAAAAAAAAGAAAAAGAAAAAGGAAGGGAGTTACTATAATATAAGGGATGAGAAGGTGGCAAAGATCAGAATAGAGAAACTTCCATGTGCCTATACCAACAATTTTCTTTTTGGAATGGTCGAGTAAGCTTACCTTTAAATTTTCTCTTCTTGCTAGCCCTTCTCCTCTTCCTTTCTGCTTTTGTTAGTTCTATTTCTTCTTTAATATCTCCTTTGCCAGCAAAAACTTCCTCTGGAGCCAACATAGCTGCATCTGATACTGCCAGAGGTGCAATCTACCATGGAAGCATGCATGTTAATTAGCTATACATTCCAGCTTTGATATAACTACTCTAGATGCAAAAATCTAATGAAATTATTAAGATATGAAATTTGACTACCTCTTCCATAGCCAATGCAGGTACATTTGTTTGGATTGACATATCTTCAATGACCTGTCTCAGGTCAACCATCATAGATAAGTACAAACTACTAAAATATTCAAATCCATCGCTTTTTGACTAAATTTCATCAGGAAAAAAAGTTAAAGAGGCATACTGGTTTTGGAGCAAAGTGGAAATGTGACAGAGCATCCAATTTCAAGCATAGTTTCTTGAACAGCATACTTGCCTGACCACAATTATAGACCCATAGTTAACTCATTAGGGAATAAAAGATGAAATCCCGTGCTTTCCACAGTCGACAACCAAAAGAGTTTCCTATAGTTCTTCACTATTCATGTGGCCAAACCACACCCCCCCCCCCCCAAAAAAAAAAAAAAAGAAAGAAAGAAAGGAAGGAAAAGGGGGAAAAAAATTCAATCAAACCAAAAAGGGAAAAAGAACAGATTGAAAAATAAAAATCCCTAGAAAGGAGAAGTTGCCGCTACTGCATGCTCACTCAAACACCATTCGGAAATAGAAATCTTCTCAACCCTCACCGTAAAGAGTCCAGATTTGCATTTCCCAGATCCAGGTTGGGAAAGGGTGAGCCACAAGTAGGCTACATTTCTTGTATAATCAATCTATAAATATCCATCCTAATATTCATCTAATACAGGCGCTGCTTGCATGGATATAATTACTAGTAAATGATATAGAAGTCGGGGTAGGAGGCATATCGACAATAAAATCAAACTGCACCTCTTTCTTTTGTTCATCTGAAAAAGACAATGCTGCTGAAACTAGGCCAGTTTTCTGAACATATTCTTCCTGCAACAATGAAAGAAGAATTCTTCAGCGTCTGCTAATTAAAACTAGCAATAAGAACAAAAGCAGATTGCTTCCCATGTCAACTATAAAGATGGACATTCAGCTACAGCATAAAAAGCCAACCTGCATTTGTAAACAGCCAACAAAATTCAAGGGATACGAACCTCATAAATTTCAGCAAGTCCCTTCTTGCTCTTGTTCTCATCCTGTAAAGTAGGAAATGACAGCTTTAATTATGTTACTTCCTACATAATCAGATCTCAAAGGACTGAAGCATCTTTCAATGGGGGATGATTACCAACTCCTTTAATTCTTTGGGTGCTTTAGATGGCAGCATTGGAGCCTTCTTAACATCATCAAAATGCCCCTAAAAACATTATGTAAAAGATATCAGTAGCAATTCAGTAACTGCATGCACATGCATGTGTATACACATATAGGCATCGAGAGAAGTGAACTCATGCAACTGTTACTATATATTATAGAAGAAAATGACTATCAATGGTAATATAATGTAACATTTGAAACAGACATGATAAAAACAAGAGGGATTCAAATAAGATTTATACTATCATAGGAACAACAAGGTGAAAACGTGATATAACAAAACCTCATATCAGTGAATTAGTAATGGAGTTCACCTCAAGTATCCGCTTCTGAATTAACTCTTCTAGAGATGCAGTAACCTCCTCCGTGATTACAGGGGCAGGTCTCATATTGTGTTCAAAATCCAGATCAACTTCTAATGCACTATTTTTTGGCCTTTTAGCAGCCGTTACCTGTCACCAAATGCACATCATTTTCTTTTCTTTCTTTTTTTTTCTTCTCCACATTCTGGTGAAGTTTTGCTGCATCCATATGAATGAATAATGCAAATAATTTAACAACATGAATGTACTTACCTCCCCCTGCATAGTCCAAGTCTTTGGTTCTAAGTTTGCTTTCTCCATTTTCTCTATTTCAGATTGAAGCTTCTGTAATTCTTTTTCATGCGTAGAGAGATTTTGTTCCTGGAGAGAGAGAGAGAGTACAAATACATAAATCAATAACAATGGAGACCAACCACAAAATACTTTTTTAATTTTTTAAATAAGTAATACCAAGCACAGAATTGTGCTACCATGAAACTAAGTGATGTAATGTCTACTACAGTAAATGGATATAGACTAACACAATCAACTACCTGATTTCTGAAAGCCCTGTCATCTTCTTGTTCAGCATCCATGCCCAAGCCATCTGACCCATCAATCAATTTAGATTTTCTTTTCTGATCATTTTTCTTTTTAGAACCAAAGAAGTCCTCATATCTGAATGTTGCAGATGTACAAATGAAAACATAATGAAATAAAAAACAGTTAAGATAAAAGAATTAAAGGCAAAGAAGAAATCATAAAGTGAAATAACATGATCACAGATACATGTCATTATGTATGAACTGGAACTCGGCACACATCTTTAGGTATGAACAACAGCTGGGCTTACATCCTAGCACAGCTAAAATTTGTAGAATAGAGATCTATTAGGTTCCAGATTATTAAAACAGGCTCCTAGAAGACATAAAGTAAATGTACTGATTTCAAATTCATTTGTCACATTTTTATAGGATAACTTCCAAATATAGTAAGCAGCACCGGCATGAACAAAAGTAGCAAAATACAACTAGGATCAAATCATTTACTGGACTATAAATTGAAAAAAAATATTAGCATGAGTGTTGGAACAAAGGAAATAGAAGACTTACTGAGCTAATTGGCTCACCATTGAATGCAGAAAATTATGTTTCCTAATGTAGATATAGAATGTACAGTTAGCTGTTTTTTCTGTATCAATTAGCTGCCTAATTAGTTAGTTTCCTAGTTGTTTATGTTTCCTTAATAGCTAGTTTCCTTAGAAGATAGATTGATAGTTTCCTTATGAAGGTGTCAAGACTTACCTTAAATATGACTGTAAATGTGCTGTGAATATACAAGAATTCTGAGAATTTCTACATTATATCAAAGCCATCTTTCTAAGGCATTTTTTTTTCTGGCCTTCATTGCTTTTCTCATTTCTGGCTTCTTTGTCTCTGCAGCCTTCATTGTCATTTTCTGGCCTTCATTGCCACCATCACATACTTTATGTTCTGCCTTCATCGCAGCCTTTCCTAATTGTTCTCCCTTCTTTTCATCACAATATCTCAACTACTTAGGATTCTATCTCAACTACTATGGGTGAACTCTCGGCCGCACCTACAACTGTCACTGCAGCAAGAACTGGAAGCGATTTCCAGAATATAAATCCTTCATACCAGCCTAATGGAACTAACTACCTGCAGTGCAATCAAGTAGTTCGCACTTTTCTCAAAGGAAGAGGGAAGATAGGACATCTTACCAACCCTAGCCCAAAAGAAAAAGATCCAGGATTCTGGGCATGGGATGAAGAAGATTCGATGTTTATGTCCTGGTTATGGAATTCCATAAAACCAGAGATTAGTAAAAATTTGATGTTCCTTATCACTGCAAAGGAAATATGAGAAAATCTGCAGCAAACTTACTCCAAGACAGTGTTCTAAAATGGGCTAGGAGCTACTTGGGCGCCTGACTGGGCCTAATGCCTAGGGCACCTAGGCGGGGCCTAGGCGACGCTTAGGAAAACTATTGTTTTTTTTTTTAACATTTTAATGTAATTTGATGTTATTTTCAAGTAAATCAAAGCTAGAACAAGTAGTGAAATAATGGAATTAAGCTTGAGAAAACAAATTGTCGTAGATCAATTCTGGGTTCAAAAAGGAAAAAGCAACAATAATGCAATATAAACCATATCTGAACAATTTAACTAACAACTATCTAATTGAACTTCTTCCTCTCCATATTCTTCTAGCACACGATCTTCATCAGACTCAAAATCAAATTCATTGATTTCTTACTCATCTTCTTCTTCTGATTGAAAATTATTTTCATGAAACTCTCTCATCTTAAAAGCATCTTGTATGCTCCGGATGCTTACCAACCACTTCCCAAGTAAGCCCCGTACCAGGCTCAACTTCTTCATCATCTCCTCCATCAACAATCCATCCTTGTGCATTACTAGCATCACTAGCAAATAGCACATCAACATTCCTTCTCCTTTTTTTGCTTGTTCATCAGTCTCACATTAAATTGGACATGGATAAGATTGTTCAATTGATGCACATCCAGTCTATTTCTTTTCTTCGTATGTATCTACATAAATAAAATAAAAGCAATCTCAATTTAAATAATAGATAACTAATTGATATTAAAGAAATATAGTTCATACTTTAATAGGGATAATGAAATTAAAATATTAAAAACATTTTAAAATATACACCAACCCCTTCAAAAGTGCTCCAATTTCTTTCACAACCAAATGAACTACTAGTTAACGAGAGGATCCTTGTTGCCATTTGTTGTAAGTTTGGAGTTTGATTTATATAAGTCATCCACCATGTAACTACATAGGTTAACAAGTATAAAATAAACAAATTTATACACTAATACACAATAGGAACTAAGAAAAGGATTAAAGAAATTTTATACCTGGATTATAATTGTTATCATTTTTTGCACACAAGCTGCCCACACTTTTCCCAAAGCTCCCTCTTTACGAGTATACTTTGGCAACTCAACATTTATAACATGACCTTGCAATTCACAATGATCATCACCATGATAAAACATCTCCACACAATTAAAAAGCCCATCCATCACTTCATTATCAAGATGTATATTCTTATTCTTGAAAAGATAGTAGGGATTCAAAATGTAAGCCGTCAAATGCAATGGACTATCCAGCCTATCTTTCATCCTTGGTTCAATAATCTCTATAACATGCTGATAGTTCTTCTCAATATTATTTTGGGCCTCCTTAATATCTTCATTTGCCTGCTTTGTCTTTCCATATAAAAAGCCCATAGAAGGCTTTCTATCTGCATCAACAATTTGAAGCACCTTCACCAAAGGTGCAAAAACCTTAAGGCATAAAGTTACACCATTCCAGAAAGCAGTGCTCATCACAGTAGCACAGGCTGTTTTCCCTCTAACAGTCTTTGACCATTTACACTCTTCCCATTCAAAGCTGGTAAACATTGTCCTAAATTGAGCCTTTTTCTCCATCAAACTTTGCAAAGTAAGGAAAGAAGAAGCAAATTTAGTGACTCCCGGTCTCACTATATCCCTCTTCTTTATAAATGACCTCATCAATGACAAGGTCTTATGGTGTGCATAAATGAAGATTGTCAAACTCTTGGCCTGATCAATGACTTTCTTATGCCTCAACTTTTTTCCAATACTTTCAAACATCAAATTGATGGTGTGAGTAGCACATGATGTCCAAAAGATATTTGGCCTCTTCAACTTCAATAATTTTGCCGCTCCCTTGGCAGCATTGTCAGTTACTACTTGGACAACATTTTGTAGCCCAACTTGCTCAATGCACTTGTCCATATACTTAAAAGATGAGTTCACTTGTATGTGCTTCCTCTGATGATTCTTTTAAAGAAAAGAAATACCCATGCTAGAATTAACACATAGGTTCATGATGCTCCTTTTTTTGTCTGTCCAAGCATCTGTCATAATGAAGCACTCATTTTGTGCCCACTTTTCTTCATGCTTATTCAGTAACTCTTTCATTCTGTCAACTTCTTCCTTTAATAACAGTTCCCTCAACTGATATTGATTGGGAGGTTTGAAGCCCGGCCCAAATTAACCAGTGCTTTAGGCATAGTTGTCAAAGGTGCGTATAAGGGTGAGGTGCTCAGAGCCGCTGGCCTGTGCACCTTTTAGCTGCCAAGGCACAGCCCTATGTTTGAAGCATTGGCTAGGAGCATGAAATGCAGGCTGAGGGTTTTTTTATTTTTGATTTTTTGTTTTCCCAAAGATTTTAGCTAGATTTGTCATCAAAGAAAATGTTTCTTGTTGATATGAAGGTATATTCTAGTAGATCGGGGACTGACGAGTTTGTTGGTGATGGGCAGAGGCCCGCCAACAGCTGTTGGCGCATGAGAAACATGCATGGGCATAGAAGTCGAGAATGTCTGCACGTGAAGCCTGCCTCCAGCAACCTATTTTCAACTCCAGTGTCACCAGAGCCAGGCAGGCATCTTCCAGTGATCATTATATGGATGTTCGCAATTTTGTTTGTTTTCCACTAAATATTTTAGCAATGTAATGCAACCATCCACTAGTCTTCTCTAGGGGTGTGCAATCGGTTATAATCGAACCGACCCGACCCACCCCAATTAACCGAACCGAACCGACCGACCCACCCCAATTAACCGAACCGAACCGACCGACCCACCCCAATTAACCGAACCGAACCGACCCACCCACCCTAACTAACCGAACTAACCGAAACCGAACAAACCGAAGCCTAAACCATACTAACCGAACCGAAAATGAACCGTAAACGAACTGGAACACAAAACTAACCAACAGACTGCCTTGCTGTTGTCTTCAGTTTCTTTTCACAATATATTATTTCAATGCTACTTCTACTTCTGCATTGATTCTATAGTGACTACCAACTATGTTGTGTATTCTGAAATTTTTTATTTTCTTTTCAATTATTATTTTTTTGTTTTACTTCTATGTGTTGAATCTGAGAACTTGGTAGAGAGAAACCCTAGTTGGAGGAAACAAATTCCTAAACAAACAAAGAGATTGCACACCTATATATACTAATACTAAATAGGTCATGACATAAGCATAAATCTCACACTCCCCCTCAAGTTAGAACATATAATATATATATTCCAAACTTATTAAAAATGTAATTTATTTGAGGGTGCGTGGAGATATTGTTGTAGATGACAACCGTTTTGGGTTAGCCACAAACGAGTAATAGAGGCAGCCAATGATTGGAGGCTGTGGAGGTGATGACTGGAGGCAGATCGTAGCGACGACGACGATGATGGCAGATCGGCAATGCAGCGGCGACACAAGATCCGTGCGATGCACAAGATCCAAAGAAGAGGCTACGAGATCTGAGAAATGCGCTGGAAGGAGAAACAGGCGCAAGATCTAAAGGCACACCGATTTGAGAGCCGCACTGAAAAGAAACGAGATATGAGAAACCAACCACGATATCTGATAAGCAACCGCAAGATCTGGACGGGAACAACAGGGATCTGGACGGGAGCGACCAGATCTAAAGACTGACGACCGGATCTGAAGAACAATGGCCGAATCTGAGTGATTGACGGCCGAATTTGAGAAATGATGGCTAGAGAGACAACAACCGATGAGGCAGATTCGACGAGAGATCACAAGATAATGATGAGGCAAATCCAGTGAGAGACCGCGAGAGAACGGCGAGATAATGATGATGCAGATCCAGCGAGAGACCGCGAGAGAACAACGAGATAATGATGATGCAGATCCGGTGAGAGACTAGAGGGGCAGATCCAACGAGATCTGAAATGATAGATTGACGACGACAACAGTTACCTAGGCAACTCAACGGCAGCTCGCGATCGTCGACGGTGGAAGAGAAGGCGACGATAGTGAGCAAAAGCCACAGCAAGGGCCGAAAGAAGACGACAATGGAGCTGGCAACAAACACTGGTGATGTGGAGAAGCAGTGGCAGCTATGCGATGGCGGCTGAATCTAGGTAAGGCACAGTTGGATCTAAGCGATGATGGCAGGATCTAAAGGTTGCAGCTCGACGACTGCGACAACAATAGGCAGATTTGGGTTCGCAAACTGTAGGCGACGGTAGATCTGAGGTTGGGAGCCACCAGATCTAGGTGAGCTAGGGCTGTCGATTGAGAAGGCAGAGGCGATCGGACGACAAAGATGACCTGAGCACGATGGCCAACGTAGATGAAAGGCTTATTTGAGGTTGTCAACCAAGAAGAAGACAAACGATCAAGAAGAAGAAGAGGAAGAAGATCCAGTGACGACAACGGTTGAGATCTAAGAAGGCGACGACAATAGTAGTAGCGGAAGATGCGGAAGTACGTGGTAACGACGAAAGTTGCAGACGCAAGTGACGGTGAGCGGTAGCAACTGCAGATCTAGTGGCCAAAGAGGGTGACGTGAGACGGCAAATGACAGTAGCTGGAGGCGATGACTATGGTTGGTGGTGGCAATGGCTGTAGCTATGGCTGGTGACATGAGAGATGGCACAACCGGTGGAATGGAAGATGCCTCGGGAGATGTCACTAGAGGTGGAGGAGACAACTAGGGTTTGTATGGTGGCTCTGATACCATGTTGAATTAGAGAACTTGGTAGAGAGAAACCCTAGTTGGAGAAAATAAATTCCTTAACAAACAAAGAGATTGTACACCTATATATACTAATACTAAATAGGTCATGACATAAGCCATGACATAAGCATGACATACATATAAATCTCACACTATGTAACTTCTACTTCTTTTCAGTTGCATTTTTCAGTTAATTACTTCTATGTTACTCTGCTTCTATCCTGATTCTACGCTTCTACTTTTTTTTAATTCTACAACTCTACCTCTATTTTGAAATACTACCAATTGTAGTGTAGAGTTGGTTACTTATTCATAATTTTATAATTTTTTTATTACTTATTTATAGGTATACATTGAAAATAACGGTGTAGTATTCCATAAGCATTTGAAATAAATGTATGCCTCATGTGATTGAAGCCTGCACTTCACCTTGCACCTAGACCCCAAGCACTCTTTGCATGTCAATGTGCCTTGCGAGCTTTGACAACTTTAGGTCTAGGGCTGAGTGAGCATGCTGTCACAACCCTAGGGTTGTGATAGGAATTGGGAGAAGAAATTAGAATTATAGGAGGGGGAAAATCAGTAGAAGGAGAGAGAGATATTGAGAGAAAGGGGGAGAACTTGAGGGAGATTGGCGAGAGTCTTAAGAGAGAAAATCATATTTCATTCATTCAATTCAAGCATACCAACAAACTCCTAACAACAGCCTAATATAGGCGTCATTGTCTTCTAACAGCCTAACCACTTGCTAACAATATATCCTAACAGTTATTATAAACCTATTACAAGATTACCCCCTTTATTATATTCCTATTACAGCATTGGCCCTCCTATACTCCTAGATACATGACAATTCCCCCCACCTTAAAATGTTTCTTGTCCCTAAGAAAATTATTATCATTGAGCTGTTCTTTCTTCATCCCACTCCTACCTTCATTTTCTGTTCAATCTCTTTTTCCCTCTTTCTCCTTCTAGGCTTCTTCTTCTTTGTTCTTAGGATTCCAAGAATCGTCACCATCATAACTTGGACCAACACTTCAATAGGGGCAACCAAATTGACCTCAATGGCTTTAGATTCAAATCTGAGTGCTTGAATAGCAGATCGAAGCTTAGAGTCCTCAACATTGTTGTCTATGTTTCTTATGAATAGAGTTTGAGATGGTTGTTCCCCATGAGGATGTTCTCCATAAATCAAACTAATAGATCCTCCAAAATGACAATAAGGGAAGCTATCTTTTCTCAAGTCTAATTCTCCAATACTGTCAAAAAAATCCAAATCTTTAGTATCATCTCCAGCCTTGGATTGGGGCACATAGTCAACCCCATCAGTCACCCCCGACAGTAAGTCATTGCCATTAGGGGAAGGTTTTTCAATAGTTTGTGCCTCAATTCCCTCAAGGGATTCAAAAGGTTCCTCTTCCTCATAGTGAGATGTTGCAGCACCAATAAGATGGCTACCTGGATTAGAAAGTTTAAAGAACTTCACTATCTGGGATTCCATTGACCTCGATTTCTCTAGGGCTAATGAAGCAACTGAATTTTTGTCTTCTATTCCTATTCTTCCATCCATTTTCACACCAAGCTTCTAACAAGATAAGGAAGGAGGTCCAACAGAGTCATGATAACCAGGCTTTGATGCCTCAATGCTGTAATTCCTATCATTGTATTAAGGTTCCCCAACAATTAAACCATCTGCCCCTGTCGGTAATTTTGCCACATCTTCGTCTCGTTCATCAGAATTTTTCTGAAGCTCACTCTCAACATTTTTCTCCTCCACATTAGCAACATCTTCTTCTTTTAGCTTACTGGGATTCACTTCTGCTGAATGGTTGTCGAAATCCATCCTTTTCTGGTTAGAATTTTCAAAATGATCATCTGCAACATTCCTTCTTGGTTTGTCGAAGAATTCTGCTGGAAACTTGTAGTTGTACTCCTTCAGCTGCTCTATGTTAAGGAAATCCTCTTTGTTAAAACTCCCATGATAATCCTCAAAGAATTCTGCAGGGAAGCTATAATGATACTTCTTAGTAAGTATCATTGCAAACTCCTGCAATTGTTCATGTAGCATTTGGCCGAATTCCTTGCTCGATTCATGTACCACACTTCTTGTTACCTTGTCTGGTTGGCTGATCCCCTTCTCCAACTTCTTTTCCCATGCATAAGGCTCCTGGCCAAACTTCCCTTGATGTCTACCTCCAGCTGAAAATGCAGCATCCTGCTGCTGCTAGTTAGGCTCCCATGGTCTCATGCAGGCTTTGCTCGTCATGGCAGAAAAAAAAAAAACCTGAATCACGACTGCAGCAGTTGAAGTTTGCTGGTTCCGTCGATGCTGTGAGAACAATCTTTGATCCCTTTAGAAACAGATCAGAACCAATTTGGCCACGTCACCTTTAATTATCAGCCGAAACACACCTCCTCTTGCGTCGGAATCAATTCCGAGATTTACCTAGAAATTTCCTTGTTGCTTCTTTGTCTCCAATGCCTAATTCTCTGGAATTGTTGGAATTGCACCAGAAGAATAAACTGAAGGCTAAGGAATTGCTCTAGGAGTCGCTGAAACACATTTCCGATTGGCCAGCGAGATTCACTCGCTCCTTTTCACCTTCAAATTCAAATGAGAGGTTATCAGAAATTCAGTATCACCAAAGCCAGGCTTGTTTCGCCGCCACAATCGCTGGACTTTGCAACTTCTTGTGATATAATTGGCTCAGCTCAACCCCTTACAAATCGCCCGCTCTATGACACCTTCTGATTCAGAATCACCCGGGTTGTTCGTCTCCTTTGATCAATTGTGATGCAACCAACAGAATTCTCTAGAATTGAGAATCGATGGTTGCAGTAATCTATGAATTGGCTCCCAAATCTGTCGAAATTGCTTCGCCCATCCACTTTGAACAAACTTACTGCAATTCGCGGTTGAGCGTCAACCTTCTGCTCGCTTCCAAGAAAAGTCGAACAACTCTTCCAGACCACAAGCCGTGATAGCTTGTACCTCAGCTTCCCATACCTGCTGCGCTACTCTGATTTGGACTTCAAATTCAACTTGGTATCACCGTCGGCCTCTCCTTCGCACGCCAATTCCGAGCAAGACTTATTAAAATTCGCTGCCGTTCGTAAACATCTTCAATTCCGCTGAGTCCTGATTCCACACCCAATCACCGTCCAACACTCTAAGTCGGCCAATTGTTCGCCTATGATCGCAATTGCCATTGATCATCAATCGTTCAAGAATCTGGACTAGCCTCAATCGCACACCTTAATAACAATCTGGATCTTACACACTGATAACAAAACTTCCAGATCCTTTGCCGAAAATCACCGGAACCACTTACTGGAATTAATTGGAACTCTGGAATTCACTTGAATCGAAGTCGCAATCACGGCTCTACTTCTCCTTCCTTGCTCGACTGCAACAATGCTTCTTGTTTTGATTGCAAATTTGAACGCGGACTGCTGAAAATTAGCCTAGCTCGCCTACCTTTGAGTTTCGGATAAGAATTGCTAAAGTCACAACCTAGAATTGATTGAAATCACAGCCAAGGATTGACTGCTCTGATACCAATTGTCACAACCCTAGGGTTGTGATAGGAATTGGGAGAAGAAATCAGAATTATAGGAGGGGGAAAATCAGAAGAAGGAGAGCGAGATATTGAGAGAAAGGGGGAGAACTTGGGGTAGATTGGAGAGAGTTTTAAGAGAGAAAATCAGATTTCATTCATTCAATTCAAGCATACCAACAAACTCCTAACAACAGCCTAATATAGGCATCATTGCCTTCTAACAGCCTAACCACTTGCTAACAATATATCCTAACAGTTATTATAATCATATTACAAGATTACCCCCTTTATTATATTCCTATTACAGCATTGACCCTCCTATACTCCTAGGTACATAACACATGCATACAATTTTGTGTTATAAATAGTTTTCACGTAACAGAATTAGGATTATTGCTAACAATCTGTGAAGATCCATTGCTCAATATGCCCAATCCAGCCGAAACAGATGAGAAGCAGCAGCATGCATCTGTGCTTACAAGTATCACAATTTAGATCAGAAAGTGACAAAGTCTCTGTACATGCAGCAGCAGCAGCTAGGGATCACCTAAGTCTTCAGCCAAATTCATTTTTAGGCAAACTTGCCTCCAAAACTGAAGATTAAACATGAAACAAACATTGCTAGGCAGCTCTACTCCACCCATAAAATTCTTCAACCCTCAATACAACAGGGAAAAAAAACAAGCTTCTCATTACCAACAATATGCTATGATCTATCGTTGAACTACATTTAGTCAAACCCGCAAGTAAACAGATGCATGCAGTGGCTTATAATCTAATGAAATATAATAGTAACAGCTTTTTCGCTGAAAATTGTCCACATTCTAATGGCAATAGGAAAGCTCTTTGTAACCATAAATTAACTTCAACAAACATGATTATTCTAACACAACTAGTTGGACATTAATCCTAACATAGCTTGAAAAATCACAGCGTTTGAATGAAACAGGACACCCTGTAGCAGCAGAGCATAGGAGGAAGAAATAGAGAGGCTGTCAGTTTAATTCCAACAGCTATGGAAAAGAAGATGCAGCGGGGAAATAGAGAAGAGACATACAAAAGATATGAGGAAAGAGGCAAACAAGAGGAAGGAAAAGCAAAGAGCTGAGCAGATGATATATAAAGAAAGAGAAGAACAAAAGGAATAACATATAAAGGACAACAATTGCAGAAAAAAAAGTGGGCGACAATACTGAAACAAAAATGTATAACAGAGAGGAGAGAAGGAGAGGAGAATAAAGGAAGCAATCAAGTTCCAAATACTAAAACTGTTTGTCCATTTACAAACACATTCTTTTGTTTTACATGAGTAAGCCATATTTATAGGATTGAAGTTGATAAAGACTCCAAAAACTAAAACCCTTATAAAAACTAATCCTACTTGGGGAAGCAGAGGAGGAACAGCAATTTTCAAACCCATTCTTTTCTTTTATGTCAAGAATCCTTATTTAAGGAAAGCTTCATAAAACTCCAAACATCCAAAACTTTTCTAAAAACAAATTCTACTTGTTATAGTAATCTAATACCGCTAAAATGATGCCAGTAATCTATTAAAAGTCTTAATGAGATGGTAATACATAAAGATAAAACCAAAGACACCCAATCATAAATCTCTAACTTCAATAATCTAACTACTTTGTTTGCTATCTTGTGGGCTCCCAATAAACTTGATTGCATAAAATTCCCAAACAAAATAAACCAAAGACCAAACAGTTTAAGGAAGAAAAAGTAGAACATAGAAGGAATGGATGAGTGAGCTAAGCATCATGATATCTACAAAAATATCTTGACCATACATAACTTATGTAATGTCACTCAAGATACTGGTCAGGAAAAGGGGGTACCATAAGCATAAAACATTACAACATACATAGAGTTTGCAAGTGGTCAAATGTCTATATTATCACCTCCAGCATCACCAATATTAAGACACTATTCACATCATTGCCACAACTACCGTAACACTAGTATTGACTCCAAACAACCCTGAGACAAGAAGCTAACACAAGCATTTTTATTACAACTAATGCATCTGTGAGTGATAAACCTG
Organism: Diospyros lotus; assembly: GCF_014633365.1. Lineage (NCBI taxonomy): Eukaryota > Viridiplantae > Streptophyta > Magnoliopsida > Ericales > Ebenaceae > Diospyros > Diospyros lotus. Next base: position 33,823,359 of record NC_068339.1, on the reverse strand, counting down.
ACGTCACTGCCACTATATGACAACTACTATTGAACAACAAATTAGGAATTAATACGTTATCACTACATAAAGATTCCATCTTGAACCTTTTTAATTAGCAAAAAAGAACTGTGGATTCCATCTTGTACCTTTCTGCTGAAACCTCCCAAACCAAAACCACTTCTTTCTTGTGAAAGCTGGCAATGGCCGCAATACAGAGACAGTGCCTATCCAACCAGTTTAAGGCTTAATCAAAGCAAATCTCCTAATCACCATCTTATATTTGTGAAAACATCAATATCACCATCAACGGCCATGCTCTCTAAGCCAATCCATTAGATGGTAATCAAATAGATATTCTTGCACCAAAAATAAGTAGATCAATCTTGATATTAATAAGACACATCTTAAGAAATGGTAATTGTGCTCCCCTATTGATTCATAAGAAATTGTATTTCCCTACTGACATTGCCATCTCTAGAATTCAAAGTATCTAGTACCTGTCAACTGAGATCTCTATAGAGTTTTGTAGGTTCTTGCCACATAAGACACTTCAGTCCCTAAGACAACTGTAACAGACCATACATTAAGCGTAGCTTATTGGAGCACATAAATGACCTACTTTTTGACGATCACAGACAAATCAATCAGAAAAATTAATTCAGGATGGGATAAAGAAGTTGTACCTCGCATGTTCCATCTCATCTTCCCCTTCTTCCTCATCATCCATCTCATCGCCAAAAATATCAAGCTACAGACGTAAAGTACATATCAGAAAAAAGTAACAAATAATACCCAAAACTGCCACCTAGTTAAATAATTAATCCGATAAGCAGTATGCGTTCCCAGTCGTTAAATTGTTGGGCAAAGTTCACAGCATAATTGACTGGAGATCATGAATAGAAAATCCAATATGCATGCCTCAAAGAGCAAAAAGTTCTTACGTCATTGTCTTCACCATCGCCTTCTTCATCCTCGTCCTCATCGTCTTCTTCGCCATCTTCTTCGTCCCCAAGTGGCACCTTATTACTATCATTCCTTCTCTTCCTCTTCTCCATTCCATATTCTCTCGCTTCGTCATCCTCCAAATATTCCTCTAATTCCTTTATCTTCAAAAACTTGTCTTCAACTCCGCCAACACCGTCCTCATAGCCATCATCTTCCTCCCCAACGCCCTCCTCCCCTTTCTCATCACCATCAATCTCTTCATCCTCTTCCTCTTCCTCTTCCTCATCCTCATCATCAAACCCCAAGTCTTCGTCTTCCACTCCCGCCGACTCCAATCCGTCGAAATCCTCACTTACTCTCTCTAAATCCTCCTCCTCCTCCTCTTTCTCCATACCAAAAGGCTTCAAAATTTCTTCAGGATTCTTCTCGAACTTCTTCAGCTCGCGGCGGAGGCTGGAAACTATCGGGTGGAACTGGAGGTCGATTTGCTCCCAAATCTGTTCGGCGTCGAAGCCGTCGACGAGAAGGTGATCGAGGGGCAATTTGGGGGTGAAGGGCTTGATGGAGGAGTATACGTGCTGGGAAGCCGTGCGGGCGGCGTGGGAAAGCTCGGGGTTTGGCGAGAGGTAGAGCAGTGGCTCCGCCGATTTCAGGCGGCGGAAGGCTTCTAAGTTACCAGTTCCGATTGAAGCCGCCATGGCTTCGTGACGAGGAAGCCTGACGGAGACGAAGAAGATGGTATCCGACTATGCCTGCCCTGGGCTACGTAGGATTTAGGGTTTTAGGGGTTAAAGTCCGTTCGCCAAACAATTGCACCCACGTTGAATTATTAGCAAAAATATTCTTTTAAAGTTTAGTAACTGATTTTCGAAATTCTTGGAGGTTAACTTTCATACGCTGTAACTTATATCCTAATAAAATTAAATTATGTTAATTAAAAAACTAAAAGATAAAATTTAAATAAAATAAAAACAAAGAACAAACAATAAAAATTAATCATCATTCATACTCGCCCATGCCATGCTACTATGATCGTCTCTAACAAAAGACGACTATTGTTAATTGACATTAATAATTACTAATAATTATTATCGTCACATCTTATTGAACACTAACTATCAATATTTTTATCTAGACTATAGCCCTAATTTGTCTCTTTTTTTATCTGATTTTCTCTTTTATTATTTTTCCATTTTTGAAGCCACAAAAACCCTCTCCGTCACGCATTAACTACCACCCATGCTATAATCTATTTTCGTCCTCCCTTCCCCCCTCCCGTTTTCTCTCTCTCACACACACATCTCTTCTCTCATTTTATCTCCCAATATGATTCTAGAATAAGAAGATATTGGAATTGTGATTCCAAAATGTTGATAATTTCTAGAGACAGAAAATGATGGTATCTTTGTATGCATGTGTACGTAGCATGAGTAAAGTTGTTAAAATCGAGATTTTAAATGAGACTGAATGAGGGTTCATAAAATTATATCGTAAAATCGAATCTTAAAATTTTAAAGATAATTAAAAATACTCTTTAATTTATGAAAATATATGTTTATAATAACATAAATTTATAAAAAAATGAATTAATATTATTTAATAATCTGATTGTGGCAACTTTATTAATATTCTTCATCATAAATAAAAACCATGTATCTATTTCAAAAACCAATTGCATGTTAGGCTAACAAATTGCAAAAGAACAAAAATGGTATACGGCACACCTACCTAGCTAATATTACGGGCTTTAAGCTAAATCGAAAAAAATAACTGTGACACCAAGCAAATGGAGTTGTTATCAACTTACAATAATGGCATCACCGAGTACCAATAGTGTTGCACGAAAGGGAACAGTAGGGATAGACAATATAGTAGGGAATGACATTCAAGTTGCATGGAAGGAAATGGTGGCATCGAGCACCAATTATGTTGCACGGGGAGGAATGGTAGGGAACAATGACACGGCATCAGAGAAAAGAAAGGAATAGTAGCACCGATGGCAACACGTCGACACGACGTTAATTCATGTGTGAATTGAGTCAATCGATAGTGGCAAAAAGTGAATCAAGTCAATCAATGGTAACAAAAGGTGAATCAAGTCAATCAATGGTAACAAAAGGTGAATCGTAGAGCACTTCGTAGATGGGAATCCTCGATTCAGATTGCAAAACCTTAATAATCTCTAAGCTTCTAATGAGCAAAAAATAAAATTGTTGAAATCGCAATTCAACTCGCAATCGCGATTTCAATGATTTTAAGGATTTAAATTGAGATTCACTCTAATTTTACCTCAACTCCAATTTTATAATCACGTTCAATCATTTGGAAGTCTTTGACACATAAAATCGTAAAATCATGCGTGTAGGATCACAATTTAACAACAGTGGGCATGAGTGTAACAGACATCAAATCCTTGAACTTTTCATATATGGAGCATGATAAACCTTACACATCAAAATTCTTTATACATCTCAAGTGTAATAAACCATCATGTCTCGAACTTTTTTATATATAGCCCAAGTGTGATAACTTCATCTCTGTATCGTGATTTGAAACCTCAAATATTTTCATTTTGAACCAAGTGTATCAGATTTCAAAGCTTATAATCTAGTGGGAGGGACAATGCTTTTTCTAGTTCCTCTATTTAATCACCTTGAACTAAGGAAAAGGGGGACTTTTGACAATGTCCAAAAATTGTGTCACCTTAACATCGTGGCCAGGGTTTTCAATCTTAGTCAAGCCTAGTAACCTACATTTCTTAGTGGGTAATTACATCATGGGATATTCTCCAACATATTTTATCTGTAAATTAAGTTGAATCCTAAAAAGAGTGAATTTAAGTAGAAGATAAAAGAGTGAATCAAATGTAGTTAGAAAATAAACACTATATTAAAAGGCAGATTGAATCTAAGTAGAAGATAAGCCTTATCAAGGAAATAAGATCAAACTAATTGTATTTCAAAATTCTAGCAATACCCTCATAGCCTATAAAGGACATCTCTCATACCTTGGAATTTTTTTAATATCTTCAAATATGGAATATCATAGTTCATATCTTCGATCAATTTTTCACTAGGATTTCTTAATGTTGACAACCCTACCACTCTTGTACTTTTTCTTTACTTATTTGTTATCAATTATTTTCTATTGAATTCTTTATTAACTAGAGCATCAAAGGTTTGTTCCAAGATTGCCCTATGTAATCCTAACTCCCTATCTTGCAAATGTTAAACCAAAGGCTCAATTCTTTGGCTACTCTTAACATTAATCAATTACCAACTATTGTGTCATAATCTATAAATAATTTGGTGACGGACCGACATTTAGATATTTGAGAAGGAAAAAGGAAGGCTTATTTAGATATGCTAGGGAAGGTATTCAGATATGTCAAATGAAAAGAAAAATGTATGTATCTGAATGGAGTAAGGAGTATTTGGATATATGAGGTTATGCATTCGGATATGCTAAGCCTCATTCAGATATGTGAGAGAAGAAGAGGAAAGCTTGTTCGGATAGCTTGAGGGGCATCCGAATATGCCAAGATGCATATTCAGATATGGGGAGTTGTATTCGAATATGTGAGACAAAGAGGAGGAGTCGTATTTGAATATGAGGGATTCTATTCGGATATCACTCACAAAGGAAGCAAGATAGCATTCGGATAGCCTTGAAGCATCTGGATATGGGCTACACGTCTCGTTTTCTCGCATTCCTTCTTTTCGTCTCTTTGGTTCCGGCTTAGCATTAATGAGTGCTAGGGCATGGAGAAATCAAGGAAGGAATGGGTGGTAGTGGGTTTCGCTTACCTAATCATTGTGTAAATTAATTAGAGTGATGGTGAGGCATGGCGAGGATGTAGTCGTGAGTAGGCTATAAATAAGAGGAAGTCTTGGCCAGAGGGAGAGATTAGAAGAAAAATCTTGGCAGTGGTTGAAACTAGAAGAAGAAGGAGTTCAGAGGAGATCTGGGAAAGAAGAAGGAAATAGTCAGCAACGAAGGTTAAGAGGAAAGGAAGGAAGAAAAGTAGGAGAAGATTGTCAAACGCGAAGTTTAAGGCAAGCTCATTCTCCTCTCCTTTACATTTAAATACCGCAAGATCCATGAGTTTATCTTCTATTTTTCTTGACTTCGTTATAACCTCCCTGTTGAGCATGAAAATAGGGTTTAGCTCACCCTATTATTCTTTGGGAATGATGTTTCTTGGCTAGGTTCAAGCGTATGCAAGATATTGTATCATCTTGCAAGAAAAGGATATATGGGTACAGTCTGGCTTTTCAAGTATGATGAGTTATAACTTGTGAATGTTGATGTAAAAAGGGTTTAAGCAAAAAGAAAGTTTATTAAGTGCATGAGATGAGTTTATGGAGTCATGCAATAGTCTTAATGGAAACAGTACAGGAAGAGTCATGGGAAATGTTATGTCATGCTAAGTTTAATGTATAAGTTAATGTTGTTGGTAAGTGGTTTAGGGCGTGGGGTACAAAGCTACTGACTGTCAACCGCGAGTTATGGTAGCTAATGGCTAGATGTATGAGCTCTAGTCATTAGTTGTTGCGATAAGCTAGAGATGGGCAAGGTAAGCTGGAACTACCATTCACCCACCTTGACTTTATACATATCATGATATTGTGTGATGCATAGGGATTGGGTTGCATTCATTTAGGGGACATGCTTTGTGTGTGTGGGGATGTGTGCACATTGGCATGACCTAGTTGGTCTAAGAGCCAACTTGGGTATTCTAGGTGAGCATATGCATTTAGAGCATTTCGCATGTGTGTGTTCCTATGTGGTCATAACATGACCTGATGCTTGGTTTATGGGGGTCTTGTCATCACATTTATGCTGCAAAAGCCATTGTATTTCTTATGTGTTGCATTGCATGGTGAGCAAGAGTGGCTACGAAGGATAAAAAATGTTTAATGATGTGATAAAGATCATGTTTCAAGCTTGAGTGGGCCAGGGGCCGAACTCGTGGTATATGTTTCAAGCTTAAGTGGGTTAGGGGTCGGACTCGTGGTATATGTTTCAAGCTCGAGTGGGTTACATGTCGAACTTGTGGTATGTAGCATGTTATAATGATGAAAGATGTTAATGACAGGAAAAACATGGTATGATGATAGGAAAAGGCATGTTATGAATGACAGGAAAAACTAATTGTTGAATGACAGGAAAAGCTAAATAAGGTGATAAAAGGCATGTCAAGCATAATGTTATGATAGCCTATATTGGGTTGCTATCAGGTTTGTATGTGGAATTTGAGCGCCAATGTGTGTATCTTATGTGGGCCCCAAATACCATTTATGTGAAAGTTACTTTATGTTATGCATTCAGGGCAGAAGCACGTATGGTACATGGCATGTTATGTTACTACATTGGCATGAAAATGCATAGGATGTAGGGAAAGTTTTAGTTTAGGCCTAATGCCTTTCTTCTTATGCTTGTTGAGTCTTGTGACTCACCCTTGTTGTTGCATCATTCCAGGTAGGTGTGTGGGTGGGCAAGAGGAGCCCAAGGGCCTAAGGGGGTCTATGTTTAGGAGTTGCGTACAAGGTCATCCCGACCGCGAAGATTCTTGGGATGTGCTAGGGCAAGAGATCTAATGTTGTAATCCTCACTAGGAGCTTTTAGTTGAATTATGTATGAGAGTGACCATGTTGTGATCGCTGCGTTTTTGTTATGTAAAAGAATAGTGAGGAAAATAGAAGGTATTTTTATTTAAATTTCTAGTTGCGGCCTCCTAAATTCGAGGTTGTGACAAGATGTATGCATGTATGATTATATATATTCATGGGGATTTGTAGATCTATTTTTTATATATATTCAAAGAGCAATCTGTTTCTTTTGTCTGGGTTTTGCAAATCTTGGAGTTTCTATAAGTCTGCAAATTGGGCTTCTTTTAGGATTGGTACTTACTGTTGTATTTTCGAAATGCTCGTTCGCTTTTTTCCCCTCTTGGTATTTGATAGAATCATATTTCCTAATAATTCACTATTTTGAGGACTTTTCATATCTTGGTGAAATATAGATATAGATGAAATCTTTAGTTGATTGTTAATGCAACAATCTAATCTTTGAATTTGTGCAAAAAGGAATATAACTCATGGTAGACTTGCTTTCTTCATTTTTTATATGCTACGCTAATTCAATCCTTTGCACTTTCTCCTAAAGAATCTATCGTTCTTGTGTGTTTTATTTAAGAAATTTAAATGAGTGCATCTTTTTAATAGTATATTTGAAAATTTTCCATCTATTGACAATGGATAAGCTACTGATTCATTTGTTTCATTGGTGAGCTCTTCATCCATTTATTTTGTCCTTAAGTATACTAGCGTTGATATGCAGCCTTAGACCAATACATGAAATATAAGTATGCTAGGCCTCTTGGACTATTAATTCATAACTGGTTTATGCTGTCCACTTCAACATTTGTATCCTAAGAACCATGTGCACGTGTATGAAGATGTCATATGGTGTCTCTAACATCAATTATTTTAGTGTTTTTGTGTTTGTGTGGTATGTGAATATGTTTTCAATGTTGTGATTGTTAGATGGAAGAAGATAGTAGCACCAATCCTTCATTTGCGAGGAACCTCAATGAAATGGTCAATACCCATGATTCAAGTAGTGGTTTTAAACACCTATTGCCTCCTAAATTTAAAGCCAAAGTTGTGGAAAAAAAACATAGGCAACTATCTGAAGTATGGGATCACTTTACAAAAAATGAGAATGACCCTTCTGACCCTAGAGTTGTGTGCAACTATTATGGTAAAGATTATGCAAGTGATAGTAGAAAAAATGGGACAAGTACTCTTTGGAACCATGAAAACAATCAATGTAAGAAGAATCCTTATAGATTAAAAGATAAGAAGTAGAAGATTTTACGTTTTCAAAAGAATAGTGACAATACGGATGAAAGTGTTGCAGGTAATAATCTTCTGGCTGTGGGATTTAGTCAGGCAGCTTGCAGGATTGCATATGTCAAAATGATTGTTATTGATAAAGTGCCATTTCGGTTTGTGGAGCAAGAAGGTTTTAGATTATTTTTTAGTACTGTATGCCCTAAGTTTGATCCTTCTTCTCGCACTACAATTGCTAGGGATATAATTAGTCTTTACAATGATGAGAAGAAAAAGTTGAAGTCATTTTTTTTTAAGAATTCACAAAGAGTCTCCCTTACCACTGATACATGGACTTTAATTCAAAATATCAATTATATGGTGCTTACAGCTCATTTTATAGATTTTGGATGGGAAATGCAAAAAAGAATCTTAAACTTTTGTCAAATTACAAATCATAAGGGAGAGACAATTGGTAAAGCAATTGAGACATGTTTGAAACAATGGGGTATTGAGAAGGTTTTCACAATCACAATAGATAATGCTACTTCTAACAATGAGCCTATCACACACATGAAAAAAAGATTATAGATTTGGAAAAGTGTTGTTTGTGATGGGGAATTCTTACACGTGAAGTGTTCAGCTCATATTCTAAACTTGGTAGTGAGTGATGGCTTAAAGAAATTGAATTTCTCTATTATTGTTGTACGTAATGCAGTTAGATATGTTAGAGCTTCTCCTTCAAGATTGAAAAGATTCAAAAGTTGTGTGAAAAATACTAGTAAAAAAAAAAAAAAAGCTCTTATGGGCTTGGATGTGCCAACAAGGTGAAACTCCACTTATTTAATGTTGGAGTATGCATTGAGAATTATTGATGCTTTTAAATTATTAGAAGAAAAGGATTTTCTCTATTCACAATATTTTTGTTTGCGCAAAGAATGTCTGACACCCTTTGATCGTGTTCTTTTTTATAAAGTCCTAATGTCTTGAAGATGATTCCCCAATCTATAAAAATTATTGTTGTATCTAGACAAGATCAATCATGTATTTAAATTATAAAAATATCGCATGATATTATTGAACCATGATATCATTTTAGTATGATGATATAATATTATTATTATGTTAAATATTTGCTCTCAAAATCACGGTAGACTAATGGTAGAAATTAATATTGTGTTTAGATATGCATTAAACGTTAAAAAGAGATAAAAAAAAAAGATTAAAAAAATTATTTACTATTCTTTGGAGTGTTAAATTGGTTATTAGAATTTGATTTGGATTAAATTGATCATTATTGTTGTTGTTGTCTAATTATAACAATTGAATTTCTTTATCTTAGGGAATAGCCAATGCAGAGTCGTTGGGAGAACAATAAAGTCCAGGATGCCACTAGAGGATCAACATAATCTGGGCTTGATCTGTTGTTTAGGAGAGCTAAGGATTCAGGGGTCCCAGGATAAGTCTTCGGAGTCTTTAGGGATGCTACCCCAGGAGAGTCTTCGGGGGAGTCTTGTGGGTCTTTGGGGCAATGGCACTGATGGAGTCTACAACACAAAGATAGTAAGAAGGTATGCGAGGATCTTCCTCATGTGGGCCCTCTAATGCCTAAATCAGACACAGATGTTTGTAAGTGGAATGTACATGCAGATGTATGTCTGGGTGTCTTTTAGGAGTCTTCGGGGGAGTAGTCTTTTGATGAGTTATTTAGGTTTCAGAGTCTTAGTCTTCAGGACTGAGGTCTCAGAGAGAGAGAGAGAGAGAGAGAGAGAGCTGAGAAAGGTCCCGAAAGGGATTTGGCCAAAAAGGCCTGTTTGCCTTAGAATAAGCGGGTATTTATAAACACTTGATGGTGGGGTCCACATAGCATGCGGTATGCAAGTGATAGTCTCCCGACTCTCCAGGGGAGATGCACCGAGCAAAGCTAGAGGGCCTGGAGTATCTTCAAGGTGAAAGTGCCCAATGAGTATTCTCTGAGTACATTCAAAGACTCTTGAGAGCCATCGATTAACTTGGGCCTTGAAAACTTTGAGTGGGTCTCTGGGCTATGCGATGCTGAGCCTTGACTGTCCAAGAGACTTTTCGAAGGCTCCGGGGGGCTTTTGCCCCAGGACACTCTTCGAGGTCATCCGATCATTTCAGGATACTTCTCTAATTTTGGGGGTTTTTGGGCTTTGATTTTTGTAAGGCACCCCATAATAATGGCTCCCCACTCCTGTCTTTGGCTGCAAGGCAAAGAGAAAAGTAAAATATGGGTGCCTGATACTTGATAATTAGGACATGGGCTGGCCCGAATTGATTACTAGACATGAGTCATCAAGGAAGAGTCTTCGGGGGATTTTGAAAACTCATAAGCGGTGGTCCCCCATGGGTCATATTTCTGCCTTTCCTCCTGAAGAGTTAATCATTCAAAGCACTCAAAAAGTCTTTCGATCCTCCCAGAGACTTCGCACTCTTTCTAGTTCTCCAAAGACTCTTAGTCTCCAAAAGACTCCTTGCTCCCAAAGACTTTTTCCCTTCTAAAATACTTCGAGCTAAAACCCCCAATGGCTTCTTCCCAACCTCTTGCTGAAATTACGATTTCCCCTAGGTTACAAGCCATGATACTAAAAGGCGAGATTGTTAATGGCATTGCGTGGTCTTACCATATTCTAAAATCATGGAAACCAATGGGTCTTAAGGTGACAAAACTTACAGCCACAATTGCAGGAGGAGGGATAGCGATTCATTTGGATAGCTTAAGAGGGGGCTCAGGCTTCCACTGCACCTTGTTGGGATGCAATTTTTGGAAGAAGAGATGTTGGTGTTGGCCTAATTTACTTTGCTGCTTTTACCACATCTAGACCATAAGGGAAGATAAAGAATTTGTGACTCTCTAGAAAATAACTATTAAGGTTAAACTATTTGGGGACTGGCCATAGAAGGTGGATAATTTTGAGAGTAGATGGCTAATAGTCTGGCTGCCCCCGAGCTACTAGAGATCATCACGATTTTGGCACACGGAAGAAATAAGGAGAATAATGCGTTAGTGGCTAGATGTAAATTCACTGGTGAATGAGTACTAGGAAAAGGTTAATAAACTAGCTTAAGGGGGTCTAGTGGCTATGTTTGACTTAACAGTCAATAAACGCCTCATAGCGGTAGGATGAATGAATGTTGGAGAGCACAATGAAGTTGATCCATCGGGATCGATCGAGTCTCAAGAGGCTATGTAACACCTCGCCCCACCGAAGGGCGTGCCACTAAGCTGGGGCCCATCGCATACATACATATTCCCTTTTCCCTTACATTTCTCATACATCAAATGTTGTATCTCAAGGGAAACCCCCCAGCAAATCTTTAAAAATGCGGAAGCGACAATTGAAACCTGATATGGTACATACCTGAATTCACCTTATATTATATATCATAAAGAATTCGTACCATATATTACATCATATCTTTAATAGTCTTAATACATGAAGAATCCATAATATTCTAATAAGGCTAATCATATGAAACCTTGAATACATAGCCATTTCTCAATAAATCAAATACTAGAATTTCCTGCTGAATCCATCGGCCACGCCATCACGTGCCGTCATACCTCAGCCTGCTCCTTGCCTTAACTGTAAGTCTTAACTGGAACGTTGAATGTTCCAGGGGCATAACCCATTAGAAGATGAAACTTCTAGTGAGAGTCCAAAAACATATATATGATGCATCGTGCAATGACATGAATAACATTTGCGCCCTTTAATGTAACTTCCCAGGCCCACCAGCCCGACTAGGAATCTTAGGCAAATCCTAAACCTCTATAGGATAAGACTAACGTTATTCCCTCAATGCCCTAGGAGAATTACTGCTACACTCTAGGGGCGGCATCACATTCCCTTGCACAAATATCAATATGACAATAATATCGTGCCATGCAAATATCATGACTTTCCATGCAATATGACAAAATGAACATTGCATTCATAAATAACATGCATATAAGCATTCATATCATAAATATAAGTTCTTGTGAGAATACCACTCACCTTTGCCCAAAGATCAAGACACCTAAAAAAAATGCATACCGCCTCGATATGCGTGCTCGACCTTGATTCTGGTGCCAACTCTCAAAAGTTGCACCAATCTCATCATCTCGATTAACTCAATCATAAAATAATATTTAATCACTAAATATCCTCAATATTCCATTTATTTCTTTTTTTCCTTCATTTTCTTTCATTTTTCCTTCTAAAAATCCCAATAAATACCTTGGGACCATTTCCTCAAATCTATCTTCACAACAATTCATAATAGACTATAAACTTCCAAGGAAAGATACTGGACTTACCCGGATATTGCGTTTTCACACAAAATAAGGCTCTTTGGTGCAGAAATCGAGACATCGGGAATCCCAAATCCCAATCTTTTTGCACGAACCTCCATAAAATAATTTTCTAGAATTTTTCAACATTTTTGCAGAATTTTAGGAGGCCTCACGCGCCCTCACGAGTTGGCTCGTGGGTTGCGTGTGTTGACCAGCACGTGTGGCCCACACGCCGGTCATCTTTTTCGGCACCGGCCATGCTAGCGATCTGAGTTCTCCATGCCATCTTGAAGCCCTCTTCCAGTCGATCCTCATGGCCAAGCTTTCGGCTATTTATAGCCACAATCGGACCTCTAAATGGCCATGGGTGCCATACCCGAAGCCTCGAGCTTCTCCTACACCTCTTGGGCGACCCAAAAACTGGGACAAACGGCCTGAAACCTCTGAAGGGTTGTTCCTCATGAAAAATCGAAGCTTCCTCAAGCTTCCGTTGACTTTCGAGAAGTCTCTTATAAAGATTTAGTTTTGCAGCCTAATTGGTAGCTGCCTTTTTGCTGTATCAAAAACTGATCCCGATCTCATTTCTTTCGACACCATAAATCCTATCTCGGGGTGCTCATTAATGTCACATAATTTTCCTTTGGCATCTCGGCTCCAGAGCACTCCCGGCAGTCGATTCGATTATTCATACGGTAATAAATTACCGTTATACCCTCAATTTATCCTTAAATTCCATTTTTGCCCTAAGATAAATTACCCTTGAGTCCTTTAAAATTTCTCGGGTATTACAGGCTACTTCCTCGTTATCCTTTTCGTAAGAGGATAGTGGAGTAGAAGAAGAAGATGAAGAGGGGGATGTGGTGGGAGACAAGGATGCAACAAGAGAAGAGGAGAAAGAAGGGTGCAAAGGCGAGTCGGACCCTGAGTGTGCTCACCCTACCCCTTTTCTTTTTTGCTCATTTTCTAGCTTTCTGCTTTTCCGTACTTTGAGGACTATACTAATGGATAACTATTTTTGGCTTGTAGAGATGTGGCGGTTGGAGAGATTGGCGCTTAGCAGGATAACTAAGTCCTAACAGCGAGCAGATGGGGTTCAATAGGAAACGCGGCCACAAGTAATCTATGCTTCCTATTCTAATGAATCCAAGGAAAGGGAGATTCCCCTAACTCGGAGAAACAAAAGAGCCAGGGTGGAAAAAGGAGACACAAGCATGGTGGGGGTAACTATAGAGCCAATTCCTGACGACTTTTTTGACTTTCCCCCACTGGACCTTCCGTTATCTCCATAACCTTCTAGCGGGCTTGAGGAAGAAGACTTGCCGGTGCCACCCTCACCATTAAGCCTGTTGAGTTTCATGTTCTGAATGTTTTGATGATGATTGTTTTATGCCAAAACTTTAATGTCTTCATAAGCTTGTTTCAATAGTTGCAATATATGTGGAATCTATTTTATCCCTCTTTAGCATTTTGCTTAGGGGTGTGTCAAGTTTATCTTGATAGCATATATGTTGAGGTTACCTTTAGAATATATAAGGTCAATGAACCTTGATAGGTTTATCTTTAAGTATAATCTATCTACTAATGATCTCATATGTGTTAAACTTGTTTTAGCCATATTTTTATTATTTTATTATTATTATTATTATTTTGTTATGCCTCTCTTTAGAGTCATCTAAAAGATAATGCATGAGTATTTGTAGAGCTCATGATATGCTAAGTGTTTTATGTGGCAACATTACTCAAAGTTCAAGAGTAATGTGTTTTATATTTTATATCTAATGTTTAAGTAAGTAATCCTACACTCAAGTGATAATACTTGAGTTTTGAATTGTAGAATTTAAATTGTCTTATCTTTCATGCTAAGGTTATGTTAATTACCTTAATATATTAATCTTGTTTGTCATTGTGTTACTCTAGGATCTCAAGAGATATCTTAAGTATCCTAATGCATTAGTGTTATGGATAAATATCATATATCCTCATAACACTTCGAGTAAGCTTAAGGTTGAAAAATATCATAAGTACTCAAAATATGTGGAAGCATTTTCTTAAATCTATGAGCAATGTGTTTTATTTTATTTCAATAATCTTTGCTCTTGAGTAAATATATATATGCTTAGGCAAGTGATTCTAAATTCTAATTCATAAAGCCTAAGTTATCTATTTGATATTTAATATCATATTCTAAAGGCCCTTAATGTTCTGAAATTTAATGGAATAACATTTAAGATTTTATTAGTTGAATGTTTATTGCTTTGATTCAAGTATTTATAGGATTGTTCATTTCAAGTAGCATTTGGTTAAGCTGTTAAAAATCCATCTTCTTAAACTTATAGTTGAATAATGATTAATCACTCAAATAAGAATGAAGATGCAATTAAGTGGTATTATTTTAAAGTATCTAGATATAGTAAATATATTTCTTGAAAGAATTTAAGTGTTGCTCATGTTTAGGTTTAATGCATTTAAGTAATAGAATTCTAAAGTTTCTATCATTCAATAATACTCAATGTATGCATTAGTAGAAATTGTGTATAATGCTTTAGAGCATATAGAATACTAGCGTATACCCGTATCTAAAGGCATGGTGTAAATAATATTAAGATTAAAATATAATTATAATTTATATGTATTATGTTGTAATAATTTTATTTGTATTAAACGCTCTACAAAGCTCAAATAAGAATCAAACATATAAGATTTATAATGTTCATTAATATTGTAAATCAAAATATAAGAGTAAGTAAAGAAAACAATTATAAACACTGAATAAAAAATAAAAATTAAAATTATTGTATACTTATTAACGTTTTATAATAAAAAGAAAAAAATTATTAAATCTATATAATAAAATACATCAGTAAGTGCTCTACAATCTGAACAAATTAATTAAATATCAAATAATACATATCAGCCGCCGCTAACCGCCATGGTCGCGGCCATCAACCAGGGGTGGGGGAACCCCGATCCGAGGTTGGAGAATCTCATGGTCAAAAACCCTTGTGTTCCCAAACCTTGGGTTCTCCGACCATGCGTGGTCGGAAACTCTTTAATTTTTATATTATTTTAATTTATTTTTTTATTATGCTTAAAATAAAAAATAGAATTAATAAAATAAAAATAGAATTAAAAAAAAGAATTTTTTTTAATATTTGCATATTTAAGTAACTCAATAAAATAGATTAATTAATTTCACATTTCTTTAAGTATCCAAAATTTAACACCTAAAGATAAAAATTTTAAATTTTAAATTAAATTGAAAAAGAGTTTTCGACCTTGGTATAAAAAAATTAAATCTTCTTCCTCCTACTTCTTCTTCTTGCAACGCACGTCACCGTCGTGGGCCACCTCCCATGCCTCTGTTTGCGTGCACAAACTGCCACTGCAGGCGGCCGCTGGTCACAACAGCCACCTCCATGCACCACAGCGCGTCACCTTAGTTGCTTCTCGCTGCTTCACCAGACGCCGTGACTGCCATGGCTGCCTTGCTATTGGTTGTCGCAACCTCCATGGTCACTGCTCCCCCTTCCCCCCACACCGCCTCTCAGATCACCATTGCCCCCTACTAGGGGAGAGCATTCGGTTATAACCGACCGAACCATCAATTTTTTTACCAACCGAACTAAACTGATCATAGCCCACTAATTGAGCCGAACCGATAGGACATGCTAATCGAAAAATTGAAACCGAAATAACCGGTATAACCAAACTTCACTAAAACTTACTGAATGGGCGAGGATGATCGGAGGGAGAGAGATGCAGCTGGGGCGGTGTTGGCGTCTGCATAGGAAGGCCAGCCCTTATTCGGTTCAGCCCTTCGCTTGGCCAGAGGCCCAAATGGCCCTTCATCTTCGACTATAATGTGGCCATGAGATAGAGAAACTATCGTGAGGCAGCGGGAGGGGATCGAGGTCATGAGGCGACG
Organism: Diospyros lotus; assembly: GCF_014633365.1. Classification (NCBI taxonomy): domain Eukaryota; kingdom Viridiplantae; phylum Streptophyta; class Magnoliopsida; order Ericales; family Ebenaceae; genus Diospyros; species Diospyros lotus. The sequence goes on along the minus strand of NC_068339.1, from coordinate 33,807,371 downwards.
AGAGGGAGACGACGTTTGTGAGGTAGCGGGAGAGGGGCGACAAAGGTGAGGTAGTGAGATTGAGATCAAGAGAAAGAGAGGGCGTCTTGAGAACTAGAATCGAGAGGTCGTGCGCATAGGAAGGAAGCGATGGACCATTGGTGAGGCCAGAGGGAAGAGGCGACGGACCTAGCGCGCGCACCAGAGAGAGAGGGGAGGAGTTGACGTCATGAGGTTTGAGAGGTTTGGGGTGAGGGAGAGAGAAGTTTGGGAAGGGGGAATCAGAGATGCAGAGAGTGTCAAGGGGTCACATGGGGGGGGGGGGGCGTGAGGGAGAAAGAAGAAGTTTGTGTGTGTGTGTGGCCTATGGGGGTGGCTGGTGAAACCGTGGGCGGTAAAAACAGTTGGCGATTGAGGAGATTTAGGTTAATCGAAATATTCAAAATTTTTCATTGTTAGAACCGAACCGATTTTTATCTATTTAATTAACCAAACCGAATCGACTAATTCGGTCGGTTCGGTTGAACCGAAAAAATGCACACCCCTACCCCCTGCCAACCGCTCGCAGCATCTCGCTCCTACCCGTAGTCGACCCTTCCGCCCCCCATCGTCGTCGCACCCGCCGGCCCCCCCACCCACCAATAGCGTGAGTGAGTAGGTCTATGAGAGAGAGAAATAGAGAGAGAGAGAGAGAGAGAGAGGCAGTGATGGGAGTAGGAGAGAGGGTGCAACAAAGGGAGAGAGAGGGGCAGTGTTTGAGGGAGTGAGTGGGTGAGAAAATAATTCATCTTAGCTATTCATATACACTGAAAATTAATCTCAACCAGATACATTTGAGACATTTTCAAAAACTCTCTTGCCTCATTATATAGATATAGATATATATATGTGAGTGTATATATCAAGGTGTATGATCTAGACATCATGGCGGCCATTTGGTTCATGTAAGAAACTTATTTTTGTTTTTTATAAATATTATTATTGCTACTATTAATTTTGTTATTCTCATTATTAGTGGTATTATTAAGGTATGTTGATATGTAAAAAAGCAGATCCCATTGCATAAAAAGTAACCTTTTTCATACGTAAAAAGAAATATCCACCAAAAGGCCCGAGGCATGGATTTTCAAAAGAAGAATTTCAACAAAGCAGTAAATGATGCAAAGAAGATGTTTCCCTAATTTCACCATTTTTCACACACACAGACACCAAATTGCTGAAAATAAATTATGCATCAAGAAAACCCAAATTCTGCAAATGCACAACAGGAGGACAGAACGATACTTCAAAAATTTCTTAAAATAGAAAAATTATCAACTTAATGAAAACCTACAACAATTATAACTCTTCTGTAAATAATAACAATTATAACCTTCAAGTAGATTAAATTCAGTTTGCCCAATAAGATTCACCCAAAAGACATTCAAAATTTCATATCCGCTATTTGAACAGTGAAAACTGATTATAATTAAAATAATAATACAAAAACAACATACATAGGGAACTCACACACAGAGGGATAGGTATGTGTATGTTTGGGGGTGACGGGTATGTGTGTGTTTGGGGGTGACGGGTGTGTGTGTTTGGGTATGTGGGTATACGTGTATGCATATATATCTATATATATGTGCCTGTGTGTGTATACAATGAGACAACCATCAGCAAAAATAGAGAGAAAGAAGCAAAAACAATGCGTATATATAATGAAATTAGAGAGCTTACTCGTAGAAAAAGAGAGAGAACAGAATGTAAATTAAGTAACATATATTCACGTCATAATCTTACAGGAATAATGAAAACAGGTTGCTTGTTAATTAATTGGCTAATCATACATTATCAGGATCTTTCTCCATAGCCAAGGAAGAAGAGATGAAGACCATCAGAGTTGAGTGGTGGATAGTTGAGTTACACACTTTAAATTTTTGAGTTTGAATTTAGTAATTCTTAAATACTTTTTCATTACATCCTAAATTATATAATCTTAGTCACCAATAACAAAAACACAGAAAAGAAAAACAACTCTTTTTTTAGTGTCATGGACATACGATTGTATTTGCCTCTTCTTGTTAATCAACTAATTAAACCCTTTATTTACAATTAAAAGTAGTCAAAGTGACTGGGAATCTGATACGGTGCTTCTATTTCTTTTTTTCTTAGCTTTGGCAATACAGCTCTACTAGTACTTCGAGTAGATTAAATTCAGCTTGCCTAATAAGATTCACCCAAAAAAGACATTCAAAATTTCATATCCGCTATTTGAATAGTGAAAACTGATTGTAATTAAAATAGTAAGACAAAAACAACATACACAGGGAACTCTTTCTCACACACACACAGAGGGAACTCTCTCACACACATACACACAGAGGGAACATTACTGAAAGAAAGAAAGAAGACAGAGATTGTGGCATCCGGGAACATTACTGAAAGAAAGAATAAAGATAGAGATTGAGGAGAGAAACAGTGGGAAAGATCGGCAATTAATAGTCATGCTCCGACCCACCTTTCTTCCATCTGTCTATATATATACGACAGGTGTATGTGTGTGTATATGCGTATGTGTGTGTTTGGGGGCGATGGGTGTGTGTGTTTGGGTGTGTGGGTATATGCGTATGCATATATCTATATATATGTGCCTATGTGTGTATACAATGGGATAGCCATCAACAAAAACAGAGAGAAAGAAGCAAAAACAATGCGTATATATAATGAAATTAGAGAGCTTACTTCTGAGAGAGGAAACAAAGAGGAAGGGAGATGACCCATAACGGCAAAGGTGCAGGCCCACGACCATGGCAGATATCCAGCTATGGACGTGACCTATGCTCGCCAGCAGCGTGCACCATCGGCGACAATGAACGATGCCATGAACGCCGCTGCTGCTGCCTTCTGCCTTCTTTGTTCATTGCCATCCACCCATCGTTATTCTCTCTCTCTCTCTCTCAGAAACCCAAACGGATGAATAGTTTATGAAATTGAAGAAGAATAGTTGGGTGGGCAAATTTTTAATCCCAACCATCAAATGTATCAAAAATGATCCCAGCCATCTAAATGTCTTTCTTTTGAGACATTTTCAAAAACCCTTGTGTTTTATTATATAGATATATCATAGATATGATTTATTTATCTTAAGTGTGGTCTTGTCTTGATAAATATAAATGAGATATCATGATGATCAAGCTAGGGCATCTTTGTGATATATGAGTAACATATATTGTGCTCAAGATATTTGCAATGTTCTATATTTTTATTTAAATCAAGTAAAGGTGAGTTACTTGACTTGTGTTTGTTTCATGTGTGAATGAATAGTTATTTGGGTAATGGTCTTTCTATGGAATATGTCATCTTATGTATTGATGTATGAGCTTAGTATAATGATTCTTATTTGAATATAGAAAAAAGGAAGACTTTAGTTGAGTAACATATATTGTTCTCAACTTATTATCAAAGACGTGCTTTAAGAATATCTCATTTATCCTCTAAGGCTTTCTATGTAACCAAGTGAATGTGATTGGATAGTTAGTTTTAATAAACTTTCACAAACAACATTTGTGTTTATTTGAGCTTAAGGTTTATATTACTTTAGACGTTGGTGAGAAATTTGTTTTGATGATGATATTCAAAACAATATATGTTGATTGAATAAGAGTAAAGTAATTGCGCTTAGTAATCGATTATGTATTGCAAGTTTCGGCTATATCAAAAGTAATCGAATGATCAAAATTATAGTCAAGTGTTATACCTTTTAATCAACTAAGAGTTAAGAAAAATCGAGTAAAATCTTGTATTAATCGAGTATCTCTCTTCCTTAGTTGAGTATTTTTGCTTGAACAGAGATCAGGTCTTTATATTTGAAAGATTAATCGACTATGTAATCGTGTATCATTGTTATAGTTGAGTTTCATTCTTTTTTAAACAAGTATTTTTTGTGAGCAATCAAGTATCTTATGCATGTTTCTGTATAATTGAGTATCTGTTGAGTATAATCGAGTGCAATCGAAGCTTACTTGAATAGAGACCATGCTTACTCGAGTAAGGACCCATATTAGTCGATTATTTTTGTGCTGAAATTGAAAAATAAAGTCGTTGAATTAGTTATTGCAAGTGCTTTTAATGCATAGTTTTGACCGTTAAGGCTCCAAAATGGCTCTAAATTTATCTTGATATTTGAATATTCTAATAATTATTTTATGAAAAATAAAGGTTGTACTTGCAAATTTCATTCTATTAACAGCAAGTATAAAAGAAGATGAAGATGAAGAACAATGGTGTTGTTCTTGGATTCTTTCTATTGACTTGAGCCAAAAATATACTTCAAGTTTTCATCTTTATTTAGAAAAAGAGAGAAAGAGTGCTTACTTTCTTTACAATCTTTTTAACTCTATTTTCTATGTGAGAAGCTAATATTATTGTTTCTTCTCAATCTTGTAAGAGCTTCTTAAAGTGTTCAAATTGTAATATTTTCCTCTCTTGGGTGTCTTATCATTTCTTTCAAGTGGTATTAGAGCAAGTGCTCCTATTTTTCTAGCTTAACAGCTAAGAGTGATCCATTGCATTCAAGAGGGATTTTGTTTTCATCACTTCTTATATTGATAGTTTATGGAATGCTGTCAAAAATGGCTTTATTTTAAAATCATCCATGGATTTGAGTGTGCATTCTCCTTTAAATAAATCTACTTGTACTAATCATATATGTGAAGTTTTTTATAGTGAACACGAGGATATCAAAGAAGATTATCTTTAAGAATCTCAAGTTCCATCCACCAGTTAAGAGGAGCATAAAGAAGAAGAGGCAACCCTTACACTTAGTTATGATATCAATGATACTATTAATAAGATTGATAAGTATGAAAAATAATTTTCAAATGAAACATTGTTATTTGCTTTTAATGATTTATTTTCCCAATTTGAAAATTTTGTATGGATAATAAATTTCTTTAAAATCAGCTTGATATATTATCAAAAGAAACAGAAGTTTTAAAATCAAACAGTTCTAAAAGAAATAAAAGAAAATTTTCTAGAGGTACTTGTGGAACTAAATTTGTTAAGTCAAATAGAGAAAATGCAAAGAATAAGAAAGCAGCAGTCAGATGGAATGATGAAGACTTCTTAGTCGAAGAACTCAAGGTTAATCACTGACTTATGGCAGAACATGATTTTGAGGTAAGTGACTCTATCGAATTTTTGTGAAAAACTTATAGCTAATCTAGAGAAGGTTGGAGAGAAAATCAAAATGTTGAAAAAGGAAAATTTTCTCTTCACGATCAAACAAAAAATCTGGAAATTGAAAATGTAGCTCTAATTGAACAAAATAAAATTCTACAATCTCAAAATCCATCCCTTGTTGATAAAAATAAATATCTTGAAATTGAATTAAAAGATTCTAAGTTAATATTATCAAAATTTCCAACAAGTAGCAAAATCCTAGATAATATTTTAGAATCAAAAAAGAGATACCATGATAAAACTTGTCTAGGTTATGTTGATAGATGCCTTAAGAAATTTGGAAAATTGCTAAAACCTAAATACAAACAAAAGTTTGATTCTAAATGCAAATTATGTAAGTTATATGGTCATAGGGAATTATTTTGTCCATAGAAAATGAATATTCCCTTTAGAGTAAAAAAGGTATGGTGCTTAAGGATGAGCTTAAACCATCTCAAAAAATGGGTTGGGTAGTCAAGAATAAGTCTTTGGCAGAAAAATAAGTTAGTAAACTAAAGGACTCATATGATTGGATACTTTCTCTTAGATAGGTTTTATCTACAGTCCATGGGACTTAAAACAATTCAATTTTGGGGAAAAAAAATATATCTCCCCAGGTAATGTATTCTTATCTCATAACTCTTTAAATTCAAATGTTTGTGTTGATATAATTTTCTACCTTGACTATTTGCTTTGATTATGTATGTAATTTCATGCTAAATTGAATTCTTATGTCTTCAATGAGTTTGCTCATTGAGTGTTACATTCTAATGTTTTAATGATGTGCTTGTCAAATGATTGGTTTGCCTATGATTGTATTAGGTTAAGAGTGGGATTAATCACTGTTTTAAATAGCTTTGTGAGTTGTTGTGTTTGATGTGCTATTTAAAACACTGGATCATGTAGCTGGGACAACGTTGTGTCCCCACGCAAGTGTGCCACGTGTCCCAATCGCTGACCGATAGGTATAAATACACATCGACCCCTCAACTTTAGGGGCTTTTTGACCTTTCACCTTCTAGACACCCTCACAACCATAGTTTTCCCAGAAAAGTCCCTTTCTCTTAGGTATCCCACTACATTCCATAGCATTCCTTTCCCTTTCCTTACTTGGTGGAGAATAAACCAAGCTTCTGAAAAGGGATGGACCCAAAAAGCCAACACTAGGTGAATCACAAGCACAAAGCCACAAAGTTAGTTACTCAAATCTAAATCACAACCACAAAGCCACCACAACATAAAATATCCTCAAAATGAATCAATCACAATTAAATAAGAACCATATATTCTAGCTCTGGTACCAAATGTAACGCTCCACTTTTCAAATATATGATGATGCTAAATATAATCTAATATCCCATACGGGCGTTATTGGAAATCCTTTATCAACGAAAGCAAGGATCGAACTTGAGTAATTAAATAGCTAGGATTTCCTCTTTTGTTTAATGTAAACATTCTTACAACATGCACCAAATTATCAAAACCATCCTATAAATCTATAGCAGCCTCACATATACTTGGATTTCTGCGGTACAACTGTAGGAACGTACACATACACCATACATCCTTAAGTATCTTAACTGCTATTTACAATACAATATTTGGATTTCACAAGTACACAAATAAATCCAAAACTCTAAATCAGCCAAGCACCACCTCTTTGTCCTTACTCGTACTAGAACCTGGAGTACCTGATATGCTTGACATACCTGGAACGTTGAATGTTCCAAGGATATAAAACACCCAAGTTAGATAATTACATTTAAGTGAGTGGTATAAGAAAAGAAACAATGCATGCAAGAGCAATATGTAGTTATGCCAGAAAATATGCAGAAATAAGTATGAAATCTCCCAATATCATGTCAATATGAAACCTCCCATGTGGTAGCCATGTCAGGATGTTGCAATGTCTGAACCTCTCGGCCCCCTTACACAGACACGAGATAGATTTCTTACTTGCTATGGTTGAACCCCTCGGCCCCCTTACACAAGCCCACGTGGTCAGCCCCCTTACACAAGCCCACGTGGTCAGCCCCCTTACACAGGCCCTCGTGGTAGTTCACACATGACAAACCACCAACTAGCCACATTCACCAAAACCACATGGTGTATGACAAAGAAAAAGGAATATAATATGCAAGCCATAAGCCATGCACGATAGTCATCGTGTTAAAACCCAATGCAACAAAATAGAAAGGATATTCTTGAAATGAAGGAAACACGAGACGTAAGCAACAAACCACCCACAATGAAATCAAAAGTGATCAAGAGGAAGCAAGAAGTATGCATAAACCACTCACAAATAAAACCAATAATGATCAAGAGGAAGCAAGAAGCATGCATAAGAACTGCTCACCTTGATTGTTTACCTTTCAAGTGTATTGTTCACACTCCTCGGGTTTAGTTTTCTACAGAAAACACATATGTCGTAAACCAAACACTAAATATTTTTACATAAGGTTGTAGGGAATTAAAAGAGGGTCAAAGCTGTGAAATTGCAGGTAAAAATGAGGTTCTATAGGCCCCAAGAAGCTGGCCCACGTGCCTTCACGTTCCACCCTTATATTTCGTGATAGCTTTGCGCAATTTTCGTATTTCGGCCATAACTCTCTCGTTTTAACTTTGATTCGACCCCCATTTGAACCTACGAGTCCCTCTCTTCCCCCTCTACAGGAATATTAAATTAGAGCAGACTTATCTCACAGATTTTCTAACTTCTTGGCATGAATTTTGAGGAAGGCTTGAAAACTCCGACGAGGCTCGTTCTCCCTCGTTTCTCCACTGATTTTCATCTTTCTTTTTGTAACATTCTCCCCTATTTATCAAGAAGAAGAACCTTCCCTTTATTTCCCTCAATTTGGCACAGATTCTCCTAAAAAATGTTTGCAATGGTTTGTGATCAACCTAGTCCCCTATTTATAAACTTTTCTAACCAACCACATGTTGCCACCTCAAGGGAGTCATTATGCATCATCATGAGGCCTTAACTTAGCTTCCAAGTAATCCAATGGTTGCTTGTCACTTGTCCTTAAGGATAAGATTTTGGAGACTTGTTGGCTAAGCAAACTTCTATGGTCAATCAGGCGTTGCCACCTTAGGAGGTCATCATGAGGCTTTAAATCCTACCTCCAAGTTAAAAGTAAAGCAAGATCGCTACGGGGCAAACAACGTAGTTCAAAAATTTTGAACTTACACCGATCCCGGCGATTGGATCAACGTCGAAATCAAATCATTCACATACAAATAAATGAATCTAACCTTTAGATTATCAAGTCATTCGCGGATTCGAGCTATCCAAGCGTCTGGCCTCTAACTCTATAATACCCCATATTTTCGTGAAATTTCCATGTATTTTAAGTATCGAAAAATATGTTTGAAATGGCAACAAGTAACCGAATCAGTCGCAGGAAGTACCCTAGAGCTTAGATACCTAATGTTCAAGGTATATTTTTGACGAGCGTATCGAGGCGAGATTTATCACTCTGAAAGAAATAAAATTAGAGATGGTTTTCGGTTAAGCTAAGTTGTGGCCTAAAAAGACCAAATGATGGTAAGGGGCTTCTGAAAAATCGTATATATTGAGTAATTTTGAGTTATTAATTTTGAAATTTTAAGTATCTCGATAAATTTGATGTTTGAAGGTGTAATTGTAATTAGAAAATTATTCAAATGAAATAAGGATAAAATTTAGAGCTTATGTGGTAAAAAATTAAAGTTGAAGACCTGAAATAAGGGCCAAAATGTTATTTAGAAGAACTTTGGGGTATTAGCTTGGATTTCAAAAGTTCAATTCATTCTAGTTTTGGATTTCAAAAGCCACTCAATTATGGCTTTGAGTCTTTGGAGTCCATGGCTTAGATTGTGACAAGTGGCATAATGTGATTGGTTGGAGAAATCTATAAAAAGGCACCATGGGTTGTTCTCAAATCATTCCAAACAAATTTGAGAGTTGAGGTACTCTAAGAGGAGTATCTTTCTCTAAAGAGAGAGTAGGAAGTTCGGCAAGAAGGCTGGAAGGAATCGAAGGAGAAGCCGGGGAGAATGAGCCTAGTCGGAGTTACGAGCCTTCACTGGAGTTCGCCAAAATAAGTAAGCAAAAAGGCGAGGTAAGTCCTTTTTTTTATAATCGTGTAAAGGGGGAAGAGAGGGTCATGTAGGTTCAAACGGGGGTCGAATCGGAGTTAAAACGAGGGAGATATGGCCGAAATATGAAATGAGGCGTTGCAGTTCGAATTCTGGTACCCGCGCGTGAGCTACACGCGCCGAAAAATGGCTGCGCGTGAAGGCATGTGGCTGAATTTTTTGGGGCGCGTGAGGGCTTGTGAGGGGTCTATTTTCCTTCAAATTTTCTAGTTATACCCCTAATTTAATACCCTTTAACCCTATGTAAAAATATTTAAGTTTAGGTTTACCAAAACGCATGTTTTCTGCAGAAACCTAGGCCGTTTGCTGGGAAATTATATCGTCGAAGAGATAAACCAACAAGGTGAGACTCCTATACTCTAAATCCCATTTTTATTCTCTTATGAGAGACTTCTATTGCATGAGACGTGTTTCATGAAGTTCTTACACATAAACGCTTATTATTCTCTTACGTGAAATCATGATGCATATATGAAATGTATTTTTCTAAAAATTATATGCTATTGGCTTTTTAATTGTTGCATATATAAAATTCGTGTGGCCATACTATTGTACCTATTTGTTGTTGGCCAAGGGAAAAAGTCAGATATCTCCTGAGAGACGCTATGCGTGCGCCATCGAAAAAGCTCTCGTGGGGAAGACCGTGAGCCTAAGGAACAACGGATGTGGTGCTTGCATGAGTGCTATGATGTCGGGCCGAAGTGACATGGTTAGGGCCCTCCCGAGAGGCGCTATGCCTGCGCCATTGAGAAAGCTCTCGTTGGAGGAGGCTAACGTGTTCACGAGGCACTTCGTAGTAGTTCTCGTTGTCTTCTCATACATTTTATACCTGATCATGCATCGATATAAACTGTTTTTGGAGTTTCTCACTAGAAGATTCATCTTCTAATTGGACTATGTCCCTGGAATATTCAAACGTTCCAGGTTCGACGAGCGGCTCTAAGGGAAATGAGGTAGCTGAAGAATAAGTTTAATTTACTACTATTGTATGTTTAGCATATTCTTGCTTATATGCGAACCTATGTAATTTTGGATATGTTTAAGATGTTCAATTATCATTTGCGAGAGATGTTGTAATACATTTTGTAGACGTCTTGAACAATTTTATGATAAATAAAGTATTATGGTTGTGAACCATATCAGGTTCGATCTAGCTTCCGCATTCAAGATTTTAACGCCTGTCTTAGCTATTCGATTATTGGGTTTGTTAAGCCGAGAATGTGTAAATTAGGGTTTTTGGGATATTGTGTGATGTATGACAGCTATTGTGATATGAAAAATTTTTATATTCCCGAAATCCTAAGTTATAACATGCTCAAGAAATTTGGGGTGTTACAGTTGGTATCAGAGCGAACCTAAGGAAAAGTTCGCATGTGGCTAGATGAGTAAAGCCACCTTATGTCTTGGGAATTAAGATTTTTGAAATAATTAGTGGCATACTCTTGTTGCTTATTCAATTTGAATTGAACCATGCCGTGATGATTTAATAGATCGCCCTGTCTTCATGCTAGATGGTGAATACAAGAAGGAACAGGCGCGAGAGAGGCAATTGCGAAGAAAGCAACACCAACCCGCACCCAGGAGGTGGTGTGGCAGGTTAAAGAAATGCACAAGCCAACCTCGGTAAAGGCCGAATTGATAGGATCGAGAGAATCCTAGAAGGCATGGCTGGGCAAATTTTGGAGTTGCAGCCCGAGCAAAGAAGAGTAGATGCTTTGGAGAGGTATCTACGACAAAACCCGCCAGTGTTTCAAGGAAAATCGGCAGATGACCGTGCAATTAGTGAATATTGGTTGGACCAGACTGAAAAGATCCTACAAAGATTGAGAATCCTAAATGAGGACAAGGTCGAGTGTGCGACCTATATGCTGGAAGAGAAAGCTGCCCAATGGTGGAGGTCTATGTAGCGAGTGATACCTAACCGGACAGGATCTCAAGGGTCGGCAACAGACGTAGAATTGGGGGAAGCACCCCAGATGTCGTGGGAACGGTTTAAGGAACTATTCAACGGGAAATTCTTTCCCACTTGCTGGAAGTTGGCTAGTGCTCAAGGGTTCATGAACTTATGCTAAGGGCCAAATATGTCTGTGGCCCAATACGAGGCTAAATTTTTGCGGTTAATCAAGTATATGCCGCTGTACGGGATGGATGATGTGGAAAAAGGACGAAAATTCTTACAAGGCTTGCGAATTGAATTTCAACAACTAATGAGCCTGGTCCATGTGGAGTCTTAGCAGACATAGTTTTCAAAGCTATGACCGCCAAGGAGAATATGATGCGGGTGGTAGAATTAAAGGCCATGATGGTTCACGCTGTAGGACAATCAGAGAAATCCCACTCGACTATGGGATGGGAAGATCATGAAAAAGGGAAAGGCATGCTTTAAATGCAAGAAGAGGCACCCGGGTAAGAGGTGCGATGGCCAAAGCATTGTCTGTTACACTTGTGGACAACCCGGGCATACTTCAAGAAATTGCTCGAAGGGAATGGTCCAAGAAGGCAAAGCCATAGCAGCAACACCAGTGAGCGTGATCTGCTACAATTGCAACCAGCACGAGCACATCTCGAGGAACTGCTCGAAGAAGAAAGAGCAGCCGTTAAGGATTGAAGAAGGAAAAGGGACCAGACAGGGGCGAGTCTATAATTTGACCAAGGAGGACGTAGAGGCGAATCCTGCAACTATCTAAGGTACTCTTTTCATTTTGGATACTCCTGTGCATGCATTGATAGATCCAGGTTCTACTCATTCTTTTATATCACATGCTTTGGTTAGGAGTTTGAGAGTAGAAACAGAGTCTATAGGGTGTCTTATGGTGATTTCGACACCTATGGCTAAGAGTATGAAGTCCTCAAAAATGGTGAGGGGATGCGAAATTAGCCTGAGTAATGTTCGGTTCCAGGCTTATCTAATTCTGTTAGAAGTATATGACTTTGACGTAATCTTGGGGATGGACTTCTTATCCAAGTATGATGCCAATATAGACTGTCGTAGGAAGATAATGGCCATAAGAAAACCCGAGGGAGGATGGGTCAAATTTCAGGGGCAAGGCAACCCCGAGATTGGAAATATCATTTCAGCAATAAAGGCAGTGAAGTTGCTGAGCCGAGGAGCTCATGGATTCATAGCTTATGCTTAGTTAGAAGAAAAAGAGGTACCGAAGCTCAATAAGGTGCGAGTGGTACGAGAATATGAGGACGTGTTTTCGAAAGAATTATCGGGACTACCTCCACCTCGAGAAATCGAGTTCTTAATTGAGTTAATGCCAGGAACCCAGCCGATATCAATTCCGCCATATCGAATGGCTTCGGGGGAGATGAAAGAATTGAAAAATCAGTTACATGAGTTGACTGATAAAGGGTTCATTAGGCCAAGCACGTCACCATGGGGCGCACTAGTGCTATTTGTAAAGAAGAAAGACAGGAATCTAAGGATGTGCATTGACTACCGTCAGTTAAATAAGGCCACTGTAAAGAACAAGTATCCACTCCCAAGGATAGACGAGTTATTTGATCAATTGCAGGGAGTGAAGGTGTTCTCGAAGATTGATTTGAGATCTGGGTATTATCAGTTAAGAATTAAACCTGATGATGTTCCAAAGACGACATTTCGGTCAAGGTATGGCCATTTTGAGTATTTTGTAATGCCATTCAGATTAACTAACGCTCCAACAGTATTTATGGATCTTATGAATAGGGTGTTCAAGCCCTACTTGGATTGGTTTGTGATCGTCTTCATAGATGATATATTGGTGTATTCTTCAAATGAAAGTGACCACGAGGAGCACTTGAGAATAGTGCTGGGAACCCTCAGGAAACACCAATTGTACGCCAAGTTCTCAAAGTGTGAGTTCTGGTTGTCCCAAGTCTCATTTCTTGGGCATGTAATCTCGGTCAAAGGAATCTCAGTGGATCCGACCAAGATTGAAGCTATTCAGAGATGGAAGCAGTCGACATGTGTGACCGAAGTGCGAAGCTTTTTGGGATTGGTAGGCTACTATCGAAGATTCGTGGAAGGGTTTTCGAAGATAGCTGCACCTATGACAAAGCTCATACGGAAGGAGGTCAAGTTCGAATGGACTGCCAAGTGCGAGGAAAGCTTTCAAGAGCTTAAGGACAGACTAACCTAGGCACCTGTTCTGGCAATGCCTAGTGGGCCCGGTGGATATGTTGTATACACCGATGCCTCGAAAGTTGGTTTGGGTTGTGTATTGATGCAGCATAGTCGGGTGATCGCATATGGATCACGCCAGTTGAAGAGACATGAAGTGAACTACCCAACACATGACTTGGAGCTGACAACGGTGGTATATGTTCTGAAGCTATGGAGGCACTACCTATATGGAGAGACGTTCGATGTATTCACTGACCATAAAAGTCTAAGGTATGTGTTCTCGCAGAAAGAGTTGAACATGAGGCAGCGACGATGGATGGAGTTCCTGAAGGACTACGACTGCACCATCTTGTATCACCCGAGGCGTACTAATGTGGTAGCTGATGCTTTGAGTAGGACTGTGCCTACTATTATGGCTGGGTTGATGGCCTAGGAGTGGCTACTGATTGAGGCTTTTAGCCTGATGACGATGAGTGTAGTGCCGAAGGGATCTTCTATTCTAGTAGCTGGCCTGGCGGTTCGGCTGGATCTGGAGACCGAGATATGTGAGACTAGTGGAAGTGATCGATGTATACGTCTATGGGTAGACGAGCAAGGCCAGCCCAGGAGTTCAGATTTTGAGATGCGAAATGGCATTCTCAGGTTTCGGGGTAGAGTGTACGTGCCAAACCTTCGGGAGTTGAGGCAGAAAATTTTGGATGAAGCCCATAGAGCTAAGTATACCGTGCACCCAGGAGCCACGAAGATGTATCGAGATCTTCAAGAAATCTACTAGTGGCCTGGGATGAAGGCCAGCGTGACTAGGAGGGTGGCACGATGTGATATATGTCAAAGGGTAAAGATTGAGCACCAGAAACTTGCAGGGTTGATGAGACCTTTGGAAGTTCCTGAGTGGAAATGGGAACATATCACGATGGATTTCGTGACAGGATTTCTGAAGAGTCGAAGGGGCTATGATGCCATTTGGGTGGTGGTAGACAGGTTGACAAAGTCAGCGCATTTCCTGCCTACGAGGATGGATCAACCGGTACGAAAATTTGCAGAGCAATATGTAAAGGAAATCGTACGACTCCATGGTGCGCCGGTAAGTATAGTTTCAGATCGGGACTCGAGGTTCACCTCGAGCTTTTTGGAGAGTTTACAAGAATGCATGGGGACCCAGCTGAAATTGAGTACGGCTTATCACCCCCAGACTGACGGGCAATCAGAAAGGACAATTCAAACTCTTGAAGATATGTTGAGATCTTGTGCCCTTGATTTTGGAGGAAATTGGGAGGAGCATCTGCCATTGGTAGAATTCGCTTACAACGATAGTTACCACGACAGCATCGGGATGGCTTCTTATGAGGCTTTGTATGGAAGAAAGTGTCGGTCGCCCATCTGTTGGACCGAAATAGGGGAACGACAGATGTTAGGGCCCGAACTTGTGCAGCAGACTACCGATAAGATTCGAATAATCCAAGAGAGGATTCGAGCTGCGCAAAGCCGACAAAAATCTTACGCTGATCAAAGAGGAAGGGTTCTAGAGTTTGAGGTAGGGGATCTAGTGTATCTCAAGGTGTCACCCCAGCATTTAGTGACGCGTTGAAGCGGTAAAAGAAAGCTGAAGCCAAGGTATATTGGACCATATCCTATTGTGGAAAGAGTCGGACCTTTGGCTTATTGATTAGAGCTTCCGCCTAGCTTGTCTGGGATTCATAATGTGTTCCACGTCTCCCAACTTCGAAGGCATGTGCTAGATCCAGCTCTCGGAGTTTGGGTGGAGACAATTGAGCTAAGGAATGACTTGACCTACCCGGAGTCACCTGGAGCAATTTTAGATCGCCGGACTCAAGTGTTGCGAAATAAAGAGATCATGTTAGTAAAGGTTCAGTGGGGAAAGCACACAGATGACGAGGCAACGTGGGAACTTGAGGAAACAATTAGGAAGAAATATCCTCATCTGTTTGAGGAAATGGAAATAGAGTAGGGAATTTTTATATTTTCTTCCAGAAATTGTATTCCAAAATGCAATAATTATTTAACCTTCAATAATTTCGAGTATGTTTCAAATTTCGTAGACGAAATTCTTTTAAGGGGGGGAGAATATAATACCCCATATTTTCGTGAAATTTTCACGTATTTTAAGTACCAAAAAATATGTTTGAAATGGCAACAAGTGACCGAATCAGTTGCAGGGAGTACCCTAGAGCTTAGATACCTAAGGTTAAAGTTATATTTTTGACGAGCGTCTTGAGGCGAGATTTATGACGCTGAAAGAAATAAAATTAGAGATGGTTTTCGGTTAATCTAAGTTATGGCCTAAAAAGACCGAATGATGGTAAGGGGCTTCCGAAAAATCGTATATATTGAGTAATTTTGAGTTATTAATTTTGGAATTTTAAGTATCTCAATAAATTTGATGTTTGAAGGTGTAATTGTAATTAGAAAATTATCCAAATGAAATAAGGATAAAATTTAGAGCTTATGTGGTAAAAAATTAAAGTTGAAGACTTGAAATAAGGGCCAAATGTTATTTGGAAGAACTTTGGGGAATTAGCTTGGATTTCAAAAGTTCAATTCATTCTAGTTTTGGATTTCAAAAGCCACTCAATTATGGCTTTGAGTCTTTGGAGTCCATGGCTTAGATTGTGACAAGTGGCATAATGTGATTGGTTGGAGAAATCTATAAAAA
The DNA here is from genome assembly GCF_014633365.1 of Diospyros lotus. Lineage (NCBI taxonomy): Eukaryota > Viridiplantae > Streptophyta > Magnoliopsida > Ericales > Ebenaceae > Diospyros > Diospyros lotus. The sequence continues at coordinate 33,791,259 of NC_068339.1, read as the reverse complement.
GGCACCATGGGTTGTTCTCAAATCATTCCAAACAAATTTGAGAGTTGAAGCACTCTAAGAGGAGGATCTTTCTCTAGAGAGAGAGTAGGAAGTTCGGCAAGAAGGCTGGAAGGAATCGAAGGAGAAGCCGGGGAGAATGAGCCTCGTCGGAGTTACGAGCCTTCGCCGAAGTTTGCCAAAATCAGTCAGCAAAAAGGCAAGGTAAGTCCCTTTTTTTTATAATCCTATAGAGGGGGAAGAGAGGGTCGCGTAGGTTCAAACGGGGGTCGAATCGGAGTTAAAACGAGGGAGATATGGCCGAAATATGAAAATGAGGCGTTGCAGTTCGAATTATGGTACCCGCGTGTGAGTTACATGCGCCGAAAAATGGCTGCGCGTGAAGGCGCGTGGACGACTTTCTTGGGGCGCATGAGGGGTCTATTTTCCTTCAAATTTTCTAGTTATACCCCTAATTTAATACCCTTTAACCCTATGTAAAAATATTTAAGTTTAGGTTTACCAAAACGCATGTTTTCTGTAGAAACCTAGGCCGTTTGCTGTGAAATTATACCGTCGAAGAGATAAACCAACAAGGTGAGACTCCTATACTCTAAATCCCATTTTTATTCTCTTATGAGAGACTTCTATTGCATGAGACGTGTTTCGTGATGTTCTTACACATAAACGCTTGTTATTCTCTTACGTGAAATCATGATGCATATATGAAATGTATTTTTCTGAAAATTATATACTGTTGGCTTTTTAATTGTTGCATATATAAAATTCGTGTGCCCATATTGTTGTACTTATTTGTTGTTAGCCGAGGGCAAAAGTCGGATATCCCCTGAGAGGCGCTATGCGTGCGTCATCGAGAAAGCTCTCGAGGGGAAGACCGTGAGCCTAAGGAACAACGGATGTGGTGCTTGCATGAGTGCTATGAGGTCGGGCCGAAGTGACATGGTTAGGGACCTCCCAAGAGGCGCTATGCGTGCACCATTGAGAAAGCTCTCGTTGGAGGAGGCTAACGTGTTCACGAGGCACTTCGTAGTAGTTCTCGTTGTCTTCTCATACATTTTATACCTGATCATGCATCGATATAAACTGTTTTTGGAGTTTCTCACTAGAAGATTCATCTTCTAATTGGACTATGTTCCTGGAATATTCAAACGTTCCAGGTTCGACAAGCGGCTTTAAGGGAAAGGGGGTAGCTGAAGAATAAGTTTAATTTACTGCTGTTGTATGTTTAGCATATTCTTGCTTATATGCGAACCTATGTAATTTTGGATATGTTTAAGATGTTCAATTATCATTTGCGAGAGATGATGTAATACATTTTGTAGACGTCTTGAACAATTTTATGATAAATAAAGTATTATGGTTGTGAACCATATTAGGTTCGATCTAGCTTCTGCATTCGAGATTTTAATGCCTGTCTTAGCTATTCGATTATTGGGTTTGTTAAGCTGAGAATGTGTAAATTAGGGTTTTTGGGATATTGTGTGATGTATGACAGCTATTGTGATATGAAAAATTTTTATATTCTCGAAATCCTAAGTTATAACACGCTTAAGAAATTTGGGGTGTTACAAACTCGTGATACGCGGCACGCATCCGTTGGCAAGGAGAGCAAAATATGAGTGCTAGCTCCTTCTCCTTTGCGTGGCTTGTGTATGGACGGAAAAAGAACGCCTTCGTTTCGTATTGATGCCAAAAGGAAACGGGGAAGAGTGAGCGGCAATACATTTTTCAACTCTTAAAATACGACACCAAAAACCCTGTAATTTAGGCAACCCATAAATGAGTATTTATAAGGAGCTCTGTGGTTTCTTAAACTCTAATGGATATGGGCTGGCCCATTTAATTTAGTCCAACTAGGAACTTAAATTAAATGGATTTATTCTAATCCAACTAGGATTATAATTAAATGGCCCAATCCTTTTATAATATTTTGGCCCAAATCTAATTCAAGCCCAAATATAATATTTAATATTTAGCCCAAATCTAATTTGATCCAAATATAATATTTATTTTAATATTTATCCCAAATTCAATTTAGTCCAAATATAATATTTAATTTAATATTTGGCCCAAATCAAATTTAGTCCAAATATTAACTTAAGCCCAAATATATTTTATTTCCTATTTGCCACTGCAACAAATAGAAAATTATTAAATTAGAAACTCTTTCCTAATTTAATCAATTGCCATTTTAGGAAACTCTATCCATTATGACTACTCTTCGTCATATCGACGTCATTATGTTTATTTTTTCTTTTTCCATGAGAACCTACGACAGCACAACTTCTTGCCGAAGTGTCCTACTTAACCATACGTCCACTCTCTTGGTTTAAGCCAAGAACCGTGCCTATTGCGTATGACTCATTAGGCTTCCGAATAAGTTGGCAATGTGTCGGTACAAACACATAAGACAAGATTGGCCTCTAGCAAGGCATCATGCTAACCCAATTATTCAGAAGGATTCATAATCCGCAAATAACCTTTCACGAGCATGGTTATCGTGTAATACGATCCTCTCGTCAATGTATCCTATGTGATCTCAAGTTGGCGATGTGTTGCTTGATTACGATCACATAAGTTTTCTTCGGTCTTCTGGATATCTTCACTTAATAGAAAGTGAATCAATAACTCCTTATTGATCTCTTTCACCATGGCCATGGATTTAAAGTGAATATCCACCGAAGGCGCCTTAGATACATCATCCTCTATCAAGGGATAGACGAGTCCCATCTTGGCTATGCACCCATCTCCATAAGCCTCACGATATACCCAACAATCGCCCACATGCAGCCTTTGTCTAGGCCCATCGAAACGATGTCAAAGCATACTGGTCTTCTTATGAGATGACCGTGACAAACTCAAGTTCAAGGATTAGTTACACCTATCTCGTATGAGAATTCCATCAATATATAACCAAAATGGATTCTCATGGTGAGTCATGTCCAGTGACACGTTCTCCAACATTGGTCACCTATGTACTTGTCTAGGCATTCCCATGCCTATGGGTGTGAGACCCCCATTGCTATCACATAGCACATACAAGTCTTACCGTAATTCTCAATGTCCATTATTGACATTGCTACGACTTGAGACGTTTAATGATGTCTAGAAACTGTGATGCATCATCTCACATCTTTATAGATTAATCACAGTATACATCATATGGACTTCTATCTAGTTTCATTCGGTTATTACAATAATAACAAGAAAATAATAGAATGTCTTCTTGTGAATTTAAATAACTCTTTATTCAAATAATAAACATGATTACAATTGTTAGTGTACAACATGCCCAATCTGATTGGGTCTAGAGCACCTACACTAACACAAGTGACCAATGAATGGTTGCCACATGTCTTTAGCTTGGAGACTAAGCAAACTTGGAGGCTAAGTCTTGGACTCCAAATTGATTCAAGGGTGGATTTAAATGCTGTCTGAAATCCAAAACTGAATTGAAATGTAAACTCACGTATGCACCTTCCCAGTTATTTACACCTTTTCCCTACCACTTCATGTTTTTATTTGTGTGCCTCATCATGACTTCTAATGGTTAGTTGGCCCAGTTCGTTACTTCAGTGATCTAGCTACAGGTTTCAAGAACTATACCTTAGCCTGAATTTTTTGGGTAATTTACACTTAGCCCCTTAAAATTTAGTCCCCGAGCCATTTTTAATTGCACTTTTTGACCCCCCAAAAATGAATAAATCATGCTAATACCCCAAGGTTTTAGGTAAATTACACTTTTACCCGAACTTCAATATTTATAATTTTACCCCTAGCTCAAAAATTGAATTTTTGTCTCAAGACTTCTATAATACCTTGAAATGACCTATTTTCTCAAGTATCGAAACCTAATAGCCTCAGGCGTTACATCATATTTGATTATGAAAAATCTCAAGTATTATAGCCTCACAATTTCTCAAAAAGTGCCTTCATTTCATCCATCAGTTGTTGTTGTAGGGCTTCATATTTTACCCGGGGGACCATGGAAGGAATAAGTTCAAATGAGCCAAGAGAACCTAAGGGATGAGTTGTGAGACATAGAAAGGTGTCTACGACTAGAGGTGGGAGAGGGCCTCCCTTTAGAAGTGAGAGAGGGTCTCTTGTGGTGTATAGGAGAGGGTCTCACTCTAGAAGTCAAGGAGAGTCTCTAGTTGGAGGTGCGAGAGGGTCTCCCACGGGGGTGATGGATGAGATTCTCATGAGTGAGTGTCTTGTGACAATTTGTTTGTGCGAGAGAGGGTCTCTTGCCTAAGTGAGTGTGCGAGAAACGGTTTCTTGTCTTCTAAAGTGGTCTATCATTTGCTTCTTGTTCAGGCCATTGCAAGTTGGTTTCTTTGTCTTTTCGATCGAGTTTTCCACAAGTGATGCCAATTGTTCTTACTAAGATACAATAATGAATTTTTAGTGCGAAAAAGTGTCTCAAGGAGTTAACAAGTCACATGACCTGATAACAAAAGACAAGAGAGTCTCTTGAGTGACTAGACACGTCTTGAGTGATAAGAGACCTCCTTAGTGATAAGAGACCCGCAAGGGAGAAAACTGGTTAGGCGTGTGAGTGAAGTCACTCGAGGACCCTCCGATGCTTAAGTCAGTCCTATGCCCGAAGTAGAATTTTGGTTAAAGTGGCGTAGCGAGCATACTTGAACGAAGAGGATGACCTTCCTTTTTATAGAAAGAGAGGAGACTAAAAGATGGCAGGAGACCTACCCTTTTTATCGGGCATCTCAGAGGCAATTTTGATCGGTTCAACCATGTCTCTTGGCTAAGTAAGCCTCTCACATGGCTTTTGCATGGTGCAAGTCTGGCGTTTCATGGTTGCTGGGCACTTAAATGCGTGTGGCATGGTAGAAGGGCACTCGGCCTATGCAATTCCATGTGCAGGGGTCTCTCTGCCCACACGCAGATAGGTGTCTCTAGGTGTCACGCATAGCCACGCAGCCTATATGCTCATGGCTGTTGTTGAGTGATCCTTACTTGGCCAACCAACTTGATGGGTGATCCTTACTTGGCCAAAATTGTCTCCTTAGCCATTTAGCCCGTGACACCCATAACTTGAAAACATGCTTAATAATAATAATAGTCATATGAACTCCAAGGTTTGGCGCAGACAAAAAACTTGAGAAACAGAACTTTTGTAAACTTAAGTAAAGTTTCAAACATAATAAAATTCAGAGCATTTTTCGTGTAAATATAAAGTTTGATACTAAAAACATGGCTTCAATAGAAGAAAGAAAGAAAGACTTAGCAAATATGCTTTGTAACAATAGCATCCATACCCAGAAATTCGGACTTGAAATGAGACTCGACCTTTTCATAAACTTATATAAGCTTTAAGGACATACGATGTAGCAATAGTGTACATATATCATAAGAGTTTAATGCTGAACATCTTTTTAAAACTAAAAGAGGGAAACAAGTTTTCAATTATTGAAAATTCTTTTTAAAGCGTCACCATATTCCTTGCTCAACTATTTTTTGAAAAATAGAGAGCTTGTTAAAAATACTTGAGTAGGAATTCTTAATGGTCGATTAAAAGAAGGTTTTACTAAAGCACATAATAGACTGATTTGATAAACATATAAAGCTATACTTGACTAAAGATATGCTCAGATCTTAATAGCTATCTAGATACTCGATTATACCATACTCAATTGAGCTTAAAGAAAACATAGCATTTGCAAAACATGCTCGAGTAGGTTTTTATGAAACTTGATTGAATACTTGAATACATTAAAAAATATACTGAGCAATTTTTTACCAAAGGCAGGTGCATAAGTTTTAAAAGAATGTTTGAATACTTTGCCTTCAAAAGCTTCAAAAATACATATACTTAGTTTAACAAAAGACTTTTATACTTAATTGTTTTCAAAGAGTTTTTATAGAGGAATGCTTTGAAATCTATGTATATGTATATATGGAAACCTAAAGTTTTCCAATTTAAGGAAAAATATATTTATAAGTTTCATATTCCTTTATCAATCGAAACCAATACTTAATTGTTTTCAAAGACATATATGAGTATGAGGTTTTTCATAAAATGATTTATATAAAATGTTTTGGAAATCATCACTAGACCAAATTTACTAAAAGTACATTTTCCAAGATTATTTATTCCATAAATCAAAATATAAATTTCTCAACATGAAAGAAGAGACTTTCTCCATTGCCAAGCAAGTTGTGCAAGACTAACCACCCATAAATCCTAAGTTGTATTGTTCCCCTTCTATATATTGTATACATGATGATTGTTAATAATAATATGAGCCTAAGGTAAGACTGTGGACGTAGGCACATTTGGTTGAACCACATTAAAAAAATGCTTTTGTTTTATTATGCAATGCATTATCACTATGTATTCATTATAATCTATTTGTTTCATTTTTTAGGATGAAAGGAAAGATCAATCAAAAGTTATTTTCCTCCAAAGGCCTGTTGCCTCACGCATAGCCCAACAACAAGGTGAAAACCAAAGGCCTATTGCCTTGTGCATAGCTCAGCAATGAGGCAAAAACCAAAGGCTTGTTACCTTGAACTTAATTCGACAACGAGGTAAAAATAAGATTAATGTCATTGCCCCACACATAGCATGACAATGAGGGAAACACAAGGTCGTTACCCCACACTGACAACAAAGGGTGAACGAAACTCATTGCCCCGTACATAGCCTCGCAATAAGGTAAAAACAAAAGGCACATTGTCTCGTTAATAGCCTAATGATGAGGAAAAACAAAAGGCTTGTTATCTTGCTAACCACTCGACAATAAGAAAAACAAAAAGCCCATTGTCCAACTAACAGCCCAATAATGAGGTAAAAACAAAATGCATGTTGTCTAATGGCCTGACAATAAGGAAAACACAACCTATTGCCTTGGACATAGCCCGACAATGAGAAAAACACAAGCCCGTTACTCCACTCATAGCCCGACAATGAGGATAAAATGAATCTTGTTGCCCCTACATAGCCTAACAATAAAGGAAAACAAGCCCAATATCCTACTTATAGCCTAACAATGAGGAGAAAACGAAGCCCATTGCCCCAAAATAGCCCAGCAATGGGAAGAAAATGAAACTCGTTATCTAAATATTATAGCCCTATAATAAGGAGGAAAACAAGCTCATTATCTCGCGCATAACCCTGCAACAAGGGGCAAACAAAGCTTGTTACCCCGCACATATCCCGATAAAGAGGAGAAACCAAAACCCATTATCCTACTAATAGCCCAACAATGATGGAAAAACAAACTTGTTGCCCTACTTATAGCCCGATAACAAGAAGGTATAAGATCTCTATCCCACGAGTAGCCCGATAGGGAGGAGGTGTAATATCTATTGCCTCGTGAGCAACTTATACTGCTTCGCCTAGTGATTTAATAGCATAATATCCGTTGTTCCTGTTAGTGTTGTGTGCCTTAATACTATATTTGGATGACATTTAGCGGGTGTGTAACTGGTCACACTTATAGTATCTTTGTATATATTTTTAAAAGGCAAGTTCCATCATTCATGAGCTCTCCAGTTTATCACATGAATGATTCCTTGGATATTCTGTTTGGGAATCCTATTCTCAAGGTGTTGAGACTGTGTGATAGGATTCTTTGGTAACAAGATATCTTAAACTATTCCTAGTCCTTAGACTCTTTGGATAAAGACTTCGATTAGTCGAGTATGGACTAGCATAGGGGTTACTACCTCATTCAGTATGAGTTATTAATGGGAGGGTGGTGTGTCACATGCCATATGACACGGGTATGTCGCTAGTAGACCTGTGGGTGGTTGTTGGGGAACAACTAGCCAAATGCGATGCAGTTGACAGACCACATGGCATGGTAGATAATGGTTTTGTAGTCAGGTTACGATGGTGTGTTGATCCTTAGACTTGAACCAGCACGGTTGTTTTTTTATATTGGTGTGTGGGATTTTCTATTGAGCTTAACCATCCAATTGAGAGGTGGAGAGGTTCATCTATATGGTTCTATATTGCTGGTATATGGAGATAGGTGTTGGGAATAAGATTCGTCTCCCTCATCAGTAATTGATGGGCTGAACGTCCTATGTGATGTACTGTTAGTGTAACATGACAGTTCTTACCTAAGACAAATTGAATATTAGGAAAGGAGTTTCCTGAGGTGTCATCTAGTCACATCGACGAGGTTAGACACATAGTTACTAAGTTTGTGAGTTTAACACTCCATGGTTCTCGCTCAGTCAGGATGTTAGGTGATAAAATGATTATAGCACATGGTAATCATCAACCGTAATAGGTTCATTTGAAGTTAGACTTCACCACCACCTATATTGTCTTAAACCACAGCTAGGCTCTATTCAGGAACTCTCGGATTGTCATCGGGATATGGAGAGATTCCGGTGATGGGTTAAGGGGTTGAACAGTACTGAAAGGGGTTTTGGTGCTAAATGATTGCTAGCGGATAGTGAACCTAAAAAGTCACACACCATATAGTATCGCATCTGGCATCCACATCTTATGCCCTAAGCGTCTCAGGGATTGGTGGGTCAAATGTTGACTTGCTAGCCTGGAGAGTTGACTTTTAGGGCGGCAGAAGTCAACTTTTGCCAAGGCAAAAGTTGACTTTTAGTGCCACCCAGTAGTCACAATTGATCGCCACTTGGCACAAAATGGGAGAAGCTAAGGTCTTAATAGTGGCTGATTTCGAGTAGAATAAATTAGAGAAGCAAAGTGTTTTACTGCTTGCATGACACTTCTGCGTCTTCTTTTTGTTCTGCTACTTTTGTAAATTCTATAGCTGCTAAAAATTTAATATACATAACAGTTACATGGGGAAATTTGAGATGTTCGTACAAGGGATACGACAACCCCTGTGTCTAGCTCGAGAAGGGGAAATCGAAACAGTATCGAACAATGTGTTAGGTATGGATAAATTAAGACTACCACAACGTGAGGTGGAGTGGTCTTAGAACAAAAATAGTTTCTATACCAACCCTACATCGGGCAGCAGGTGTGTGTGTGTGATGAATATGCATGTTGCTTAAATACCCAAGTTATGTGTATGGAGTGTATGTATGTATTCTGTTGTGCACATCTAATGTGTATAAAAATTTTAAAATTCTCCATACAGCCATACAAAGAGGCTTCATATCCGTCGTCCTGCAAGTAACCCGATGAAAATGAAATGGAACGTCAATCTATTAGTTCCAAATGATGGAAAATATATCCCAAGAAGGGGGGTGAATTGGGATTTGGGTAAATTTTTTGATATATTAAAGACTTATTAATGACAGAACACAATGTTTCAAAATATTAAGTAGTTTTTTTCAAAATCAATCTTTCTGTTAAGTATGTTTCGAAACCTAAGTGTGTATGTGTAATGCCCGCTCTCGAATATTCCTGCTAGCATAGGATATTCGAGAGGAGGTCATTATAGAGATGATATAGAATAAAACTGAACTCAAATAACAACTCATTTCATTTCTAGTAGCAGAAAATTAAATAAGATTTAATTCCATTTTCAATATCTCATGACTCTAGGCTCGATGGCCATACAAAATAATAAGAGGTTCAAATGCCAATAAACATAACAAATCCTCATCACTATAAATCTTACCAAATCACTGACTATGATCTTTGAAGTTAGGATGCGTCTTCATAAACCACTATCCTTGGGCTATAGTCCTTGTGACACCCGTAACTTAAAAACATGCTTAATAATAATAATATTCATATGAACTTCAAGATTTAGTGCAAACAAAAAACTTGAGAAACAAAACTTCTGTAAATTTAAGTAAAGTTTCAAACATAATAAAATTCAAAGCATGTTTTGCATAAGTATAAAGTTTGATACTAAAAACATGGCTTCAATCGAAGAAAGAAAGACTTTGCGAATATGCTTTGTAGCAATAGCATCCATATAGAGAAATCTGGAACTTAAAACGAGACTTGGCATTTTCATAAACTTATATAAGCTTTAAGGACATACGATGTAGTAATAGTGTACATGTATCATAAGAGTTTAATATTGAAAATCTTTCTAAAACAAAAAGAGAGAAACAAGATTTCAATTATTGAAAATTCTCTTTTAAAGAGCCACCACGCTCCACGTCCACGTCCCGATCTCCTCATTCATGATCACCTGGGGGGGAAAAACATAAAGGGTGAGATTACGCAAATCTCAGTAAGTACAAGAGAACTATCAAACGTATTTAAACATGATATGACATGAACTTGTAACATAAACATATAACATAGGGGGACACGATAGATTCTACCAACTTGCAGGGGTAAGAACCTCCGTGCGTAGCACTACTAAACCCCGATCCCGTAACTTGCTTGGGAACAAGAAACTTGCTTCAAACATAAGATGAGAGTCCACATAAACATGATTAATGAGCATGCTTAAACATCGTAGATAGTTCATAGTGTACTTACTTCAACATGGTTGGATGAGATCTGAATGTTTAAGGCTTCACACCTTACCGTGTTTGCTTTTCTGCAGAAAATACATATTTTCGTGAACTAAACCTAACATAATTTTACATAGGATTGTGGGGAACCAAATAAGGGGTTGATATGTGAAATTACATGGGAAAATGAGTTATCACGGCCCTCACGCGCTAACGGAAGGTGGCTCATGCGCCTTCATGCACAGCCCCCTCCCGACGCGTGAACTGCATGCATCGCCTTTAATTTTCGAGACAGCTTTGCACCCTTTTGGTTTTCGGCCATATCTCCCTCGTTTTAACTCCGATTTGACCTCCATTTTTTCCTACATACTCCTTTTTCGTCCCTCTACAAGAATATCAAAAAGAACTGGACTTACCTCACTATTTTCCAGTGATTCAGGCCTAGATTCTTGCAACGCACAGTTTCTCCGGCGAGACTCGTATCTCCTTTGTTCCTTCACCGATTTTCCTCATTTTTCTTGCAAAATATCTCTCTTTCTCTCTCTCTATCTCTCTCTCTCTCTCTCAAGAACACACTCTTCACCTTCACACTTCTAACTATGGTATAAACTTGACTTTGAATGATTTGGAATGCCCAAAACTCAACCCAAAGTTCCTATTTATAAACGTTTTCGGCCAATCGTGTTTCGCCACATATCCCATCATCATGAGGCATCATTATTATCTTCCATGTGTGGCTAATAAATGCTTGCCACATAACCCAAACTTGGAGGGTAAGTAATCTTGGAGAAGACTTATTTAACAAAGACTTGAAGAAGACTTACTTTAACAAAGACTTGGAGAAGACTTATCAAAGACTTGGGGAAGACTTAACAAAGACTTGGAAAAGACTTATCAAAGACTTGGGGAAGACTTAACAAAGAATTAGAGAAGACTAAGCAAAGACTTTGATTTAAATAAGGTTTGTACTCCAAGATGATCCAAAGCTATATTGGAGTTTTATTTGAAATCCACAACCATGACTTTCACAATCCCTTGAAATGTGTTATTTCCTCAAATATTTAAATCTAAAAATCTTGAATATTACATCATATTTTAGTCAAAATCTTGGGTGTTATAGTCCTACTGAACTTGCCCCCCATAACATTCTTTCCTTTACCTAGAATGGCAAAGAAGATCAAGTGAGCCACAAGGCTCAACAAGTTCTAGAAACAATGAACACTATATAGGATCTAAGAACACGATGACACCAAGAAGAGTAATCAAGGACTCCGCAATTATATACAAGATTCATAATTCATGAATTTATCAATTCAACTTAATATATCATGTCACCATATATCACTATACAAATGTGCATAAACTTTCAATGTCATTATCAATTCCCACAGGCTCGCAAGCCATTATTCAACATATGCAAGAGTACATCATTTCATTATCAATATCAATCTCCCCGGCTCTCAAGCCATCAATCAATGCATGAAAAAATGCATAATTTCAATAAAACCTCACAAATAAATATGAAGCCAACCTGTCTGGTTATGGCCACCATGTCCCGCGCCAGGTGCTCTAGGGTACCGTTTCTTCCTCAGTGCAAAATAATAGGTGCACAATATATATATATAACATGTACATGTATGCATTTTCTAACCACATGCGTTTAAATTCTTGTTTTCGCAATATTCATACTTTCAACATCACTTACCCATACCAGGTATTTTTCCATCATCAGATAAATTCAACATATCTTACTTCATAATGTTTACCACATTCAATATGTAATTTATGACATAGAAATGCTTGATGTAAATTTCAACACAGGAATAATTTTGAGAGATGTTATTTAAGATTAAATCTCGATTCACCAATTGAGGAATATTATAGATTTAATAACTATTTTTCCCATCATATGATCTTTGTGAATTCATTAACCAGTGTCAGTATGCATTGACTTGCATTCGTGCTCATAGCTCAAATTCATGATTTGTCCCCATGCAATCAGAATAACCACACCACGCGGGTTTGTTTATTGACAAGCTAGTATTGATCTTTTACATAAATAGTGGGTGTTAAATTTAATGACCACATTCTAAGGAATATTTAGAAGGAATTTCACTGATGCATCTCATAATTTCGACATATTTGAGATCATTTAAAATAGATAAACCATGCATTCCATACACTTACAATGGTCACGCTTGTGTATTCTTATTTAAGATCAGAATCGACTTTGACTTGCTAAAGGAGAGTATTGTTCAAGGCAATTTGATTTCCAAAAGATGGCCAAGGTGGAGGCCTGCGACAAGGTTGGAGCTTGCAGCCAAGGGCATGAGTTCACGACAAGGGCTTGTGGAAGGAGCTTGCGGTCATGAGTCATACAACAAGAGGGCATATATGGAAGAGCTCGCAAAAAAGGGGTCGTGGCAAAAGCTCGTGGAAAGAGTTCGAGGCAAGATCTAGCGGCAAAGGGCTCATTACAATGAGGCATATAAGCATGAGCTCACGACAAGGATCGTGGTAAAGGGCTTGGGGTAAGAGTTCGCAGAAAGAACTTGCGGAAAGGGCTGAAGCTAGAGCTCGTAAGAGAGCTCACAGTAAATGATCATGGGTAAGAGCTTGCAGGAAAGAGCTCGTAGTAAAGCTAGCAGAAGGCTTGAGGTAAGAGCTCACGCAAGAGCTCGCAGAGAGAGTTCGCGACAAGAGCTCGCGGGAAGAGTTCGCGGCTAAGGGCTAGTGGCAAGAGCTCTGGAAAAGCTTGAGACAAGGGTTTGTAGAAGAGCTTGAGGAAGGAGCTCGCGGCAAAGGGTTCAAGGTTTCTGCTATTACAATATATATATACAGATATGGTGCTAATCAAATATTCAAAGTAATATTCAGATGAGGCAAGAGGCATTCAAATGGCTATAATATTATGTGAGTATCATTTGGATGATTCAAGGGGCATTCAAATGGGAATTATATATATTTGCGACTATTATTCGGATGAGTCACTTATGCTTCTGCGAGTTGTATTTAGCCATATTTACATTATTAAGCTCAAGAAGATACGGGAGCAAACACGGCCTCGTATCTACATTTAGAAAAATAAATTGCCATTCACTAAATGGAACTTGGGGTGGAAACAAACCCCATTTGAGACCACAACAAGACCCCAAAGAGATGTTAAACACTTCGCAGAAAGACTCAACTAAAGAAAGTCATAGACAACGCTATCAAAGTTAAACACAACAAGCCATCAAGATAAGAATGACAACGGACTCGCATCAGTAGACAGAAAAATATAAAATAGCTTGCACAAAAATAAAAGATGGTGCAAGGGAACTTGCATTGGAATACAGTATGTATAAGAGAGCTCGCACTAAAAATAAAGTGGGAGTGCAAGAAGAACTTGCCTGATGACTTATCGATGTAGAAGTATCCCCTCTCCTCTTGAAGTCCTATAAGCTAAGACGAAGACACTAGGACACGAAGTCTGAGGGAAGGAAAAATATATGAAAGAAAGTTGAAGAAGGAAAGGATCAAACGTAGCAAGAGTACAGGAGGGAGCAGTTGCAGATGGAGCATGAAGAAGGAAAGATGCACAGTCTGCAACTATGAATTGGTAGAAAGACCTGACTGCCATTCTCTTCCAACAACGGACAACGAAAGACCAAGGGTAAAATCGACATTTGCTGGCTAATTTAATTTTTATTATGATTTTCTTTTAAAAATTTCAAATCTCATTTCTCAATTGAGCTCAACCCATGCCGTGGGCCATTCCATGGCCCAAGTCACTCATCCAAATAATTCTCCACATCTAAGCCCATTCTTAATATAATTAAAATTCTAAAAACATCCCAATGCCTCAATTCACTTGGACTTTCTCCACAAATTCTCATTTTCACTTACTCTACATTCCATAAGCAAAAAAAGATATTTTCAACCCTTAATAAATAAAAGAAAAAAAAATTTCGAGCCCAAAATAAAATACCCGAAAACGCCTAGACCCTCTAACGGGTCGTTACAGTATGTTTCAAAATCAACCTTTTTGTTAAGTATGTTTCAAAACCTAAGAGAGTATGTTTCAAAACTTTTCTCTCTATTTTGGTTATTTTGAAACTTTTAGGCTGCATTCTCTTTGTTGTTTTCAAGTCATTTTTAGTTTTTGATTTTCTAAAATAATAAAAACGCGTTCTCTTTACTGTTTATAAAAATATATTTTTGAAAACAAAAAAAAAATTATAAAGAAAACTCAAAACAACAAAAAATTATTTTGAGTGTTTTCATCCAAAACAAACTCCAAACTTAAAACACAATTATTTATTTATTCATATTTTATTATTGTAATGGGAAAAATATTACAAAATTCATTAACTTTAAAATGTATATATATATATATATATAATAATATATTAATATTAAATATTTCTAATTTACTTAATAATCAAATTTATTGAATAAAATATCATTAAAAAACAAAACCAATTTTCAAAATTTCAAAGAGAACGTGTTTTCTAATTTTCTATTTTGAGAAATAATTTTTTAAAATGACAAAGAGAACGCATTTTTAATTTTCTAAAAACAGACTATCAAAATAGAAAACTAAAAATAAATTCAAAACTCAAAACTGAAAATTAAAAAGTAAAGAGAACGCAGTCTTAGCTTTTGAAAACGATTCTTTTGAAAGCATGAACAATGATAACAGGTAAGTGAAATAGTAAAGCAATTGCACACAAAATTTATAGCGGTTCGGAACCCGCCTACTCCACTACCTTCAAGCTTACCCACTTGAAGGATTTTCAAACGCAATCACTTTTACTAGTGATCAACCACACTAAGAGTTTTACCACGGTTCACCCTAAAACCTTATACAATAAGTTTTTATGGGCTTAACTCAAACCTTGACACAATGAGTTTTAGACTCAACTCAAACCTTACAACAAGATAAATAAAACTTATATTTTGCAACCCAACAGCTTTAATGTAATGAAAACTTTACCAAATGGTTATACAAACCTATTGGTATGAGGTGAGGAGAGCTTAGAAGGATAAGATGTCGGTTTCAGTTTGCTTATCCTTTTCACACCACAATGCACACCAATGAATGATTCTTCTTTGAGAGCTTATCGAAAGGATTTTGTTCACTTGTGCTTGAGAATGTGGCAATGTCTCTTGTTGTTGTATACTAATATATGTGCTTGTGAGAGGTACTTCTTGTCTTCAAATAACTGATATATATATATATCAATAAATAGAATTTTAGCTAATTATAACCGTTAGAGACAAGATGATAAAGTAGGTTTCAAAACACATAATATAGGTTTCGAAACAACATTCTATTACACTGAGATTTCGAAACATACATCTCATGTTTCAAAACATCCAGCCTTTATAGCTGGTTATGCACTAAGAGATAGAATGAGTGACAGACAATGCTTTTAAAAACAAAATGATTTTGTTTTATTCTCCACTTTCAGAATATTTGAAATTTAAACATCAGGGTATGGATATTATTTCAAAAGTAAGCTTTTTAAATAGATTTTGAATTAAAGTGCAAAAGCATGCCAATTTTTTCAAATATACTGCTGACAGAGTCAGATGTTTCAAAACATGCTATGAAGGTTTCGAAACATACTTCAAAAACATATATCAAAACATATGCCACACATTTTTTAAATGCTCTGCTGACAGAATTTACAGAGGTTTCGAAATATACTATATAGGTTTCGAAACATAAGCTTAGATTTCAAATAGGTTTTGAAATATAGTATATAAACTTAGCAAACAATGAAACCTTAAAAAAATACATTTCGAAACATGTATAGAAACATGGCAGAATGATGTTTCGAAACATGATGCATGAATTTTGGATTTTTCAAACATTTGAACATTCACCCCAAAACACTAATCATGCTTGTTTCGAAATATGAAAAACTTATTTCAAAAAATGAGATTCTCATAAAGATTTTTTTTCATTCTAAGATTGGTTTTTTATCAAACACATTTCTCATATACCAAAAAATATGACACAACATAATCGTCACGAACATCCATGGTTCGAAGAAAGTTCCCAATATGCCAATGCTCATCCTAGCGAAATATAAATGTGTACATGAGCCAACATTAGGCTCAATCATTGAGTTACTGTCTAACACTCTTGAGCGAATTTGAAAATCTTTCTTGTAAAGCACTGAGTCATTGGCAAAAAACACCGGAGTCAAGGAGAAAAAGAGCCCCCGCCCCCTCATGAATTAGGATCGCATTTAAGAGTCGTGTCTACACTCCCAAAGGGTGGAGAATTGAACACGGGGATCCTTGTCGCGAGAGTAGTAGCTTCATCACGATGTGTATCCTCCAAAGCATCTGCCTCATCATCTCTGAGCCATTGGCGCATATGGGAAGTCAAAATATGCAAATGCCAAAGCTACAAATGATCCAGAGACTTGAAATGATACGAAGAGCTAAAATACCCTAAGACTTGAAAGTCACCTAGAAAAGAGCTTCAAGAGAAAGAAGTGAAAGGAAGACACATGCAAGATTTGCAAGGCGAGATTCTCTTCCGCCTAAGACTCTCAGTTAAAAGAGTATGGAGCAATTGATATGCCCTGCAAATAGTAGACCCAAGTGGTAGATCTAGGGTAAAATCTACGAGTGGACATCTGGGTCAAGTGCATATCTAAATGGACCAAAATCTACAAACCAAGCGAAAAAAGCAACAAAGGAAGAACAAGGTGAAAAGAAATCAAGACATAACCAAGTGGGGTACCCCCTACTCGATCATGGAAGGCTCATGACAATGAAGGCGCCCATTGATTTGTTAAAGAAAAACAACCTTTAAAACAAAGCATAGCACAAAAGTAAAGGCAACAAAGAAGAAACCAAGCAGAAGACAAGGTAATGACAGAGTGGCCACCACTCAGTCAAGAATATCAACACAACAGGGGAGGGCTCATTAAGTGATGAATAACAAGCAAAAATGAAGCGAATCAAACAAAGAGAAGAACAAAGAGCCAAGGAAAGCAAGAAAGCACCAATGCTCGTCCTCTCAATCATTTTAGGACCTCTCGGCCATCAAAGGGCACCCGGTCATGAGAGGGCACTTGGTCATCAACAAGCTATCCGTTCATCAACAAGTTTCTTGATCATTATTACCAAGTTTCCTGATCATTGCTGTCAAGTCACCTGATCGTTATTGCTCAGAATTGTCAAGATCATCTTTCCCGCACTATAAATTCTTTGTTGTATTTTGGTAATAACAATATATATTATTGCTTGATGTAGTTGTGGTTTTAACAAATTGGTATTAGAGGCACAAGCAATAAGCCAGCAATAAGTCCTCAAATTTATTTACTTGCACAAGTCCCTAAGATATTTTAGAAATATTTTCAATTTCACCCTCTTAATCATTTCTCACATAATCATTATCATCCTAATCATTATCCTCAAATTTTCATTTAATTTATTTGTTTAAATCTTAACCATATATATTTTTTATTTTTTCTATTTATTAAATATAAATTATATACAGTTAAATATATCATATATGTACATATACATATGCATAATTTTATTTGTTATTAAGTAACGTGTATATATACATAATTACCTTAGGGAGCGTTTTTTAAAATGAGCAAGATAAGACGTATCAAGATAAGTTTGGAATGTATTCCGGATCAAGATATGGAATGATCAAGATAAGACTGAAAAGAATTCTAAGATTTTTATCAAAATGTTTGTTAAATTTTTTGGAATTCACTGAGAATTGTATTTTTTTCTTTTTATGTGTTTGTTAATGCATATGATAAGCTCCAAGATAAGAGTTTTTTTTACCAAAATATCCCTATTACCAAATTTATAATTAAAATAGTATTTTATTATTAATATGAATTGTCAAAAAAATTAAAATTAAAATTAAAATTAATATTTTATTTTCTAAATTCATGTTCAAAAATAAATTTAAAAAGAGGAAAAAAGTAGAAATAATTATTGTTAGAATTACAATAATTCCACCTAGATAATTAAAAATGGTCAAAACATATTTTCATAATAGGTAATAAAATATAAAATTAAATAAAATAATTTAAAAATTGGTGAAAGGAATTATATTAGTTAATAAAATATATATAGAGAGAGAGAGAAATTTAAATTTTAAAAATCAATTAAATGAATAATGTCATTTAAAATTTAAAAATTGTCAAAATATATAACAATTTAAAAATGTATTAAATAATATTAATTATAATAGTTAAATAAATAAGTTTTTTTTAATAAATTTAAATCTTTAAAATGCATTAAATGGCATTAACTATCCTATAAGGGGCATATAAGTAATTGAGCCTTATCTTGAAAGAACCAGATAAATTTATCCGATGGGGAGGTCGGATAAATTTATTTTGAAATGGGGAGATAAGAGGTCACGTGAGGGCTCTTTCAGAAGTGGTCAGATAATCTTAACAAACACGTTGGAAAGACCAAATATCCGGAATGCTTCTCATCTCTGACATTTTCTCCCTCTTATCTTGATTAACAAACACCCCCTTAAGATATATAAATCCTTAAAACATACGTATAAATAAATATTTCCTAAGTTCTTGACATAAATGGATATAGTTTCCATATATCCGAATGCCCAGCTTCACACATCTCATGCTATTCAAATGTATGCCTTAAGGTATTTGAATATCATTCCCATTTCTTCCCTCACATCCAAATATATAACTTGTTATATCCAAATACACCCTAACACAACCAATACATCCCACACCAAGCTCATAATCCCCTATCTCGAATCTCTTTTAGTCCCCAAGCCCCATTGAATTAACTTCTTCGCTTAAAGTTCCTTCAAAACACACATTACTCTCCTATTTCCCCTAAGAACAACCATTGAAACTGCCTTGCTCTTTGTTTAAAAACTTTAGGTCGTTACACATCTATTATCCAAAAACATATCATCATGAACCACCTCAGAATGTAACTTGCAGTGAGAAGTGAAAAAATGCAGGATAGTGAGCCCTAAAAGTAGGGATCGCACTGTGAGAACTTGAGACTGTGCATCACATAAGAGAGTGATTTTTCAACTAAGATTTAGGGGAAAATGAAAGCCCTAAATTACAGTGAAAATCAAATCAATAAAAATCAAAAACTTAAATCAAACAAAACAAAAAAGATAAGAGGCGTCACCGGTAGAGATCTCCTTAGGCATTTCTCTGACCAGATCTCCTTGGATGCTTCTCCTTACGGCTTGGCAAAACTAGATCTCCTTGGAAGTATGCGGCGTTGGGAAGAGACTACTCAGACTATAGAGGAAGAAATGGAAGCCAAGCTGATTAGGGTAACAAAGACAATGCACACCCATTTTATATTTTATAAATTATTTTTTATTATTAAAATATCATTCGGGCGGTTCAGTTCAAAACCAAACTGCGAAATCTTCAAACCACAAACCGCACGGCTTGAGGATTTCTCAAATTGTGTTGAACTGCTCACCCAAAAAAATTGCGCGGTGCAATGCGATTCGGTAAATTTTCATGGTAAGCCAGTTTTTTTTAACACCTCTAGGCACCAACATCTCTTCCTCCAAAAATTGCATTCCAAAAAAGTCTAGTGGAAGCTTCAGCCCCGTTATTAAGCTGTCCAAATTAATCGCTATCCTTCCTCATTTAATAGTGACCATAAGTTCTATAGCCTTAAGACCCATTGGTTTCCATGATTTCAAATTAATACAATGGTTTCCATGATTTCAGATTAATACAATAAGACCATGCAATGCCATCAACAATCTTGCCTTTTAGTATCAACGCTTGTAGCCTAAGGGAAATCGTAATTTCGATAGGAGGTTGGGAAGAAGTATAATACCCCAGATTTTTAAACTCAAATATGATGTAATACCTGAGATCATTAGGTCATTTTAAGGGATTGTGGAGGCCTTGAGACAAAGGTTCAGTTTTTGAGCTAGTGGTAAAATCGTAAATATTGAAGTTTGGGTAAAAATGTAATTTACCTAAAATCTTGGGGTATTAGCGTAATTTGTCCATTTTTTGGAACCAAAAAGTGCAATTAAAAAATAGTCTGGAGACCAAATTGCAAGAGTCTAAGTGTAGTTATGTGAAAAGTTCGGGCCAAAGCGTCATTTGTTGAAACCTTAAAATATCTCTTCAAAATATCTTGGATTTAAAACTCAAATCAAATGGAGCTTTGGATCATTTTGAAGTCCAACTCCAAGTCTTCTCCAAGTTTTCCCTAAGTCTTTGCTTAAAGTCCAAGTCTTTTCCAAGTCTTTTGGTTAGCCTCCAAATGTCTCCAAACATTATCCTCAAGGACACAATACAATCAACCATTGGCCACTTAGAAGATAAGATAAGGTCACATGATGGCTCATAATGACCCCCTAAGGTGGCATCGCGTGATTGGCCAAGAAAAACTTACTTAGCCTCCAAGTTTGCAAAAGTCTCCAAACCTTATCCCTAAAGGCATTCATTGGCCACTTAGGAGATAGGATTTGAAGTCTCATGATGACACGACACGTGGCGCGATTTGGTTCGCCAGAGTTTCCTATAAATAAGGGCTTTGGGGTTATTCATTTTGGGCACCAAGCAAGGAGGAAAAGGAAAGGAGCTCGAGAGAGGAAACACTGCCAAAAAGAAGGGAGAAAATCGAGGGAGAAAAAAGGGAGAACGAGCCTTGACATAGTTTTTGGGTCTTTCTCGAAGTTCGTGCCAAGCAGTAAGAAAACTGCGAGAAAAAGGCGAGAAAACCCATCTCGCTTGTTGTAAATCGTGCTTCCTAAGGTAATCGATCAAGGTGAGTGATTCCTGCATGTTTTGTGACACTTTGAGCATTTATTGTTTCACTTGTGTGTGGATGTTGGCTTGCATATCATGCCTTTATGGCTTACATGTCATATTTTCCCTTGTTTATGCATATTCCTTCTGCTTTGTCATATATCATGGTCGTGTTAGTGATTGTGGATAGTTGTTGGGACATCATGGAAGATCTCGTGCTCTTACAGTGAGCTAGGGGTGACTATGATGACCGCAGGGGTGATTGTAACACCCTAGCACTGCTATCACAGTGGTGGATTTCATAATGACATTATTGCATTTGCACACATGTACTTACCTTTTCTGAGTCACTCACCTAGATGTAATATCTAACTTGGGTTGATGCCCCTGAAACGTTCTACGTTCTAGGTATATTGGAAGTGCCAGGTGTTTCAGGTTCCATTCCAAGCGTGGGCGAGGAAGTGATGCTCAGCTAGCTTAAGACTTTTGGTTTCATTATGTACCCTTGTAACCTAAGTGATAAATTGTAAATAGTAGCTAAGATACTCAAGGTTGTAAAGGGTGTGTGTAGGTGTCCCACAATTGTACCTGCTGTGATGTGTTGTGTTTTATGAAGTATTGAAGGTCGTATGCATTTCTTGTGCTTGTGAAGGAAATCTAGTGGGAATCCCTTTATTTAGCTTTGGTTAAGCTTGCAGGTTCGATCCAATGCTTCCATTGGTAAGGGTTTCCATAATGTCCGTAGGTGATGTCTTAATTATATTTCAAGTTATTGCGTATTTGGAAAAGTGGGGTGTTAGAAGAAGCCATCGGGGTTTTTAGCTCGAAGTATTTCAAAAGGGAAAAAGTCTTTGGGAGCAACGAGTCTTTCAGAGACTAAGAGTCTATAGAGAACTAGAAGGAGTGCGAAGTCTCCAGGAGGATCGAAAGACTTTTTGGGTGCTCCGAATGATTGACTCTTCGGGAGGAAAGGCAAAAATGTGGCCCGTAGGGGACCACCGCCAATTTATAGTCCGAGTCCTCAAAAGCCTAAGAGTTACCAAAATCCCCCAAAGACTCTCCCTTGATGACTCATGTCCAACAGTCAATTCAGGCTAGCCTATGTCCTAATTCTCGGGTATCAGGCACCCACTTTTTACTCTTCCCTTTGCCTTGCAATCAAAGACAAGAGTGGGGAGCCATTATTATGGGGTGCCCTACGAAAATCAAAGCCCAAAAAACCTCAAAATCAGAGAAGTATCCTGAAATGATCGGACGACCCCAAAAAGTGTCCTGGGGCAAAAGTCCCTAGTGCCTTCAAAAAGTCTCTTGGACAGTCAAGGCTCAGCATCGCATAGCCCGGAGACTCACTCAGAGTCTTCAGGGCCCAAGTCACTCGGTGGCTCTAAAGAGTCTTCAAATGCACTCGGAGAATATTCATTGGGGCATTTTCACCCCGAAGATACCTCCAGGCCTTCTAGCATTGCTTGATGCATCTTCTCTGGAGAGTTGGGAGACTATCACTTGCATGCCACATGCTCTGTGGACCCCACCATCAAGTGTTTATAAATACCCGCCTATTCTAAGGCAAACAAACCTTTTTGGCTGAAACCCTTTCGGGACCTTTCTCAGCTCTCTCTCTCAGAGACCTCAGTCCCAAAGATTAAGACTTTGAAACCTAAATAACTCATTAGAAGACTACTCCCTCGAAGACTCCTAAAAGACACCCAGCATACATACATCTGCATTTACATTCCACTTACAGACATCTGTGTTTGATTTAGGCATTAAAGAGCCCAAATGGGGAAAATCCCCGCGTGCCTTCTAATTGTCTTTATGTTGTAGACTATCAGTGCCACTGCCTCGAAGACCACAGGACTCCCCCGAAGACTTTCCTAGGGTAGCATCCCTAAAGACTTATCCTGGGACCCCCAAAGCCTCAGCTCTCCCAAACAACGGATCGAGCCCAGACTGTGTTGATCGTTTAGTGGCATCCTAGACTTTATTATTCTCCCCAGGACTCTGCATTGGCTATTCCCTAAGACAAAGAAATTCAATTGTGGTAATTAGACAACAACAACAACAATAATGATCAATTTAATCCAAATCAAATTTTAATAACCAATTTAACACTCCAAAGAATAATAATTTTTTTTTTTTATCTTTTTTGATCTCTTTTAAACATTTAATGCATGTCTAAACACAATATTAATTTCTACCACTAGTCTACCGTGAGTTTGAGAGAAAATATTTAACATAATAATAATATTATATCATTGTACTAAAATGATATCATGGTTAAATAATATCATGCCATATTTTTATAATTTAAATATATGATTGTTGTTGTCTAGATACAACAATAATTTTTATACATTGGGGAATCATCTTTAAGACATTAGGACTTTATAAGAAAGAACATGGTTAAAGGGTGTCAGACATTCTTTGCGCAAACACTCCTACGCTAAAGTTTGATTCGTGCATTACAAAGAGATAACAAAGCGTTTTTATTGGGTAAGAGTGAGTTAACTTTGAGAAATTATTACTGTTTTATTTATAGAGAGGCATACAGATTCAAGATAAACATTTTTTTTTTCAAATTTTGAGATTGATTAAGATTAAGACATTTAATATTTAAACCTTAACCCTTGTGCAAAAAAAAAAAAAAGCCTTCGAAACCTTGTTTCATCAAAATTCATCAGAAGATCCCCCCAAAACCCTTCAATTAAGAGAGTCCTCCAAGCCCTTTGTGGCCTTATTATATGTTTTAATTAATCTTTGTGTTTTATCTTTAACTTTTGGACTTAACTTTTGTGAAACCCTTTGCATTTTTATAAAGGTCTCCCATTGGGTTTGGGTTTGGGTGCGGGCCTTAGAGTTAGGATCGCGAGTCTCAGCCCTTGAGGTTTGGGACGCGACGGGCTTAGACAATAACCTGAGTCTTGGCGCAGTGAGCAACAGTTTGCTGAATGCCAACAGCACCAGCCAGCCAACTAGGCCATCTGAGGCCCCAGTTCACATGCCAGCCCACAAAGTGAACCCACTGAGTTAAGCCCATTACAGGCCCAACACCAGCAGGCCCACCAGCCAAACTCGTGAATACCAGCAACTATAAGACCAATAACACAAGTCAGCATTCCCTTAATCTGGCTTTCCTTTAATTGTTCATTTAATTCAATAATTATGTATTTCTCTTTATTATAGCATTCATGCATTCTGCATTCATGTACTAAGAAACCAGAGGGTCAGGGCCAACCACTGCATAAGGCTTGACTTGGCTTTCTTTTGGAACATAATTAATTAACTTCAGAATTTGCCTAAGTGTCTTCACACTTATTGATTCTCCCCTTCTATCCTGAGATAGTTAGGCGTTAATCACCCTTCTGGGAACTAGGGCATCCATCATTGGTGCTCTCGTTGAGAGGTTGCATATCCTATCTTTCGAAGCTCTATTGCTTGGAAGACTTTCTCAAAAGTTGTCTATCCGATTCTTATCCAACAATGGCAGGAGGATAGATGCACAGGGACCGCATTGAGAACCTACAAAACATGGCCAACACCATGGAAGAAAGGTTCTAATGGGCGGAACATACTCTCTAGAATCTGACCATCTTGATGCAGCAGCAACATGAGTCACCAAGGTGTGGAAGCAACTGTTCGTCATCCCACAGGCGACGATCTGCTGCCTCAGCTAGCCAAAGGTCCAATTCTGGCTCTGACAATGAATCCGACACGCACCACCCGCACAGTATTTAAGTCATGCTTACAATTTCCAACATTTACCGGTGAGGATCCCATCTCTTAGCTCAACCAGGCCAATCAATTTTTCAAGACACAAGACATGAGCAGTAAGGAAAAGGTGGAGTATGCTACCTATTTCCTCGAAGGTGAGGCTAATCATTGGTGGCAGTGGCTTGTGCGCATATACGAGAATCAATGTCAGAGCATCCGTTGGAGAGATTTCGAGTAAGGGGTACGAACATGTTTTGGGCCCACAGGTTACATGGACTGTGATGAAGTCTTATCCAAGATGCGACAAATTGGATCCTTGAGGGACTATCAGGGAGAATTTGAACGGGTGGCCACGCAAGTCAGCAACTAGCCAGAGAAGGCACTAATCGGGGCGTTTATTAGGGGGCTTGAATTCGGACATCGCTGCAGAGGTAAAGTTGCACAGACCCACCAGCATGTGCTAGGCAATCGATATTGCCCGGTTGAAGGATGACCAGTTGTGCGCCATGCGTAAGGCAACAACGTACAAAGGGCTTACCTTAGCTGGATCTAGTTCGGGGGCACAAAAGGTAAGCTACAAGCCGCAGGTAACAAGCGCATACCATTAGAAGTCCAAAAGCTATCTTGGGCCAAGAAGCAGAAGAGGTGGGAGCAAAGCCTTTATTTTAATTGTAACAAGAAATTTACACCGGGGCATAAGTGCAAGGTGACCCAATCATTTCTGATTGAAGTAGAAGACCCACCCAAGGAGGATAATGAAGAGGCAGAGCCTGATATGCCCTTCGACTTGACCACAACAGGAAACGGGTAGAGACAGAGAATCTGCCAGAGGTGTCCCTGCATGCGCTGGTAGGATTCGATGGGCCATAGACGATGCCCGTGACAACAATGCTCAAGGGAAAAGTTGCCAGCCTACTGATTGATAACAGGTCAACCCACAATTTTATTAGCGCCAAGGTTGCTCAAAGGGTCCAGATTTTAACTACCAACATCGAACCATTTGAGGTGCGAGTTGCCAGAGGGGAGCGCATCACATGCACACAACTGTGTAAGGCTGTAAATTTAAAAATCCAGCATATTTCGGTTATTGTTGATTTGTATGTAATACCGTTAGCTGGGATAGATATAGTATTGGGTATACAGTGGCTAGCCCAACTGGCAAGGTGATTTTTTATTTGAAGTGGCTGACCATGGAGTTCACACTAGCGGGCTAACAAGTTCACCTGAATATGCAGCCGAGTACTAGTCGGGCAATAGAGATGAATGTGATACAAAAATTGATCCAAGCTGGCAGTGAGTGTTATACTATGTAGATAGCATCATAGCCACAGGGACCCAACAATTCTCAAGCCAAAGATGAGATGCAGCTACTCGCAAATATACATGTAGTGCTCGTAAAGTTTCCCACAGTGGTCTAGGAGCCCACTACGTTGCCACCAAGTCGACCGTTTGACCATCGCATTCCCCTGCTGGATGAATAGCCTATAAACGTTGCCCCCTTATCGATATTCTCATCACCAGAAAGAAAAGATTGAAAAGCATGTGAACAAGATGCTTCAAAAGAATTTGGTGTAGCCCAGTACAAGCCCGTTTCATCACCAGTCTTGCTAGTCAAGAAGAAGGACGGGACATAGCTGCACAGACTATTGAGCGCTCAATAAAGCCATAGTGAAGGATAAATTTCCCGTTCCAACAATTGGTGACATGTTCGATGAGTTAGATACAAGTATTTGGTCATGCCATTTGGCCTTTGCAATGCGCCATCAACGTTTTAGGAAACTATGAATCACGTTTTCCAACCTGTGCTATGTAAGTTTGTTTTGGTTTTCTTTGATGATATATTGATTTATTTCAAGAGCAGGGACTAGCATTTGGAGCAAGTATGGAGCATTTTAGCTAGGGAAAACTTTTGCATCAAACCGTCCAAATGTGCTTTTTGGCAAATGAAGCTAGAGTACTTGGGACATCGAATCTGCCCTGAAGGCATTAAAGTAGAGCCACAAAAGATAGCTTCCATACAATCATGGCCAAAGCCCACCAACATCACTCAGTTGCGCGGGTTCTTGGGATTGACAGGGTACTACTGCAAGTTTGTGCAGCATTATGGGGCTATTGCTAAGCCACTAACGCAGTTACTTAAGAGGGACAAATTTTAGTGGACAAACAAGGCTGACCAATCCTTTGTAGCTTCGAAAGCAGCCATGACGTGCACCCTCGTCTTGGTTATGTCTGACTTTACACAGCCATTCAAAGTTCACATTGATGCTAACAACACAGGCATTGGTGTTGTGCTTGTTCAGCAAGGCCGACCAGTGGCCTAGCTTAGCAAGGCGCTTAGTCCAGCTAAGGCCACATGGTTTGCCTATGCTAAGGAGATGCTAACAGTTATTGAAGCAATCAGGGTGTGGAGGCCTTATCTGTTGGGATAGCAATTCAAGATTGTAACTGACCAGCAGCCTTTAAGGCACCTCTTGGAGCAACAGATTGTGACCCCAGATCAACAGAAGTGGGTAGCCAAATTAATGGTGTATGATTATGAGATTGTGTACCGACTTGGGACACAGAAGAAGGTTGCTAATGCCTTGTCTTAACGGGACAACAATGCCTAGTTGTTGCTGGTCATTAAGCCAATGTGGGCTATTTGACAGTAAATTCGAGATGCACTGAGACAAACCAACATAGTCAGGAGTTGTAATACCCAAGAATGATTTGAGGTCATAAATAATATTTGATGAAGGGTATAAATGGACTTTGTAGAAAATAAGACTATAGGGTACACTAACGCAACTTTGGACGATCGAATTAGTCAGAAGGAGTACCCTGGACTCTAGATGCCAAGGAAAATGGTATAGTATCGACAAGTAATACGAGTTATGATTTTAGGCATCAAAAGAAGTTGGATCGGGAATGGTTCCCGGTACAGCTAAAAAAAGGTAATTGTGATTTAGGCTGAAATATCAAATTATCGTACGGGGCATCCGAGAAGTCAATGGAACCCCGAGGAAGTTCATATTTGGCATATAGAGTAACCCTTCAGTAGTTTTTGGAAGAAAAAAAGGGTTTGTAGCTAAAACGAAGATTCGGGCCTAAGTGCAGTTTTTTCGAAATTGATAGAGGGAGATCGAAACGATATTTTTTCAGAATTTTTAAGAGAATGTTTTAGGATATTTCAAAGGGTTATAAAGGTCTTTAAAGAGAAGTTCAGTTTTTGAGCCAGGGGCAAAATCGTAATTTTTGAGGTTCGGGTAAAAGTGTAATTTACCTAAAAATTAGGGGCATTAGCGTAATTAGTCTATTTTTTAGGGACTAAAATGCAATTAAAAATTAGTTCGGGGACCATGTTGAAAAGGGTCTAAGTGCAATTATCCAAAAGTTCGAGCCAAAGTGTAATTATTGAAACCTTTTTATTAGGGGCATTTGAGAGATTTAGGAAAATCCTCATAAATGACTTTAGAGATAAAGATGAAACCTCGTGATGACATTAAAGATAAGATGAATGCTTATGATGACTTTAAGGATAAGATTTAGACAAGATTTGATTGGATATGAATTGATTTGGATAAGATTTGATTCGGATAACAATGATTGCAGAATATCTTAGAAGATTTAGTAATGATTGCAGAATATCTTAGAAGATTTGGTAATAATTATATAATATCTTAAAAGATTTGATAATGATTGCAGAATATCTTAGAAGATTTGGTAATGATTATATAATATATTAAAAGATTTTGGAATGATTGCAAAAGATATTAGAAGATTTTGGATTGATTACAAAAGATATTAGAAGATTTGGAATGATTATAGAAGATTTACAATGATTGCAGAGAATCTTAGAAGATTTTGGAATGATTGCAAAAGATATCAAAAGATTTGAAATGATTATAGAAAATATTAGAAGATTTGGAATGATTGGAAAAGATTTTGAAAGATTTGAAATGATTGCAGAATATATATTTTTTGGTGGCTAAGTTTCCTAAACATATAAATAGGGGCTCAAGGCTAAGGATTCTCTCATTTGAAGTTGTGATACATTTGTGTTAGACGAGAGTGCTTCGGGTTTAGTGGATAAAGGGTTTTTAAAGCATACGCGAGGCATCACACGCGTAGAGCACTTAGGCAGCGCGTGAGGACCTGTAAGGAGGTGGTTTGGTTAAAAGACTTGAGGAGTTGCACGAAAATTGAAGTTGGGCACAAGATTCGAGGTGTTCTGAGTTTCGTTCAAGGTGAGTGTTCTACCGAAAAACTTGGTTTTAAGTTGTGAGTGTTTGCCCCCAAAACTTGATTTATTGTGCTTGTTCTATCTGAACATATGGTGATTTCATGCAAAATGGTTTTGTGCTTTAAAATGGTAACCGGTGACGGTTGGATTTATGAGGGAGGTTTGTCCCTAAACGTTTTGAACTGTGCATTGCATTTTATAAATGTTGTTTATACGATGCATTGAATTGTGAATTGTGGCATTGTCTTGAGTTTTATGTGTACGTATGGAATGTCAGCCTCGAATGTTGTCTGGATAGTGTAGCCATAATTCTCCAAGGGCGTGACGGAATAATAGGGGTATCTGACGCTGGTGTGCATGTCAGGATAGCTGCCTTGGTTTCCGTGCCAGACCGTTTGGTCAAGGAAGTTGCACTAGGACGACTAGGTGGTCCATACTGTGTTGTTCATGTGGGATGTCAGCCTAGGATGTTGTTTGGATAGTGTAGTCGTAATTCTCCAAGGGCGTGACAGAATAATAGGGCATCTGATGCTAGGTGTGCATGTTAGGATAGCCGTCTTGATTTCCGTGCCAGGCCGTTTGGCTAGGGAAGTTGCACTAGGACGACTAGGTGGTCTATGTGAAATTTTGGAGTTGGGATTGTATGGTGGTTCCTGGATGCTTAAGGTGGGAACGTATTCTGGTGAGATGCGTTGGCAGCCCCATTTAAGCTAGAATCGCGTTGTGTCGTCGAGTCGGTGTGGTGGCATAGCTTTTAGAGAGATTGCTCTTTCCCCATGGTAGGGTTAAGCGCGTGGGAATTCTCTTAAGTTAGGGCTTACCGGATGTATTGGTTTATTTCATGTCTTGCATTATTCATGAAAAATGTGTTTTGAACTCTCACTTAGATGATTCATCATCTAATTTGGACTTTGTCCCTGGAATATTCAAACGTTCCAAATGAAGGCAGCGGTGCAAAAGGGAAAGGAATCGTCGAGGAGTGACGACAATTAGCGGATAGTTTACATTATATCTTTTCAGTTATGTTATTTACTTTTGAAAACGTCATATAAACGTTGGTGCAACTTTATATATAAATAAAGTGGTTTCGGTTATGACCTGTTGAGGTTTCGATCTAGCTTCCACATTTGTGTTGGTGAACCTGTCTTGGTTTATTAATGGTTCATAGTTGATATACTGAGAAGGTGTAACGGGATCTTCGGGGAATAGTTTTTGTGTTGGGTTTTTGTTTGAAAAAAAAATTTATCCCCGGAATCTTATGTTACGTTAACGCTCCCGGGAATTGGGGTGTTACAGGAGTTGATACAGGCCATCACAGATAGTGATGCAATCAGTGATTATGAGTTTCACAATGAACTACTGTTGTACTGAGGAAAGGCGTATGTGCCAGATGCTGATGATCTGCGTACTACCCCTATGCAGCATTTTCATAACTCAAGAGAGGGAGGACACTCATGCGTTTATCACACTTGGTAGTGCCTTAGTCCCATTTTTCACTAGGAAGGCATGAAGCAGCAAGTAGCCAGGCATGTGGCAGAGTGTGATGTCTGCAAGCGTGCCAAGAGTGACTCTACTCAGCCTAGTGGCTTGTTGTAGCCACTACTAGTGCCGGAGTAGATATGGGAGGATCTGAGCATGGATTTTGTCGAGGGCCTACCAAAGTCACATGGATACTCATCGATCCTTGTTGTGGTGGATTGACTCAGCAAGTATACCCATTTCATATCGCTGGTGCACCCCTTCACAGCTCAGTCTGTTACGCGAGTGTTCATGCAGATAGTGGTCTCATTGCATGGCTTACTCGGGACCATTGTGACAGATCGGGACAGAATTTTCACCAGCAATTTTTGGAAAGAGTTATTTAAGACAATAGGGACAGAGTTATTAGCCAGCTCCTTTTATCACTCGCAAACGGACGAGCAGACTGAGGTCACCAATCGGACATTGGAGTAGTACCTACGGTGTTTTTCACAGAGCAATCCACACATATGGACTGATTGGATTGCATGAGTAGAGTACTGGTACAACACGTCCTACCATTAGTCCTTAGGACGCAACTTGTTTGAAGTAGTGCATGGGCGGACACTTCCCATACTGGTATCCTACACGTCGTATACAACCAAGATGGATAATGTTGATCAGGAGCTATTGGACCGAGATGAGTTGCTGGAGAAGTGGAAGGGCCACTTGTCTAGGGCGCAGTCACGTATGAGGAACTACTATGACCAGGGACGACAAGACCGAAAGTTCTAGGAATGAGACTCGGTCTATGTTAGAAGGTTGGCTATCGGTATTACGGGCCTTATAGGATTGTGTAGAAGATAGGGCCAATTGCCTATAAATTGGACTTGCCTGCAAACACTCGTGTCCACCCAATGTTTCATTTGTTGTAGCTTAAGCCCAAAGTAGGCCATCTGACTGACGTGGTGCATGATTTGCTTGAGCTCAATGAGGATACCACTCTACTAGTCTAGCCTTTAAAGGTCCTAGACTACCGTGTGGTTAAGAACAATAGGAAGAAGACACCCGAGGCCTTGGTGCAATGGGAGAACATGGCACATGAGGAAGCTACCTGGGAATCAACCGAGTACTTGGCCTACCAATTTCCTCACTTGCACCTTGAGGATAAGATGCTTTCGAAGCGGTGGGAAGTGTTAGGATTACGAGTCTCTGCCCTTGAGATTTAGGATGCGATGGGCTCAGAAAACAACCTGAGTCTTGGAGTAGTGAGCAACAGTTTGCTACATGCCAACAGCACTAACCAGCCAACTAGGCCATCTAAGGCCCCAATTCACATGTCAGACACTTGCCAGCCCACAGAATGAACCCATTGAGTCAAGCCCGTTACAGGCCCAACACTCGCAAGCCCGACAACCCAAGTCGTGAATACCATCATCCAGAAGACCAGCAACACAAGTCAACATTCCCTTAATATGGCTTTCCTTTAATTCTTCCTTTAATTCATCAATTATGTATTTCTCTTTATTATAGCATTCATACATTATGCATTCATGTACTAAGACTTGACCTGGCTTTCTTTTGGAACATAATGAATTAACTTCAGAATTTGCCCAAGTGCTTCACACTTATTGATTCTCCCCTACTATAATGAGATAGTTAAGCGTTAATCACTCTCTTCTAGGAACTAAGGCATCCATCACTTAGTCCATTACATATCAAAAACAATTAATAAAAGGAAAAGCATTTTAAATTTATCAAAAATTACTGTATATCACATTCATATTTGTAAATATATAACAAACTATTATGGAATTATAGGTTTACGTGGGCAGGGCCATTAAGGACCACGGGAATGCCGTGTCGGCCATTTGAAATTTATGCATAAAAACAATTTACACAAGCAAGGAGCACCAATGTGGAGGCATATGGTTGATTCCACGAAAAGGCATGAATTAAACAATCAGGATGGTAATATATATAAAATGATTTAAGATATATACATATATATTAGTTGCAGACTAGGAGTGGTGAATATGTTATATTGTAACTTATATTTTTTAAAACGTGATGTTACTTGTACATTAAGAATTATACCTTAAATTATATACACGCGTACAATAATTAAAATACCCTTTGCGTCGCTTCACTGCCTTAACTGAGGGATATTTTAATCACGTGCCTCACTCTACCTTATACTGTTTTACTATCTTAAATGAGAAATATTTTTATTATTTTAACTATATTGTGTAATCTAAGATACAGTACAATGAGTACAAATAGTATATATATATATATATATATATTTTTAAATTTAAACGAGAAATAAGAAAAAAGGCACATTAAAAGGCAATAGAAATGGATGGCAGTTTTAGTGTTATCTAATCTATTTTTTAGTTATATGTAAACGAACAACAATAAATTCATTCCAAAATTTAGTATCAATTAAGTTGTTACTTTAAATTACAACCGCTTCTACACACACCTCATCATGCCATGGCAGAATGAGGGAGCCGCCGCCACCACTACTACTACCACCACCATGATATGATACAAACACGAGCCAGCGCGAGAGCATTGATGTCTACTGTTTAGGAGGCCTACGGAGCCTACAGAAAACAAGGCAGAGAAAAATATGAATTTGTTTTGGTCCTTGTCATTTGTTGTTGCAACCTACCCAAATAAACTTTAACTGAGTTGAGTTGAGTTGACAGAATGAGAGATAGAACGTACATCATTGGGTTCATCCTTGGATTTGTCCAACAATTGTAGTTCAGCCAACAGACGTGCATACTCCTGATCTGCATCTTCTATTTCAGTTCGAAGCAGTTTGACCTGCACAAAAACATAAGTAAATAAATAACAACAATTTTTAAACCTCAACTTCGTAATCGAGCATTTATAATTATAATACATGGACATTTCTCACTTTGTCATTTTTTGTTTTTAAAAAAAAACGAGGCTGCAAAAACACTCGTTTCTGTGGTTCAAACTGCAACCCACAGTTCCTGTTGGAGCAAGCTTTTATCATTTCAATGCAATGAAAAAAGTATGTGGCAGAAGAGGAGGTCAAGGAAGATTCAACAATTAAACTTAGTGGGAGCAGATACTTAGGTAAGATATTAGTTATAACTAGGCCACTGTACGAAAGAAAAGCCCATAACTAGAAATGAATGGAGAGTTAGAATTCATATAGCCAACCTCACATAATAAGGTAAAGACTTGGTATGTTGTGGGGATTATTTCACCACCAATGGGAGACATCAGCATTTCATTACGTACATATATCATAGCATTTCAAATGAGAACTACTACAAGAAAATACCAAGAAACTCAAAAATAGCCAGGATTCCATGATTTTTTTCTTTTCTTTTCTTTTTTGCGAGTTAAGAATTTATGCAATATCTTTCTGTTCCTTTTCTTCTCAAACATGCATCCAAAATGATAAACTTTTTTTTTCCCCTTTTGAAGCTTTAGCAACATATATGCCAGCATTCCAACTACATATATTGATAGGTTCTGAGAGCTGGAGTGACAAGATAAGGTACTAAATGACTTAGCACCGTATAAAATATAATGATTAGATTTGATGGGATGATTACTTGGTGAAATGATATATTCCTTGATGACTGATATTGATTCATAGTTACTAGGAATGTGGTACATTCTAGGTTGTGGTATGGGAACACGTACATTGTACTTTATTATGCTAACTTTGTGATACGGAGAGTAGGCTTAATTAATTCATTAGTTTAGGTTGTGATATGTCATACCCCAGTCAAAATTAGCTGGATTGATAATTTTCTATTATAGTAGTTGATTTGTTTTGTTTTATTTTGAATCATTTTCTATGTCCTTGTACAACTTGTGCAATTAAGAATCTTACACAAACGAGGTAAGGTTAGAATATAATTAAAAATAGAATAGAATATACAAGAAAATGAGTGGTAGACAAGCTTTCTTTTCTCTAATTTTCTTTGAAATTATTCTAGCTTTAATTTCCTTCTCTAGTTTTAAATTGTCTACATTGTGTTGGGTCATAGGCAAAAGTCCATTAAAAGACTAAAAAAGCCCAAAAGTCCAAAATAACTCTTTGGACTGAAAAATGTAAATTTCCCCATAACCCTCCGACATTTAAAAATCTTCTGAATATTTCAAAAAAAGAATAAACAATTATCAATAAAGAATTCTAATTCTAAAAGGATTTCAGAATATTGGGATAAACATCATCCATAAGAATCTTAATCCTAATGGGTTCCAAAATGTAAGAATCATAATTCTAGCAAAGTTAGAAAAAGTCAAGATAGACATTATTTGTAAGAATTCTAATCCCGAATTACTTAAGATTACTTCATACTTTATAAATAAGCAGGTACTCATTCTAAAAAAAATACGTCTCTAATATTGGTTTCAATATAGTCTTCGTCATCTTTAGTGTTTAATTTAAGCATTAGAGTATTTATGCAAAGACCTCCTCGCGCCCTCTAACTATTTTCTTTATTACAGACTTAGGTGGCTTGACGACGATGTTTCTAGTCAAATAAATTTATTGTTGTATTTCGACAACACATTGAAATCATGCACTAGTTGGGGATCCTTATTCTTGGATCTAAGGGATGCAAAAGAACCACACTCTGGAATGCGAGATCTAGATTGTGGTTCCAAAGGGGAGGAGTGAACCTGGTAACTATTATTGATGATATGCGAAAACACATTGGTGATTTAGATACCCTAGTTGATATAACTGTTCTTCCCATGCTTTATTAGTGGCTAGTAATGAGTATCCTTGTGGTTGTAGGTACAATATGGAAGGATGAGTAGTGTGCCATGAAAGGAGTGGGCTCTTGGTACACCTTCCTCAAAGGTACCATCTATATTGTAGACCAACCACTTAGCTAGAGGCCCCTAAACTAGAGGATTCTGAGAGTTAGGTAGAACAAAATGCCTGGTTAGAGCAGTTTTGGAGACTTCAACCATCGGCCTTATCAGGAGACACACGGATTGATCCTATGGATCGATCCCATTGACATCAAATTGATCCATGCGTCTCCTAATAATATGTCTCATGTAGATTAAGAAGAGTTTCTTTGATGATGATCAAGCAACGATCCACATAAGTTCCAATCTTATATTCCATGAAGGAACTTAACATATTGAGGTCAATCGTCATTTTATTTGAGAAAATAGAAGTCCTAAAATATAATCAAAATACTTGTAAGATTGACACACACGATTTTTGTAGAGCAAACTCGATTAGCTCTCTCATCATTGCTCCTCTTGGAATACTTTGGATGAATTACTCACTAATGTTGGGGAGATGAGGTTTGCCCTTTTATCTTTGGAGAAGTTTACAAAAATACTGGGGTTTCATCATTAAAAAGGAACGCATGATTTTGCAAAAGGCTTTATTTTTAGTGTGATATGGTCCATTTGGAATGAGTGAAAAAGTAGAAAATACAGGAATAGGCAGATGTCATTGGGTTTGTTCTAGCATAAGACTCTTGTTCTTCTTTGTGGAATATGGTAGCTTTAAAGGGCATTCCTTTCAGAAGCTCAACAGGATTGTGTTTCTCACCTATTGTATTCCCCCTTCCCTTTATTTTTTTCTTTCCATTTGGAGATCACTTAGCCTCTGTTTGGCTGTGTGATGGCCACAGAGAAAGTGTTTTCTCCCCTCTTTTAATACAAGCACTTTAGTACGTCTTATTCTTGTTCTCCTTTCCTTAATAAAATTTGTTTTGTTTCTATCAATATATGCATGTAATCAAGATAACTCATGTCAAGGTGAGCTTGCAAAAACTTGTTTGCTAAAGCTTTGGTTGGAGCTGAAGGTGTGATTATATGTAACAACTAACAAGCTTGGGACATATGATAATGCTCCGACTCAAGGGGATAGTAAATAGATTATTTATGCATTGAGGATAAAATTGTAAACTGTACATATTTTCTGTCTCAACATTAATCTAAACACTAATCAATATTTTAACATGACGATGGAGAGCCCAACGACGACCGCGATGGAGAGGACTGATTGATCCTGAAGCTCTTTCTCACCTTGGGTGGAGACATGCCATGGATGAGGAGATGTTTGCCTTGTTGGCTAATGAGACATGTGATCTAGTTCCTCTCCCTCCGGAGAAGTCTACTGGTAGTTTTCAATGGGTGTTTATAGTTAAGGTTGGACTAGATGGTTCTATTGATCATCTAAAGGCTTGGTTGGTTGCTAAGGGCTATACTCAAATTTTTGTCCTGGATTATGGTGATACATTCTCTCTTGTGGCTAAGATTGCTTTTGTTCGTATTTTTCTTGTTATAGCTGCTATTCAACAATGGCCTCTTTATTAGCTGGATGTTAAAAATGCTTTTCTTCATAGCGACCTTTAAGAGGAAGTGTATATGGAGCAACCTCTTGGCTTTGTTGCTCAGGGGAGTCCTGACAGGCATGTCGCCTGAAGAAGTCCTTATATGGTCTGAAGCAATCTCCTCGATGTTGGTTTGGTCGCTTCAGTTCGGTCATCTAGTCTTTTAGTATAAGTAGAAGTGAAGCTGATCATTCTATTTTCTATCGGCATTCTCTTGGTGGAGTCATATTATTGGTGGTGTATGTAGATGACATTATTATCAGAGGAGATGATGACGTTCGTATTGGGCAATTGAAGACTTACTTGCATTCTTATTTTCAGACCAAAGATTTGAGCAGGTTGAAGTATTTTCTTGGCATTGAGGTAGCTCAATCTGCCCATGTGTGCATCTCTCAAAGGAAGTATGCCTTAGATATTTTGGAAGAGACTGGTATGCTTGATTCCCGGTCTATAAATACTCCTATGGATCCAAATGTTAAGCTTATACCAAGATAGGGAGAGCTATTGGAGGATCCTTGGCGATATAGGAGACCGGTTGGGGAGCTTAATTGTCTCACCAACACACGGCCATACATCTCTTTTGTTGTTAGTGTGGTAAGTCAATTCTTGGACTCTCCATGTGATAATCACTGGCATGCTTTAGTGCGTATCTTGAGATATATTAAAAGTGCTCTTGGCAAAGACTTGTTGTTTGAGAACAAAGGACACAAACAGGTTATTGGACATACTGATGCAGATTGGGCTGGTTGTCCCACAGATAGGTGCTCTACCTCGGGTTATTGTATTCTGATTGGAGGAAATTTGGTGTCTTGGAAGAGTAAGAAGTAGAATGTGGTGGCTAGATCTAGTGTAGAAGCGGAATATCGGGCAATGGCTTTAGCCACATGTGAGTTGATTTGGCTCAAGTAACTTCTTACGGAGTATAAGTTTAGAGATTTAGGACTTGTGCAACTTATTTGTGATAATCAGGTGGCTTTTCATATTGCCTCTAATCTAATTTTTCATAGGCGGACCAAACACATAGAGATAGATTGTCACTTTATGAGACAAAAATTGATTTCTGGAGAGATTAGTACATCATTTGTTGGCTCTAATGACCAGCTGATCGATCTTCTTACCAAGCCATTACAGGGTCCACGACTTGTCTATATTTGTACCAAGCTAGGCACATATGATATATGCGCTTGCTTGAGGGGGGAGTGTTAGAATTAATATATTCTATACAATGTTGTACATATATATATGTGTAATATATATATATATATATAATAGAGATAGGGTTGTACCTAGTGCTTTACCTAGTTGTACCTTATTGGTATGTATAGATATACCAATTGTGAATAAGTGAAAACAACATTTTTCTCTCAAAACTTCACAAAACAACAAGAATAAGTCGTGTTAAAAACCTAACAGTTGCTTTGGCACCTCCAACAAATTGGAATATGGGTAAAGCAACTTCAATTGCCTCCATTTCATGGTTGACTTGACATATAAAAGATCCAATGCTAGATATTCAAATTGAAAAAATAGCAACATAAATATTTATCTACTATGTATGATAGTTTGAAGTACCTTGAGATTAAGTTTTTCCACCCTCTTCTCATTTTCCAAGCATCTAGTAAACAAAACAAAAACATATAAGACATTCACGAGTAATATATTGCCAGAAATTATCCAAGTTTCCTGAGGAGAAACACCAAAATGTGGTAATTAATCAGAAAACAGTTATCTTAATTTTCTCTGGAAGGGAAAGCAAATGCTGCCTTCAATTACAGAAACTTTTCTTTTCCAGAAATTGCTTAGAGACAGAGTTCATTAAGGAATATATCTCTAGTTTTCAAAAATATGGTTAAAACATCAACAAGCTACCCGCAGATTCCACTTGTAATCAATAAAATAAAATAAAAAACAAAACCTGGCTGACATTTTTATACTCAACTGTTCTCGGAGCCTCTTGTTTTCTTGCAAAAGGTTTTTGACTTCCTGATCTTCCACCTGATAAGCAGTAGCAAGGGCAGAATAAAAAAGAGGTGTGAAGAATGTTACATTTAATTTTCGAAGATCATTTCATCATAAATGGGTGCATGGGACACAACTTCAGATGTGGAGCATCAGATTTTTAAGCATGAAAGGAACTTGATGCAAAACAGCAATAGAGGCATGGTGTAATGCTCCATCAAATATCATTCAGAAAATAAGGAAAGGAACAAATATTTAAATAGAATCACCAGAAAGCAGTATCCCCATCTAGAAAGGAATATAAAAAGAAATTGTCACATTAAATTGAGAAGGAATAGAGAAGGAAAGAGACAAACACTCCTGGATAGTAAACTTATACTTCAGGCTTGATCTTCAGAGACAAAAAATAAAACAGTCTTATGTTGTTTTGGCCCTCTTCTCTTGCAATAAATGGATCATATGAGAGATTTACTGACACTG
Source organism: Diospyros lotus (assembly GCF_014633365.1). NCBI lineage: Eukaryota > Viridiplantae > Streptophyta > Magnoliopsida > Ericales > Ebenaceae > Diospyros > Diospyros lotus. Next base: position 33,751,930 of record NC_068339.1, on the reverse strand, counting down.
CAGTACAAACCGATTGAGCACAATGAATATTAAACAGGAAACATAACTTTTTGCCCTCTGATCTAATAATGATATGACAACTGTTTGTTTTTATGTCTGGGATGGGTGCTTGGCCCTAAATTTCAATAGAATTCTATAGCCTGAATGAACTTTTGCAACCTGCCACCTTTCCAAGCACATAAATCCCATTATGCAACGCCATCTACAAGAAAGGAGAGAAACAACAGAATGGTCATCTGTGACCATGTATTGTGATTCAATTCCTCTACCTTTTATTCACTGAAAATAAATCAAGTCCATTAGTTAAATAAGAAACCAAGTCGGCTAATGTACTACCAAATAAGGATAATCCCAGTCTGGATCCACAAATAGATTCATCTCCTAAGATTCTACCAAAATTTATGGCCAGGACTTATTGAATGAAAATCATACCATATTTGTCCTCGAATTTTAAGAACATACTACCAAATCAAATTTGTCCTTTCATGGCTTGTAGTGCTCCACATTCAGCCCTATTTATGCAATCCTATCTTGCACAAAAATTGTGGGTACTTCCACTATCCACCAGCACTTGTACCTCATGATTAGAAACAAACATAGCCAACTTTAAAGTTTTGGGACTGATCTGACCCTTCCAATGCATGATAACTAATCTAAGGGGTCTCTTCTCCAATATTCAGATCAGTAAATATCTTCATGTGGCTGTTATTCTAGCTCTTCTAAATGCTCTTCCTTTACCATTACAAGCAAGAACTTGACTCTTGCACAATTACCACCCTTTTCTCCCCTCTGTTTTAGTTCTTGAGGCAATAGTTTCATGGGTATAGGATTAGGAGTTTTGGAAATGAAAGCTACTAGTTTGGTTATTGGTTTAGCCCCCAAGATGAAGGCTTTGGTGCAAGTTTCTGAGTCCAACCTGTGAAGGCTTGAAGTTTATCCTCCTGGAAACTGCCCAACTGAAATGCTTGGTGTAAAGTGTAAGGTAGGTGAGCAATTACTTCTCTTCTGATATCAGGTTCAAGACCAGAAATGAAACATCTTTTAAGAAAAAATTTTGTGGGGCCAACCACCTTGTAAGAAAGCAATTCAATCGAGTCTGCTATCCCATTGCAGATCTAGAATGAGTGAGTTAGGTCAAGGCACCTTGTGGGTCTTCAAAGTGAGATGGAGCAAATCCCAACCTTACAGTCTGTTCAAATTCCTTCCAGATTTTTATTTTGTGGCTGGTTTTAATCCATTAAAACTAACTGGTAGCAGGGCTTTCAAGACGAAAAGAAACTATGGTAATTTTAAGGGTTCAGGAATTTGATGATATTCAAAGTATTGTTGCACTTTGAATGGTGATTCAGTAGGATACTCTACTACAAATTGAGAAAATCAAGCTTGGTATTTTGAGACAACTGGTTGGGTAGGATGAAGCTTGGTATTTTGGTATTCAGGAGGATGTTACAGGGGTTCTTTGGCTTGGAATAGAAGAAAATTGGCTGGTAGAATTTGACAATGAGCAGGGTGAAAAGAAGAGTTTAGAAAAGTAATAGGGTGAGAAGAAAGAGAAGTTTCTCCATTGAGTTCAAGAGCTATAGCAGCACTCATCTGATTCTGTGAAAAATAAACTGTAAGAGCCGCAGTTCCTTCTAGAATCTACTGAAGTTGTTGCTCTTGCTTCGGTTGCTGGTTCTGCAACTCAACTTTCAACTCAGCCTTCAATTTAGCCCCTGTATCATTCATCAGTATCACCTTCTCTAGCAGGGTTTCCATTCTATTTTCTGCCATCTTGCTTTGAGTTCCTTCAGCCACTCAGTCTAGCAGGAGATGGGAATTTATTTTGTTGGTGGACTAATGTGTTCTTAGAGAAAGGAAGCCGATGAGTGTTATACCAACGACATTCAGCATTTCTATACTGTTGTCCACTCTATCAAGAACATCCAACAGGGCCAATTTATGGAATCCTATCTAGGCTAGATGCGTTCTCTTATGCAGGAGTTTGAAGCTCTTCTTCCATACTCTGCTTCCAAAGCCGCTCATGATTCTGAACGGGAAAAACTGTTTATGGTCCTTACTTTATCCGGTCTCAAACCTGAGTTTGAGGCTATTCGCCATCAGATCTTGACTGGGTCCACTAACCCGATTATGAAAGATACATACAAAAGATTGCTTAATATGGCTGGCAGTTCTTCCTCCACTGGTGCTTTTATAGGTGCCCCTCCTGAGGCCTTTGCTCGTGTCTTAGACTTCAAACGGTAATCAAGGCTGATCCGATAGTCGCTCTCGCCCTTAGTGCAACTTTTGCAAAAAGAAGGGCATGAGAAAGGCAAGTGTTGGAAGAAGCATGGTAGACTAGCTTCCCTTCCTGCATCTCAAACATCCAGGGCAGCTCATGTTCCACAGATTGACCCTAGTCTAGCATCAGGCCCTCCAACAATAACCCTGCCTGCTAATGATTATGAGGCTTTCTTGAAATTCCAGGCGTCTTAGCAATGTTGGGAAGTGGTTGGTGAAGCATCGGGAGCAGATAAGATGCTTCAACCTCGAAGAAATTCTAGGATGAGAGAGCTTCATGAAGATGAGCAAAAAATCAATGAATTTGATTTTGAATCCGATGAAGATCATGTGTTGGAAGAATATGGAGAGGAAGAAGTCCAATTAGATAGTTAGATTCTTCGGATATGGTTTATGTTGTATTATTGCTACTTCTATCTTCTTGAACCTAGAACTAATATAATAGTTTGTTTTCTCAACCCCAATTTCATTATTTCACTTGTGTTTTCAACTTTGATTTACCTAAAAATAATATCAAATTACATAAAAAAGTTTTTTTTCTTTTTTAAAAAAATCATTTTTTCTAGGCGCTAGTCCCTAGCCTGGCGCCCGACTAGCGCCTAGCGCATTGTAGAACACTACTCAGGTTTACCTACTCGGTCAGGGATGTTCTGCTCACTGGAAATAGGTGAGTGATGATCAGGGATTGGTTTAGATGCTAATCCAGTGGTTTCTTCTGTCTCGATAGGAACTAAGTCCAAACTAAGAAGGAAACTCCCTTGGTCACCCATCTGTTGATTCTCCTCCTAGGGACCAAGGTGAGAAGAGCCAAAAAATGGTTGAGATTCAACAAATGTCACATCCTTAAGAATTTTCTAGTGGAAGGATGGTAGCATTTGTAACCTTTTTAGGTAAGTGAATAGCCAAGAAAGAGACATCTAAGAGCCCTGGGATTAAGTTTGTCTCCGTTTTTCTTAGGAATGTGAACAAAGGCTACACAGCTAAAGACTTTAAGGGGAACGGAGGTATGTAGGCTGATGTCAAGAAAATGGGAAAGGCACTGAAAAGGACTTGATGGCCGAGGAGTTTCAAATGAACTCTGCTAATTAGGTAGGCTGCTGTGAGGATTGCCTCTTCCCAAAAATGCTTAGCGACATGATGGTGAGGGAGAGTTTTAGTGACATTTAGGAGGTGTCTCATCTTACTCTCAATCACTATTTTGTTGTGGAGTGTTGATGCAGGAAGATTGATGGACAACCCTACCTGTTGGAAAAATTGATGCAAGTGTGGGTTAAAGTAATCCCTTATATTGTCAGTCCTAAATTTCTGAATAGAAGAGCCAAATTGAGACAATATCATTTTATAAAAGTGAGGCAAAACAGTACTAATACCAGCCTTGTCCTTTAGAAGATACATCCAAGTCATTCTAGTGCAATCATCTATAAAAGAGATGAACTATCTAGCCCCAAAACAATTAGGAATCCTAGATGGTCCCCAAACATTAGAATGAATTAATGAAAAAGGATGGGAAGACAATTTATTACTAATAGGATAGGATACTCAATGATGCTTTGATATCTCACATACATCACAATGTAAAGTATTAGGATCTAAATGCTTGAATAAATTAGGAAACATGTTTTCTAGTAATGGAAAAGGAGGGTGTCCCATCTGATAATGGTGAAGCCAGATGTGAGTAAGAGCTGTAGAAGACTGAGATGAGCAAGCTAGCTTAGGTTGAGTACCTTTAGGCTTCAAATTCTCCCTTTTTAAGACATACAACCCATTCCACTCCTTAGAAACACCAATCATCCTCCCTGTGTCCACTTCTTGAAATTCACAAGCATGAGGAGAGAAAACAATACGGCAATTGAGATCCTTAGTAAGTTGATGGACAGAAATCAATTTGGTAGATAGGTTAGAAACATGAAAAACCTGTTTGATAGGAAGAATAGGACTAAGAGTGACCTTGCCTTGACCCTTTATAGGAATGGACGTCCCATTGGCAATGGTAATATGTTTAGGAGTTTCAAATGGCTTATAAGTGTAAAAAACAGTGAGGTTATGAGACACGTGGTTTGTAACTCCTGAGTCTAGAATCCACAAGTCATCCCTATTGATTTTTAAGAGAATTAAGAGTGAAAACAGTTACTGTAGAAGAAAATTGAAAACTTGATATATTTTCCACTTCTGTTTGATTACGATATATATAGGAGAAAGAAATCAATCAAATTCCTATAACCAAGGAAAAAAGAAGGGATCATAATTACATCAATTACGAATTTACATCAATCAATCAATCCCAATAATTAAGATTGATTATAATCAATCTCATGGATTGTGAGACAAGATTGATTATAATTAATTCCATCGATTAAGGGATTAATTGGGATTGGTAATCAAACCCGTAGATTATGGGATTGTTACGGCCTTTAAATCTATAAAATATTTAACTAATCAGACACATAATCACAATGTTGATTCACGATACTCCCTCTCAAGCTGGTGAATAGACATTGTTTATTCCCAGCTTGATTGTAAGCTTGTGAAAGACTTGACTATTGAGTCCCTTAGTTAAAACATTAGCTAGTTGTGATTTGCTTGGTATATAAGGCATGTAGATAAGACCATTGTCCAATTTTTCTTTAATAAAATATTGTTGGAACGAGGATAAGAAGCTATGGCCAAGATCAAGATAGAGATAGGTTGTTTCTATTCTTTTATCTTTTGTATCTATTTTGTGTTTTATCTTCTTATTGTATATTTAAATTAATGTAATCTAGTCCTAGATATAAGGTAAGTAATCTAGTCCTAAAATATAGGAATGTAATCTAGTCCTAAAATATAGGCGAATTCTTAGGAATCTCGTGTATAAATTCTATTATTGACATCAATAAAATCATAAAGGAATACCGCTTCCTTTTTCCACATGGTATTAGAGCTATAGGCAGAGTATGATACATCGTAACCCTAGTGCCTTCATTGCACAACCTCTGATTTGATCCCTCCATTGGTCCTGCCTTCATTACACTATTTTGGGCCACCTTTATTTACACCTGACGTGCCTTTATTGCACCCACAAGCCTGCTGTTTCAAGAATTTCTAGTAGCCGAAAGCAGTTCCAGATTCTAGTCACTCTAAGATTGCAATGGTGGAACTATCAGATGTCACAAGTCCAAACCATGCAACCGGTGATACAAATCCAATAGAAGGATACCAGCTAGATCACTCTCTAGTGGCTGGTGAAGTCCCTCTGGCCTCAGAACTACCTATAGTCCATCCATCTTATAGGTTGGACGGGAAGAATTATCTCCAATGGGCCCAATTAGTGAAGACTCTTCTGAAAGGCCGTGGGAAAGGTAACCATCTGATTGGAAACCCTCCCATGGAAACAGATTCAACGTACATAGCTTGGGACATAGATGATTCTCGCATCATGTCTTGGCTATGGGGAACTATGTGTCACAACCTTAGGGTTAGTTAAGGTTGTGATAGGAATTGGGAGAAGAAATCAGAATTGTAGGAGGGGGAAAATCAGTAGGAAGAGGGAGATATATTGAGAGAAAGGGGAAGAACTTGAGGGAGATTGGAGAGAGTCTTAGAGAGAAATGAGAATTAAGAATTCATTCAAATTTTGCATATCCATCTAACCACAGCTGAGGCTTATATATAGCCTAACATCCTCCCATATACTCCCATGTGCAATATAACAACTAGTCTAACTACCTATAGAATAGGACAAAACACTATAACAGAAAGAAAGAAAAGAAATTACAATTTTGTATATTGTATGCCAACTCCTACTATTATATTTACTAATATATCCTTGGGTAATTCTTTGGGTCATGACAATTTCCCCCTCCTTGAGAGAGTTCTTGTCCTCAAGAACTTGTAGCAAGTAGCCATTGCTTCATCCAATTCCCGCCTTTGCTATTTGATCTATCTTTATTTCTTTCTTTCTCCTTTTAGGCCTCTTCTTCTTCCTCATTCTGAAGTGTCCAAGATCAACTCCAAGCCTAAGTTGCCCCACTTCCATAGGAGAAACTTTATCAGATGCAAGCCCCATACAACCGCCTCTCCCTATAGCTGTCCAATCAATTTCGGCCTTTCATTGAAGAACATGATCAGCCACACCCAACCTGATATGGTTAACAGTTGAAACTTGGAGTCTAAAGGAAGAATTAACTGTGTCCTTGACTTTGATAATTCATCCCCATCCCATTCGAATAAGTAAGGTAAGCATGTATTCTTTGCTGCTGTAATTTCATTTCCATCCATCCCACTGCCATATTCTACTGCAAAACTTCCATCAACATCCTGAAATTGCAGCAATGGAGGATTGCAGATTTGCCTTGGATACTCATACCAAAGCTGTTTGTGAGTATTAGCATTAGGAGCTGCTGCAACTTCTATTTCAGCCAATGATTCATCCTTCCATACGGTAAACAACAACTTGGATTTTCTAGTAGGAGCAAAAACCAACACAGCAGCGATAGTTTTGTTTTCTTCAGCAAACCCTTCGATTCCTTCTGCTATATCCCTTAGTTTTCCTCTAGCTAGTGCTGTCTTCACCTTCTCGTTACCTATTTTACCCCAAGTCAAATCCATATTTTGTTCCGAATGTGATTGTTCCTCAGATTTCGATAAGTCTAAAATCTGAGGAAAGGCTTCAGCACCATCATCCACACCGATGGCTGGTCCTTTAGTCTGATTTGTCTGATCCAATGCCGTCTCATTTTCCACAAACTTCTGATCTGGAGCAGTCCCAAACCCTTCTGCCCCTGCACTAGCTACTGGGGGTAACGAGTTGGCTTTGGCCTCCTCTATCACTTCATCAATTGATTCCCTAATTTTTCCTTGCAGCCTTTTAGTAGATGCATCTTGGGGTATTATTTCTTCTTCAAAAAGATCTAAAGGCTCCTTTTGATCTGCTGCCCTATCAAAATGCTTCTTTTTCTGCCCAAAGTCTAGAGTAGGCAGTGTATCGGATGTTCGTAATCTTGTCTCCTCCTTCAGCTGCTCCGCTCTAAGTAATTTCTCCTTGTTAAAGCTTCCATGATAATCATCAAAATATTCCACTGGAAAGTTGTAATGATACTTCTTAATTAGTATCATTGCAAACTCTTGCAATTGTTCGTGTCGCACCTGGCCGAATTCCTTGCTTGATTCATGTACCACACTTCTTGTTCCCTTGTCAACTTGGCTGGACTCCTTCTCCAACTTCTTTTCCCATGCATAAAGCTTTTGGCCAAACTCCCCTTGATGTCTACCTCCAACTGGAATTGCAGCATCCTTCTGCTGCAAGTTAGGCTCCCATGGTCTTGTGCATGCTTTGCTCGATGGCAGAAATCTTACGAGTTGGACAAGCCACAGGCTAAGAACTCGAAGTGCTGTCCATCCTAAATCCCCACACTTCCCTTTTGTAACTGCCTCACCCAATCACCTCTAAAAGTGGTCCAATAAGTGGCAAATTGCAGCCACTGTTATTCTTTAAAGTAAGTCTATTGTAGCAGCGGAAGAAATCACACACTTACAGCGATTTGATCGGCCTTCTAGAGTTCCCTAGATCTCCATCCGAAGTGTGAATCAATCGCTACAGTGGTCACCTTCACAACCGAGATTGCCGAAGTCACGGAACTGATCTAGATCGCCTGCTGATCCTGGTTTCTGTAATCGCCTTCAAATTCCGAGAGTTAAGCTCCTTGTGTCGGAATCAACTAGCCAAGCCGTCTTCCAATTCCAAGCCTCAAACATCAGCCGACCTCACCTCCCTGTGCGCCGGATTCATTTCCCCTTATTCGTCGGAATCAATTTTGCCAGATCGCCGAAGTTTCCCCACTGGAATCGTCTGGGCTGCTCGCCTACCTTGAGCGATTGTGATGCAACCAACGAAATTATGAGGAATTAAGAATTCGGTAGTTGCAGTAGCTTACGACTTGGCTTCCAATTCCGCTAAAGTTGCTTCGCCCATCCACTTCAACCAACTTACTCTGATCTACCTTCAATTTTGGAATCACAACTACAATGACTCGGACAAATAGCAACGAATCAACCTGCTGCTCCGAAATCGGCTTTGCTCGCAATTGCTGTAGATTCAACAATCGCTTCCCCCGACTCTTTCTTCTCGCCCAATCACCGACCACGGTCTGCAACCACTGGCTTGGTTTCGTAATTTACCGAAATTGCTTCACCTAATCACCAACGTCAATCACCGTTGAAGATCGATAGCCAAGTAGGATCCTCGCTCCGTCAACTCTTTGTTATTTCTGGAATCACCTCCTGCTTCTCACAATGGACTCCACCTACAAGTTCGAGACAAGATCCGCTTGCAACCTCTCGATTTCGCTTCAGTCGCACACGCCTAGGCCGTCTGCTTCACCTTCAACGGACTCACGCTCGCCTTGGATAGTCACCACACTCCCAAGTCCAAATCACGACCTCCTGGCTGTTCGCATCAACACCAGCGGACTTGCTATCACCTCGAAACTTCTGCCTATTCTGTTTAATCACTGAAATTGATTTCAACAGTCTTCGAGAGGAATCGGAACCACAGCCAAGAACCGTTGCTCTGCTTCGACTCTAGCTGGATTACCTCCAAATTAGATCGGACACTATTGCATTTCCGAACTCACAGCCGAGGACGACTGCTCTGATACCAATTTGTCACAACCCTAGGGTTAGTTAAGGTTGTGATAGGAATTGGGAGAAGAAATCAGAATTGTAGGAGGGGGAAAATCAGTAGGAAGAGGGAGATATATTGAGAGAAAGGGGAAGAACTTGAGGGAGATTGGAGAGAGTCTTAGAGAGAAATGAGAATTAAGAATTCATTCAAATTTTGCATATCCATCTAACCACAGCTGAGGCTTATATATAGCCTAACATCCTCCCATATACTCCCATGTGTAATATAACAACTAGTCTAACTGCCTATAGAATAGGACAAAACACTATAACAGAAAGAAAGAAAAGAAATTACAATTATTGTATATTGTATGCCAACTCCTACTATTATATTTACTAATATATCCTTGGGTAATTCTTAGGGTCATGACACTATGCAACCAGAGATTAGTAGGAACTTTATGTTCCTAAGTACAGCCAAAGCCGTATGGGAGACAACGCAACAAACCTACTCCAAATTCCAGGATGCTTCCGTGATTTTTGAAGTCAAGACAAAGATCATGGCTACCAAACAAAGCCAACTCACAGTCACGGATTACTACAACTTGATGAGAGGATTGTGGCTGGAACTTGACCAATATTAGCCCATCAAAATGGTATGCCGAGAGGATGCTACAACACTCAATCGGATAATTGAACGAGACCGAATTGTTGAGTTCCTAGTTGGACTCAATCCTGACTTCAACCAAGTAAGGGTGAAAATTCTCAGTAAGGAGAAACTCCCAAATCTTAACGAGGTTTTTGCAATTGTAAGGAGTGAGGAAAATCGAAGATATGCTATGCTAACTGAACATACCACCGAGGGATCTGCCCTTGTGATCAGCAAGCAAGAAGGTAGAGGAAATAAAGCTGAAAAATTAGGGTTCCAGAACCCCGACAAACTAGGATCAAGTTTCCAGAACAATAGCCCTAGTAATAATCGAGACTCACAATGGTGTAGCTTTTGCAAAAAGCCTCGCCACACTAGGGAAACATGCTTTAAACTGCATTGGAAGGAGGCAGTCTTGAGCAGAATTGGAGGCTTCAAGAACATGAAATCCCAAAGTTTTCATGTAAATAAGGAACAAGAAGAGGAAGCTGATAAAGGGGAAGCAGAAGCTGATTTTGTTCAACTGAATGCCGAGGAGCTAGGTAAGTTAAAAGCCTTTCTCCGAACGTTTCAAGATGGAGGAACCTTCCTTAGCCCATCAAGGTAATTCTCAAGGTAACTTCCCTTCCTATACAGCTTTTTCAGCTTCTAAAATTGATAAGAATTGTAGTTGGGTCCTTGATTCAGGGGTTACCAATCACATAACCCCTAATATTCATTGTTCTGTGACTTATGACACCCTTAAGCCTACCAAACATATCCTAATTGCCAATGGAACCACTATTCCTATCCTAGGTAAAGGCAAAGTATCATTAAACTCTTAGCTTTCCCTGGAACAAGTTCTTTATGTTCCAGCCTTAACTACCAGCTTGATCTCTATATAGAAACTAACCCAAAATTTTGACTGTTTGGCTGCTTTCTCTCCTTCAATGTGTAAGTTTCAAGACAAGAAAACGGGGCAGATGATTGGTGCAGCTAAAGTTCGAAATGGGCTCTATATCTTGGATGGGGAGAATGATTGTTCTGTTAGTGTAGGTGCTCTAGATCCAATCAGATTGGGCATGTTGTACACTGACAATTGTAATCATATTATTATTTGAATAAGGAGTTGTTCAAATTCACAAGAAGTTATTCTATTAGTTTCTTATTATTATTTTAATAACTGAATGAAACTAGATAGAAGTCCATATGATATGTACCGTGATTAATCTATAAAGATGTGAGATGATGCATCACAGTTTCTAGACATCATTAAACGTCCCAAGTCGTAGCAATGTCAAGAATATACATTGACAATTGCGGTAAAACTTGTATATGCTATGTGATAGCAATGGGGGTCTCACACCCATAGGCATGGGGATGCCTAGACAAGTACATATGTGACCAATGTTGGAGAACATGTCACTGGACATGACTCGCCATGAGAATCCATTTTGGTCATATGTTGATGGTATTCTCATACGAAATGAGTGTAACTAATCCTTGGACCTGAGGTTGTCACGGTCATCTCATAAGAAGACCGGTATGCTTTGACATCGTTTCGATGGGCCTAAACAAAGGCTGCACGTGGACGATCGTTGGGTATATCGTGAGGCTTTTGGAGATGGGTGCATAGCCAAGATGGGACTCGTCTATCCCTTGATAGATGATGATGTATCTAAGGTGCCTTCGGTGGATATTCACTTTAAATCCATAGCCATGGTGAAAGAGATCAATAAGGAGTTGTTGATTTACTTTCTAATTAAGTGAAGATATCCGGAAGACCGAAGAAAACTCATGTGATCGTTATCAAGCAACATATCGTCATACTTGAGATCACATAAGATACATTGACGAGAGGATTGAATTACACGGTAACCATGCTCGTGAAAGGTTATTTGCGGATTATGAATCCTTCTGAATAATTGGGTAGGCATGATGCGTTGCTAGAGGCCAATCTTGTCTTATGTGTTCGTATCGACACATTGCCAACATATTCGGAAGCCTAATGAGTCATACGCAATAGGCACGGTCCCTGGCTTAAACCAGGAGAATGGACGTATGGTTAAGTGGGACACTTCGGCAAGAAGTTGTGTCGTTGTAGGTTCTCACGGAAAAAGAACAAATAGACGTAATGACGTCGATATGACGAGGAGTCGTCATAATGGAAAGAGTTTCCTAAAATGACAATTGATTAAATTAGGAAGAAATTTCTAATTTAATAATTTTCTATTTGTTGGAGTGGAAAATAGGAAATAAGATATATTTGGGCTTAAGTTAATATTTTGACTAAATTGGATTTGGGCTAAATATTAAATTAAATATTATATTTGGACTAAATTGAATTTGGGCCAAATATTAAATATTAAATATTAAATATTATATTTAGACCAAATTAATTTGGGCTACATATTAAATATTATATTTGGGCTTGAATTAGATTTGGGCAAAAATATTTTATTTAAACCTATAAAAGGATTTGGGCCATTTAATTATATTTCTAGTTAGACTAGAATAAGCCCATTTAAGTTTCTAATTGAATTAGAATTAATGGACTAATCCAATTCATTAGGGTTTAAGAAACCCTAGGATATTTTTATATAAATATCTCTTTATGGGTTGTCCAAAATTGAGAGAGTTTTTGGTGTCGTTTTTCAAGAGTTGAAAAATGTATTGCCGTTCACTTTTCCCCGTTTCTTTTGGCATCAATACGAAACGAGGGCGTTCTTTTTCCATTTATACACAAGCCGCGAAAAGGAGAAGGAGCTAGCACTCCTATTCCGCTCTCCTTGCCAACGGACGCGTGTCGCGTATCACGAGCTAGAGGTTGGACGCTTGGACGGCTTGAATCCGCGAACGACTTGATAATCTAAATGTTAGATTTATTTATTTGTATGTGAATGATTTGATTTTGACGTTGATCCAATCGCCGGGATCGAGGTAAGGTTTAAAATTTTTGAACTACGCTGCTTGCCCCGTAACGACCTTGCTTTACTTTCAATACCTTACCTATAGTTACCCTGGCCGATGGCACCAAAACTGTAGTTAAAAGGATAGGCCAAACCACACCCACTTCATCTTTATCTTTAAATTTGATTTTATATGTCTCTGGCAGTCCTTTCAATTTGATTTCAGTTAGCCAGCTTACTAAAACCCTCAACTGCTTAATCACTTTCACTCCTATCTTTGTTTGTGTACAGGATTAGGGTATGGGGCGGACGATTGGCGTCGGGCGTTAGTCACAGGGTCACTATCATCTTGCTGTGCCGATGGCTTAGACGAGTGCTACTTTCCCAGATCTTCTCCACTCTCGTCTTGGTCATCCCAGCCTCTCCAAATTGAAGAAATTAGTTTCTAGTTTGTCATTGTTGTTTATTTTTGATTGTGACTCATGTCAGCGTGGTAAACACGCACGTAGTTCTTTTTCCAGTCATGTCAATAATAGGGCTGAGGCTCCGTTTTCTCTTGTGCACTTTGATGTATGGGGGCCCAGTTGTGTCAATTCCAGTGTTGTTACAGGCGCGCCTAGGCGCAAGGCCCCTCAAGGCACAGCCATCTCGCCTTGCCATGTCCAGGCGAGGCGAGATCCAGCCAGGCGCGCCTAGGCCCTTCAGGCGTGCCTCCCTCAGGCGCACATGCCTAGCTGAAAAATCTTGTTTTATTTTCTAAACATTTCTGTTAAAACTTAAAGAGAGAAAATAATAAAATATAATATTAAAAAGTCAACAAAACTCAAAAATATAATGTTCCAGCTCATCTGATTTCTAGAAGGCCAAGAGACTACACCTCCAAGGCTCCAAACACTCTCTTACGCAGCATTATTCTCTCTCCGCAACACAGCAACTGCAACTCCTCAAGTTCTTCTCCATTTCCGATTGAGCTGCTTCTGCTTCTCCAGGCCAAGGTAACATATTGACAATCCCTTCTCCTTCTTCTTCTTCTTCTTCTTCTTCGCTGCTGGTAGTTGCTAGCCTGCTTCTTCTTCGGCAATCCTTGTTGCTTCTTCTTCTTATTACGCGGCTGCTTCTTAATCTTACGTTGCTTTGCTGCTATCCTTCTTCTTCTTCTTCTTCTTCTTCTTCTTCTTACACGGCTGCTTCTTACGTTGCTGCTATCATTCCTCCTGCTCCTTCTTCTCCTGCTATCCTTCTTCTTCTTCTTCTTCTTACGTTGCTGCTATTGCTAGCCTGCTTCTTCTTCTTCTTACGCTGCTGCTATTGCTAGCCTGCTTCTTCTTCTTCTGCTTCTTCTTCTTCTTTTTTACGCTGCTGCTGCTACTTCTTCTTCTTCTTCTTCTGCTTCTTCTTCTTCTTTTTTACGCTGCTGCTGCTACTTCTTCTTCTTCTTCTTCTTCAGTTATTTTTTTGTTTAATTTTTATTTGTTGATGCCTACTGCTGTTTCTTAATTCGTTTTTCTTTTAACATTTTTTGGCATAATTTAGCCTTAGTCTTTACAAATTTTCAGGTATACTCTTATAAAACTGCCGCAACTGCAGCATTTAGAAATAGAATAGAAGTTTTAATCCTTAATCGGATCCTATGCTTGATTAGAAATAGAATAGAAGTTTGATCTCTACTACTTCCCTGGATTTCTTCTTTCCCCTCCCTGAAAATTTTTCTCTTCTCCTCCAATCTTTTGCAATACTTCTTGTTGTCTTGCATGGCTACATCTATAACACCTCATCTCCTAGAACTGCCCGAGAAGAGGTGCTACTCAGGAAAATAAAAATAAAACTAGCTGATAAACTGAAATCTGATACCATGACTGAACATCTCAATCAACTGGAATAAAAACTCTGAGTCATTACAAACTGAAAAGCATAAACTCTGACTAAGGGACAATCCCTCAACTAAAATATAAAATAGATCTAAACTGAGAAAACACTATAAAACTCAACAAACTCCCAGACATCTTTTATCTTGAGCGGCTCCACGTACACACACTACTGAACACTGCTGCTAAGCCCCACATCTGATACTCCCCTGCTAGAACCTGGAGGGGTGAAGAGTACAAGGTGAGCTACAAAAGCTCAGCAAGTAATAAGCTGGAAGGAATACTGAAGCTGAATCGAAGAATATCGATACTGGTAAATAACTCACTAATCTTGTACTTAATAATCACTGTCTGATTGCATTCATAAAAATGTAATGCACATAAACTGTAAACTAAATGCAGGTATGCAACTTTGGCTCATAGGCCCACATAATCTGATAATACATACCTGTCTGATCTGAAACCTGCATACATAGAAACTGTAAGAACATACTGTGGGCAAAGCCCCTAGCCCCCTGGTTGCCACCAGGCGAGCAACTCATAAACTGAGCTGAAACTGAAACTGATGGGATCCCCGCGGACAAGCCGCCTAGCGCGCATAATGCAATGCAATGCTCACATAAATGCTGGCACACGATATGTAGTGCTCCATATAAAGTCATGCTCAATGCTCATACCAAAATGTATGCACATAATCTCACAAAATAATGCTGATCATGTCAAAATAAAATAATATTGAACATGATATGATCTTCATCTATATATTGGAATACAAAGATTAATTATGATTTATGGTATGGGTATGATTAACTTGTCACGTTCTGGCTTATGAATTCAATGTTGGAAGGTATTGAATACATTGATTGAATTAAACTTGAATTAGGACTCACTGGAAGCTAAATTGGATTTCTGGAAAAGTCATCTAGATATCAGGAAGGATATTCGGATATGATGAAAGACATCCGGATATGAAGAAGGCTCATCCGGATACGCTGGCATTCAAAGAAGAAGCTTATTCGGATATGCTGGGATGTATTCGAACATGAACTAGGACATCCGGATATGATTTTGGTCATCCGAATATCTCACTGATGCATTCAGATATAACTGGGGACTATTCGAATGAAAAATTTAACTTTTGAGGGAGGCATCCGGATATCAGGCGAGACATCTGGATATTATCTTGACCTTTTCGGATGTATAAACAAACCATCCGGATATCATGCTCGAAGAACTTTAGATACATCTGGATACGATACAAGGTATCCGGATATTAGAACTTAGAGTAATAGAACTTGCAATCGAAAATGGATAAGGATTAATAGAACTTGCAATCCAAAATGGATAAGGATTACTGGAACTTGCAATCCAAAATGGATGAGGATTAATAGAACTTGCAATCCAAAATGGATGAGGATTAATAGAACTTGCAATCCAAAATGGATGAGGATTTATAGAACTTGCAATCCAAAAAGGATGAGGATTTATAGAACTTGCAATCCAAAAAGGATAAGGATTTATAGAACTTGCAATCCAAAATGGATAAGGATTACTGGAACTTGCAATCCAAAATGGATGAGGATTAATGAAACTTGCTCATAACTTCACTGTTATACGCATATATATATATATATACGTCTCTGCTTACTGATATAAAATCTAAGAACTCAATGAAGAACTGGAATAATTTGAAAAACTGATATAAACCTGTAATGGAAGGGATTACAGGAAGAATACTTGCCTGATAGAACTCTCTGATCAAACCCTAGAGCGATCCTGAAGACTCTAGCAAGCCTCTGCTATCTCTTAGCCTTTCTGTTCTTCACATAATGTGAAGAAAAGCTAAGCTATGGGCTCTATATATAGACATAAAGTCCTAGATCCCTTTCCTTTTATAACTTGGAATCCCTCTCCCAATTGAACTTTGAGACTCTCAAAACCTTCTCCTATTGGGACTAGGAGACTCTTAATCCAATTCCATCTCATACATGGATTCTCATTCTTCTTTAAATACATAGTCCCACTTAATTAATAATAATACAAAAATTATTATTAAAACTCTCAAACTCCAAAATTACCTTCATGCCCTTGCATTTAATTTCTACAAAATAAATGTCATTTAAATGCTATTTAAATACTATTCTCTCAATTAAGAATCTAAATTGCCACCTTGGCAAATTCCTTTAACTCCAACATTAAAAAGAAATAAATGTTATTCTTTTCCTTCAAAATCTCTAAATTGCCACATTAAATAATTAATTGACAAAATATCTTAATCAATACTTCAATAATTAATTAAATAACTCCTGAAAAAATATTGGGCCCTCTAACGGGTCGTTACAACATCAGTTCTCCATTCCAGAAAATCCCACCGCTAATTAAAATTCTTTTTCAATTCCTCCCTTCCTTGGTTGAAATTCAGCCACTTATTGATCCATGCTTCTTTTCAGAATTTTTTTACAATGTTTTTTCAAATTTATGACTCCTTGCTTATGATGATTATGGCAGATATCCTAATCCTGATGGCATCTGATTCAAATGCTCCTAGTGACTCCTCTAGCAGTGGTAGAAAAGATCCAGCATGGAAATATAACACACTGCCAGATCCAAAGGACATAAACTGTTTAAAATGTAATTTTTGTGGAAAAATAACGAAATGAGGGGTTTACCGAGCTAAACAACACCTTGTTGGAGGGTATAGGAATGCCAAAGTTTGTCCAAAATGTCCTTCACATGTTAAAGAAGAAATTAGAGAGTATATGTCAAAAAAGCTAGAAAAGAAGAACAATAGTGATGTTATACTAGATTTTGACGACATTGATACCCTTGGAGATGATGATGATGATGAAGTGGTTTTTGAAAGAGGTGTTAAAAGGCCTATGTCTTCAAGTTCAAGTCAAGGTTTAACAATGCAACAAAAAAAGCAAAGGATGAAAGGGCCTTTGGATTTGCTTTTGCCTCCTAAACTTAAAGTGAGCACTGGGAAGCAAACAACAATGGAGACCCATGTCAATAAAGAACTGAGGGAGAATGCTTGCGTTTGGTTTTCTAGATGGATGTATGAAGCTGGCTTGTCTTTCAATGCAGTCAAGTATCCAAGTTTTAAGCCAATGATTGAGGCTATTGGTCGAGCTGGTCCAAGCATGAAACCTCCTAGTTATCATGAGGTGAGAGTTCCTTATCTTAAGAAGGAGTTGGTATGCACAAATGAAATTATGAAGAGTCATAAGGAGGATTGGCCTAAATATGGATGTTCCCTTATGTGTGATGGTTGGAAGGATAAGAGAGAGAGATCTTTGCTTAACTTTTTGGTAAATTGTCCAAAGGGAAGTATGTTCATTAGATCCATTGATACTTCCTCATATGCCAAGGATGCTATTAAAATATTTAAATTACTTGACCAGTTTGTAGAGGAAGTAGGTGAAACAAATGTGGTTCAAGTTGTGACTGATAATGCCTCGGCTAATGTTTTAGCTGGTAAGTTTGCTATTTTTTAACTTTTGCCTTTGAATGATGTTGATGTTGTTAGTTTAATGACAGATTTTTAACTTGTCTTATAGGAGAGTTCTTAATGGCTAAGCGAAAGCACTTATATTGGACACCATGTGCTGCCCATTGCTTAGACCTAATGTTAGAAGATATTTTTAAACTTCCTATATTGAAGAAGACTTTTCAAAAAGCATGTGCAGTAAATGGATTTTTGTATAGCTCTACACAAGTGTTGAATATGATGAGAATATTCACAAAAAAGAGAGAGATGTTAAGACCTGGGAAAACAAGATTTGCCACGGCTTTCCTCACCCTTTCAAGACTTTATAAACAAAAAGCCAACTTGAGGAAGATGTTCACTTTAGAAGAGTGGACTAACTCTAAATTTGCAAGAGAAGCACGGGGTAAGCTTGCATCTCAAACAGTGTTACAAGATTCATTTTGGAAAAATGTTCTTTATGCTCTCAAGGTGTCAGGGCCACTTGTCAAGGTGCTTAGAGTGGTAGACAGTGAGGATAAGCCTGCTATGCCTTATATTTATGAGGCTATGGATAGGGCAAAAGAAGCCATTGCCAAATCTTTTGATGATGAAAGGAAATACAAGCAAATATTTGAAATCATTGATGGGAGGTGGAATATTCAATTGCATCGTCCTCAACATGCAACTGGATATTACTTGAATCCAGAATTTTTTTATTCAAATGCAAGCATTGGAGAAGATCAAGAGATTATTGATGGGTTGTATCAAACCATAGAGAGGTTGGTTCCCACTGCAGAGGTGCAAGACAAAATTTCTAAAGAGCTAAGCTTGTATAAAAATGCTGAAGGGATATTTGGAAAACAAATATGCATAAGAGGAAGGAATCAATTGGCATCAGGTAATATGGTTTTTTAATTAATAATCTAAGTAAGTTTAATCATTAGTCTACAACTAGCAATTTTCAATTACTGATTATGTCATTATGGTATATTTTTTCCTAGTTGAATGGTGGTCTCAATTTGGTATTGCAACCCCTAATTTGCAAAAGTTTGCCATCAAGATATGTAGCCTCACTTGTAGCTCTTCAGGTTGTGAAAGGAATTGGAGTGTCTTTGAGCATGTAAGGGTGTTTTTTCTTATTCTTAATATTCACCACTAAAGGTGTATAATTTCTTCTTTCTTTAACTTACTGATTCTAATTTAATTGTGACAGCTTCATAACAAAAAGAGAAATCGATTGGAGCAACGTCTCAATGATTTGGTATTTGTCAAGTATAATAGAGCTTTGAGACGTCGTTTTAGTTTGCGTAAATCAATTGATCCAATTTCTTTAGATGAAGTTGATGAAAGTAATGAGTGGTTGCTTGGGGCAATTGATAAATTTGGAGAGTCAGATGATGAGCTGGTACATGAAGATCATGATTTGACATGGGCTGATGTTGCTATGGCATCTGGTGTTGAAGAAGCTAATCACTCAACTAGATCAAAAGCGACTTCAACTTCAAATTTGACAAGGGGGAGGGGGACAAGGGCATCAACTTCAAATGCTCCAATGGATCTTGACGAGGAAGAAGAAGATGGAGAGGGAGATGATGTAGAAGAAGATATTGGAGATGATAGTTCTGATGATGAAAATATGGATACATTTGATCTTGATGATGAGGATGATTTCTAGTTATTATGTATATCTAGTTAATCCTAATTAAAATTTAGCCATTTAGGACCTATTAATGGTTTAAGGTTGATTATTTAACTTTTCCTTTTAAGTTGATTGTTGACTTAAAGTCTTAAAACTAACATTTTTTGGTGGGTTTTGCTTAAGTTTAATGACATTTTTAATACTATTTTGTTGGCTTTTAATTATATATGTCAAATACTAATTTTGTTTTTTATTTGTGGTGTTTAAATGTTGATTCCTTTTTCTGATTTGTTGAAATATGGTGAGATTTAATTTGCTGAAATTTACAGGTATGTCATGAATTATGTTTATGTTGTGATTTATTTAATATATGTTGAATTCTTGAATTTTTTGATAACATAAATGTTGATATGTGATTAGGATCTATTTTATGACTTATTATTCAATTAAGAAGTATATTTTTCTTTCTTCTTAGTTAGCATGCGCCTTGCACCTGCCAGGCGCGCGCCTCGCCTTGCGCCTCAGGCTCCAAGACCCTTTGCGCCTTAGTGCGCCTTGGGCCTTTAATAACACTGGTCAATTCTACTCTTAGTTTCTCATATTTAGTTACTTTCATTGATAACTTTTCTCGCTACACTTGGTTGTTTTTCATGAAGAGTCGATCTGAGTTGTTTTCTGTCTTTCAGACATTCACTGCTGAAATAAAAACACAGTTTGGAGTTTCTATACGTGCTTTACGTAGTGATAATGCCCCTGAGTACTTTTATTCTCAATTTACTACTTTTATTACTTGTGGCATTTTGCATCAATCTTCTTGTCCTTATACACCTCAACAAAATGGTGTTGCCGAGCGTAAAAATCGTCATCTCATTGAAACTGCACGAACACTGCTTTTACATGCAAATCTTCCCGCCAAATTCTGGGGAGATGTTGTTCTTACTACGTGTTATCTGATTAATCGCATGCCATCTTCAGTGTTAAAGGACAACATTCCTCATGCTCTTTTGTTCCCCTCCCAGCCCCTTTATTCTGTTCCCCTTCGTGTATTTGGATGTATCTGCTTTGTACATTCCTTTTCATCAGGACGGGATAAACTTGCTGTCAAATCTCTCAAGTGTATTTTCCTCGATTACTACCGGTTGCAAAAAGGCTATAAGTGTTACTCTCCTGAGTTGAACCGCTATCTTATGTCTGCTGATGTCACATTCTTTGAACAGCAATCTTTCTTTTCGGTTGTTCAGCCTGATTCACAGTGTCTTGACCAGGAATTGCCTATTCATTCTCTCCCGTTGCCTTATCAGATTCGTCTATCTCCTCCTCGGTGGACCCTTCACTTCCATCTTCCAGTCCACACTCCCCGACTCCTCCACTACTTACTTATCACCGTCGTCCTCATCCGGCTCCTAGCACCGGCATTCCTCTTGACTATGACTCTCCTGACTCACTCTCTCCGTCAGTGGTCACTCCTGCCATGGATCCTCAGCTCGACATCCTTCCTATTGCTCTCCGCAAAGGTACACGGTCTACTCGTAATCCACACCATCTTTATAATTTTTTGTGTTATAACCGTTTGTCACCTGCTTATAGTGCTTTTGTTTTGAGCCTTTCTTCTATTTCTATTCCTAAAACCATAAGTGAAGCCATGTCTCATCCTGGTTGGCGCCAAGCTATGTTAGATGAGATGGGTGATTTGCATTCTACTGGCACTTGGGATTTGGTGCCTTTGCCACCAGGAAAGACTTCCGTTAGTTGTCGGTGGGCCTTCACCCCTAAAGTGGGCTCTGACGGACAGGTGGAACGTCTTAAAGCCCGCTTGGTTGCCAAAGGCTTTACACAGATCTATGGGCTGGATTATAGTGATACCTTCTCTCCAGTTGCTAAAATGGCCTATGTTCGCCTATTTCTCTCTATGGCTGCCACGCGTCATTGGCCGCTCTATCAATTAGACATTAAGAATGCCTTTCTTCACGGTGATTTGCAAGAGGAGGTTTATATGGAGCAACCACCTGGTTTTGTTGCTCAGGGGGAGTCCAATGTAGTCTGCAAACTCAAGAAATCTCTCTATGGCCTGAAACAATCTTCACGAGCGTGGTTCGGCAGTTTCAGCACTGTGGTTCAAGCCTTTGATCTCACTCGAAGTGAAGCTGATCATTCAGTTTTCTATCGATATTCTTCTTCTTTATGTATTTACCTCGTTGTTTATGTAGATGACATTGTTATAACAGGGAACGATCAAGTTAGTATACAAAATCTGAAGGAACATCTCCATCAGCACTTTCAAACAAAAGACCTAGGCAAACTCCGATATTTCTTGGGTATTGAAGTTGCTCAATCAAAAGATGGGATCTTAATCTCTCAGAGGAAGTATGAACTTGACATCTTAGAAGAAACTGGTCTGGTGAACTGCAAACCGATTGACACCCCAATAGACCCAAATGTCAAACTCTTGCTGGGACATGAGGAGTCTTACTCAAATCCTAGAAGGTATAGAGGATTGATAGGCAAACTGAACTATTTCACAGTCACTCGTCCCGACATTGCTTTTGTTGTGAGTGTGGTGAGTCAATTTCTCAATTCTCCATGTGATTCTCACTGGGATGTTATCCGGATTCTGAGATATATCAAACGAGCACCGGGTAAAGGGCTACTCTATGAGGATAAGGGGCACACAGATATTTGTTGTTATGCAGATGTAGATTGGGCCGACTCTCCTTCTGATCGTTGGTCGACCTTTGGATATTGTGTTCTTGTGGGAGGAAATATGATTTCTTGGAAAAGTAAGAAACAAAATGTAGTAGCTAGATCCAATGCAGAGGCAAAGTATTGGGCTATGGCTAATGCAACTTGTGAGCTCATCTGACTTAAGCAACTCTTGGAGAAACTCAAGTTTTGTGAAGTGTCCCTTATTAAGCTTGTTTGTGATAATCAGGTTGCCTTGCACATTGCTTCCAATCTAGTGTTCCATGAGCGGACTAAGCATATTGAAATTGACTGTCACTTTATTAGAGAAAAGTAGGTTGAAGGTGTTATTGTTATAGGATTTGTTAACTCCAGTGATCAACTTGCCGATGTCTTCACCAAGTCTCTAAATGGTCACCAGATAGAATATATCTGTAACAAGCTTGGTACATATGATATCTATGCTCCAGCTTGCGGGGGAGTACTAGAATTATTAGTATAATTAGATATATTGCATATTGTTGTATGAGTTTTATTTATTTATTTATTTATTATAACTATGTGTAATTAGGCTAAGCCCATAGACTAAGCCCGTATGTTATTAGACCCATTGTGCCTATTATAAATAACACATTAAGAGACTAATCTCTTAAGTTTTTCTCTCATAATTGTTTTCTCACACTTTGGATCAGTACTAACTCCTTTTCCCAATATTACATGCCCCAAATATTCAACCTCCTATGCAAACAAGCATTTTGATTTCTTGACATACAATTGATTGTGTTTAAGGATTTGGAATGTTGTCTTTAGGTGGGAAAGATGAAGTTCCAAATTAGGGTTATATATTAGTATGTCATCAAATAATACTAATATGATTTTTCTTAGATAAGGGGAAATAGTTGGTTTATCAAGGCTTTAAAAGTAGCTGGGGCATTAGTGAGCCCAAATGACATGATAAGGAATTCATAAAGGCCTTAGTTTGAAAGGCGATTTTTGGGATGTTTGAAGGGTGCATTCTGATTTGATGGTACCCATATTGCAAATCTAGCTTAGCAAAAATGGTTGCCCCATGTAATTCATCCATCAAATCTTCTACAATAGGAATAGGAAATTTGTTCTTAATGGTTAGGGAATTGAGTTGGCGATAATTTACAGAGAACCGCCAAGTACCATCTTTCTTTTTGACTAGTAGAACAGGTGATGCAAAGGGGCTATGGCAGGATTGTATAGTTAAGGAGGAAAGCATTTATTTAACTTGTCTTTCTATTTCAAATTTCTGTATGGATGGGTAATGATAGGGCTTGATGATAATAGGTTTTGAATTAGGCGTCAAGGGAATGGCATGGTCCAAGGCTCGGGTAAGGGGAAGAGAAGTAGGTTTAGCAAGCAAATCCTTAAACTCAATCAAAAGTTCATTGAATATGCCCAAGGAGGTTACCTCATCTTGAGATGACTTTGATTCCACTTTCTGCTTCTCATTGCCCCTTACTCCCCTGCAGCCTGTTTCCTCCATTTCCACAGCGTGAGTGGAGAATAGCTGTGAAGTGTGGAACTTTCCTTTTGTGAGCAATTTCTGTAATTTCTTCCCCGTGATTATTCTGCATTCCCTTGACTCTAGGCTTCCCACCAATGTTAGCTTCTTGCCATCCACCTCCATTGTCACTTCCAACTTATTGAAATCAAATGTAAGGGGACTGACGGTCCTCATCCAATCCACCCCCAAAACTATATCACAACCCCCTAGTTCCAGCACCCTTAGGTCCATCGAGAACTCCTGCCCTTGCATGAACCACTGGAACCCCGCGCATTTGTAGTGGTTAAACATCCGGTTACCATTAGCCACCGTGACAAACAATGGTGTGGTGGCCATCAACTCACAGTGTAGATCAGTGGCAGTGGCTTCAATAAGGGAGCTATGTGTGCTGCCACTATCTATGAGGACCATCAATTTCCTCCTTCTGGCTTCTCCCTTGAATTTTATTATCTTTCCTATTGGTTCTCCTTTTAATGCATGGAAGGATATCTCCCATCCTTCATCTTCTACCTTTGTCTCTTTTACCAACTCCAGGTCTTCCTCCCTGATCTCCCCTTCTTCCTCATCATCCTTCTTTTCTTGCCTTCCATTTTCAATAGTTGTAGTTTGCACTGATGGCGTAGCCCATACTTATCACCACATTTGTAACAGAGTCCGAGTTGCCTTCTCTATTCGATTGTAGTCCCCTTCGCGCCATTGTAATTTGTCTTAGGGGGTCTTAATGCTACTCATGCACTCATCCCCTTCGTATTCACCCCCATCGGTGGAGGAGGGTTCACATTGCTTCTAAGCCACAGTTTACCCCTCCCAAAAATGGCCTCTAACGTCAATTCTTGGAGTCTGACCTTCTTCATGACCTGCCTCACAATGGTAGGCAACATCATCTTAACCTTAGATCGCAATTCTCCTCTGAGGCCACTAACAAAATTGGATACAAAATACTACTCCATTAAGCACGGCTATGCATTCCACATAAGAGTTCTCAATTCCTTGAACTTATCTAGGTAGTCAGTCACTGTGTCCGTTTGTTTCAACATCTTGAACTCCTCAATCACATCTGACATGTTCTTCTCCCCGAACCTTACATATAGTTCTTCTGCGAACTCATTCCATCTAGCCTCCACCTCCCTTGCCTTGATCCACCCTTGATACCATGAGTTGGCAATATCATTGAGATATGTCGCTGCCATGGTGATCCTCTGTATCTCGGGCACATTATACAACTGAAAGAATCTCTCACATAGATGGATCCACCACCTCGGCTTAGATCCGTCAAACAAGAGAATCTCCAAATGAGGCATAGGAGTGGGAATACTAGTGTGAGAATTCAGACCTCTTATCGGTGCCCCGATGTTCGGCTTCGACTGACAGCTCACTTGGCTCAATCAATCTGTCAGGTCGTGCGAGTATTCCGTGGTCGAACTAGCTGGGATCAATTGTCGATCACAGTGGAAATTCAGGCAGCAACTTGAATTGTGGAAGGCTAGAAAGTATATTGAATATGCTATGAATCCTCTACCCATACTGATTGATGGTTTCCTAATGCTTCTCCAATTCCCTCTGCATTGCTTCTCTAGCAGCAGCTTGATCTTCCCAACCTTGAGTGATCACCTCGTGAGTTTGGTTCATTCCAAACTCCAGCGCTTCCATGCGCATCTCGAGTTGCTTCATACGTGTGCCTTCTGTCATTAATTCTGCTCGAGTACTATCTCCTTCAATCATTGAGTAGATGATACCAAATGATAAGTCTTGAATCTGAGACTTATGTAAATTTGGAATTGAGTAGGTGTAGAATTCAAATTGGAGGGAGAGAGAGAGAATTGAAAAAGAGGGAGAATTGAGAAGAAAAGAGAAAGAATTTTGGAGGGAAAGATTTATATTCTATTCAATTGCATAAATCCCATCCTTGGTGCTTCTTTTCCTTTTATAGGCAGCCTCATGGTTGTAACCGCCATGTACAAGTGGGTATAGCTGTAACTGATTAGTACAACTATGGTTTATTACAATACTAGGCTAATTACAACCTTGCCCCTCTAACTACTAATTGCATTCATGCCCTTGCCCTCCCTTTAGGGTCGTGACACACTCATAGCCCCACCATCTAAAAATCTGTTGCCACAAGCACAAGACAATCTCATAGTGGACAAAGAGGTGGTCCACAGATTCGAGGATAGGGCCACAAAAGACACAAAGCAGGTCATTCCCTTGTAGAATCCCTTTCCCACCCAAATTGATAGTACCTCTAGCTCTCCATAAAGGTCCAAAATTTGGCTTCATCATTTGACACTTGGTCATCCTTCATTTCAGCTTCTTAGAACTATGTTTTCCTTTACTTTTTCAAAACATTTTGATTGATAGTTTACATTGTGATGTATGTGAGCTTGCAAAACATCATAGTGTATCTCACCTTTTAAGTTTAACAACATCATATAAACCCACAGAATAGGCAAAGAACAAACCGGCAATGTCGTGGATAAAGGGAGCTACTAAAGACTTGTTAGGAAACTAATTTATCTATCACACACAAGGCTGGATATAGTCTATGCTGTCAGTGTAGTGTCAGTTCATGCATGATCCTAGAGAAGAGAATCTGCAAGTGGTTCAGAAAGTACTTTAGTGTCTCAAATCTACAATAGAAGAGGATTGTTATTCAAAAAAGAGGGTGGGCTAACTCCAAAAATTTATACAGATGTAGACTATGCAAGATCACATGTTGATAGAAGGTCTACTACAGATTATTGCATGTTCTTAGGAATCTAGTGACATGGAGGATCAAGTAGCAGTTTGTGGTTTTAGGTCGAGTGCTGAAGCCAAATTCAGGGCTATGGCTCATGAGATTTGTGAGTTGTTGTGGCTAAAAATAATACTAGGTGACTTGAGGAATAAAAGAATCGAGCCTATGAAGTTGTATTGTGATAATAAGTCAGTTATCAACATTGCACACAATCTAATCTAACATGATTGAACTAAGCACTTAGAGATCGACAAGCTTGATAGTGGACTAATTAGCACTCGATACATGCCATCGTGTGAACAATTAGCAGATGTTCACACTAAGGGACCTCCTATGCACAATTTTAGGAAATAACAAGCAAGCTAGGAGTGGAACATATCCACTCACCAGGTTGTGGGGGAGTGTTGAAGATTGCTAGAGATTTCTTAGAATTTATTCCTAAATATCTCCTTTCCAAATGTGTTGGAGATTTCCTTTCCTGTCTTAGGAAATAGGAGATTTCATGTTTTTTCTTTTTTTGTTTTTTGTCTTTCTTTCCCTTTAGGATATTGTCTTTCTTTCCTTTTTTTGTATATCTTGTTAGTATATATTGTAAAGCATATACTCAGTTCATTGTACAGAAGAATCATTCCTTTCTCTAGAAGGGCAAACAAATGGGCCCTTAGCAACTAAGCAATAATTTCAATAAATCAAAATCTGTACAACAAGAGAGGCCAGAAACATTTTACAGTGAATTTAACTACAATTCTCGATAGTTGTCTGCTTGAAAGAGTGGTATTTCTTCTAAAAGTGTAACAATGCTCAATCAAGGGCATTGAAAAGCCATAATGATCTTGATATAGCAAACCTTCTAAATTAAATCTAATAAAAAGCCATAATTCCCTTCATATCCCATTAAGCTGTATTACATGAAAGCTTAGCATCTTCAGTTCATGTGTGTAACTGTACGAACACAATAATCCACCAGTACTGCCCTATGTCATTTTTAATCAAATAAAATGAAAATTACAGGAAAATAAATGGTCACCCATTAGAAACATGAGAAGATCATAATATGTATTTATTTTTATTTTGGGTAGGGAGGGGGTAGATGTGCATATTTATGGCAATAGGTCTGAAACAAGCAATCGCAGAAATGTTTCATGGAAAATGCGACTGGTCGCCATAACAGAAATGATATAGTGTCAGTTGTCACGAACTATAGTTCAAATAGCAAACAAATTATGAACAAGAAGAAAATTGAACATATGGATTCCTAATTCAAACCTGTATTTCCTGATTGGTAGGTACATCAACACCACCTGCCCTCCTTTTCATATTTTCAGGCTCTGTTATATGATGGGCAACTTTCCTTTTTAATTGCTCTACTGTGCAGGTAGAAAGAACTTAGTACACTAAACATGTTAGGAAGGTCCTTGAATAACAGATTAATGATCATTTTTCAGTTCAACATTTCACCTTGTCCATGATTCCCTTGAGAGTTGGATAATGATTCTCTAGGGCTTCCTTCTATGCAATTGGAGGAAGCCGGCAATGGGTACCGAAGAGCTACACCTTCTGCTTCCCTTAACGTAGTAAGAATAACTTTATTATTCATCACAGGCTGCTGTTTAATATTGGATGGTTGACCACTGGCTGACTCCACTGAGGTGGTTGTTGCTCGAGACTTTTTCGTAACCCGGTACCCTAGGAGTCTACAATGTGTGTCCCTGCCAAGTCCACCAATAAGCATAAACTATTTATAAGAACTCCTCATATCCCACAAACTATTAAATTGTTTGCATGTGTTATTACATCCCCTAAAAATAAAGTGGTTCTTCTTTTCCTCTGCAGCATCCAAAAGTAAAAACATAGTAGTTATAGACGAGTTTCCTTGCCTCCATAAATAGAAGAGAAATTATATTGACCACCACTAGGGTTTAAATACTACGGATGTGAAAAATTCAGGCCACCCCTGCTAGTTAAATTGAACCCAAGTAAAGAAATTCTGTCCAAGTCCATCAATCAGTTAATCAAATCTCTTGAGTAGGGTTTGAAAGTATGATTTGGAACTCATGATTTGATTAGTTCACTTTGTTGCTCATCAAGTCAATTGGTTGAAGTGAGCATGCTTGAAAGTAATTGCATCAGACAACAGCTTCCAACCAGTTCTCACCAAAGCGATTGAAATCTATTCCAATTTTTAATTTCATGAAAACATGACCTAGTGGTTTCATACCAAAAGCTGTCTAATGACAGGAATTGTCTAAAACCATGGGTGGTTACAGGCTCAGGGTTCTATAAATATTTTTTTCCCACTACTAAATATATATTTTATATTAGTGGCATAGACAGGAAAATATATGGTAAAATAGTAAGGGAAAAATTTAGCTTTGTGGCTACTCTAATAAAGCAAGGGCATGTAGAATAATATTTCTAATACGTGAGCAATATTGCCTGTACTAAAATAAAGCTACCAACAATTGTTGTAATTTACCAATAAAAGGAATAATAAAGAAGAAATAATCTATGTTAGCAGAAAGCACTACGGCCAACAAATTATTAATTGTAAACACATTCTAATACATGATAAGATAAAGATACAGAGTCTTACCCATACTTTGCAAATAGGTTGTTTCCATAACTCAAAATTATGGCCTAGTCACAAAGAAGCAACCTTACCATTGCTACAAGGCTCCGCCCCCTTCAACAGTACTGGGAGTCCAAATATTTTCAGTATTTAGGGTCCTAAGAGTTATTTTTTCATGGGAAAAAAGACATCACACACAATTAGTTTACCTAAAAATAATTGAGTTAGGTAGGAAAAAGTCTTTCATCATTTTTTATAAATGTGTTTAATTTAATTTTTTAAGAAACAATATACTAGACTACATTATTTCTATATGGAACTCTGGCTGTTGTTTGAGGAAGCAAGCGAAGGTGTTCCACCTATTTACAGGAGGCCCTAAGCTTAGAAATGGACGAGGGTTTGTGTTAGGTAGCTGACAAAAAATTGAAAACTTGTCAGATCAAACATCGTGAATTCCAGAAAAATAAGAAAATTGTTAGGGAGTGACCCTCTTAGGGACACTGCTTGAATGTAGTGAAAAATGAGCCAGACCACTAGAAGGGGCTTGGATGTAGTGTCAAATATGCAAGGATTCAAACATTTTCATGATAAATGCAAGTACAAAAGCCAGTCTAGGATGATAGTACCTCAGTTAAGTCAGTGGAACCAGTTGAGAATTGAAGGAGAAAGAGGATGGGGAAGGTTCCAGCAAGGCTGATGCATTAAGCAAGCAGAATCACACTGATGAAATTAGTAGAGGAGAGGAATGTCATTTTTGTAATTGCTTGAGTTTGTTAAAGCATGCACAGTTAGTTGGGGAATTCTCCAAAATAACCAAATTCTGTTAAAAGTTGTAAATAAATGTCCGAGCAAATTGTAAACAGAGCATGGAATATCAATATTCAACTTCCTCTTCCTCTATATATTCTCTCTAAATTCTATGCAACTATGTTCTTCCAAGTTCTTGCTAAAATTCAAGGGGTGATCACTTCCCTTTAGTGATTCTATCATTTGGTGCTGAGTCGAACAAACAGATGGAGTCAATCTTGGAGAAGGCGAGGGTTCACTGTGCAGAAATAAGGGATGGGATCCTAGCTGAGGTTCAAGCTTGAGAGGAGCAGACCAATAACCGTTTGATGCAGGTGCAAGGGAGCTTTGCTCCCCTGTTTTTGCAATTCACCGAGCCACCAATTAATCCATCTACAACGCACCCAAATTTATTGAACCAGGATCGGGCAACAGTAGAGGCTGGAAACGCATCCTCAGAAGGGGTGAATGTCAACCCAATTCATGTATCTCCCCTAAATCAAATACAGTGACAGCAATTCAGGTGGCTACAAAACATTGATCATAACATAACTTCTCGACCGGGCATTCCATGATTGATCAGGGTGGACGTACCCCAGTTTGATGGGCAAGAGCCCTCAGGTTGGATCTTTAGAAGAAAAAAAAAAAAAAAAAATTCTTTTGAGTTTTATGATTTTCCAGAGGACTAGAAGCTTGATTTTATCTCTTTTCACATCGATGGTCGTCGCAAGTTGGTAGCAGTGGATGCAGTTGAGCCAGCCAATTGAGCACTTAGGAAGAATGAGTAATCAGTGTTAGTGCAATTTGGCCCTAACGAGTATGAAGATCAATGGGGAGCATTGGCTAAGCTGGTGAGAGGGTTTTTGGGCCTTACAGTCTTATAGAAAATTCATCAAGGGCTATGCTCTTACACAGGCACCTCTTACGAGTTTATTGAAGATGGGGCTTGGAAGTGGGGTATAGAATCAGAAAAGGCCTTTCAGGACCTGAAGACTTGCATGACACATGCCCTTGTTCTAGCCCTTCCTGAAAATACTTAGGAGTATAACTGTGTCTCTAAATTTTACAAAAAATTGTGTGAATTTCAGGAGTTGAATTTGGGGATGATGATTGGAGCATGTGTTCAGGGTTATACCTATTCACAAGCACTCCACCAAGTAAACCGGATCTGCAAGTTGGTAATCTAGCTTCTTGGAGTTCTTCTTTCACTATTTCTATTCCCAATTTCAATAATCTGGACATGTTTTGGCATTTTAGTTTAGGGCATCCGAATTTTGCTTATCTTGAAAAATTGGTCCTTTCACTATTCAAGAATAAAAGTTCCAATTTGTTGCAATGTGAAGTGCATTAATTTGTTGCAATGTGAAGGTTTAGGATATTCTCCTCATCAAAAAGGGTATAAGTGTTTTTCTCCTTCCACCAGGAAATACTATCATTCTCTGGATGTTACGTTCTTTGAATCTTAGCCCTTTTATCCCAATCCTACCATTCAGGGGGAGAGTGAATTCACCATGAGGGAATGCCAGTCTTGGGATGTCGAGGATTGTCCATCATCATTATTGTCTCCTAATCCCACTATGACTGTATCCCATCTCCAATCCAACCAATTGACACTAACTTGGAGTCTCATGTTTCTCCTAATCCCATTGACTCACCTAATCCAACCGATGGAGGCTTACTAGCTACAGAGTTTTGTGTCTACTCTAGGAGAGGAACTGCTCAAAAAGATCAGGGAGACCACCGAGCACAAATTGAATCTAACCACCAATCCAATCTAGATTCAATGAATGAAGGTAACACTAATTCTGAAAATATTGCTAGTGAGACACCTAAGAATGATCCAGATTGGCCAATTGCTCTAAGGGAGGAGGTCAAATCATGTACAAAACATCCTCTTTACAATTACATGTCTTACAAAAGTCTCTCACCAAAGTTTCAAGCATTTGTTACTAGTTTGGATATAGTTTGGATTTTGGCTCATATTCAAGAGGCTTTCATTGATCCCTTATGGAAAGTTGCTATGATGGATGAAATACAGACATTAGAAAAGAATCAAACTTTGGAAATTACCACCCTACCTACAAGTAAAAATCCAATTGGATGCAAATGGAAATTTATAGTGAAGTACAAGGAAGATGTAAGTATTGATAGGTATAAAGCTAATCTTGTTGCAAAGGGATTTACTCAGTCTTTTGGGGTTGATTACCAAGAGACACTTGCACCAGTAGCCAAACTCAATACCATACAAGTTCTTCTATCCCTAGCAGCAAACTTAGACCGGCTGCTATTTCAACTTGATGTGTAGAATGCCTTTTTGAACGGAGATTTAGAAGAAAAAGTATATATGAAGATTCCCTCGGGGTTAGAAACACAGGCTAAGAAGAACCAAATGTGTAAGCTAAAAAGGTCACTATATGGTCTTAAGTAGTCATCAAGAGCATGGTTTGAAAGATTCACAAGAGTTGTAAAGCTTCATGGATACTCCCAATGTCAAGCCGATCATACTCTATTTGTGAAAAGGTCCGAAGGTAAAATGTCAATCCTAATTGTATATGTTGATGATATTATTGTTACAAGAGACTTCACAGAAGAGATGAGTGGTCTAAAGAAAATCCTTCCCAAAGAGTTTGAGATGAAAGACTTGGGGAATCTTTGATATTTTCTAGGGATAGAGGTGGCTAGATCTAGCTATGGAATCACTGTCTCTCAAAGAAAGTATGTTTTGGATCTATTAAAGGAATGCAGGATGCTAGGTTGTAAACCGGCTGACACCCCAATTGAAGCCACCACCAAACTCGAGAGGGAAGAGAAAAGTGCTCCAGTCGACAAGGGTTAATACCAAAGGCTAGTAGGTAAACTCATACATCTGTCTCAAACTAGACCTAATATCGGGTTTTCAGTCAGTATTGTTAGTCAATTCATGAGTGATCCAAGAGAAACTCACATGGAGGTAGTTCTTAGAATCTTAAGATACTTAAAGCTAACACTTGGGAAATGTCACTTCTTTAGAAAAGGTTCCAATTGTGAAAAGTGGAAATCTATAGTGACATAGACTCAGCCAGTTCAATCATAAATCGAAGGTCTACATTTGGATATTGTACTTATGTGTGGGGAAACCTAGTCACTTGGAGCGGCAAGAAACAATCAGTAGTCTCTAGAAGTAGCAAGCAGAATTCGTGCCATGGCTCATGAGATTTGTGAAGGTTTGTGGATAAGAAGGTTACTTAAAGAACTTAAGAACTTGGAGTGAGAACCTAAGGACCTATAAAAATCTTATGTGACAAACGATCTATCATTAGTATTGCCAAGAACCCAATACATCATGACAGGACTAAGCATGTGGAGATCGATCGTCGTCAATTCATTAAGAAGAAAATCAAAAGAAATGTTATCAAGCTAATCTACACACCGACGAGTTCTCAAGTTGCAGATATTCTAACAAAAGCCCTGCCAAGAAAATGCTTCGAAGATCTAAGTTCCAAGCTTGGGATGAATAATATATTCACCCCAGCTTGAAGGGGAGTGGGGATATATCTTATTTCTCAGCATTTAATCCCTTATAATTTAAAATATGTACAACTTGTTTAAAATATGTACAGCTTGGAAGATTTGATTTGTTTTCAATTATTTAATTTTATTACTTTCTGTGTTAGTTGATTGATCAATCTTAGGAGATTGATCGATGATTCTTAGGAGTCCAATCCAATAAGATTTGATTAGGTTCTCCTTGTATATATATACCCCTTTGTATAGTGAATGATATGAAAATACTTTCAGTTCTACAAATTGTAAAGCTTAGAATGTTGGGACAAGTCTTTTCTTATTCCTTCTGTCATGTTCATTGATAATGTGTATTAGGGTTTTGGGTTTTGGGAGGACCTTTGATAGAATATTGTAACTAACGGAAGTAGTAGATATTAGCCCTGGTGCACCTTGATTTGATGTCAATTAGCAAAAACATTACTAAACTTGTGTGCAGGCTAACACACCTATATCAATATTTACTTTGGAAAAAAGTGTGGCCAATGAAAGAACTATTATATGAATTCATTCTACTTAGTGTACTCCAAAAAATTGAAAGTATGGGTTTTCCAATCAGATACAGAAAAGAAAAGAGATTTATTGAAAAACAAAAAAAAAATTCTTGAAATATAACTTTATTGCTATAAAATGGAAAATAAGGTTTCTTGTATAAAAAAAAACTCATTCATATTGTCTGTCCCAATTCTGTAGTAGTATGTGTTGTCTATTCACTGGGCTCGGCTCATTCATGATTTACACACACACACACACATATATATAAGATCATGGTTTGGCCACAGAACCTACACATCAGATAGTTTAAAAGGTTTAGTTAAGTTTAGTCATTTTGTCTTTGGTAGGCCCCACATCTGTTCTTGTGGGCATCAAATATTTTCTTCTTGTGACATTTTTAGTAGTTTGTTCTGGTTATTTCAGGCAACATTGTATAGATATTGATTCAGTTTATTATCATGGAATAGATATTTGTTATGTCATAATATGATACTTATAGAGGCTTACTTGACTCTGGTCCTTAGGTTCACTTTGCAAAACCTGACACATCTTAGATGCAAAAATTTTTTAGCAAAGGAAAAGGAAGAAAGAAGAAAGCTCCAAAAAGTTTATAGTAAAAGGCAATAAAACTCCAATTGAATTACGTAAAACAATTGACAAGCTAATATGTAATGTGGATAAACAAGGGAAAATAGAAGTACAACAGCTCCAAATCAATTTATCCCCTAACAGTTAGATGAACATAAAGATCCTCTCGGTGGTAAGCCCACAAATGACAAACTTACCAGTAGTCCCATGTCATTTCTTTCAAGCGGTTCTCAAGCTTTTGAAAAACAGAAGTTTTCTCAAAATCTTGCTTATTGTGGGTAGGCTCAATAAAGTTTGCTTCCAGAACACCTAACAATAAAACAAGAGTCAACAATTACCTACCTAATAGAATTCTGGGTATGTATATATATATAATACGTATACCCTATAAGTAAAGATAAAGAAACGAAACAAAAATAAGAAACAACTACTTCAAAACAAAACCAATTATTGGTAAATGACTTGCAGGCTTCTCACCAACAACGCCTCTGCCTCTGCTGTCACTGTAGCTCACAACCTTCCAAAATGGCTGAAAAGGAAGAAATGAGTTCAAAGATGCAACAAACTATCAGCTTAAAAGTCAACAATGTACCATGCTAACCTACTTTTTAGATTTAAAATAAACAAATAGAAAATTGGAAATGAACTACACAGGTTTGAGCTTCTAACATCCACACAAGGGTAGTAAGAGTTTTAGAACCTAAATTATTTGATAGGATTAGACCAGATTGCTACGCATTCAATTAACTCCTTCAATTTTCATAAGACATCTAAAATTATGTCTGGGACAAGTCAACTTCAATAATTTTTGTTGGACAATATATGGAATAATTTCGGCCATGTAGTGATAAGAAAAGATTGGAATGTGATAAAGGAGATAAGATGAAAAGGAGAATAATTTTAAATTAAATACAGCTGAGGAGATAAAGAAAGGATAAGAAGTTAGAGATAAAGTAGTTCCATAAAGATCGGAGAGAACTATCATTCAAGTTTGAATCTTATTATATCTATTGTTGTACTATATTTAAATTTCTGTCCTTTGTTCTTCCTCATCAGGTACTGTCATCATCTCAGCTACTGCAGGTTCAAGTCTTCCATCCTCTTTGGGTATTGGGCCTTCCTACTAAGGTGATGACTGGCCTTGCTTTGGGTCATAAGATCTTTGAGAATAAACCAGAGGTGGTTTTTGAGGAGCTTGGACCGGTTGTTCTCCCCCTTGATCTATTACATAACTAGAAGTGGGATTAATCTTAGTAACTACCTCAAGACAAAACAAAGAATCCCAACCTTGCTCTGCACTAGAAGTCCCCGCCTACAGAGATATGGGGGAATAAAAGTAGTGATCCTCGAGAAAAGAGACATCACAAGATACAACAAATTTCCTAGTGTTAGGACAATAACACTTGTAGCCTCGTTGTGTTGGGGAGTGTCGAGATTTTAAGAAGATTATCGGAAATCATAAAGATGGAAGATTGGATGTTTAAGTTTGAAAAAGAAAAGATATGGTGGTTGAAAGAATTCAAGATTTAAATGAGGCAACCTAGAAGATAAGATAAACTCCAAAATTAAAGGAAATGATAAAGCTTGAAAAAGGAAAATAATTCAGCATTTCAAATATTAGTTACAACAGTTCAAATATCAGTTATGGTTATCTAAATTTGAATTTATTACTAATTTCTAGGAGAAGCATAGATATTTTGTACTTGTATAAATACCTCTACTTGGATTCAATATAGTTTAATTAGTTCTTCTCCCTAATATTTTCTGTATAGCATCAGAGCAAAAAAAAAAAACTTCTCTTTTGTTAAACCCTAGGCAACAATTGCCACACCTAGGCGGTGACTGCCACGCTATCTGCCTTTCAATCCTTCACTCCTACAACCTTCAGATCTGGGAATCACAACATGGCCGGGAAAAGCAATTAGTCTTTGGAGATCATCCCTTGTCCAGCCAACAGCAAGGGAGCCATAAACAAAAATATGTTTACTAACACTGATCACAAGTTGAACGGGCAAAACTACCTCCAATGGTCCCAATCCGTGATGATGTTCATTTGCGAAAAGGGGAATGATGACTACCTACCTGGAGCCACAAGCAAACCAAGGGAGGAAGACCCAAAGTTCTGGATATGGAAATCTAAAAATAACATAGTAATGTCCTGGCTTGTTAACTACATGATTAATGAAATTGGTGAGAATTTTTTACTATACGACACTACTCAAGATATCTGGGCAGTTGCTAAGGAGGTTGATAGGTGGTTCCTATCAGAGGCTTACTCGCATGTTGAAAATAATTTGGAGCTATTTGAGATTGAAAGCATGCTAGATGATCTGTGGCAGGAAGAATCCCATGTTACCTAGTACTTTAATTCACTCAACAAGTACTGGCTTCAACTGGATAAGTTTGATATAACCCAGTGGAAGTGTCCAGAAGATTCAGCCAAATGCAAAAAGATTATTGAAAAAAAGAGATTATTCAAGTTCCTGATAGGTTTGAACAAAAACCTAGATGGAGTGAGAGGAAGAATTCTAGGTACAAAACCCCTACCAAGCATTCGGGAGGCCTTTTCTGAAGTACGTTGAGAGGAAAGAAAAATGAAGATAATGCTGAAAAAGGCCACTCCAAGTCTGGAAAATTCAGCCCGAACCACCTAGGGCACTCAACAACCAACCAAACAAAAAAAGGGGCATCCTTGGTGTGATCACTAAAATAAAAAAGCTGCAGGTGTTCATCCTCAGCTAAGATATCTTCTAATGTTGTGAAGGTGTGTGGATTTGACAAGGAAGTATAGAGACAACAGGTAATTAGAGGACAACTATGGAAAAGGTTTAAAGCAAGCTTTATGGTAGGGAACAAGGTTTTGCATAAGTTAGACAATTCAATTTCTCAAGGAGGGTTATGGTATTTTGTGCCAATAAAGCAAAATACTCTTCTAGAGATGCCATAGAACATGGCTTCAACAAATAAATACCTAACTAGATTTCAGCTAAGGGAAATAGTTAAAGAAGCCAAAAGTTCTGTTGCGGAAAACAAAGCTCCTACTGCTTTGTTTGTTTTTACTCTAGCTGGCCAATTAGGATTTCTATCTACTGTAATGAAGGATGGAGTGATGACTGGAATTGGTGGTGCAACAACCCCAAGTCCTGTTGCTCTCAGACAGTTTTTGTTTGGGTATCCGAAACAAGTCTACATTACTCAAATGCTGCATCTAAAAGTTATTGTAGATATTTTTACAGTAGAGAATGGCAGTTGGTCTGTTGGGAATACATTAACTGTAGCTATGGAAGAGTGTCTGCCATCCTTACTTGTACTAGATAATGATGAAATATCAAAGGAACTTGCAGTCTCAGTTAGTCACTCCTCTAGACTCCAAACAACCAAGATTGAAGGAGCGGTGATAAGGGAAATTTGTGTGAACAATGGTTGGCAGGTTTCAGCTTCAAACTATGACAACCAGAGAGTGATTGCTTCTGGTTTTGTCCTAGTTGATGAGTACATTACAACTATGACAATTTGTTAGGCTTACTTAAGTTTTTCAAGATTGCTCCAACCAAACTGTGGAAGAGAAGGAAAAGAGCTAAGATTGGCAACTTGTAGTGTTCCAACGCCGTTACAGCACTACTACTCCTTCGTGAGAGTTGTCTTGTGAGGTCTTGCAATTCTTGAGGACAAGAAATATTTCAAAGCAGGGGGAACTGTGAGGACCCTAGGATGTATAATAGCTTACGGTAGGGTTGAGTGTAGCAAATTATCCTCAGGAGTAGTTAATTCTGTTAAGATTGTTAGTGGTAGTTATTTTGCTTCTTGAATTTTTTTTTTTTAAGCTGTTAAGGAAGCTATATAAAGCTACTAAGGCTGTTGTATAGGCATTAATTCTTCCTTTCCCAACTTCTCTTCCTCTCTTTCTCCCTTCTGATTCTCCCTGATTCTCACCCTATTCACCCTCTCCACCCAGTTTCTTCCACCTCCCTCTGTTTTTCCATCTCTCTCCCAAATTCTGCCCTAATTCTTCCTAAAATTGGCCCTAATTCTCTACTGAAACCCAGGGCCATGACAGCTCATTGGCAGGAGCACTACCAATTGATTGTTCGATAGGTATAGCATCTCCCACAGAGATAGGAGCTTTCAGAGATTCCTAACATGATATAAGGCTACAAAGGCCAACAAAGAAACACAACATAAGAGACAATACTGTGGTAATGAAGGCACATAGTAGACAGATTGAGAAAAAGGGACCGGGTTATGGCTCTGATACTATGTTGAAAAATAGAATGAAATATATCTTGCATTTCGTATGAATGATACAGCCCTAATAATTGGGTAAGAGATTACAACATAGGAAAGATTACACTTGCTAAAAACAAGGAAAGTTAAGCTGTACAAAGCACGAAAAGATTTCCCATACCATGGATAGGAAAGTATCTAAATCTGGACAGATAATCAATGTCAATAATTTCCAAAAACTGAAAATTAGATCACTGTCTAAATCAAGGATGAATTGACTAATGAATCTCTTGAGATCATAGCCATGCATCCTGTGAATTAACATTATAAATAGGCACTAAAGTGCTTTTCTTCACTTGTCCAACACCTTTTTGCTATTTAAGGATTACATTAAATAATCTTGTTAATAAAAAATGCTCTCTTCTCCCATGCATCTCCATGCTTCAATAGAAATATTATCTAGTGCAATTGCTTATTCTTCAATTGTTTGATAACATTCTTTATCTAGTTGGACAAATGCATCCATAGAACATACATTCCTATTTTCTTCAGACTCAAGTTACTAAGATATCTCATCAAAACACTTGTTCTCCACCTTCATATTATTTAAAAGATGAAGAAATATCTTAAAATTCATATTTTTAAGATATTATTTATGATAACTTCAAGAAATATCTTTATGATATTATTTATAATTAGTTAATTTTAAAATTCATATTTGTTTATGTTGAGTTGAATATAGAGATAGTTAGCATGATATCATGGCTTACGTCATGAGGTAGCATGATGTCATGGTTTATGTCATGATAGTCGTATATATATGTGTTTCATCTCTTAGTTTGAAATTATATAGAGATATTTTTCAAACCATCTCTCTCTCTAAATTCACACATGGTATCAGAAACATACAAACCCTAGTTGTCTTCTCCACCTCCGACAACAGCTGCTTCCTCCCCAGCTACAACCACAGCCGCTGCCACTACTCACCATCAGCAATTACGACCTTCAGATCTGAAATCGAAGTCGCCGCCACCATCAACAGCCGCGGCCTTCTCTTCCAGCAGATCAATTGCCGCCTCCAACAAATCGCGATCACTGTTGCTAGGTCTCCTCCTTAGTCGCTGCTGATGCTCCTGCCACCGTTGCTACATCACCCAGACCTAGCACACACTAGCATAGATCCAGCTATCGCTATCGCTGCCGTCGCCGACCGCCATGCCTACGTCGCCGACCGCCGCATCAACCTCCTCTACTCTATTCAGAATCAGCCTCACCATCGCCTTCTGTCGTCGATCGGTTCTAAAGTCATGACCGTTGGTCTTTCACGACCTTAGATCTAGTTGTGCCTCCTCCAGATCGACCTAGCCCTGGAGCCTCGCCACCGCCGAGCGCCACCAGACAAATATGCTAGTTGAGACATTTTTGCCTCGTTCTCTCTCTCTGATGCTCCGATCGTGATCTCGTTACCACCATTAGACTTGTCTCCCTAAGTCCATTCAGATCCGGGTGGTTTTGTCACTGTTGGCCACCAACAACCATCGCCGACCGTCACCCACCGCATGCCTATGTCGCTGCTCCTTCCATCCCGTTTCAGATCTAATTTGCAGTTCTCGACATGTTTGACCACAGTCAAATCACTCCTACATATGGTGAGTCCGTTTCAACATCTGTTGCATCTCAATCCTTTGCCCTTTCCAACATAGGGACCCCTGTTATTACCCCTAACAAGTTGATAGGGTCTACCAACTATCTCTCATGGGCAACCTCTATCAAGCTGTGGTTCAAGGGGCAAGGATAAGCAGATCATCTCACCATGAAGGCAGAGGATGTCGATCCAATTAACAAAGCTAGATGGGAACAACTTGATGATTAGTTGTGTAATATTTTGTAGAATTCCATTGATCACTCTGTTTTGCAGCTCTTTCGGCCATTTAAAACCTGTTATGAGGTTTGGACAGAAGCTATTGAATGTTACACCAACAACATTTAGCGTCTATACACAGTTGTCCACAGTATCAAGAACATCCAGCAAGGTCACTCTATGGAATCCTATCTGAGCTAAATGCATTCTCTCATGTAGGAGTTTGAAGTTCTTCTTCCATACTCTGATTCCAAAGCCACTTATGATTCTCAATAGGAAAAATTGTTCATGGTCCTTCGCTATCTGGTCTCAAGTCTGAGTTTGAGCCTATCCACCATCAGATCTTAACTGGGTCCACTAACCCTACTATGAAAGATGCATACAAAAGATTACTTAATATGGCTGGTAGTTCTTCCTCTATTGGTACTTCTACAGGTACCCCTCCTGAGGTCTTTTCTCTTGTGTCTCAGACTTTAGGCAGTAATTAAGGTCGGTCCGGTAGTCGCTCTCACCCTCACTGCAACTTTTGTAAAAAAAAGGGGCATGAGAAAGATAAATGTTGAAAGAAGCATGGTGGACCAGCTGCCCCTCCTGCATCTCAGACATCTCGAGCGACTCATATTGCCCAAAGTACCCCTAGCCTAGCATTGGGCCCTGCAATGGTAACCCTACTAGCTACTAACTATGAGGCTTTCTTGAAGTTCCAAGCATCTCAGCCATCTACTGGTCATCCCATGGCTTGTGTTACTCAAAGCCCTTCTATTGGCCCTTGGATTTTGGACTCTGGCGCCACTGATCACATGTGTGGTAATAAGGATCTTTTTCTCTACCCTTACACTTTCTGAACATTTACCAACCATCACTCTTGTAGATGGCACCAAAACGCCTGTTAAAGGGATAGGGAAAACCTCTTCTACCTCCTCTTTCCCTTTAAATTCTGTCCTTTATGTCCCATGTAGTCCTTTTAATTTACTTTATGTTAGTCAGCTTACTAGAGAACTATATTGTTCAGTGACCTTTACCTCTACTTCTGTTTGTGTGCAGGATAGGGGTACGGGGCGAACGATTGGCGTCGAGTGTGAGTCATGAGGCCACTATCAACTTCTTGTGCCTAGTTCGCCAATAGCCTGCACTAGTGCGACTTCCCTAGATCTCCTCCACTCTCATCTCGGTCGTCCCAACATCTCCAAACTAAAGAAGTTAGTTCCTAATTTGTCGTCATTATCCACTTTTAATTGTGAGTCATGTCAACGTGGTAAACACGTTCGTAGTTCTTTTCCTAGTCGTGTCCACAATAGGGTTACAGCTCCGTTTTCCCTTGTGCACTTTGATGCATGGGGGCCAATCGAGTCAACTCTACTCTAGATTTTTCACATTTGTTACTTTTATTGATGACTTTTCTCATTGCACTTAGTTGTTTCTCATGAAAAGTCGGTCTGAATCGTTTTCTGTCTTTCAAACATTTATTGTTGAAATAAAAACACAGTTTGACGTTTCTATATGTGCTTTCTGTAGTGATAATGCCCCTAAGTATTTTTCCTCTCACTTTACTACTTTCACGACTGCTAATGGAATCTTACATCAATCTTCTTGTCCTTACAGACCCCAACAAAATGGTGTTGCTGAGCGTAAAAATCGTCATCTCATTAAAACTGCCCAAAATCGTCATCTCATTAAAACTGCCCAAATACTACTTTTACATGCCAATCTTCCCACCAAATTTTGGGGCGATACAGTTCTTACTACTTGTTTTCTAATCAATCACATGTCATCTTCTGTGTTATAAGACCAAATACTCATTTCTTTTGTTCCCTACACAACCACTTTATTATGTTCCCCTTCATGTATTTGGATGTATCTGTTTTGTGCATTCTTTTTCACTTGGACAGGATAAACTTGCTGTCAAATCTCTCAAGTATATCTTTCCAGGCTACTCTTGGTTGCAAAAAGACTATAAGTGTTACTCTCCTAAGTTGAACCGCTATCTTATATCTACTGATGTCACATTTTTTGAACAACAGTCTTTCTTCTCGGTTGCTCAACCCAATTCATAGAGTCTTGACCAGGTATTGTCAATTCCTTTCTCTTCTCTTTTGTTGCCCTCTTCGGGTCTGTTTGTCTCCTCCTTTGTGGACCCCCACTACTATCTTCAGGTCTACACTCTACAGATCCTCCACTTTTTACATATCATCGCCGTCCTTAACCTACAGTCTGCGCCATCATTCCTCCAGAACAAGACTCTCCTGACTCACACTCTCCATCAGTGGTTCCTCCTGCCACGAATCCTGCGCCAGCTAGCCTTCCTATTGCTCCTCGCAAAGGTACACAGTCCACTTGTAATCCACACCCACTTTATAATTTTTTGTGCTATGAGCGTCTGTCACCTGCTTTTAGTGCATTTGTTTCGAGTATTTCCTCTGTTTCTATTCCTAAAACCACAAGTGAAGCCCTTTCACATCCAAGTTGGCGCCAAGCTATGTTCGATGAGATTGAAGCCTTATACTCAAATGGTACTTGGGATTCCGTGCATTTACCACCAAGAAAGACTCTTGTTGGTTGTCGGTGGGTATTCACTCCCAAAGTGGGTTTTGATGGCAAGGTGGAACATCTTAAGGCCTGCTTGGTTGCCAAAGGCTTTAAGCAAATCTATAGGCTGGATTACAGTGATACTTTCTCTCCTGTGGCGAAAATGGCCTCTATTCGCCTATTTCTCTCTATGGCCGCTATGCATCATTGGTTGCTCTATCAATTGGATATTAAAAACGTCTTCCTCCATGGTGATCTACAGGAGGAGGTTTATATTGAGCAACCTCCTGGTTTTCTTGCTCAGGGGGACTTCAATGTAGTCTGCAAACTCAAGAAGCCTCTCTATAGTCTAAAACAATCTCCACAAGCGTGGTTCAGAAGGCTGAACACCGTGGTTCAAGCCTTTGGACTCACCCGAAGTGAAGCTGATCATTCAGTTTTCTATCGACACTCCTCTTCTTTATGGATCTATCTTGTTTATGTGGATGACATTGTTATCACAAGAAGTGATCAAGTTGGCATACAACAGCGGAAGGAACATCTACATCAGCACTTTTAAACCAAAACCTAGGCAGACTTCGGTATTTCTTGGGTATTGAGGTTGCACAATCAAGAGATGGTATCTCAATTTCTTAGAGGAAGTATGCCCTTGACATCTTAGAAGACCTGAATATCAAACTCTTGTCAGGACAGGGGGAGCCCTTTTCAGAACCTGAAAGGTATCAAAGATTGGTAGGCAAGCTAAAGTATCTCACCATCACTTGCCCTGACAGTGCTTTTGTTGTAAGTGTAATTAGTCAATTTCTCAATTCTCCATGTAACTCTCACTGGGATGCTGTTATTCAGATTCTAAGATACATCAAATGGGAACAAGGTAAAGGGAAACTCTATGAGGATAAGGGACACACAGATATTTGTTGTTATGCAAATGTAAATTGGGTAAGATCTCCTTTTG
Source organism: Diospyros lotus (assembly GCF_014633365.1). Classification (NCBI taxonomy): domain Eukaryota; kingdom Viridiplantae; phylum Streptophyta; class Magnoliopsida; order Ericales; family Ebenaceae; genus Diospyros; species Diospyros lotus. The sequence continues at coordinate 33,708,049 of NC_068339.1, read as the reverse complement.
ATTGTAGGTCAACCTCTGGGTATTGTGTTCTTATGAGATAAAATCTAATTTATTCGAAAAGTAAGAAACAAAATGTAGTAACTAGATCAAGTGCAGAAGCAAAATATCGAGCTATGGCTAATGCAACTTGTGAGCTCGTCTGGTTTAAGTAACTCTTGCAGGAACATAAATTTTGTGAAGTGTCTCCTATAAAACTTATTTGTGATAATCAGGCTGCCTTGCACATTACTTCCAATCCAGTGTTCCATGAATGGACCAAGCATATTGAAATCGACTGTCACTCTATTAGATAAAAGTTAATTGAAGGTGTTATTGTTACAGAGTTTGGTAACTCCAATGATCAACTTATAGATATCTTCACCAACTCTCTAAAGGGTCCTTGGGTAGAATATATTTGTAACAAGCTTGGTGCATATGACATCTATGCTCTAACTTGAAGGGGAGTGTTGAGTTGTATGTAGAAATAGTTAACATGATGTCATAGCTTATGTCATGATAGTTGTATATATATGTATTCCATCTCTTAGTTTGAAATGATATAGAGATATTGTTCAAACCATCTCTCTCTCTCTCTCAATTCTCACAGTTTACATTTTATAGTAATATATTGTTATAACAACAATATATTGAGTCTTTATCGCACTATGTTGAGTTAGGTACATGAATTCTAGTACAATTAATATTAATTGTGGTAGGGTTGGAAACCTTAAAAATACCCTTTGTGAAGAAAAAAGTCAAAAACTTCTTAAAGATATTCTCTAACAGTCGGTATAAATTTAAAAATTGGAAAAACAGAATTTTATGTTTCATTTCAATACTTTTTCCAGTTTTTCTTTTTCTGTGGAAAAAAATCAGAAAACCTATTTTCCACAACTGGGACAGCCCCTTAAAAGTCTAGAACTTGTGATCTCACCTTCCAAAGAAAATTGTAAGAACTTACATGAGTCGGGGATTCCAACTCCTGAAGAAGTAGGTTAACAGTTATCAATGAGCATTTGTACTTTAATCATTGGAAGCAACAGAACAAAATAACCGTATAGAGATGCAAATAAAAGCAAATAATGCAATGCAACTAACTCAAAACAGTCCAAGTGAAACTAATCACCAGTATTAAACGATTCTTGTGGTAGACATTAAATCCATGGATATTAACATGTGGGGCTTCCTTCAAAAACCCTATTGCTGTGACAACTTTGCCCTGCACAATAAAACCAATACTTAGCAAAGTCAATGAAACCTGCCAAAAATGCAATGCATGCATGTCTCTTTGAGAGCAAGGAAAAACACATGAAAGAATGAAATGAAGTTGGATTGGCAGAGCTAATGCATAGGTCCCCTCACTCCTCACATGGAAAAGGCAATAATAATTCCAAATACTGAATGATAGAGAGGAAGAAATAGAAAGAGACAATTGGCAGCAAACATTTCCTTCCTTCTTGATGAAACCTTAAAGTTATCAACCTTCTCAGACATGAACATTTTTAGCAGAGATGGTGAGGGTGGGGGCAGGGGCATGGTTATCTTATTGATTAAAATTTACTGAACAAATAAATTCTTCTATAGTTGTCAGATGCTTATCAATCCATTAATTATGACTCATTTCATGTCATCCACGTGCTTGAAAGGAAATATAAAAAAACTAAATCTAAAATTTTAAATTTCAGTATATATGTTGGGACACGTTGAAAGGATTACTGCAACTGAAATGGAAAATGAGAGACATTTTAAAAAAAGTATCTGATTGTTTTGAAAAGGTACAAAAAGCTCTAGAGGGGTCAAGGATTTGACATTTAGGACCAAGATATGAAATCAGACTCAGAAAAAATAAAGATAAAACACAGCAAAATAGAAGTCCACAATAACAAGAATACAACCTCCACATATCCACCACTTTGAGGTTTGTACAAGATGAACTCTGGAAATTTGAGATCGGCAGCTATATTATGATACTCAACAACTCGCCCGCGCAAAACTATGCTGAAACTTTCAGGTCTTTGCAAGTACAAGATGGACAAATATACCTATGAATGAGAAAGAATGAATATAAAGTTCCAAAAATCTGGGGGAATTTATTTTTTCCAAAATTAAATAAAAAAATAAAATGGCTGAAATAAATAAAAAGGAATTTTAATTTATTTATTTTCTGTAAATTCTAACTACAAAATATGATTAAAATTAAGGGAGAAATTAAATGAATAAAAAATTTTATTTATTTAATTCCTAGCAATTCTTATTGTTAATTAACGTCATTTAAAAAAATAAAAAAAGAAGGTTAGCGCTGGACATCCAACACAATAGTCCCACTAGCAAACAAAAGGGAAGTTGGCCAGCCCATTAAGGTTAAAAACCCTAGGTATGAAAGGAACACAAGGGGCTATTAGGATTTTGAACAACCCATCATCTCGCCATTGGGCATATCAACCACCCCCCTCTATTTCTCTCTCTACTGTGACACTAACGCCACCACCCTATCATTGCACCATGCCAAGGCCACGCCTCCAACACTCTGTCTCTATAACATTCTTTAGCATCCCCTTTCCTGTGCTCTTTCCCTCATTGCACTGCCAACTCACTCTATCACCTACATTGACCATATCTCAATCTCTTTATTTTGTCGTCACCACTCCAACAACAATCCTTTGCAACATTCTCTCAACCCCTCATCTTGTGTTTATGATACTCTGCCATGGCTAGGATAGCTTATTCTCTGAGTCACCATGACCTCCCCTCTCTATCGCAAGCCGCCACGAGTCACTGGCATCATTATCCTGTACCACCATTAATGACCTCCCCTCACAGTCTCTTGCCAAATATAAAACACCATCCCGAATTCTTGCCTTTATCGGACACTTCCAATTCCATTTGCTTGGTTAGTTTTGGGGTGTTGTTGTGGTGTAATTTTCCAAATCTATTGTTAGCGAACTTCATTTCGGGAATTTCCAACTTGGTATGGGGTTGTGGGTTCCAAGAACCTCTAAGTTTCTAAGGGTTTTTGATAGGTTGATAATTTGGACCAATGTTTGTTCTTCTTGTCGTGTTTTTCATTATTTCAATTGGAGCAAATTGATGAGATTCTTATGCTCATCTCTCTATTTTGTTGAATGACTCATTTACTAAGTCATTTTGATTGGGCAAATTTAGATTAATTCCATCAACTACCTCTCTCTTTTGGCTACACGAATTTTGACTCTGTAAGAGCCAAATCATTTTATGCTCCTTATTTTCTATTTAATCTTATCCCCATTTATGTTCGGTTGCATTGGAAATAACTACAGGCTTTCTAATGAATACCAATTACATTGGGTCTTCACTTCCCTCTAGTAAAGGCATTCTTGGTTATTAAATTGGTAATTATTTCCTTTAGCCCCCACCATCTAGCCCCTTCCTCTTCAATATGCCAATGAAGGGTCTTGTTGTCGCAAGTCTCCTACTTAATTTCTAAGGAACCCTAATTCTATTCTCGAATTAAGGGATTCCATCTAATTCCTAATTAGTTGATCAATTCCTTTTATTATCCTAACCCACTAGATGAATTATCCAATCATTTGAATATCCCTCATAGGAGGTAGCTCATTAGGCAACTCCTTAGGAACCACATCATGAAATTCCTCCAACAATCCCTGCACCTCCACTAGAATTTGATTCAATTTCAGAGGCTCACTCACACTCTTCCCCTTTAAAACCAATAGGTGAACCTCTCGGGTATCCTTACACTCCCTCACAAACTAAGTGTTTATGTGTAACGGTAAGAAAATTCCTCCCTTCCACTTTAGAAGCTTTGGTTTGGTTTTTGTCTACTATAGGTAACAAAGTATAACGCACGCCCTCTTTCTCAAGCTAATATGTGATCTTCCTGCCAGAGTGTTTAGCATCCACATCAAATTGCCAAGGTATCTCGAATAAAATATGCCAAGCATCCATATCAACAATATCACAATAAATTTCGTCAGAGTACTTACCAATAGAGAAAGGCACACTATAGCGTTCATCCACGCGTATGCCACCAACTTCTTTGATCCATCCGATTGTGCAAGGGTTGGGATGCTTTTCAAGGGTCAACTGCAACTTTTCCACCACATCTCTTCCTATAATGTTCTCCTGGCTTTCAGTATCAATAATCAACTCAAAGATCTTTCCTTTCACAATACACCTCGTGTGAAAAAGCTTATGTCGCTGAGTAGTATCTTCATTCTTTTGAGATAGCATTAGCTTCCTTACTACACATGTATACGCTTCACGGTCATACTCTTCTTCGCCATCCTCCCTATCAGGCCCACAATATACTTCATCTTCAACAACATCTTCCTCCTCCCTTTTGACAATATTAATCGTCTTTCTCCTTGGACAATCACTAGACCTATACCCAATCTCATTGCATTTGAAACACTTAAAAATAGCAGGCTTTGCATAAGGGTTAGTGGATTTTGGAAGGTTAGAAGTATTACCTTGAGTGTTTCCTCCTGTTGTAGCCTTATTATGGTTAACTGCATTACATGGCTTGAAAGGTTGCGCTCCTTGAACTGTCCTACCTTTATCAAAAGTTGTTGGTTTATTGTCATTCCCACTGTACTAGCGATAGTTGTCATTGCTGGTTTTCTCACTCAACATTAACTCAACCTTTAAAACCAAGTTCCTTGCTTCTTGCACACTCATAACCATCAGAACCCCAATTTTGTCACGTATAGCAGGCTTCAACCCATTTAAATAACGAGTTGCTTGTTGATTGTCACTTTCTGACAATTAGTTTCTTTCCGCCAATCTCATAAACTCCGAAGTATACTCATTTACATTCCTCATTCCCTGTGCATATCTTTGATAAGTTTCAAACATGTATTATTCATAGTCAAGGGCCAAAAACCTACCTCTTAACAGCTGCTTCATTCCTCTCCACATCTGAACTAGATGTTGGCCTTCCCTCAATCTCATCTCTCTCAATCGCTCCCACCAAACAGATCCGCCCTTTAATCGATAGGCCACTAGCTTGACTAGTCTTTTTTCTAGGATCTCCATATATTCGAAAAATCGATCAACTTTAGTAATCCAATCCAAGAACCCCTCAATATCAAGATCTCCACTAACGGTAAGAATATTAACCTTTAGTTTATACTCATCGTTTCTCCAATGGTTGTGTTACTACGCATTCCTCCTAACCCCCCTAACACCAGGGTTAGCTATTACATGACCAAGATCATCTTTAACATCGCTATCACCCATCATTGGTCTTCTAGGATTATTGGAGACAGGATTAATGGGTGCTCTTCCTAGATTAAAGTTGTCGGCTTGATTCACGCCATTATTCTGGTTTCGGTCATCATCAACCCGTAGTGAAGCTCTCAATTGGTTGCTAATTTGGTTCAATCGCTCCTGCATAGTACAAGTTACTTCCCACTGTTCTTCGATTGCTCTCCAAACCATCGACAACCCCTTATAACTGCCACGAGACTGGTTGCTATTATTACCTTGAAGATTAGCTATTTGATTTGTGAGTAACCGCTCTGATACCACCTGACGCAGCGTGTAGCGCGTGTGTAGAGAAAACACACAAAAGAAACCTTAAAACAAGCAAGTTTCAACACCGAAACGTGACCCTCAAGTAGGTGCAAAGCTAAATCTAGCTTGCTGATAAAACTGAATAGGCTTGCAAAAAGTTCAATTAAAAAAAATTGTTTACAAACCCTAACTAATAAGCATATATATAGTGTTTGGCTATTCCATCTAATATTGTAAATAAAATCTAACTAGAATCCTAATAGAAATAAAACCCTAACAAATATGAAGTAGGATTAAAATCCTAAAACATAGAAGTAAGATAGAAGTAAAAGTTCTAAAAGAATATAAAGATATGAAGTTTTGGCCAGTGATAAAGTTTCGACCATTGTTTGGGCCAATTCTTGACTGGTTGGGTTGGGCCGGGCTAGCCACTTTTGGACCGGCTCTTGAACTACCTTCCATCTTATCTCTCGAACCGATTTTAGGACCAGTTAGTGACCACATCATTAATTGCCTGACAAATGAAGGCCTGGGCCATTCCAACATGGCTGTAATTTTCTTCGGGTTTGTTCTGACTCCTTGTCCTAAACTAATATACCCTTGATAGTCCAACTCACTCTTTGCAAAGGAACACTAGGTAAGTTTCACATACAATTGGTTCGTTTTCAGGATTTCAAAGGTGGTTTTTAGGTGGGTTAGGATTTCGAACTACACGTCTTCTACATCCCTTTCCTAGTGGGCATAGCATGTTTTTATTTACTTGTTGGATCACACATGGCTAGGCATTTAAACAAGTCCCCAATGGGTCCCAATAAACCCCATTTAACATTAAAACAAGCATAAAAGTGAGGTATAAGCATGAGGTTCATTTGAAAATTTATTAAAACAAGCATGTTAATTGGGCCCCGTTTACATTCTTAAAAATGACATTCTGACTCACTCTTTCCCCCTAACATTTTTTGGCATAACTAGTTCTATAGTAATAGTGCCATTCATGTAGGATCATTAAGTTCCTCCTACCCTTTTGCATTGTTGGTCTAGTCACACTCCTAGGATGTGCATACTAATGGATTTAGATACTATCTATTTTGTCCTGTCAATTTTTATGATTTACGTATTTCAAATACCCAGTTATATTCAATTATCGAGAGCCCACGTATCATTGATACCCAATTATATTCAAGTTTTAGTTTGATGTCTCTCAGAGGCAATACACTTGTGTATTTTGAATGGCAAGGAAGTCACCCACACTTCCTGTATTTCCACAATATACCTATCCACCCTAAGGAGTGATGTATCATAATTTGTTCCACCTAGAGGCGATGTCTATTGATATATCATGGGCAGCTTGTTAGTTCTAATAGTGGGGGCAACCTTGCAATTGGGATCAAGGTCATTTACCTCCCTATTTTCTCTGTCACAACAATGAAAGCTAGTAAGAGCTAAACAATCTCTGAAATTTAGCAATCTGTTTAGCTACCCCTATAGAAAATGAGAGGGTGGCGAAAATGGCTCTTACTAGATGGGAATTGGTTAAACTGCCTAAGAAAATTAGCAATCCGTTTAGCTACCCCTACAAGAAATTTAGCAATCTATTTAGCTACCACCTCTTCGTTCACTGTGAGAATATCTTGTGCTCGTGGCGGCAGATTTTTAGGTGGTGGGGTTATGAGTGGATCTATCCAAGCTCGGTTAGGGGTCTATTTGATCAGTGGGATTACTTTGCCTAGGGTAAAGTGCTAAGGAAGATATGGAAGTCTCTTTTATAAGCGGCTATGGACGGTGTGGCTAGAGGGAAATAGGTTAGTCTTCAAGGATCGGAGGGCTGATGCGGTTGATATCTTTTACTTAGTGCTAGCCAGGTTAGGGCAATGGAGCCATCTTTCCCTTACTCGATGGACTAGGTCATCATGTCTGCTTCAACTCTTGGCCAATAAGTTCTTCTTTCTCTTCTTGGCTAGTTGATTATGGAGTCAAGTTGGGTTGTCTAGGCCTCCCTAATGGCGTGCGGGCAGGCCGGGGGGGGGGGGGGGGGGGTGTAGTTAGTTTGTATGGATTTCTCTTTTACTAGGTCATTGGGTTGGGGAGGGTGGGGGGGCTGGTGTTTTACTAGGTCGTTGGGTTGGGGAGGGTGGGGGGGGCTGGTGTTTTTCTAAGGATTGTTGTATTTCTCTTTTGATTTCATTAATATCATATCTGCACTCACATATTTCAAAAAAACAAAAAACAATGTAATTTAACACTAACATATACTTACACGAAGGGAATACTGGTATCGATTTGCCATGTGACTCTCATTTATTGCCATTCGATTTACACCTTTGTCCTCAAGTTTGGCATCCCCACTTAAACAAATATCCTACAATCAAGCCATTATTACCAATTTATAAAAATGATCTCCAAATATATCTCAAGAGAAACAAAGAGGCCATGAAATAATTCTCACCTCAAGATCTGAGTTGAAATCTAGCTCCAATGAACCATCATCCTTTAACCATAAATTATAGATGATGATTCTTGTTCCATGATTACCAATGGCATCAAGCTGCTCATAACATTAGAAATCCAAAAAATAAGGTTCAAACTAATGATAGCTACTTATGCTAGGAAAGAGGTGAAAACTAAATAACTACATTGGATTAAATGCATTCACATTAATACCCAAAATTGGGCACAAAAGTATATCTTAATGCCATCATAATCTAAAGACATGTCAATAGCTTGTTTAAAGGAGATCCATTTTGTTCAACCAAAGAAAAAAGAATTTCAAAGGTTTAAAACATATACATCCTTTTTCCTTTCATTTGACCCAGAACATCATAAGAAAATCTAGTTCAACTACCAAGGAAATTGATTTTTTCCCCTTTTTTCAATTGTCAAGATGAAATGAATGCATAGAAGGGTGAAGGTCACACATACAACTATTAACTAAGAAATGAACAAAGAGGATAACGATTTTTATAACATGTGTAGAGTATCACTTGGAGTTGAGAAATAAATCCGTGATATATAGTTAAATTTCATGTGTTCTTTAATAACTACATGGACATATGAGGCTCATCACTTGGATTTAATAAATAAATCCACGAATCCAGGTTGGCATAGGTGTTTGCCAAGTGGAGGATAACGTGGAAAGTTGGTGATGGGCTAAACAAGAGCATTTTGGTAAACTACAGTAGTTGAGTAGTTGTATAACGCGTATAGCTAGAGCCATAAAATAAAAGAACTAGGAAATCATTAGAGAGAGTGTCAGTGATGACAAAGAGATAGAGAGCTTTAAGTTTATTGAAGGATGGAGCAAGGGCTTCCTATGATGTTGCCATCCCCATTCAAAGTCCTAGGGATGTGAGCAAATCCATTTCATATCCAATGTCTTATTAAGGATTTAAGGAAATGAAGGTGAAGGTGAGGCACCAAGCAACCCAAAGTCATCCAAATGTGAGCAAATCCATTTAACACCCCGTGTCTTATTGAGGATTCAAGGAAGGAAGTGAAGGTGAAGGTGAAGGTGAGGCACCAAGCAACCCAAAGTCCTAGGGATGTGAGCAAATCCATTTAACATCCAAAGTCAACTTATGGGAAAGACTAGTTGACAACCAACCATAACTCAATTAAGAAGATAGACTATGTGATGAAAGTGTTGTACCAAGACCAACAGTCAAGTGTTGAAGTAGGGGTGAATTGTTTAGCATAAGCAGAAACTTTGAACTTGATTTTGATTTTGGAGGATTAAGTTAAGTGTTAAACACTTGCATTTTTTATATGTAAAGGGCAAAACAAGAGAATTCTAGAAATATAAACTTTACAAATTTGGTTAAGGTTTGCTAAGGTTGTAGTTTGAAGTTTCCAAGAAGGATTAAGAATAATTAAATGGGATTAAGGACACTAGTAAATGCTCTAACATTCTAGAGAATGGAAGAAGCTAAGAGAACCTTCTAGAAGAAGGTTGAGGTGTACTAAAGCAACTCCACCGTTTTCAAAGACGGGGAATAACACATAGCTACAACTAGGTGGCCACAATTTTCAGCTGGCACTCCACAATTTGGCACCTACAAGCATGCTTACTTGGCAATGCCCATAAATAAGCCTCCTCAATTGTTCCACGGCACGTTGAAGTAAAGAGAGAGGCTCTCCAAGGTAGAGAGAAAATTCCATATAAAAAAGGAAAAAGAAGGGAGATAAACCATGGAAGAGGGAGGTTTTGCTATGGAGGAGAAACAGATTAGATTGTAGTGAAGTGTCTTACTATGGTATTCACATTATAGCTTTTTGCGTGAAAACAGTAATGGCAACACATTGAGCATAATGACATTGTCTCCATGCATAGCATGTGCATTATATGTATGTTGGAAGTGCATAAAGAGTTGTTAACCTCGAGGGTACAATCAAATGGTTTTGATGATAACAAAAACTTTTTTGAAAAATATATTAAAAGATCAAATCATCTTTCAAGGGAAACAAATGATTGTGGTTGTTTTTACAAATCAATATGACGAAATAAATCATCGTTCTTTCAAAAAAATTATCTCAAAAGTGTTAAAATTTATCAAAAAGATATATTGTTTGGTTGACCAAAGCCAATCAGTAAGTTTTGTAACTGTGCAAAATAAACCATGTGTGGTTAATCAAAGTTTGTTATGTAATTGACCAAATTTAGACAATAACTTTAAGCCTTGCCCCTTTTCGTTAGTCAACCCATTCTGCATGTATGGTCGACTAAAAGCCTCCAATAACTGGCATTAATTTGTTTCTGAATGTTTAGTCAACCAAATGATATAGAGACGTAAAACAAAGATAGGAAATGTGGTTTTCAAGGATTTGGCATTCAGTTTAGTCAACCAAAGATAAGGTCTAGTTGACGAAAGTCGTCCAGTGTAGTTCAAGATAATTTTTCAGAACTAGTAACTAATTTGGTCTGCCAAAGTCTTCCAAAATTGAATTCAATTATCCTAATTAAAACTATCAAAATCAAAAATTCATTTTACAAAAATTATGATTCTTGCCATATATTTTAAGCACATTGATCTACTCCTTTCTCACACATACATAAATAATTTTACTTGATAAGTTCTGTGGATTGTGAATGAAACAAAAATTTCCTCATTTGGCTTAGAAGACCAACATGGAAGTTTTTCTAAGGCATTAATTCCTTTCACTTAAATATACAACAGTCAGTATCACTGTTTTGCCTTCAGATTCAATTTTTTTCCCTGGCGCCAAGAAGAAAAATACTTGAGAAATGATGTCTTTTCATTTTGATAAATTATTAATGGTTGTTGACATGTTTTCAATTTTCATTTAACTCTAATACTCTGTTGTATTTTGAGAGGAAAAAGTTTTTTTAATTTTTTATTCACAATGAGGTATATATAAACAGTGTTCTAAAAGGCGCTAGGTGCTAGTCGAGCGCCAGACCGGGGCCTAGCGCCTAGGGGAGGCCTAGGCGATATATAAAAAATTATTTAAATAAAATTTATATTATTCTAAATACACATACATACATATATATTCATATATATATATATAAATAAATTATATATATAGAGATTATATATATAAATCTATCCCTATTTATACATGTATAAAGTTATAAACACACACATATATATATATGATATACTTATATATTAATAAAATTATTATATTATATATATATATAATATTGTGCATAGGGGATTAGGCCACAAGAGGCGATGGCAACGTCGCAACAGAGAGAGAGCAAAGTTGAGACTCAAGAGAAAGAGAGAGAGAACAAATCTTCTGCAAGCGGCGATGGCGACTGCAACTGCAACTAGAGGGAGCAAGCGGCGACGGTCGCGACGTGCAACGAGAGAGGCTGAGGCACAAAGAGAAAGTGATGAGAGATGGTCGGCGACGACAGCAACAAAGAGAGCAAGCGACGACGACGAGACGAGAGAAAGAATAGGTAAGGGGGAAGAAACCCTAAATGTTCTTAGGTGCCGCAATAGAGAAAGCAAGCGACCGAGGCGGTTCACGGAGCTAAGCGGCCGCCGTGGCCGATTAGGCGCCGCTCGGCACCGATTAGCCGGGCTGGCACCTAAGGGGGCCGAGTAGGCCAAATGGGTTATGCCTTTTCGCTACAGGCTAATGCTCTCAAGTCTAGCATCTTCACAACTGGTATTGAGGGACAAGATCTCTAATGTATTCTGGACGTTGCTAGTTTTCCCAAAGGGGTTATGCCTTTTCGCTATCTTGGTATCCCGTTAGCAGCGGTTAAGCTTAGGGTCAAACATTATGAGCCGCTTATATCAAAGATCTCGAATAATATTAAAGCTTGGCAGGCAACTTCCCTTTCATATGCAGGGCGGCTGGAGCTTATCTGTGTTGTGATCCAAGGGTGGTTTGTTTTTGGTGCTCCATTCTCCCGGTCCCAGCTGCTGTCATTGACTAGATTTTTAGCCTATGCAGGCGCTTCCTCTGGAACTCCAAGGCCTCCCTTGTCGGCTGGAAAGATGTTTGTTTTCCTAAATGTGAAGGCGGCTTGGGCCTTAAGGATCTTAAAAGTTGGAACTCTGGTCTGCTTGTTAAGATCCTATGGGACATTCATCACAAGAAGGACACGACGTGGGTTCAATGGATCCATCATAAATTCTTGCACTCGGTCTCCATTTGGCAGAGGTAGGCCCGGAATGATAACTCCCCTCTGATGAAGAGGATGACGCTTATAAGGGATTCTATGTGTAAGGTGCGAGGTTCAACAGAGGCTACGATGAGCCTGCTTGAGAGCTGGGCCAATGGTCCTCGGTTTGATGTGCAAGCTGCCTATGAGTTCTTTCGGCCGAAGGGACAAGTTAAGGTGTGGGCGGAGACTGTTTGGCATCACTACCTTGTTCCTAAGCATGCCTTCATATTATGGTTATGTGTTAGATCTAACATCCGAACTCGTGATAAGCTCTTATTTCTGGATATTGACCGCGCCTGCCCCTTGCATAATGGGGCAGAGGAGACTGCTGGCCATCTATTTTTCCGATGCCCATTCAGCTCGGCAATCTGGGAACATATAAGAACATGGATAGGCATCTCTAGAGGCATGACTTCGGTCCCCAGTGCCCTCAATTGGCTGTACAAAGAAGCTAGAGGATCCTCTTGGATATGCAAGGCTAAGAAAATAGCCTTGGCCTACTCGGTCTACCAAATTTGGGTAGCTATGAATCGTTTAATTTTTTATTTTGTTTTGTTCAGCCTTCTGTGGAGGGGCTAATTCATAGGATCAAAACATTTGTATACAAAGTAATGTTTACTCTGTATCCTTATGTTTTGGACCAATTTGAAGGCCTTGTTGTCGGCCTTTAGGTTTTGGTTGTTAGCCATGTTTCCTGGGTATGCCCAGTGATTACTTGTACATTTGATCATTTATACATATTTACCGATTTGATCAACAAAAAAAAAAAAAGAGATTAGCCAACTGGTCATTAGAGCCAACAAATGAGGTACTAATCTTTTCAAAAATCAACTTCTATCTCACAAAATGATAGTCTATCTCTATGTGTTTGGTCCGCTCGTAAAAAATTGGATTAGAAGTAATATGAAGAGTCGCCTAATTATCACGAATGAGTTACATAGAGCTTGAATCTCCAAATTTCAGCTCCGTAAGAAGTTGTTTAGACCAACTCACAAGGAGCCTTTACCAGGAACACTTTTAATGTATCTCAAGATACACGCTAAAGCGTGCCCATGACTATTGATGAAATTAGATAGATTGAATGAATTCTACCTCACTTCTTCTCAGTTTATTCCTTGAATATAAGTACACTAGTTCCCTAGCTTATTACTAATTCTACTTCAACTCTAACTCCTAAAATATCTCTTAATTTACAATTCTTAGATGACTCCTAATTTATAGCTCTAGATTACAACACAAGCAAATTAAACAGATAATAAACTGAAACAGATACTTATCAACAAGAGATAAAAAAGAGATGAATGAGATTATCTGGTATCTCTCGGTTCATTCCTTAGCACAAGCTAGCCTTCTAGCTTTATCTTCCACCAACAACTATCAGAAGGGGAGTCCAAGAATTGACTTACCACACCAATAGCAAAAGAGATGTCTGGTTGTGCAATGGTGAGGTAATTAAGCTTCCCAACCAATCTCCTATATCGCCAAGGATCCTCCAATGGCTCCCCCTGTCCAGGTACAAACTTAACATTAGGATCCATAGGGGTATTTATAGGCCAGGAATCAAGCATACAAATCTCTTCCAAAATATCTAAGGCATATTTCCTTTGAGAGATGCACACACCATAGGCAGATTGAGCTACCTCAATGCCAAGAAAATGCTTCAACTTGCCCAAATCCTTGATCTGAAAATGAGAATGCAAATGAGTCTTCAATTGCCCAATACCAATGTCATCATCTCCTATAATAATAATGTCATCTACGTACACCACCAATAATATGACTCCATTAGGAGAATGGCGATAGAAAACATAATGATCAATTTCAATTCTACTCACACCAAAAGATTGGATGACAGAATTGAAGCAACCAAACCAACATCGAGGAGATTACTTCAGGCTACATAAGGATTTCTTCAAGCAACATACCAGTCGAGGCTCCTCCTGAACAACAAAACCAAGAGGTTGCTCCATATACACTTCCTCTGGAAGGTCGCCATAAAGAAAAGAATATTTAATAACTAGCTGATGAAGAGGCCACTGTTGAATAGCGGCTATAGCAAGAAAAACACGAACAAAAGCAATCTTAGCCACGGGAGAGAATGTATCACCATAATCCAAACCAAAAATTTGGGTAAAACCCTTAACAACCAACCGAGCCTTCAGACGATCAACAAAACAATCCAGACCAACCTTAACCATAAACACCCATCGACAACCAACAATAGACTTCAACAGAGGAAGAGAAACTAGATCCCACATCTCATTAGCCAACAAGGCAAACATCTCCTCACCCACTGCATGTCTCTGCCAGGGTGAGAAAGAGCTTCAGCATCTGTCTTGGAATAGAAACAGAAAATAGAACATATACAAAAGTAGAATAAACAGGTGACAAATGGTGATATCTCACAATAGTATAAATGGGATGAGGTTGCAAGTGGAACGTGTACCACAACGAAAAGGAGCTTGGGCAGAGTCAAAGGGAGACAGAATAATTGCACCAACTGGAGGAAAACATGAATATGAAGGAATACCATCATCGATAATAGGAGCAGGAGCTAAAGGCACTGATAAAGGCTTAGAAAGATGCTGATAAGTTTGGAGAGGAATAGGAATAGGTACGAGGACCAGAGGAGGAAAAAAAGGGACAAGAAGAACCTCATGAAGGGAGGAAGAAGACCCATCAGACAAAGAAGAGAAAAAAGATGTAGACTCAAAGAATGTGACATCAGAAAAGAGAAAGTATCTACCAAGTTGAAAGGAATAGCACTTGTATCCCTTTTGATGACGAGGGTAGCCTAGAAACACACACTTGATCGAGTGAGGAGACAATTTTTTCATAACCAAGGGAAAGAAGATGGACAAAATAGGTTGATCCAAAGACTAAGTTGAGCTTGAATAAGACATATATGAGTATTAGTGGGTGGTTGAGCAGAAGAAAGAGATCCCTAGGAAATAGAAGCTATAGGGGATGAGGCTTGCCAAGCTGCCTGAAACTAACGATATTCAACCAACTCCTCAGCAAAGATCGTATATGTAGAAGCTAGTTGCTCAGTATAAGAGGTATCAGGTACCACAGACTGTGTCTGCACGCTCAAGAATTGCAACATTGACCTTGGGAGAGCGACCATGGAGTGCATAACATGTATCCTTATAATGACCAAGTTGATGACAGTAAGTACAATAAGGGCACTTACCACTGCGACCACCCCCAACACCCCTACCACAACCACCTCCAGGTCCAATCTCAGAGGAAGATCCAAGAGTCTGAGAGGGAAGTATAGATCGATCTCCAACTGAAGCCTCAGAAAATGTTTGTGTATTACGAAAAATCCAAGCAAACACCTCTTCCATGGTAGGTATAGTCACAACATTTTTGAGATCTCAAGTGCCATTGTCACAACAAGTGTTTGAACGTCATCTTGAGAAGATGGGCTTAAGATACATGGAAAATTAGCTTTAGGGCAAGTGGGAGATTGTTAAGAGTTATGCCCACAAGCCAATTATATTTTTATGTAATTGATCATACTTTACATTGGGATTCTTTATCTTCAATTAATTGTTATTGCAAGGCATTATTTTTTATTTGTCATTGATGGTTGTCATCATTTTTATTGCAATCCATACTTGGCAAAGTCTATAGATCAAATAGGCTCATGGAATATGGTCGTTCATAGAGATGATGATCATGAAACATATTCCTTATAAGCCTTGATCTTAAATGTTCCTAATCATAGACTTATTAGGAATGGACACTAATAACTCGGATAGACTAGCACATATGATGCATGCTCAATCAGGAGAATGTCTTGTTTCATGGACATTAGTGTGAGGACATCAGTGTATATATGTGGGTGCTTATTATAAGAATAAGTACACTGAACTGACCCGCTACAAAATTCCTAATGGTTATTGTTTAATGTCGAATTGAAATTTCTATGTTACAATTGTGCAGATTGATCCTTAGACTTGAGATATCATGGTAGTTTTATATTTAACTGGTTACGCCTTGGTGCTTTTTAGATTCTAATGGAGTCGTTAACAAACTGTCATTGGGCGTGGCCTTGTTACATATGAAGGCTTGTGAATGTCGAAATAGGATTCATCGCTTATCGTCAAGATGAGAAGATGTCCTATGTATTCTGATGATTTCATGACTGAGGAAATCCTTGGCCAAGGTGAGGTGGAAATCAAAAGGTGTTTTGATTTCACTCATCAAAGTCATAAATCTGGAATGGATACATAGTTATTGAATGATTAGGGTTTCGTCATAAAACCATACCCTAAATTCAATCAAGACATAGATCGATGAAAGGATTTTACTGCATAGTAATTACAATTGAAAAGGTTCGTGTTTTTCATCATTGGCCAGGTATTCATGGCATGTTGCTAGACGTTAACCATGATATGTAGGGTATTAGAATCAATGTGATTAACTCTAAAATTATTAATTAAAGAGTTTAATTAATAAGCTCATGAGATGAGTTTAATTAAACCAATAAGTTGGGCCCTGATGGAGCCCAAATAGAATTGGCCCTACATCTAGTCTAATGGTGGACCTAAGGGGTCACACACTTAGATTGAGCCCATTCCACAATTAAAAAGAGAGAGTCAACCCAATGTGATTAAGGGTCGGGCCTAAAGTGTTTAGGGTTTTTCCATGGCGTGATTAGGGTTCTTGAACTCTATTTATATGCCACTTAAGAAGCTAAAAAAGGGAAGAAAATTCGGATTCTCTCAAAAGGCGTCTAGGGTTGCTAGCACGACCAAAGTGTTTGTGGAATGATTGATCGTGTGGACTTATTTGGAGGAGATCGCGCTTGAGTCTCTACGGATCGGAATCGGACGAAATCGAAGCCTACATGGTCGGCAATTTCTAACAGTACCACCTTGTACATTCTTGGATCCATGAGCTACAGAGAAATACCTATTGAGATATATAGATTCTTATGGTTACCTAGATCATTTGTTTTATGTACATTGAAGTGAAAATATGTTATACCACTATTGCTACACCATGGGACATGACAAGAGCTATATTAATGATACATATCAATACATTGGGAATATTTGTGAATGAAATCAGTTTTGTTTTTTTGTTTTTTCTGTAAGGTTATATTTATATGAAATGCATTATTTTGGATATGATCTACTTATGCAGAGTAACCCTCTTGCACTATAAGCTCACACTCCACATTAGGGATGTTATAGCTTTTCGTGATCAGCAGCAACAGAACTAACTAGGACTTAGATTGGGGACATTAGTGGACTCACTTTAGGGATATTATAATTTTAGTTTTTTTCAGCTATGTAAACATCAAGGATAATAATGGTTATATTTCTAGTTTTATTTCCTTTATAGACATTGGAGGTTTTTTAGTTTAAAAAAAATGCATGGATCTTTGGCTTCTAGGGGAAGAGGGGCACATTAACAGTCCCAAGAGGATAAGACACCCACCTAAAACACTTTGAACTCATAATATCAAGATCTTGTCAATATATCTCACGTAAACTCATGCTGCAAAAAATAAAAGTAAAAGTACGACTATTGAAATAGCAGAGCAGGCGTTGACGCGGCAATAGCAACAAGGAAATCACCAGTTCTACATATTTCAAGAGCCAAACGAAAAATATCTTGACACTTTAAAACATCTAAATTCAATCCATAATTGATGATACAAAAGTGTTGAATTATTAGTATTATTATATATATTATAATTATTGTATGCTTGTGTTTTATTTGTAATTAGATTAAGCCCATAGGTCAACCCCGTAGGTGTTTAAGGTCCATTATAAACAAGCAGCTAAGAGAGGCTCGTCTCTTAGGTTTTTTCTCTCATAATTATTTTCTCACATGGTATCAAAGCCACCAGTGAGAAAAAGACCCTAGTCGTTGCTGTGTATCTTTTTCTAGCGACCTTCAAACCCTAGCCGTCACTACCCATACCAAAACCCCATTGTCCCACCACCACGTGCTAACACCGCCACCACCCTAAGGATCGCCACCATCAAATCGGCTAACCGCCGAAGAATCGCTACCACTAGGCCCCGCATGCCCCCCCCCCCCCCCCCCCCACGCGCCACGACCATGCGCTAGCGCATGACAACGCGTTCGCCAGTCATTTTTCTCCAGCATCTCCAGATCTGATCTCCGATGACCCCTAAAGCTACTTTCGATGTCAAAGTTCTCGCCATGTCTGATCTCAGTGGCGTGGTTTTTGCCGGTGCTACTCTCGCTCTGGCATCTGTTGCCCCTATTGCCTCTCAATCCTTTACTGTCTCAAATCTTGAGACGACCATTATTATCACTGTCAAATTGATAGGATCTGCCAATTATCTCTCATGGGCAGCCTCTATCAAAATGTGGTTCAAAGGGCAAGGCCAAGCGGATCATCTTACCACAAAGGCTGAAAGTGTGCCAAAAGCTAATCAGGGCTAGATGGGAACAAGTTGATGCCCAGTTATGTAGCCTCCTATGGTAGTCTATTGATATGTCCATCATGCAGCTCTTTCACCATTTGAAACTTGTGTTGATGTCTGGAAGGAAGCTTAAGAGTGCTATACAAACGACATCCAAAGTTTGCACACTATGGTCTCTAATATCAAGAATCTCAAGCAAGAGTCATCTATGGAATCTTATCTAGGGCAAGTTCGGGCTCTCATGCAAGAATTTGATGCTTTTCTTCCTCTTACTATGACCCACACCAAACAGATTGCTCAACGAGAGAAATTTTTTATGGTTATTGCACTCTTTAGCCTGAAACCAGAGTTTGACACCATCAAGCATTAAATCTTGACCAACTCCACTAGTCCTACCATGAAGGACTCTTTTAAGAAGTTGTTGAATGTGACAGGTGCGCATGGTATGTCCTCTTCTTCTCATGTTGTTCCTCCAGTCGAATCTTTAGCTATTGTGTCTCAAGCTTCCACCGTAGGAGGAACTAAAGGATGCAATAATAGTCACCCATGTCCACAATGTACCTTTTATAAGAAACTAGGTCATCTTCAGGACAAATGCTGGAAGAAACATGGCCAACCAGCTGCTCTATCTGCATCATCTACTAGTGCGACTCATGTATTTTAGAGCGATCCTAGTCCTACTCTATCTCCACCAGGTTCGCAATTGGTACCTATGTATGCAGCTAAGTATGATTCCTTCCTGAAGTTCCAAGCCACCCAGCAGTCTCATGCTGGTAATCCCGTTGCTTGTATTGCTCAAGGCTCATTTGTCGATCCTTAGATTATAGATTCTGGCACCATTGACCATATCTGTGCTAATGAACTTCTTTTCTCCTCACTTACCTATTCTGATACCTTGCCTACTGTCACCCTGGCTGATGGTACCAAAACTGCAGTTAAAGGGATCGAGCAAATCACACCCACCTCGTCTTTCTCATTAAATTACATTTTATATGTTCCTGATAGTCTTTTTAATTTGATTTCAACTAGCCACCTCACCAAAACCCTTAACTGTTCTGTTATCTTTACTCCTACCTCTGTTTGTGTTCAGGACCAAGGTACGGGGCGAACGATTGGCATCGGGAGTGAGTCACAGGGTCACTATCATCTTGTTGTGTCTAGTTCGTCAGTAGCTTGCACCAGTGCTGCTTCCCCAAATCTTCTCCACTATCGTCCCGGTCATCCCAACCTCTCCAAACTGAAGAAATTAGTTCCTAGTTTGTCGTCATTGTCCGTGTTTAATTGTGAGTCGTGTCAACATGATAAACACGCTTGTAATTCTTTTTCTCGTCGGTTCAATAATAGGGTTGAGGCTTCCTTTTCCCTTGTGCACTCTGATGTATGGGGGTCCAGTGACGTCAATTATACTCTTGGTTTTTTATATTTCGTTACTTTCATTGATGACTTTTCTCGTTGCACTTGGTTGTTTCTTATAAAGAGTCGGTCCGAATTGTTTTCTATCTTTCAGACATTTACTGCTGAAATAAAAACATAGTTTGAAGTTTCTATACGTGCCTTACATAGTGATAATGCCCCTGAGTATTTTTCTTCTCAATTTATTTCCTTTATGACTGCTAATGGCATCTTGCATCAATTCACTTGTCCTTACACACCTCAACAAAATGGTGTTATTGAGCGTAAGAATCGCCATCTTATTGAGACTGCACAGACGCTCCTTTTACATGCCAATCTTCCCACCAAATTTTGGGGCGATACTGTTCTAACTGCATGTTATCTAATCAATAGCATGTCATCTTTAGCGTTACAGGACCAAATTCCTTATTTCCTTTTGTTCCCTACATAGCCGCTTTATTCTTTTCCTTTTCATGTTTTTGGATGTATCTACTTTGTGCATTCTTTTTCACCTAAACAAGATAACCTTGCTGCAAAATCTCTCAACTGTATCTTCCTCGATTATTCCCGGTTGCAGAAAGGCTATAAGTGTTACTCTCCTGAGCCGAACCACTATCTTTTGTCTATTGATGTCACATTCTTTGAACAGCAGTCTTTTGACTGTTCAACCTGATTCATAGTCTTCACCAGGTTTTGCTTGTTCCTTTTTCTCTTCTTCTGCTATCCTCATCGGGTCCATCTATCTCCTCTGTGGTGCCTACCCTACCATTTTCCGGTCCACCTTCCACAACTCCTTCACTTCTTACATATCACCATTGTCCTCATCCCACTACAGGCACCAACATTCCTCCAACCCAGGACTCTCTTGACTCACTCTCTCCATCTGTGGTCCCTCCTGCCCCGGATCCTAAGCCCAACAATCTCCCTATTTCTCTTCGCAAAGGTACACAATCTACTCGTAATTCTCATCCTATTTATAACTTTTTATACTATGATCGTTTGTCTCCTTCTTATAGTGTCTTTGTTTTGAGTCTCTCCTATGTTTCTATTCCTAAAACCACAAGAGAAGCTCTATCTCATCCTGGTTGGCGTCAAGCTATGTTAGATGAGATTGACGCCTTACATTCGAATGGTACTTGGGATTTGGTGCCTTTACCACCTGGAAAGACCCTCGTTGGTTGCCGGTGGGTATTCACACCCAAAGTGGGTCTTGATGGCAAGGTGGAACGTTTTAAGGTCTGTTTGGGTGCCAAAGGCTTTATATAAATGTATGGGCTGGATTATAGTGATACTTTCTCTCCTTTTGCGAAAATGGCCTCTGTTTGCCTCTTTCTCTCTCTGGCTCCCACGCGTCATTGGTTACTCTATCAACTTGATATTAAAAATGTCTTTCATGGTGATTTGCAAGAAGAGATATATATGGAGCAACCACCTGATTTTGTTACTCAAGGGGAGTCCAATGTAGTCTACAAACTCAAGAAGTCTCTCTATGGTCTGAAACAATCTTCACGGGCATGGTTTGGTAGGTTCAGCACTATGGTTCAAGCCTTTGATCTCACTCGAAGTGAAGCTAATCATTCGGTTTTCTATCGCCATTCTTCTTCCTTATGTATCTACCTTGTTGTTTATGTAGATGACATTGTTATCACAGGGAGTGATCATGTTGGAATACAGAAACTAAAGGCACATCTACATCAGCACTTTCAGACCAAAGACCTAGGCCAACTTCGGCATTTCTTGGGTATTGAAGTTGCTCAATCAGGAGATGGTATCTCAATTTCTCAGAGGAAGTATGCACTTAACATCTTAGAAGAAATTGGAATGGTGAATTATAAACTAGTTGACACCCCAATGGATCTGAATGTCTGACTCTTGCCGGGACAAAGGGAGTTTTATTCAGATCCTAGAAGGTATAGGAGACTGGTAGGCAAGTTAAACTATCTCACAGTCACTCGTCTCGACATTGTTTTTGCTGTAAGTGTAGTTAGTCAGTTCCTCAGTTCTTCATGTGATTCTCACTGGAATGCTGTTATCCGGATTCTGAGATATATCAAAAGTACGTCAGGTAAAGGGCTACTCTATGAAGATAAGGGACACACAGATATTTGTTGTTTTGCAAATACAAATTAGGCAAAATCTCCTTCTAATCGTCGGTCGACCTCTGGGTATTGTGTTCTTGTGGGAAGAAATCTGGTTTCTTGGAACAATAAGAAACAGAATGTAGTAGTTAGATCTAGTAGAGGCAAAGTATCGGGCTATGGCTAATACAACTTGTGAGCTCATCGGGCTTAAACAATTCCTGTAGGAACTCAAGTTTTGTGAAGTGTCCCCTATGAAGCTTGTTTGTGATAATCAAGTTGCCTTACACATTACTTCCAATCCAGTGTTCCATGAGCGGACTAAGCATATTGAAATCGATTGTCACTTTATTAGAGAAAAGCTTATTGAAGGTGTTATTGTTACAGAGTTTGTTAACTCCAATGATCAACTTGTAGATGTCTTCATCAAGTCTCTAAAGGGTCCTTGACTGAAATATATTTGTAACAAGTTTGGTGCATATGATATCTATGCTACAACTTGAGGGGGAGTGTTAGAATTATTAGTATTATTATATATATTGTAATTATTGTAGTGTATGTTTTAATTGTAATTAGATTAAGCCCATAGGTCAAGCCCAAAGGTGTTTAAGGCCCATTATACCTATTATAAATAACAAAGTAAGAGAGGCTAGTCTTTTAGGTTTTTTCTCTTATAATTATTTTCTCACAAAAAGTATTATCATATATAAGTTCCCTTGATCGGTGTTCAAGAAGCTAAAGTTCACCCAAGCAAGGCAGCATCTAGTAGCTTCTCTAGTAAAATGAAAGGCAAGTTTTTGTTGTCACCTTAGCAGTATCAAGAAAAAAGAAAAGGAATGGATTGTTCCACATTGATCAACTCTATAGACCAAGCAGTCAACATAGTTCCATTGTTGAATGATTAGCATTACTTAGCAACACGAGCTAGATAGTTAACTAGGCAAAATATCATTTAAATTTGGCCAAATAAAACATTATCAATAGCAGAAAAGAATTTGACAGTGTAATAAGTGAAAGGACAGTAACACAAACTAAAAGAATAAATAGGGTGTGACAAAGAAGTTTACTTGTTTCAGAAGCTCTGCTTCTGTTGAATATGGAGACCACTGCAACAGCATCGAGAGATTAGACATGAAATGTCCTTCACCAAACTGATGTAAGGTTTCCCAAGTGCCAGTAGTTGCATTACGCACATAATCCAGCTACACATACAGAATGAAATTTGAGAAGTTAATATACTGTATGATAATCAATTTAGGAAGAATATCCTGCCACTTAAAAACATGATATTTGTAGCTGACAAATTATCAAAGTATTTGAAAAAGAAAACAGATTTGTAACTAACTCAGTAAGATCCCAAAGAGCAACACATGCCCATGGACCAACTAAACAGCAAGGTGAACTCACCATGGGAACTACTATTCTGTCATGGCCGGTTTGAGTCAAAAATGTATATGAGAGAAGACCAATACTTTGCATTAACGTCCTGATCATGATAATAGTTAGCAGAGAGAGAAATATTATAACAACAATAAGGCAATGGAAATTAGGCAATTAAATATATAAATTAATGCTTCAACAATTAAATAAGAGCATTTTTGAATTGCCATACTTCTTTAGAAAAAACTGATACATAAATTTTCTACTTTATGATTCAGATAAAACAGCAAATAATTTTCACAAAACTTGTTCTTTTTTGTTTTTTTATTGGGGGGTGGAAAAGAGGAGTGTGAGACATAATAGAGTATAATCGCAAGAATTTTTTTCTCTTCCTTTTTTTGGACAAGACAAGTCATGGCAGAATCTTGCATATGAACATGGGGTATTTCAGGAATTAAAAGACATGCAACAAGTGTACCGTTCATTACCTATCTGAAACAATTGGATATGTGACAAGACTATGCCATGAATAGAATTGCCTTTTCAGTTATACGGATTCTGCTGAGAGTAACAAGGATATCCTTAAAGGAAGACTTCATGTAACACCTCAAACTTTTATACTCTTTGTAGTTCCCGACCATTTCCATGTGCTCATGAGTACTTTATTCTTCCTCTTTCTTTCTCTCTACAACCCTAAACATCTTAGTCCAAATTGAACGGACCTTAATTAGGGAGGTTTTGATGAACTACTTGATATCACCGGTCTATACAGTTCTTGGCTTAATCATGAGTGTTGACACATCAAATGTAGAATGATGGCAGGACTTGCCTAGAGATTAATCATTGAAGACCCAGTTTGATTTGGAATGAAACATGGACATGATTATGGATATTGTTAAAAACATCAACTACTGCACACCAAATGGCTAGAGAATGGGAATTGGACACTCCAATTTAAGTCAACTTAAAAAAGTGCCCCCAAAAAAGAAAGCTTCTAAATAAGAATTTTATCCATAATAAAGTAGCTCAGCTGATAAAGATAAAGGAATATTTAATGATGGTCGTGGTGATAATTCAGTTATCCAGCTGTCCGCATATCATGAGAGGGCCATTTAACAAATTTGACACTAGTTCTTCCACTACAAGACAAACATTCTAATATCGGCAAGCTCAAGCACAAAGCAGCACACAATGCAGTAAATAACTCTAGCTGTTGACCTTAATGCTTGTTATGGTTCTCATCCCCCCAAAATTTCAGAAGCTGAGAGGAATTTTGTAAGGATCCCCATTTCAAACATGTCAATCAGAGGCAATTTTGTTCCTCACTGCACATTTCCTTGCAGTGCCATAGATGTGCAATATAAGAGGACAATGGACTTTTAGCATGAAGGAACTTCCCAATTAATCACCCAGCGCAGAGAAAAGCAAGAAATAAAATTACACGCAGGTCTATGTACAGAAACAATGAGTAATCATAGAAGAAGAAGAGTCAACCAGGAAAGAGCTACATGAAAATAGTCAGAAATCTAGGACAGCAACAGAGTCCTTAACCAAAACCATCTATCTAGGGTAACTCTTGAGAGTTTAGCAAATTATCCTTCTGTTTTTCATTTATTTTCCTTTTCCTATTTTTTCCTTTTTGACAACCACTAAATACATGTAACACATCCTCAAATATATGGAAATTTGTGTGTAAAATATGTAGACAAGGCCTCCCAGATATTCTCCTCAAGGATGACCAGAGAGAGTGTAAAGAAAGCGAGCCAGTATGGAAAAACACTTCTTAGAGTATGTGATGCAGTACAGCAAATAAAAGTTTTTGAAAAGCGAGGGAAGAGAAGATTAGGAAGAGGAAGAAGAAGAATCCTGAGAAAAAAGAAGCCAATAAAGAGAAGAAGCCAAGAAAGATGAGAGAAAGCTCAAGGAGAGGACATCAATATTATTCAATCAGTAAAATCGAATCAATATGTCGCCTAGTTATAGGCAATTAAAAGATGACTTATCTAAATGAAAATAATCTAATCAAAATAGGATTCCAATTTCTAAATCAAATGAAACTCTATCTAATCAAATGTAATTCTAAATCAAATGAAACTCTATCTAACTAAATGTAATTCCAATCACATGTAATCATCATATAAGTTAGAACAAGATAAATCTCAAAACAAAATAAATATAAATCCTTGTCAATCTAGTTTCAATAATTTTAGCAGACTGATATTAAAGTTCGAGGTTGTCAAGCTCCTCCATTCAGAATTTCTTCGACATAGAAGAGAGAGAGAGAGAGAGAGAGAGCTCATGGTATAGATAAAACTTTTATTTCTATTTCGCGATTGTTTGCTGATAGTTGAGCACATTTAAGTAACAATTCATATCAAAAAAACAGTCTGTATGTGCAGGTAGACACCTTACAACCATTACAAGTGAACAAAGAATTAAACAAAACGCCAGGCCTTAGAGATGCTAAACTGATTTACCAAGGACTACAGAAAGACAAGCAAAAGACTATTAAAACAAAGTGAAAAGTGAACCACCCGGAAAACAGGTAGGCAAACATAGGTAGAAAAATGAATAGTTTTGAGCGTCAACTCAAACCTTTCTTTCAAACAGCGGCTGAAGACAATAACATCCGCCCCAAGTCTCATTGAGCTGGTCTTGAAGCCATTTCCATCTGAACGGCAACAAATCAACCAATAAATATTAAACGAGAGAGCAAGTGAACTTGTAAAATGATCCCACAGGGTCCATACACTGTCCAATTGCCGACTTCGATTTCTTGGCTGAAAATCCAAAACTCAAACAATGTCGCATTGTTTTTGGGTCCATTCCACCACCATCATCTGATTGTGAGTAACAAGTTTCAGATCCAACATTAAGATAAGAACATTACTAAGCCAAATATAGTCAATTAGAAGACACCAAAATCATGACAACCATTTTTCACAAATTAGTGACACAGAAACAAGGAACCTTGAATTAACAATGCTGGATTTCCGTCCTTTGGATTTGAGATCCTGTCTACAATGACCAAGGTGGCCCCATTTTGTACCTATAAGAAACGCAACCATGGTTAGAATAGAAGAATAAAAAAGAAAAGAAAAGAAATTATTCATGGAAGTTTGCCTTAATAAATAGGGAAAAAGGTAAATTGGCACCTCAACTTTTCAATTTTAGTTAGTTTACTCCTTGAACATTATTTTGGCTTAAATTCACCCTTGACCTTTCTGAAATGGTTCATGTTAATGTTAGTTTTTGGTTCACTGTTCCCCTTAGATACTAGTTTTCTTGGCTCAAATTTACCCCTGAATTAAACTATTAGAAATGTTTAGGGGTGAATTTGAGGCCAAAAAAGAAAAAAGGCTAAACTGACCAAAATCAAAAGGTTCAGAGGCTAAAGTGCCCTTTCTCCTAATAAACATTAAATGCCAATATCAAAATAACACCTACAACAGACACCAATGGCAATTCATGTGGTAGATATTAAATGGCACATATGAAGGCAACTCGTGTAAATTGATTGACATGATTGATGGCATATTCATCCATGTTATTTTGTTGGACAAGTACTAATGAAACATTATACCTTGGTATTTTCAATGATGGTGGTGAGTGATGGATATTAGGCTTTGTGTGCCTCAAGCTTCACATTAGAGTTCACTATTAGTGATAACCACTAGAGGAGGTGTAATATCATCTTTGCTTTAGTTATGGATGTACTCACTAGGCATACTCAAGAAGAGGTTCTTTGAGATATGTTATTCTTAGATATCATGGTCGTGCTAGATGAGACAAAACATAACATAAAGAATACTAAGCTTGTGTTATGAAAGGACACCTAAGAGTCAAAAAGATTCAAGTTGACTAGGATGACAACCAAATTTATGGAATGTGAGTATAGTAAAAATAGAAGAGTGACAATGTTGTAGTGAGATTTGAACATCAAGTTATTCTAACAAAAGATCAATTCAAATAATTTGAATCAATTTATGCAACTACAACAATCCCAAGTCTTAATCCCACTAGGACCCCATTTCGCATTGACTTTCAAGCCACAATGAGTTGAGTTCGATACCAAACCTAGTATAGAAGTTATTTGATAATCTCAATTTTGCTTTAACTCAACCCAACTAGGTGAGTTTGGCTCAAACTAAACTTCGAGTTTTTAGTGCATTAAGTGAGTTCAAGTGTGTTGGAAAATCAGATCCCACAATCTATGGGATTGATTATGAATCCCAATTATCTCACAATCTATGGGATTGATTATATTCAATCTTATCCCACAATCTATAGGATTGATTATAATCAACCTTAATTGTTGGGATTGATTGATTGATGTAAATTAGTAATTGATGTAATTAGGATTCCTTCTTTTTTCCTTAGTTATAAGGATTTGATTGATTTCTTTCTCTTATATATATTGTAACCATTCCTAGTGAAGATTAGAGAAACATATACTAAGTTTTATCAAAGAGGTGAAGTATCCTTTGGCCTATAGTACCTACTGACCCAAACACCGAACCCTTGCCCTAGCAACGACGGTGTTGCCAACTGATCCAACGACCACCATGGCCTCACCGACCTACACTCCATCGACGAAACCCTCCATGTTTTCGACCCTCGACTACCACACCAAACAAAACACTATCCCGAAGCCTCCTTCCCTCAATCCCAGCACTGCCACTATGCAAACGTCCCACCTTGACTAACACCCCATCCCCTTGACTGTTCATCGTCTCAATGGCACCAATTTTCAGGAATGGTACCAGTCTATGAAGCTCGTGATGACTGGTAAAGGGAAAATGGGCTATCTTACTAGTGTTCCTGCCAACCCCAAGCCCTCAATCTCCCAAATACAGCACATGGGTAGCAGAAAATTCTCTAGTGATGGCCTGGCTCATCCAATCCATGGAACCCAAAATTTGAAGGCGCTATCTATTCGACAACACTGCCTAAGAAGTGTGGACTGTTGTCCACCAAATGCACTCCGACTTGGAGAATGTCTCTCAATTGTTTGAAGTTCGGACTGCCTTACACTCCACAAAATAGGGAAGTATGTAGGTCACAGATTATTTTAATACCATTTCTGAGTTGTGGCAGGAGCTTGATCTGTGTCACACCATTACTTGGCATTGTACCAAGGATGATCAACTGTTTCTAGCTATGCAGGAGAAAGACCGTGTCTTTGATTTTTTACAAGGACTCGATGCTAATTTAGATGAGGTACGGAGGGGGTTGTATTTTGGGGACCAAACCTCAGCCAACTGTCAATGAGGTCTTTACAATTGTCTGTCGCGAAGAAAGTTGCAAACGTGTTATGATGCCTCATTTGAAAGATCCTGACATGGATTCTACTACCTAAGGCTCTGCATTAGCAGCTTATCGTCCTGAAAAATCCAAAGGACCTTCTAGGCAGCAGTCTCTCGGGCCTCAAAAAGATCGTTTATGGTGTGAGCATTGCAACAAACCATATCACACCAAGGAGACTTGCTAGGACCTTCATGGGAAGACTGCCGACTGGAAACCTAGAAGTCAAAGACGCCCAAAAACAGCTTATGTTGCTAATGCCCCACCTGCCTCTCCCTCCTCTGGTGTCTTACCATTCACAGCCGAATAAATGGCAGTGCTAAAAAAACTCCTCCATCCTACTAAGGAACCTGATTTTACTTCCACTACACTTATGACTCACAAAGGTAAAATCAGCTTTTTTGCTTCCCTTTTATCCTACAAAGGTCCCCAAGACGTTTGGATTGTGGATTTCGGAGCGACTGACCATATGTGTGGCTCTTCAGCTGGACTCCTTCATTTTCTCCCTTATATAGGGGACCATGGTATTACCATGGCAGATGGGTCCTTGTGTAAGGCCACGGGCTGGGGTGATCTCATGGTATTTGGGTTGCCACTTAAGTCTATTATTTATGTGCCCAAATTACACTGCAATTTAATCTCTGTTCATAAATTGGCAACGGATTTACATTGCACTATAACTTTTTTTCCTTCCCACTATCAATTTCAAGATTTACCAATGGCCTGTATTATCTATCCAATGGTGGTCTATTCAGTTCTTCTGTTCCTGTGGGTCTTCACCAACCTTGTATCCATCCAAAAACTTACCACATATTCTAATTGTAATGTCATTTTTCATTCATCCTTCTGTGAATTTCAGGAATAGGGCACGATAAGAATGATTGGGCGTGCTAGGGAGAGAGATGGACTTTACTATCTTGAAGACCTTAGTGGACAAGTTAATAAAGGGAGAGTTTTCCCTCTTGTCATTCCTAGTTGAGTCCTCCAAGTCAAATAAAGATAAGATGTGGTTTCATCACTTTCATCTTGGTCATCCTTCTTTTAGAGTTCTTAAATTGATGTTTCCTTTATTGTTCCCATAGCTTAATATATGTATGTGTATATCCCTTAGCTTAATATATAGCCTCTAGCCACGCTAAGCACCCATGTGCAGTGTACCCTAAATCCTAACTACCTCTAGCGACAAGACAAATAGCTCTAACTGCCTCTAGCTACAAAAAAAAATACCCCTAATAGAAATTAAAAAACCAAAACTATAATACCAAAATTACATATACTACCCTTGGAATGTGACAACATACAAGGCCAAACATTGATTATGCAGTGAGTGTGGCCATCCAATTCATGCATAATCTGAAGAAAACTCACCTAAAAGTAAGGTATAGGATTCTACATTATTTAAAGGGGACACTCGGCAAAGGCATACTGTTTAGAAAGGGGGGAGAGCTATCTCTTGAGACCTATATTGATACTAATTATGCAGGGTCAGTTGTTGATAAAAGGTCAATATCAAGGTATTGCATATTTCTAGGAGGTAATTTTGTGATTTGAAGAAGTAAGAAACAGAGTGTTATAGCAAGGTTAAGTGTTGAAGCAAAATTCAGATCAATGGCCCTGGGAATATGTGAATTACTTTGGCTCAAGATACTCTTGGAAAACCTACAAATCAAGTGGAAAACACCTATGAGACTCTACTATGATAACAAGTCAGTCATTAATATTGCTCATAATTCGATATAGCATGACCAGACGAAGCATATTGAAGTGCATAGACATTTCATAAAGAAGAAGCTAGATAGTCGCTTGATTTGCACCCCATTTGTTTCTACCGGTGATCAACTTGCAGATATTCTTACAAAAGGACTTCCTAGCCTAGCGTGTCAAAGATTATTGAGCAAGATTAGAGCACAGGAAATTCACTCACAATCTTAAGGAGAGTGTAAGAAGATTTTAGAAGATACCAAAACTCATATTCATATATACCCAAGATCTATTTGTTCATATCTCCATTGC
Source organism: Diospyros lotus (assembly GCF_014633365.1). Classification (NCBI taxonomy): domain Eukaryota; kingdom Viridiplantae; phylum Streptophyta; class Magnoliopsida; order Ericales; family Ebenaceae; genus Diospyros; species Diospyros lotus. The sequence continues at coordinate 33,677,333 of NC_068339.1, read as the reverse complement.
TTTTCCTAGGAGATCCTTTCTTGACCACATCTTTCTAGATGTATTCTAGGTTGTTTGTGTTTCCTAATTTCAATAAGTTCAATAAGTTGTAATTAGGCAATTGCCTAACTTAGAGATTAGTTTTCTTCATTAACCAACTATATATAATCATGTAATTCTACCCTAAGGAATAACATCAGACGTTTGGTTACTTTTGACAAAAAGAATATCTTTTACATCAATATTTATACTCTCAATGAGTCCTATCACATGTTGCCATGTTTTCCTTCATAATTGGGCTAAATATATGCATCTATTTAAATATTGTCAAATTTGAGCTTTGAATACAATACCTTTTGCCTACTTTGCATTTTGATAACATTGTAAATTGTTGATCAACTCATTTACAAGCTTAGGGACTATTCTCTTCGTATTTCAATTTTCCATTTTGAGTTTTAAATTCATTTTCAATTTTGTGTTTTGAACGTCTGTTTGGAGATTGTTGAAAATGCGTTCTTTTTCTCAATAGTGCTTCCCGTGTTTTGAAAATTTTGAGCGTGTTTGTGATGAAAACAACCAAAACGACTTTTTGTTATTTTGAATTTTCTTTATAAAATTTTTCTTTGTTTTCGAAAATGCATTTTTGAAAACATGAAAATAAATATATTTTCACTATTTTAGAAAACTTAAAATGGCCTGAAAACAGCAAAGAGAACATGGCCTTAAGCTTTTAGAGATGGGAGGTAAAAAAATCTTTATATTAAAAATTTAACTTTCAAGAAAATTGATTACTATGGGTTGACATTTTTCGTTCGATATTATATTATTATAAATCTAGAGGTGTCAACACAACTATGACTATGCTCTTTACCTCACTCCAGAAGATCACTTCTTCATCTAGTTTGCTTAGTCACCTCCATTACACAATGCACGGTTTGAATATCAACGGGATGAATGTTTTTCTAATATTAATTTACTTAAAAAACTTCATTCTAAAAAGAAACTATAGAAAAAGCAAAAGCATGACCATGTTAAAGGGCACTCCAATGGACTAGGCTCCCCACTTTAAGAACCATTCAAATTATTATCCAAAAAAGCAAAGAATAAATTTGAAGGCTAGTATGATGCACTACACAAGGAGACTAATAGGTCTTTCATATCAATATGCACAGTTCACCAAAAAGACAGGGAAAAAAAAAAATAAAGGCAAGGAAATTTCCAAGCCAATGTTCATGGTATTGAAAAGAAAAAGTAAAGGAAATGATTTTACTCATAAAACAAAAACAATTTTGAGTAAGAAAGTGAGATAATGAGGGCAATAGAAGATCCCCTTCCTCACCCCCTCACCCCCTTTCTTTCTTGAGTTCTTTTATCAAGTACAACAGGGCTTCTATCTCAACAAAAATTTTCTAAAGATGGCTCCTAACATTTGTAAGCTTCTCAATGAAATGAAAATGAAAAAGAATATGCTCAAAATGAAATAAATGGATTTTGTTTCTCTATGAAGCTTTAACATTACCTAGAAAAGCCTCTAAAACCAGTAGATTTAGAAGGCAAAAGAAAATCAATATCTCACATGTGGAACTTGCTGAAAATACGAATCTTATGCAGGTCATTGTCATACTAGGGCATCACAGCTTTAACGAAAACACAAAGAGAACTAATACTTCTAAAATTTTAGGACTAAAGTCTACCTCATCAACAGCATTGTCAAGCAACTCTGCTATGGCTGCATACATCAGAGACAAAATTAAACATAGCATTAGAGGTCTTAATGGTTATAAATTCAAAGCATTCCAGCAATCAGAGGGAAAACATATGGTTAAAATTAAATATGTAAGCTTGAAATTACCACCAAAGGCCCATTTATGTGAAGTGGCATTGGAATGTAGGAACTTGGGGTGAATATGTAAATAACTACTTCCATCTGTAGAAAAGAACAAGAAGAATATATTTATATATATTAGGGTAAAAATGAAGTGTATGGATTTAAATGAAGATATGACAAAAGACAGAAATACATGGAAGTCTAGAATTCATGTAGCCGACCCCACATAGTGGGATAAAGGTTGGATATGTTGTTTTTTATATTAGGGTAAAAATGGTCTGTGCAGAAACAATGACAAGGTTGATATGGTTGTCTTTGTTAAACACAGTAAACATTTGAGAACCTTATACTCAGGAAATCAACAGAACTAAATTGACTATGGGTTACATATCTTAAACAAATAGGTCAAGCATTTCAGGTTACATTAACTATTATGCTATGACTATAATGATCATGTAATTCAGATGTCAAGTTACTAAAACATAGTGTAACTCATTAAAGATAAAGATAAAATATTTTATAGCACAATACTTTGGATTACAGATTTAGAAGTGAGCCCCTCATCATAGTTTCCAGCTTTCCAAAATTGCCGACATATTGGTGCTGAACTAGCAGGCAATACAGGAGCAGTGCTTTTATCTTCAGTTGGAGGTGGCTGCTGATCTAAGATGCAGTTTCCACTCTGTCCAGTACTTAAAACATTTGGACTTTGACTTTCTGCCAGTTCTCGTCTTCTAGATTGGGTACCCGATTTCTGATGCCAGGGGTCAGCTTTCCGGAATTGTTGCATTGAACTCTTCCCTGAACCCTTAGTCAAATCCATCTCCAGTATAACAACCTTCACAACCACTCATTTTAGTTCATTGTCAGTACATAAACCATAATGTTTGTAGAGGACATCTTCAGCATTAAAACAGAACTAAAATACAAAAAATAAGGAATCAGAAGACAACCCAGATATCAATATCCCAATCATGAACAATAAAAATAATGAAAAGTTCTCACAAAGATGGTACAAGTGCATATGCAAATTTGGTCCCCCCCCCCTGGTGCAGCATTGTCTATCAAAATGCTTTTCAGTCAGAAGTCAAGAAGTGGCAACCATGCTTGACCTCACAGACTCACAAACCATGGCTAATAACAGGATTGGCTGTGAAGCTGTAAACAAGAACTATCATTGTTCACCAGCACGATAACAGGAGTTGTAAGCACCAAACCTATAAATATGGCAGAATGAACTTGCTCTGGTACCACATGTAAAGACCACTCCTAGATTATTGTTTATCTTCCATATATTAGTTATAAGGGTTCAAAAGTCCACTTTTAATATTACTCTAATACCATTTAATCTTCATGACCCCGCCACCCTCTTTCTTATTTCAAGGCTAGATGTCATACTTACAAGACAATGAGAAACATAGTTGAACCCATGGTTCCTATTGTCCAACCATCAGCACATACTCAAGGCAAGGATGGACTCTTGATTTTCCTCAATGTGCTTGGGGTGATCACTTTTATCTCATTAGGTTAGGTTGGGTTGGTTCTGGTTGGGTTGAGTTAGGCCTTATTACACCTTATTCCTTCTTTCCCTTTCATTTTTTTCTCATACTCAGCTCTCTAATCTTCTACAATCAACTATGATTGACATAGTGACATCTAAAAGAGGTGTTACTCTTAGTGAGGTTGATAACCACACTACAACAAGGACATCAATCTTGGCAAGGTTAATAACCACTACAACAAATTTGACCTAATTATCACCTTGAAAGGCCAACTCAAGTATACAGAAACACTCACCCTCTAGGAAACCTCAACTGGAGAAGAGATTACAAGAAAAATCTTGCATTTGTAATATTTAACTAACACTCAAAGATATCTCTAAAACTAAACTCCAAAAGGGTATAACACTCGAAAAAGGAGTCTGGTCAGTTGCTCTTTCGATGTGGGATTGACCTCTTAGCTCAACCTTCATAATCTCACGACCTCTCACCTTTGCTGCATATATGCTCCCACTTCTACCACTGTTGGTGGCTCCCTTACCACTGGTAGCAATGCTGGTTTGTATCCATATAAAGCCTCAAAGGGACTCATGTTTATGGAGCTATGGTGGCATGAGTTATACCACCATTGAGCTACTGATAGCCACTTGTGCCACCCTCTTGGCTCCATAAAACATAGGCACCTCAGATAAAATTCCAAGCACTAATTCACCCTCTCCGACTATCCATCAATTTGTGGGTGATAGGCAGTGGACATATGTAGTTTAGTGCAAAGAGACTTAAGCAGCTCTCTCCAAAATGAATTGGTAAGGACTTTGTCCCTGTCTGATACTATGGATTGGAGCACTCCATGCATCTTCACTACATTATCCAAGAAGACCCTCGCAACCTCCTGAGCAGTGAAGGGACGAGAAAGGCCTATGAAATGGCTGAATTTAGTAAACCGGTCCACTACCACGAGAATGCAATCCTTCCCCCAACCTTGGTAGTCCTTCAACAAAATCCATAGTCACATTGGTCCAAGCGCCTTCTAGTATGGACAATGGATGTAGTAGGCCTGGTTGAGCTACGGTCTCATGTTTGCACCTCTTGCACACATCACAATTCATCACAAAGTCTATTACAAATTTCTTAAGCTATGGCCAATAGAAGGTCTATCTCACCCTCCTATAAGTGTTTTGGATCCCAGAATGACCTCCCAGTGGGGAGCTGTGAAGTGACTGGAGGATCTGGTTCCTTAACGTCATACTTTCTCCAACCACCAATCTTCCCTTATATCTGATTCGTCCATTAGATAGAGCATAACCGGGCCTACAATCTCCATTCACACTCAGTTGTTCTAACAACTCCCTGGCCCATGTCCCTTGCCGGTAACTTTCAGTGACCTCCTAGACCCAATTAGGTACTACTGATGTGGTAGCAGCCAACATTCCCCCTTAATGGCAACGAGATAACGCATCTGCAACCACATTCTCTCTCCCCCTTCTATATTGTATCACATAATCCAGCCCCATCAATCTTGCCATACCCTTCCTTTTAGAGATGAGAGTGGAGTTTCTGTTGTGAGATAAACTTGAGGATCTCCTAGTTAGTTTTAATAATGAACCTCCCTCCCTCTAAATAATGTCTCCACTGCCATTAAATCCGCTAGGAGCTCCTTGTCATATATACTGAGCCCTTGGTGCCTAGGGCTCAAGGCTTAGCTAAGAAAAGCCAAGGGCCTACCCTCTTGAGAAAGGACTGCCCCTATGCCAACCCCATTGGCATCAATCTCTAGGGTGTAAGGCTTGTTAAAATCTGATAGCCTAAGTATTGGGACCTTACTCATGGCCTTCTTAAGTTGTTCAAACGCTTCCTCAACCCTCCAGTCCCAATTAAAGCCATCCTTCCTCAGCTGATCAATAAATGGCTTACTAATCGACCCATAGTCCTCCACGAATTTCCAGTAGTACCCGGTAAGCCCCAAAAACCCCCTTAAGGCTCGGATATTAGTGGGCTTAGGCTAGGTAGTAATGGCCTCAATCTTTTTATGGTTAATCCCAACACCTGCTTTAGATATAACATGCCCTAAATACTCAATTTGTGCTTGTGCAAAAGCACACTTAGACCTTTTGAAGTACAACCGATTGAATCGCAAAACCTGAAAAGTAGTCCTAAGGTGCTCTAGGTGTTGGTCAAAAGAAGAGCAGCATATCAAGATGTCATCAAAGAATACTAAGATAAACTTTCTAAGATAGGGTTCAAAAATTCGGTTCATTAAGGCTTGGAAAGTAACAAGGGCATTAGTAAGACCAAATGGTATCACAGTAAATTCATAGTGCCCATGATGTGTTTTGAAAGCAGTCTTTGGGATATCAAATGGGTTCATGCTTATTTAGTGGTAACCTGAGCGTGGGTTGAGCTTGGAAAAAATTGAGGCGTGTTTGAGCCCATCAAGTAGATCCTCAATGATGGGTATTGGGAATTTATCTTTGATGGTAATGGCGTTTAGTTATCTACAATCGACACAAAAACGCCATGTCCCATCTTTCTTCCAGACCAAGAGGATAGGAGAGGAAAAAGGGCTATGACTTGGTCTAATAATTGATAGGGAAAGCATGTCCCTAACCAGCTTTTCAATTTCTGTTTTTAGTTTGGGAGGGTATCGATAAGATCTTATGTTGAAAGGTTCAACAGATGTGCCACTTGGGACATTTTCTTCCAGAAAAGCTGATGCAGCTTCTTCCCCTTTATCATTCTCCAAGACCCGATCTCCACATTGCCTTGGAGGACCACTCTTCCTCCCTTCCTTTTCTAGGGAAACTTCCATCTTATTGAAATCGAAACTAATTGGACTCACCCCTTTCATCCAATCCACACCCAAAACTATATGACAACCTCCTAGCTTCAACAATCTCATATCAGCCTCAAATGCTTCACCCTGCATCTACCAGCAAAATCCCAAGCAAGCTAACGTGCTCAACACCCTATTGTCGTTGGCCACAGTCACAAAGAGTGGTTGGGTACTAGCCATAGGACACTTCATTTTTTTTACAGTACCCTCATCAATAAAACTGTGGGTACTCCCACTGTCAATCAATACCATAAGGGTGCCTTCTTATACCCTACCCTCAACTTTGATTATTTTGCTACTAACAATCCCTTTTATAGCATGTAAAGAAATTGCCCCATTATCCTCTTCTCCTGCCTCTTCTATCATCATGAGGCCTTCCTCCTCTTCCTCTTCTTCTTCTTCTAGTAACAGCAGTTGCTTCCTACATTGATGCCCTATGAAGTACTTATCTCCACACTTGAAGCATAGCCCAGCCTGCCTCCGGTGTTCGATAAGTTTGTCCCTAGATTGTAAATTAGGCCCTGGGGGTGGTAATGCCTGATACCGGACCCCTATTCCTCCCTTCAAGGGTTCCCACCCTGTTAACTTACCCCCGTATTGCATTACACTTGGCATCCCTCCTCTGTTCTGCCCCCTTTGTTTCCTCATCGGGACCTCAAACGTCAACTCCTGTAAGAAGGCTCCCTCTACTGCCTCTTGTACTGTTTTAGGCTTTAGTACCTTCACAGTTGATCTCAATTCATCATTCAATCCTCCCACAAAACTAGATACGAAATACTCCTTTGTCAAGTAGGGGTTTCTACTCAACATTAGGGACTTCAGCTCTTCGAATTTCATTATTCCATCACTGTTCCTTCCTACCTTAGGCGATTAAACTCCTCCACTACGTCCATCATGCCTCTTTCCCCGAACCTCTCACAAAGTCCTTTAAAGAATTCTTCCCAACTATAGGACTCCCTCACCTTGGACCACCCCTGGAACCAAATGTCCCCAAAGTCATTGAGGTAGGCCAAGGCCACCCTCTAGTTCTCCACCACTTGGTGGATCACAAACATCTCTCACATCTCCTGATCCACCATTGAGATTTTTGTCCCTCGAACACTGGCAATTCCAACCTCGGCATCGGAAATTCGATGTGGTTTGACTAAGTAGTGCCTTCATGTCTACTTTTCCACATATTTTCTTCCTCTGTGGATAGATCCACTTCAACCTCCGACGGCCAAACATTTTGATTACTAGGGCCAATTCTCGGTAGAATTGGTTCAGTACATTCCTTAGGAGGAAAGTCAAGTGAAATCCTTACTTGATGTTGGTCAGAGAACATGATCATGAATTGTTGCAGTTGATCGCGCAGCACATTGCCTTGCTTGTGCATCCCCCGCATTTCCTCCCAGATTTGATCTCGCGTGTCTCCCCTGAACTTCTCTACAATCCCCTCCAATTTTCGATCCACCATCGAGCCAATCTTATCCTCCATTGTTGTCACGACCCCAGGGTTTAGCTAGGGTCTAGGAAGGAATTGGGAAGGATTCGAGAGGGAAACGGAGAAGAATTGGAGGGAGATATACAATACAAAACAAAAGAAATGAGAGGGAGAAAGTACGGAAAGAAAATATGAATTCACTATGTTATTTTCAGCATACCTTTCTCTACATACTAAGCCTATTTATAGGCTATTCAATAGTAAATGAAATCTGGAAAATAGCATCCATGTGCTCCTAACAACTCACAAAATACCTCCTACTAAATACTACAACCTTATTACAATAATACCCTTCTAACTACCCTTGAGTTGTGACATTCCCCTCCCCTTGAAAGGTTTCTTGTCCCCAAAAAACTTATTACAACCAAGCTATCGTTTCTTTATCCAATGCCCATCTTCACCCATGGGTTTCTTCTTCGCTTTTCCTTCTTCTTATCTGTTTTTCCCTTTTCTTTTGCTTTCTCTTTTCTTTCTCCTCAGCAGCAACAACATTATGTCTTGTTGCCACACCAATAGAAACATGAATAAGCAAAACAAAAAGAGTCTTGAACCCTTCAACAAGGAATCCCTTCCCTTTCTTCCTTTCATCTTGTTTCGCTTTATCCTTTTGCTTCCTCCATAGCTCCAAATCAGAAACATATTGCTAGAAGGTTTTAGTGTAATCAATATCATGCAAGCATCTTCCCTTAACCTCTAACCAATCTTGAACTGCCCTCCATTGGTTATCCACTTCGATTAAGGCACAAGTTTCCTCCCAATCGACTGATTTCTCAGTTGGAGTTACCTAATCCATAGTAAGTAATTCAACAACTCCTTCCATTCCTATTCTTCCAAGAGAAATAGATTTAAGATCTCCACAATCTAAGGCTGTTGTGGTCGTTTCCATTCCAAAATCTTTGGCTCCCAGATTGCTAGCAAACATCTCAGCTTCATCCCCCATAGTTACCTCCTCCAACGGTGTCATATTAAGGATTTTAGCATCTGGATTCCCAGCACCAGTGGGGGTGCTTGAGATGGCGCCAACTGTTGAACTGCCATCCCCCAATTCTTCAATCCCTTCTTCCACTTCCTTTACTTCCTCATCAGCTTCTTGCATCTCCAGATTAACAGCCTTAGAAGCTCCCTTAATAATATAGGTTTTGGTCCTTTCTCCAAACCGGTTACACAAGTCAATTACAAACTGCGGCCAGCTCAATTCCAACATTCCCCAGCTCCAATTCTGGAACCAAACGTATGCAACACCATCCAAATAAGCTGCAGCCGTTTTCACTTTCTCCCCTTCCACTACTCGGTGTTGGTAGAACATCCATTCGCACCGTCGGATCCACCACTGAGGTCTTTCTCTTTCAAACGGGAGAATGTCCATTTGTGACTCTGGAATGGTGGAGTGATTACTGCCAACCCCTTGGTCCCAATTATCCTCCTCTGCCTCAGCTTTGTCCTCCGCTTCCCTCGGATTCTGTGGCCTCTGTCTATTCATTGGCATAGTTAGCATGGGTGCCAATGAAGCCCTGGGAGTGAATTTCCTCAAAAGGAGGACATTAGATTGCCTAGCTAACATGCTCAATGTGTTCAATTGCTGGTTGATCTGCTGGCGGAACCCAGCAATTTCCTCTCGGAGCCCGCTAAAGGCTAAATCCAGATTGTCTGCATACTCCGATTGGTAGCAACTTGCCTCCACTTGGAGCTGCTTGACACCAATGACCAGATTATCTATCTTGGTTTCCAATCGTTTCATTCTCATCCCCTCCACCATGGCCAATTACTAGGTTGCCCAATAGAATTTGCCTAACTGTTTGGTGTTAGGAAAAATCAATGAGGCAGCCACAACATGCACCTAAAGCTGGGTTTCTCTTTCTGGATCCTGCGTTGCTTGGCCTTGCTGCCTTCTGATCACAAACAACAGCACATCACGCGTACTAGTCTATTACTTAACCTAACAGAATCGAAATCACCTTCCGATCAAGTGAGCAGCAGCCAAAAGTTGATCGCAACAGCCAATAGTGACTTCCCCTCCAGTTGGAATCGGTGTCTTTGTCTCTCAATTCAGTTAATCTGACCAATCTCAGGCAATAAATTGGAGCAGCTCACTAAGCGATGACTCCAGACTTCAGAAACACGATCAAAATCCACGCAATTTCCAGTTCATACCATCCGAGAATCTGAAGGAAACTACTCGAAGCACATGAAATTAACGAACGGAAAATTCGAACTTGACAAAGAGGCTTTTACTTATATCACAAAGTTTTTGTTGGATCAATAAGAGGCTTCCGAATCTATTGCTAGCTTCCTTCGGTTAATCAGATTCAATAATCGCCCCAACCCATGCCCAATCACCATCTAATTGGCTCCAGAATTTCCCAAAGTTTGCCGCTTCTTGAATCTCCTTCCGTAACTTGTTCGATTCCACACCCAATCACCAACCAGCTTCTCGTTTTCGGTGCTACTTCCGTTACGCCCTCTGATTCACTTGAAAATTTAAATCAATGTCCGATCGGAACTCTTTCAGCTTACAACGCCTTCCTGATTTTGATTCCGCAGCTAAAGATGGTCTTTCGATTCCGAGCATCAACCTCCGTCAGACCTTGCTACGAATCCCCGATTCTAAAAGCTGCTCGATCGGATACAATTTTTCTTCGCCACACTTCATCACTTCTTTTGTGATTCAATACACCTCAATTCCGAGTCACTTGCCTAATCTCAAATCACTCGGAATCTGCCGGATCTCAACACCAAGTCGAGTCGCCCTCCTCTGTTTAACGATTCTGACGCAGCCAATAAGATTCGCCTTCTAGGATCAATCTAAATTCTGCTTCACCTCTCAAATCGGACAGATCTAAATCTCAATTCTGAACTCAATCGCATGCAAGTTCTCCGGACTCAATTGTTGCTTGAACGTGCATCAATTACAGATTTCTGAAATCACCTTAGCCTCGTCTTCACCAAAGTTTGATTGAAATCACAGCCAAGGAAGGATTGGCTCTGATACCAAATGTCACAACCCTAGGGTTTAGCTAGGGTCTAGGAAGGAATTGGGAAGGATTCGAGAGGGAAACGGAGAAGAATTGGAGGGAGATATACACCACAAAACAAAAGAAATGAGAAAGAATTAGGAAGAATGAGAGGGAGAAAGTAAGCAGGGAAAATATGAATTCACTATGCTATTTTCAGCATACCTTTCTCTACATACTAGAGCCTATTTATAAATTATTCAATAGTAAATAAAATCTGGAAAATAGCACCCATGTGCTCCTAATAACTTACAAAATACCTCCTACTAACTACTACAACCTTATTACAATAATACCCTTCTAACTACCCTTGAGTTGTGACAATCGTCTCCACCCAAGCTTGGACCTCCGCCATTGAAGCGGTCACCTGCTGAAGCTGCAACTCCATTTGCCTCATTCTCGTGTCGTCAGCCATCATCTTATCTGTTGCGAACACCAACTAAGACAGTGCTCTAATACCAAGATGTTAGATCATTGATCTGACAGAAGGAACTCTCTTTGATCCGAGAGAAAATTCATGGGAATGTGAGAGGTGTAGAATTAGAGAGTTAAGGGAGAGAAATTAGAAAGAGAGACAGAATTAGGAGGGAAAATTCTGATTCCATTTATCAAATCACAGCCTTCACAATGAGTTGGGCCCATCTCTTATATAGCCTTAACTTGGGATTGGCGCTAAAACGGTTGCCAAGTCCCTTCTAGAAGCAGTATAAGTTGCCTAACAGTCTACATACAACTTGCATTGCTGGAACCTTATACCAGCAAGCTAAATCCCTCCAAAATTACAATTATAGCTATGGATAGCAATAATTAGCAACAAAGTAAAAGAGGTCATAGCCTAGGTACGTGACACTAATTTCTATAACAAGATCAGGACCCAATTTAGGGTGAAAATCTAGAGACTAAGGTCTGATAATGCCAAAGATTTCTTCAACCAATCCCTATCAAATTTTTTCCAACAAAAATGGATTATCCATGAGTCCTCTTGTCCCTATACTCCTCAACAAAATGGGTTGGACGAGAGGAAGAATGGGCATCTACTTGGGGTTACTAGAGCACTCATTTTCCACCATAATGTTCTTAAACATTATAGGGGAGAAGCAATTCTAACAGCCACGTCCCTTATTAATAGATTGTCTTCCCAAACCCTTGAATCTCATAGCCCTATTCAACTCCTAACCAAACACTTTCCTAGCATTCATGTTTCTAGTTGCTGGAAATCTAAAGTTTTTGGGTGTGTATCGTTTGTTCATGTTCATATCCTAATAGAGGCAAGTTAGACCCTCGAGCTTTAAAATGCATATTCATTGGATACTCCTCTACTCAAAAAGGCTATAGGTGTTACCACCACCCTTCCAAAAAATTCTATGTGTCAGCTGATGTGACTTTTGATGAAAACATGCCCTATTTTAACCATTCTCATAACAGCCAAATAATCACATATAGAGATCAATTTCCATATCTACCTAATCTGGATTTCTCTCCACCTTATTTTCCCCCAGTTGATACTAAGGATTCATCAAATATGACTCAGGAGAAGCCCTTGCCAAGTACTCCTCCCCTATAGGTCTATTCAAGAAGGAAGAGGTTGGTTTCGAGTCCTATGCAAGTCCAAACATCTAATTCAACTCCTGAACCTGTTGCTGATACTAGCACTGCCATCCTCATATTGATCCTTCTATACCTATAACTGAACTTATTGAACCTGTGTGAGACTGAAATTTCTTAAAGCAACCTTGATTGCCCTTAGAAAAGGCACTAAAACCTGAACCAAGCATCCTTTGCATCTGTTTCTATCCTATTTCAAGTTATCTACCCCACATAAAACCTTCTTGACCAGCCCGCATACCATTCCTATTCCCAAACACTTTACCGAAGCTATAGGGGATGAGAATTGGAGGAATGCCAAGGAAGTCGAGATGGTAGCGCTTGAAAAAAACCAAACTCGGGAGCTAGTCCAATTGCCTAAAGGAAAACACCTAGTGGGATGTAAATGATTTTACACAGTCAAATATAAGTCTAATGAGATATTAAACAGGTAGAAGGCAAGAATAGTGGCCAAGGGATACACTCAAATATATGGCATAAATTACCTAAACACATGTGCTCCTATTGCAAAGCTAAACACAGCCGGGGTACTCCTATCTCTAGCTGCTAATCTTAGGTGGCAATTGCATCAATATAATGTCAAAAATGCATTTTTGCATAGAGATCTAGAAGAAGAGGTGTACATGGATTTACCACCTGGATATAGTCCAACCACTCGAGAGAATGTAGTGTGCAAATTAAAGAAGGCTTTATATGGCCTTAAACAATCTCTAAGAGCTTGGTTTGGCCGATTTACAAAGGTGATGCTTACCCTAGGGTATAAACAAAGTCAAGAGGACCATACCCTCTTCATCCACCACTCGGCCACAGGGGAAGTGACAATGTTACCTGTGTATGTAGATGATATTGCTGTGATCATAAATGATGAGGAAGGCAGGAATAAACTCAGGAAATGCTTGATTAATGAGTTTGAAATTAAAGAATTGAGGAGATTGAAATACTTCTTGGGCATGGAAGTTGCACACTCAAAGGAAAGCATCTTTATCTCTCAATAGAAATACATTGTGAACCTACTAACAAAAACAGGGCTACTAGGTTGTAAGGCAGCTAAAACTCCAATTGAACCCAATCACAAATTGGGGGAAGTTCCAGAGGATAAAGTTGATAAGGGGTCATATCAAAGGCTAGTGGGTAAGCTAATTTACCTAGCTCATACTCAGTCAAATATTGCATATGCAGTAAGGGTGGTTAGCCAATTCATGCATAATCCTAAAGAAACTCACCTAAGGGCAATTTATAGAATACTGCATTATTTGAAAGGGACACCAAGAAAAGGCATTATGTTCAAAAGGGGAGAATGCATGACTTTTGAAACCTACACATATGCAGATTATGCAAGATCAGTGGTGGACAGGAGATCTACATCCGATTATTGTACCTTCCTAAGGGGTCACCTTGTGACTTGGAGGAGCAAGAAATAAGGTGCAGTGGCTCGATCAAGTGCGGAGGCTAAATTCAGATCCATGGCTCTAGGACTGTGTGAGTTGCTTTGGTTGAAAATATTACTACAGGACTTGAAGATCACTTTGACAACACCTATGAGACTATTGTGACAATAAGTTAGCAATAAGCATTGCTCACAATCCAGTGCAACATAATAGAACTAAGCATGTTGAAGTAGATAGGCATTTTATCAAAGAAAAGTTGGATAGTGGTGTCATGACCCTAGGATTTAGCTAGGGTCTTAAAAGGAATTGGAAGGAATTTGGGGAAGAACAGAGAAGAAATGAAGGGGGAGATTGAACAGAATTAGGGAGAAAGTAAAGAGAAATGAGAGGGAGGATGAAGAGAAATTTAGAGAGAAATCAGAATATTCATTTATCATTCAAAACATAATCATCTCCTCTTACAATGGGCCTTTTTATAGGCATAGGTAGCTCCTTAACTAATTTCTAACAGCACCCTTGTGCTCCTAACAAACAACCAAATATCTCCTAACAAACTAATATAAGCTTACAATATTACCCCTTTATTATATCCCTATCACAATATTACCCTTCTAATCCTCCTAGGGACATGACAATTTTCTCCTCTTGAAATGTTTCTTGTCCCCAAGAAACTTATTACCAACTAGTCGTTGCTTCTTTATCTAATGCCTGCCATCTCTATCTGATTTTTCTTTCTTTCTTTCCCTGTCCTTCTAGGCCTTTTCCTCTTCCTCGTTCTCTAGTATCCAAGATCAAGCCCCATCATAATTTGGCCCAGAACTCCAATAGGAGCAATCTGATAGAGTTCAAGTTCAATACCAGCAGCAATTGTTCCTACATCTCCATGGTGCACCACATCTGCACATTGAAAGATATCAACAGCATCCTCGAAATGCAGCAATGAAGGATTGCAGATTTGCCTTGGGTACTCATACCAAGACTGTTTGTGAGCATTAGCATTAGGAGTTGCTGCAACTTCAATTTCAACCAACGATTCATCCCTCCATGCAGTAGACAACAACTTGGATTTGCTAGTGAAAGAAAAAATCAGCACAGCAGCAGAAGCTGTGTTCCCCTTAGCAAAACCTTTGGCTTCTTCCGCTATATCCCTTAGCTTTCCTCCAGCTAGTGCTATCTTCACTTTCTCATTGCCTATTTCATCCCAAGTTAAGGATAGTTCAGCCTGCTTCAGAACCAAAATCCCATCGAAAGAATGCCTCTTCTCAACCTCTAGCTTCTTCCTTATTGCCAGTCCAAGTTCATCAGCCTTGAGGTCAATTTTCATAGAGTCAATATAAGATTGTTCAGGTCCTTTGATACCGTTTGCCTGATCCCATGTTGTTCCATCAGCATCTCTATCTTTTTGTTTCTTCTTCAGTGCCTTAAATGTTAATTCTTGGAGCCTGGCACTATCAGCAGCACACTTCGGAGTCTTGGGCTAAAACACCGTCACCATTGGCCTCAACTCTTCATTCAAGCCAATTAAGAAGCTTGAAACGAAATAGGACTCTGTCAAATAAGGGTTATGATTGAGCATCAAGGCCATCAGCTCTTCAAACCTCAATTGGTACTCCATCATTGACCCTACCTGCCTAATTTTATTGAACTCCTCCACCACATTAGACCAGCCCCGATCTCCAAGCCTCTTCTTAGGCTGCCCCATTTTAAGGGACTCCTCTTGGTTAGAACTTCCGCAATAATCATCAAAGAATTCCCCGGGAAATCTATAATGATACTTCTTAGTTAGTATCATCGCAAACTCCTGCAGTTGCTCATGTAACATTTGGCCGAATTCCTTATGTTTCCTATTGTTCCCAGATGCAAATGCAGCCTTCTTTTGCTGCCCTTGAGACTCCATTTGTCTCATGCATAAACTGCTCCCCATGGTTGACTTCTCACCAACAAAACACTGTAAAGACCAAGGAGCAAGAGTTCTGTACATTTTTTTTGTTTCGCCCGTTGTAACAGCTCCTTTACTTGCCTCAAATGCAATTCAATAACCGAAGAACACCCGCTCTACTTCGCCTCCCTTCTTCAAACAAAGTTAAGCAAATTTCAAAATTGAAATTACCCTTTGTTTACCTTACTAGCAGCCTAGAATTTGATTGGAATTACCACCCATGGGATTTTCTTCACTAATTTGCTGATATGCGTTGCCGGACTTCTAAGCGGAATCTCCCAAATCATCGCTCACACTGTTCCGATAATTGTTGAGGTCGCCTTACTCACAGCTTCCAAGTCGCTAGAGCTTTGACACTAAAATTGCTTCTATAAACGTCTACCACAATCGCAATCAATCTTTACTTTTCCTCCACAATTTGAATAATACTTCTAGATCACAAGTCGAGGGTAGCCTGTAGCTCAGCTTACCCAATCGCTTTCTGCGACTCGATCGGCTGCAAGAACCAATTACCGACCAGCGTCGTCACCTACTGTGGACCAATTTCTATCACGACTAAGGAATTTCGTTGTAAATCAGTTGGAACCGGCCGAGATCCACTCCTACTTCTCCTTCAGATCCGAGCCGACACTCACCTTCTCTTGGGTCGGAATCAATTCCGAGATTCAACTGGAAATTTTCTAGTTGCTTCTCTGTCTAGAACGCCAAATTCACCGGAACAGTCAGAATTGCACCCAAAGAAGAAACCGAAGGCTAAGGTTCAGCTCTAAGAGTCACCTCTGCCTCGTCTTCTCGTCTGCGCCACTTTGATTATCGCTTAAACCTCTGATCCGCTGAACTGATTGCAGACGATCGCACTTGCTGGTTCAGCGATCGCTCTAGATCCTCTTCACCAACTTGTCGGAATTCTGCCAAATCGCCAGAATTTTAGCATTGGAATCACTTGGGCTACTCGCCTTCCTTGAGCGATTGTCATGCAACCTCCAGAATTCTTCAGAATTGGGAATTGCTGGTTGTCGTAGTCTCTAAATTGGCTTCCAAACCGTCGAATCTACTTTGCCCTTCCACTTCGAGCAATACTTACAGAAAGTCGCGGCTAACGTCAACCTCCGGCTCTCTTTCGAAATACCATCTAGGAGATGCTCGCCTGTTCCGAATTTTGCTACTAGATCTGCTTCACCTATCACCAAACGTATCCTCGCTTGGACCACAGGAATTGGATTTGCTGGATTTACTTCTGTCGCCTTCTCGAACCGCGACTGCAGCCACTGAAGTCCACGAATTTTGTTGCAGTTAAGAAAGTTCACCGGAATCCACAAATCACTGCTCAATCAATTTCAATGAGAGTCGTCAGAATCAATTTATCAAAATTGCATGAACCACGGCCAAAGAGTGACTGCTCTGATACCATTTGTCATAACCCTAGGATTTAGCTAGAGTCTTAAAAGGAATTGGAAGGAATTGGGGGAAGAACAGAGAAGAAATGAAGGGGGAAATTGAACAGAATTAGGGAGAAAGTAAAGAGAAATGAAAGGGAGGATGGAGAGAAATTTAGAGAGAAATCAGAATATTCATTTATCATTCAAACATAATCATCTCCTATTACAATGGGCCTTTTTATAGGCATAGGTAGCTCCTTAACTAATTTCTAACAGCACCAATGTGCTCCTAACAAACAACCAAATATCTCCTATCAAACTAATATAAGCCTATTACAATATTACCCCTTTATTATATTCCTATCACAATATTACCCTTCTAATCCTCCTAGGGACATAACAAGTGGCTTGATTTGTACACCATACATATCATCTTATGATCAGCTGGCAAATATTCTAACTAAAGAGTTACCTGCAACCATGTATCAAAGGATGTTGAGTACAGCTTCTAACCCCTTTTCTGACAGCAATAGGGATATCCAAATCATTAAGAATAGGGTTAGATAGAACTGGAATTGAGGGTTGAGTGAATTCGATACCTAGACTGAGGTCTGATGTTGATGCAGGCTGAGAATCCAAAATGGACTAAGGTCTTCTCTTGAATACATAAGGAGAGCCCTTAAACCTAACTGGGGATGGCAGTCTCATTGCGACTTGATGAGTGAGCAGGTGAGTGTGGTGAGGGAGTAGATGGGATAGGCGGATCAATCTCTGATAGCTCACCAGAGCTTGTTGGGACAGATTCTAGGTTAGGAAGAACATCACTCACACTAACACTTTGGTCACCATGCTCCACATTTTCCCCCTAGCGACCAACACTAGAGGAGCCAAAAAAGGGCTTAGATTCAACAAATGTTACATTTTTTGACACACAGAACTTTCCAATGGAAGGATGATAACATTTGTAGCCTTTTTAAGAAGGGAAGTAATCAAGGAAGACACACCTAAGAGCTCTAGGGTCAAGTTTATCTCAATGATGTTTAGGAATATGAACAAAGGACACACAGCCAAACACCTTAAGAGAAAAAGGAGTATGCAAACTCAGTTCTAGAAAGTAAGAGGATAAACATTGGAAAAGACTTAACGATTTAAAATTTTAGAGGGTACTCAGTTAATCAAGTAAGCTACTATTAGGCCTCCCCCCAGAAATGTTTGGGAACATGATGATGGTAGAGAAGGGGAGCAACATTAAGGAGATGTCTCACCTTCCGTTCAGCTACTTCATTTTATTGTGGAGTATCTATGCAAGAATACTCATAGACAATTCCGTCTTGTTGGAAAAACTAATGCAAATAATGATTGAAATAGTCTCTTGGATCATCAGTACAAAAATTCGGGATAGGAGAGCCAAATTAAGTGGAAATCATTTTACAGAAGTAGGGTAAAACAGTACTAATAGCAGCTTTGTCTTTCAACAAAAAAATCCAAGTCATTCGAGTACAATCATCTATAAAAGAAATAAACAATCTAGCTCCAGAATAGTTAGGTATCCTAGATAGCCCCCAAACATCAAAATGAATTAATGAAAAAGGTCTAGAAGATAATTTATTACTAATTGGATAAGACACTCGATGATGCTTGGAAATTACACACATCACACTGAAAAGGACAATCACTCTCCTCCTTCAAGAAATATAGCCTTAGCTAACCCCTTTTAGGACAATCACTCTCCTTTTTCAAGAAATATAGCCCGTTCTGTTCCTCGACAACACCAATCATCTTCCTTGTGTCCATTGCCTAAAATTCACACATATGAGGAGAAAAAATAACACGACAGTTCAAGTCTTTGATGAGTTGATGGACATAAACAAGTTGGTAGATAAATTAGGTACATCAAGCACCTGTTTGATAAGAAGAACGGGGCTAAGATTGACCCTGCCCTGTCTTGGGACAGGAATCGAAGTTCCATTGGCTATAGTTATTTGTTCAGAAGTTTCCAGGGGTTTATAGGTTTCAGAAACATGCAGATCAGGGGTCATATGATCAGTGACTCTTAAATCTAGGATCCATATGTTATTCCTATCAGTTTTTGAGATAGAAAAAGAAACAGAATGTAGACAAGTACCTTGTTGAGCAAGGGAGGAGGTTCCATCTTGAATTATCCTTGGGAAATTCTTAAGCCTGTTGATCTCATCTGCATTCAACTGATTAAGATTAGATCCAATAAAGGATTACGTCTTATTAGTTGAGCCTCATTCTTCCTGCTCCTTGTTCGAGAGATAGGCCTGGTTCTTTAAGGCTAAACTCTTGAAACCTCCGATCTTCCTTAGACCCGCCTCCTTCCCATAGAGTTTAAAGCATGAGTCCCAAGTGTGCCGGGGTTTCCTATAATAAGTGCACCATAGCCCTTTACGATTTTGATTTTTGATTGCACTTTTGATTTCCCTATTCTAAATCTTGCTCCCTCTCCTTTATTGGACACCAACCATCTGAACTAGGTTCACTAAGCATAGCTACCCGCCAGTTCTCTTCACTTCAAACTATTGCAAACACTTCATTAAGAGAAGGCAGTTTCTCTCTTCCAAGTATTTGGACACTAACCAAATCATATTCTGCATTAAGGCCTACTAAAAACTCTACAATTCTATCTTTCTCAAGAATAAAATTAAGGATGGCAGCATCCTCAGTACACACCATTTTGATGTCTTGGTAATGATCAAGTTAAAGCCACAATCCATTCATCTTGTTATAGTATTCTGTTACAATTAAAGATCCTTGTCTAGTGCTACTAATCTTGATTTTAATTTCAAAGATCACTGAGGCATCTTGAATCTTAGAATAAGTTCATTCAACTATATCCCAAATCTCTTTTGCTGAAGACAAGAACATATAATTTTTGCTTACCTCAGCCTACATAACGCTCCATAACCACGACATGATAAGAGAATCCTCAATATCCCCTGCTATGAAAGTGGGATCAGATACCTTTGGAGCTGGTGCAGTTAGGTGGCCAATCTTCCCCCGACCTTTGAGAAAAGTCCTCACTAGCTGAGCCCATTGTAAGTAGTTCCTACCATCTAAACAATAGTATTCGATACATTCCAGGCAACTCTCCGGCTTCGGTTGGCTGATCAACTAGAGTTGTTTCTCCAGTTATCATGGATGGAATAACCTCAGAAATCTCAGACACGTTCACCGAAACAATTGGTTGAACAAGAAGGGAGCAATGAAGGCTAAACGAATAGGAGAAAAGGAAGAACAAAAAGGTGCAATAAAGGCACACTAGGGTTTAGAGGCACCATGAAAATATCGTTTGGCTTTGATACCATGTAAAGAACTAAATAAACTCTTCATAGATTCATATGTACACATACATCTCCTCTTATAGAGAGAAATACAACATAGGAAATACTACAATATTGTAATACCCCGAGAGCCCAGAGAAGTTAGTATATATTGAGGATAGTGTAAGAAATGAAACAACACCAGCTGGATACCTTTTGGGCTGAATATAGACAAAGAACTCCCGAGTTAAGCGTGTTTGAAGTGGGGAAGCTCAAGGATGGGTGACCCCCCTGGGAAGTTCGCGTAGGTCCATCAGGGTAAGTTATTTCGGTCCTTCCTATCGCTCGATGTGGGATGTTACAAATACATAAAAAGGAAAGATTACATATATACAATCTTAGGAAAGTTTCCTAAATTTGAATTAAAAAAGCATCCTATTCTAAATTTAGAAACTTCTAAAAAACAAAAGTTCTGACCAGCATACAGATAATAAGCCACTCTTTATTTTGATAATCCTTCAAGAATCAACAAGATGTCTTAAAGAGGCATCAATCTTGGTGAGGTTGATAACCCCATTATGAAAAAGGTGTCAATCTTGGTTAGGTTAAGAACACCACTATGACAATTTTGGCCAAATTACCACCATGAGAGGTCATCTCAAGGATACAAAAACACTCACACTCCAGGAATCCTCAACTAGAGACAAGATTACAAGGAAAATCTTGTATTCATAATATTTAACAAACACTCAAAGATATCTATGAAACTAAACCACAAAAGGGTACTTATAATACTCCAAAGGGAGTGAGGTTAGTTTTTCTTCCAATGTGGGATTGAAACCTATTATTCCACTATAGCAATGACTCACTAATCAACCTTACAGAGACACTGTCTTAAACAACCAACTGTCACCCTTCACAATCGAGGTCCTTCGCACTCTGTATTGGATAGTTGATCCTAATGTAAAATGTCCTTATCATCGATCCATGATCTAGAGACCTCAAAATTCCCCTGTCAATTTCCACAATTGGTTGTTTACTTCACAATCAAATGTCCAAAAATGTCAATTTCAACAATCAACCATTCACATTGATAATTTAGCTCCCAAGCTCTCTAGTTGCACAATCAACTCTATAACCAACTCTTCCCTTTGCCCTTGTGTTTCTAACTTAGTCATTGTTTATACACAAGAGATATCCAATTCCTTACCACCCCAATTACCTATTATTGCTTTTTCTTGTTCATTCATAACCTTTGCTTACCTACATTATCCTAAACAGTTTCTCAATCATTAATAACAGGCTAACTCACCCAATCATGTACAACCTATGTCATAATTCTCATAGAATAAGACATACATTCAACAGAACAATGTCATATTACATAACAAAACATAGCCTCTTCATCATAGACCTTTCTTCCAAAATCAACATGTTAATTAAGTTGACATGAAACAATACAATGATGGTATACCAAAATGATAGCACAAATTGCAAAATGGCCACATGCTCCAAAAATGGTTGTACACCATCAAAAGTGAGATTTTAAACACCTTCATGGGCTTGGTTTCCAACAATAATATACTTTGTAGAAAGTGCTAAATCACAAAGAGCTACGCATGTACACACAAGACCGTGCTCAAAAATGCACAAAACCATTTCCATTACATCACCTGAGTCACATGTAGGTACAATGCTAGAACTTCCACTTCATCCATGGGAGAGGTTCTCCCACTTCATTTTAGAAGAGATTATAGTTGCTTAGCTCACATGGATCGAGGTTGTAGCATTTCACCCATAGGAGGCTCACAAACTTCCATTTCTCTCGTAACACATGGCATAAAATGTCAATTTGCATGCCTCAAAACCAATGCACAATATATCATCACATGCACAATTCATCTTATTCCTCATAAACAATACATGCAAAGTAAATACCAAAAATTTAGGGGAAAAAATAATAAAGGAAATATAAAACAAATATATATAATAGATATATAGAAATTAGGAGAATGGAAAACAACAACAACAACAAACCTGATATAAAGGTAGACTAGCAAGAAAAAAGTGAAAAATAAATAGTGATAGAAAAAGGAGAGTTCTTCGGCTATTCCAATTGCAAGCTAAGCATATATAAACCAGATGATGACTCAATAGAGAAATCCTCTCGCACGTCCAATCCAAATCGAAAGAGGATTCACAACCTATAAATATATATATACTACTACCTAGCCCTAATCATACTCACACGAAGAAAAGAAGATAAAGACAGAAAAACTAAGGAGAACACATGAAGATAGAGAGGGAAAGTTACAGAAAAGTGGGACTGCTACAGGAGGAAAAGGAAGAACCAGTCGCCGACTAACTCCAAATTCCGGTAAGCCTTCATTGCATTCTTTGCTCCCCCGATTTCGTCTGAAGTTAAGCATGACCCACAGCGACTCAACTGGAACTTGAAGCCCCAGTTGCCGTACGTATAAACCCAGGAAAGAATCTGAATCGCATTCGGATTCCTATCGCCCTTGTCGCAGCCTCTGCGAAGCGGCGCAATGTTTATAAACATGGATGTATAAGAAAAGACGAGGCAAAATCCGTTATCCAGCGCCATAACTGTACCAGACACCCCTCTTAACAAAGAAATAAATTGCAGATACCAACTCTTACCTCTTCAACACCTCAAGACTGCAAGCCCAAAAAACGCTTTTTGTTGCAATGTGAGCTTGCCAAATACTGAATATTAGGATCTTGTGTATCAACAAACTATCAACCCAAAAGATTCAGTTGGTATTTTTGAAGATTGATAAAGGAAAGATGATCAGTTGATCTTTTTGCTAGAAGAGAAGATGGAATTCCAAAAAAGTAAGTCCTTTTAAACAAGAAGATAGTTCCTGTTTTGCTTCAACTTAGGTTTTAATAATTGAATTGTGAAAAATAAAGAAAAAGGCAAACTTAATAAGGGTAAAACAAGAAACTTACAATCACTTATTTGTCAAACAAATCAATTGGACAGCTGTAAAGTTCAAATTTGAAAAGTGGCACAGCTGTAAGTATTAAAATTTTTTAAATTACATTTTAATTTAACATATGAATTTTAAACTTTAATATTAAATTTGATATTTTTGAAATTCTTTGCTTTTAACAAACAAATTTTGATGTAAATTAAAAGAAAGACAATTCATAACTCATTTTTATAGAATTAAATTATTTAATATTTTTAATTTTTTTAAAATAAATATTATTATTTTAAAAATTAAAATAATAGTATTTAAATAAAATTATTTATTAAAATATTATATTCTAAAACAACTCACGCGTTTACAAGAGTATTAAGTTTTTTCTTACCTTATATGTTGATTTCTGGAAAGATTGAGTGTATTTAACGAAAGTGTAAAGTACTTTTTTTTTTAAACAACATAAAAGATTTTGATGGGTGTTGTAAAAGAATATCACTTTGTTTATGTAGGGATTTAAAATGTGTGATTTAGAAGTATTCAATAGTACATTAAAATGTAGGATTTAATAGTACATCACTTGAGGCGTATGTTTACAACACTTAAAATAGACATAATAGAAATTAAAGGACTCGAATTAAGTCTTGGCCACCTCTTTCCCAGTTCTTTTGCTTGTCTCTTCGATACCTGGCACAACTAACATACATGTAACGTGAAATTTTCTAGGGGTATAAAACACCCAAGTTAGATATTGATATCTAAGTGAGATGATTCAAAGGTAATTATGCGTGCAGATGTAAAATGCAACGTTAGAATGAAGTCTCCTCAAACACCTTAACCCACTGAGGCACATGATTGGGGTCAGACATCCTTAGCCCCACCGAGGGCACTGGATTCCTTCCCCAAATCACCACCCCCGCTTCATCAACCATCCACAACATCGGTGATGTATCCAGGAACGAAGAAATATGCTTCAACAAAGAGAAACATGAAGTGCAAGCCACAAGCATCACACAAATGAACAAACATATGACCAATATGGAGTTTATTGGGTGCAAGAATCACTCATCTTGCCTGTTTACCTTTCAGAGTTATTATTCACAAGATATCGGCCTTGGTTTTGCTTTCAATTTTTCTAGCGGTTGTAGGTGTTTTTCGACGGCTGTCTATTTTCTAGAAAACCTCTCGTTCTCTTTTGTTTTTCACCCTTTTTTTCTTTCGTTTCCTCTAGAATTTCCCCCTCTTTTTTCTTAGAATATCTCTCCTAGAAATCTTCACATTTCCTTCTCAAATGAATGCCCTAAAACCATTCCCAAAAGCCTTATTTATAGATATCTCCGGCGAATTATCTTCCACCATGTGTCACCTCGAGACTCTAATCTCATTATGACATGCCACTTGTGCCTTGAGATTTGTGTGTGGCCAATAGTTTCTTGCCACCTATGCCTCGAACTTCGTGTCTCATAATCACCTTCCAAGTTGTGGCCAATCACGCTTCATCACCTCAAGGTCATTAATGATGTTTAATCATGACTTTCAAATAAGCCAATAGTTTTCTTCCACCTTGGGAGTTATTAGTACTAAGATTTCATCATTACTTTTCTAACAGCCAATAGTTTTATAACACCAAAAGGCAGCCTCATCATGACTTTCCATGTGTAATCAATTAAAAGCTTCCAAATATTATGCCTCATCATGACCTTTCCTTTGGGTTAATCATATCGCGCCATATGTCGTCTTGATCTTTGTGCACAATTATTATATTCATGTGCATCAAATGAGATGGTGTCACTTGTCCCAATCCTTATCTTGCCACATGTCCAAAACCATATTTGAATAGGATTTGGAATCCAAGTTATATTTTATAAAAATTTGAAATCCATAACCATATTGGAATGTGGGCTCACATTCGAAATCTTTAAATCCCACATTTACCATTTTTACTTTCTAATATTGCACTCTCATCCCGAACTTTTCAATAATTGCACTTAGACCCCTTGCAACTTGATCCCCAGACTATCCTAAAATTTTCTTTTTCCTTAAATATTTGAATCTACAAATCTTGAGTATTACAAAAGTGATACAATAAATGATTTACAAAATAAGTAGTGGCTTGATGGGTCTTGGAGATTTAATTAGTTTAGTGGGTAATAATTAGATTAAATTAGGATGGAGTCGTAGGTGTATTTGACCAAGGTGTAAAAGTGTAGATATATATAAACTATATATATATATATAAAAGGAATATAGACCATGCATATGAACGGAATACATATGTATATACCATAGCTGGTTGGCTGAGATTAAACGACATTTGGTCCTTTTCTCCCAAGGTCTCCACCTGGGAGATATATGGGGGTATAGTCTAAATCTTTCTTCCATTGTAACCTTACCCTTAAAAATGCTAAAATAAAATAAACATATGCTATATTAAAATGGAATAAACCCATTTTACAAGATTTTAAACCATTATTAATTTACTAAATGGGTCTTCCAATAGAAAAATTGAGGGCCAAGGTTGAAGTGCTTAAAAGTAGGAGCTTGTTTTGTCTCCTTTATCTATTCTTGTTGAAGTTCAAGTGCAAGTGGAGAGGGAGTTTGAGCTTAGAAAAGAAAGTTTGAGAGATATTGGAGCTTAGGCATTAGAGTTGGACCTTCTCTCATAAGGTAATAAGCTTAACTCTATTCTTATAGAAAATACTTGTTATCATGAATACTCTTGAGGGTAAGGGATTTGATCTTCTAAAAATTTCTTAGTGCTTCTAATACATGATATAGGTTGAAGAATCTATGGTTGAGAAGATCATCTTGACAAAACCAACACCTTTTGTAAGTTTTCTTTCACTTCTTGTGCATAGTTTTGTCACATAACATATTAGTGGCATGTCTGGTTACACATTTTGTTTGCACTTATTTTGGGAGAGGAGAAGTGTCATGGGATCATATGGGTTATGCACTTGGGATCTCGAGATGTTAATACTAAAGGGTAGGGATGGTTGTTAACATAAATCAATGTAAGGGACCTTCAAGACATTAATACTCGAGTGTGGGGGCCGTGTATTCAAAGGCAAGACATCCTAAGTTAAAAGACTTGAGAATACGAAGATATGGGTTTAAGGTCTTACATTAGTGGCTTGTATGCTTGGAAACTTACTAAGCTTGTGAAGTTCATGGTTGTGTCT
This sequence comes from Diospyros lotus, assembly GCF_014633365.1. NCBI lineage: Eukaryota > Viridiplantae > Streptophyta > Magnoliopsida > Ericales > Ebenaceae > Diospyros > Diospyros lotus. Next base: position 33,650,972 of record NC_068339.1, on the reverse strand, counting down.
TCATTATTTTCAAATGTTTGATAAGAAATTGTGAGTTTAGAAGTTCATTGTTATTAGAGTTAGTGTCCTAATACTAGATTTAGATGACATCTAGAAAATGTAATTTGGGACTAATGATTCATATCTTGCAAGTATAATAAAATATATTTTCATATTTTAATAGACATATCTTCATTCATACCTCTCTAAAATATATATAAATGAATGAGTCTTTATATTTACTACTAAAGGTCTTATTCTTAAGTGCTAAGAATATGTGACAAAGACCATTGTATTCAGGATTTCTTAAAGTTATTCACAGTTCTTAGATTTCTCAGAAGGGGAATATGAGTAATCGATTACGGACTGGCACATGAGCTACTACATTTGATTAGTATGAGCTACTAATAATAAAGGATGGTGAGTCACATGCAATAATCCATAAAATGGATATAGTAGACATGTAAGTGGATGTTGGTTAAACATCTGCTAAATGTGATGCAAGTGATAAATCACATAATTGAGAGGATTAATGATCTGTCACTGACTTTGATTGTGTTACTAGTCCTTAGACCAGAGGCAATATAGTTATTTTGTATGTTAGTGTTAGAGATTTGACATTGCTAATAACCACCCATTTATCCCAGTGGGAATATGCACTGTGGTCTTTGTATGGTATGGAAGCAAGTGATTACTAATAGAATCTATTAACCTTCGACGTGAGGTGAATTGTAACACCCCACTTTTTCAGGGCGTGTTATAACTTAGGAAATTTCGGAGATATATTTTTTATCAACATAATATATCCAACACACATAACATAAATCATTCCCCGACAATCTCGTTGTACCTTCTCAGCAAATCAAACTTAAAATTAGTAAGTTAAGACATGTAACATCATCATAAATGCGGAATCTAGATCGAAACCTCAAATGGTACTTAACCGAAACTATTTTATTCATAACATGAAAGTCGTACCATCGTTTAACATGACATCATCAAAATAAAATACATCATAATCCAAAATGACATCTTACGAACCACCTACAAATAGCCGTCACTCCTTGACAATTCTTTTCCCTTTGGCACCGTTGCTTTCACTTAGAACGTTCGAATATTCCAAGAATAAAGTCCAAATAAGATGCTGAATCATCTTACATGAGCCAGGACATGTTTCCCAAGAAAGAGCCATAAATGAAGAGGCTAAAGAACATTGATAATGGCAATGAGGTAAAAAGGCATGCCTTTGAGGGTAATTTGGCCCAAGGGAAAGTGGCTATAAAAGAGGTCTTCTTATTCTTCCTAAGGGAGAGAGGCTGGAACAAAAAAGGGGGGCGAGGGTGTGTGGGATTTCTGGGCAGCTTCTAGAGGCTCTCTACAGCCTCATCTCCGAGGGGAATTTGTCCTCTTAGAGTGGGATTCTTCTTGCTGAGAAGATTTATCCTCTCGACGATTTCTCTCGAAAAATCCATCCACCATTTGGAAGACATGGCAGCCCTCTCAAAAAGGGCATCCAGGCTCTCAGTGGTTGATGGAAGTCTCTCGGCGAGGCACCATTTTCTCTAGGCAGCAAGTCTTGCGGCCAGCCTCCCGTCAACGTGAATCTCTCTCCCCCGGTTTCTCTTAGAAAGGCATGAGTCATCTCGGTAAGCCGTCTCTCGGGAAGGCTTCTTCCTGAGAGCTCCCGCAGGGTCTCCGACCGAGACCGCTTGTCGAGGTGCTTTCTAAGGTGTTCCGGAAAGATAGATTTCCTTAGAATGCCTCATGAACCTCCAAATTTCCACATTCAAGTTCCTGATACCAACACCCACACTTGGGCTTTTGACTCTTCTTTGCTCTACCCGTATATCTCTTACAGTATATCTTCTCGACCCATGATATTTTCCTATCCCCATAATAGGGATATCCGAGCACACCATCCCCATTGCCACAAGCCTCAATGCCCCGACCCAACTCCTAGGGTCCTTGGTTATATGTGGTCCCACTACCAAGGACTTTACTTCAACCTTCGACCACGTTTTTTCTAAGCATCCTCCACTTGATGCTCCAACCATCGCTCTGATACCAAACTGTAACGCCCCACTCCCACTTAAGAGTGTTACTCGTGAACAATTACCCGAATTGTCCACCTACCCGACCTTTGGTGAAGGGTGGATTATGTTTCAAGATGAAACGCCCTAGGTGGGAACTAGGCTCGTCCTTCCCTTCCCTCAACCCCAGAATTTACTAGCAGAATTGGGCTTCAACCACACCGCATTTGGTTTGAATGAAAACCACTTTAAGCTGCCCAATTGCCATTTTCTTATTTATCTTAATTCTTTTTTTTCCATCCAAGAATTTTACCGGCTTCATAAAATCACCATTTCAACCAATCCATTGATTGATCACCATTTTTGGAAGAGAAACTCATCATTTTCAATTTTTAAAAATTTCGGCATTATTCTCCAAAAATGCTCGAAAAATCTCTTTATTTTGAAAATTCCTCCGGGGCTCAAAATCAATTAAGAAATGGCCCAAAATCCCCAAAAAATCCAATTTTTTTTAAAAAATTGGCTGGCGAGGCCCTGCCGTGCGCTGGCCGTGCATGTCGCGTGCATGCACGTGGCCGCCCGCGCACTCGCACGTCCGCGATCGCCCGCGAGCGCGCCGCAACCCTACGGCCCTGCCCGCGCGCGGGCTGCAGCTTGCTTGCTGCTGCCACTTCACTTCTTTTATTTTTCTTTTATTTTTTTTCTTGGGCCTTTAAACCCATATTTTTCCAAAAAATTACACACCTCTAAATGCATTTAAAATATCCACTTCTCACATTCCAAAGCCTATTTTTCTTCCTAATTAAGGCTTAAGCAACACCCTTGATGCTTCCAGAACAACTCATACCAAAAGTGAGATTTAACCTAGGCTTCAACATGCCATATGTAACATCCTGCTCGAGTGATAGGAAGGACTGGAACAACTTATCCTGATGGGCCTACGTGAACTTCCCAGGGGGGTCACCCATCCCTGGATTACCTTAGGTCAAGCACGCTTAACTTGAGAGTTCTTTGGCAACATTCAGCCCAAAAGGTATCAAGCTGGTATTGTTTCATTTCTTACACTATTCTCGATATATGCTAACTTCTCTGGGTTCTCGGGATATTACATTCTCCCCCCCTTGAGCACATGACGTCCTCGTCATGCGACCTTACAACCGGTCCCAGACCTCCCTCCCTTGCATGGCCGATGTGGGATTCGCCTAAGGTGCCTACATGCACCCCTCTCAGGGACTCAGCGTCCTCGCTGAGGTTTGCCCCAACACCGCGCTCAGAGGATCGGGGGTCGGCTCTGATACCACCTGTAACATCCCGCTCGAGCGATAGGAAGGACCGAAACAACTTATCCTGATGGGCCTACGCGAACTTCCCAGGGGGGTCACCCATCCCTGGATTACCCCAGATCAAGCACGCTTAACTTGGGAGTTCTTTGCCAACATTCAGCCCAAAAGGTATCCAGCTGATATTGTTTCATTTCTTACACTATTCTCGATATATGCTAACTTCTCTGGGCTCTCGGGATATTACACCATAAATCTCAATCTCATTTCAATTTAAAATCAACACTTCAAAAGAATATACACTCATAACTTTGGCTTTAAAAATACATTATCAATAAAATAAGTTTACATTTCTTAAATCAACACCACAACCTAGGCTTCCATAAGTCATAAATTTACAACAAAAAGTATAATACATCATGAGCTTCAACCACAAGTTTGTAACTCTTCCTTTTCTCCTTTGACATAAAAACCTCATGAGCTCAAAAGCTTAGTAAGGGTGCATATGCAAAGTAAATACAAGCATAACAAATCTATGTAATGGCAAATGCATGCAAGCATGGTTAGGTTATTCCATCCTCACAACCCAACATGGTTTGAGGCATCAACCTACCACTTCTTTCCCACTCCCATGGCCATAGGTCTCATGTACAATTAAAGCATGCAAAGAGATACATAAAAATTTATGCAACCTACTTACAATGCAATGCAAGGCCTCCACCACATGGGGCCATCCCTTACCTTATTCTTGAACCTTCTAATCTTCATTTCAAGAGAGCTTCCAACATCATTTTCTCCCATCTAAAATGGCATTTTAACAAGCCACTTAATTTTTGCATACAAGCATACGAAAAAAATAAAGAGAAGAAAGTATAACTTGCCTTGATTTCTTCTTCTTCTTCTTCACTTTTCCCTCCATGGAAGACTCATTTCTCTCTCTTTCTTTCCTTCCTTCTTCATTTCTTTCTCCAAATGGCCAAATGAAGATAAGACTTCCTTACTTGCCATTTTATACTAGTTTTCCATATTTCAAGAATGCATCCTAGCCATTCACTAAAGGCACAATCCATGTGCTTAAGGGAAAACTAAATCTTAAGCATCAATTTTAATAAACAAGACTTCTCTCTTGGAGAAAACACAAGAAGCACAATCCATGTGCTCCCTTCTTTTAAAATCCAATCCTTTGAATTTTCAAGAATCATCCACTACCCTTGGATCAAGTCCCATAAATAGATTTCTTTTCTATTTATTTAATTTGGACTAATTTCAAGACAAGGCTCGAAAGACATAATTACATTATTTTTCATTTAAATAAATCCCACAATTTTTCAAAGCATTAATGGGTGACCATTTTCTCATTTTCTTTTTGCATTTATTTAAATCTCATATTTTCCAAGGCATTAATGGTGATCATTTATCATTTTCTTTTGGATTTACTTTAATCCATGTAATCACGCCTCTCATTAAATGCTTGAAAGACCAAAATCATTTCTTTTTGCATTTAATTAAATCCTTCTCCAACTCATAAATCCACATATATATATGCTCCCACATTTTTAATATATATATTTCTCTCAAATTTTCAAGATTATGCCAAGTGTCACTCTAAGACACAAACTTGGCTTCAAATTCTTTATCTTGGTCCTCCATGTGGCATTACCACATTAATTCACCATTTTAGCGAAAAATTAATTATTTTCTCAAATAATTCAATATCCATTTTCCCTATTTTTCATAATTAAATTCCTTTATGGAGATAAATTCCAAAACTCCCAAAATATCCTTTGAGAATTTATTAATCCCATATATCTCCATATAAATACCAAATTGGGATTTAATTCACTTACATCCCTAACTCCTCATAGGAATTATTTCTAATTTATCAAAATACCATTTATTGGACTTTACTATCCAAATTACCAAAATACCCCTCTCATAGGGCACCCTCCATCTCAAGGATTCACCACCTCCTCAAGGGTATTTTTTGGAATTTTCTCACTTTCTTTCTCATTCTCTTAGCACCGGTAACACCGGGTGTTACAGCTGTTCTCTTTCATGGCATGAGGTGGTTATAACTATTTTATAACCTTTACTGATGATTTGTCACAGCATAGTTATGTGTACTTGATGAAGTACAAGTTTGAAGTCTTTAAAAAGTTTAAAGAGTTTAAGGCTGAAGTAGAAAACCAAACTAGAAAGAGTATGAAAATTCTTTGATTAGATTGAGGTGGGGAATACTTGAGTATGGAATTTAATGACTATCTCAAGGCCAACGACATAATATCCCAGTTAACTCCTTTAACAACTCTACAGTTGAATGGTGTTTATGAGAGAAAAAATCGTACCTTGTTGGACATGATATGATCAATGATTGCCTTTGTTGATCTACCATTATCACTGTAGGGCTATGCTTTATCCACTGCCATATATCTCCATAATAGGGCTCTAAGTAAGTCTATCAAGAGTACACCATATGAGATATGGGTTAGGAGGCAACCAAGTCTTAAGCATGATAGGATTTGGGGTTGTCCTACCTATGTTTAGAAACTCAAGATAGATAAGCTAGAATCTCGTTCTAGCAAAGAAAGATTTGTGGGGTATCTAGAGCATTGGAAAGGGTACTATTTCTAGTGATCAAAGAATGTTGATTAGCAGGGATGCCATATACTTGGAGAAAGAGTTTCTTCAGGAGGGCAGTGTCGGTAAGAAAGTAGAATTAGAAGAGGTGTCTTCTGAGCCACAAGTCGAGCCTAGTGAATAAGTCAATCCAGAGCCAGTAGGTCCCAGTAATGTCATTCCACAAGAGGCTCATAGATCTAGTAGAGTATCTCATCCTTTAAAGCAGTATGGTTTTGTACTGGAGGGGATACAAGAAGTGTTCCTGTATGGAGATAGTGATTAATCTGTTGATCCTATTAAGTACAAAGAAGCGATGACAGACATCGATTATAAGAAATGGTAAGAGGCTATGTAATTAGAAATGGAATTGTTCCTATAGGGTGTAAATGGATCTATAAGAGAAAGATTGGTCCTAATGGGAAAGTGCAAACCTTCAAGGCACGGTTAGTGCCGAAAGGGTATCATAAAAAACAAGTATAGACTATGAAGATACATTTTTGTTAATTGTTATGCTTAAGTCCATTAGAATGATGCTGGCCATTGTTGCACACTACACTTATAAGATATGAAAAATGGATGTCAAAATGACATTCCTGAATGGTTATCTTAAGGAAGATATATTCATGGAACAACCTCAAGGTTTTGAGCCTTCCAATGCCAATCAAGTGTGCAAGCTTAATAGATCCATTTATAGTCTTAAGTAAGCCTTTAGATCTTAGAACATCTGTTTTGATAATGAAATCAAAGAGTTTGATTTTATTAGAAATTCGATGCTGGTATGATGATGTCAACAAAGCTATGGTTGTCCAATAAATTCTCCATGAAAGATCTAAGAAATGTGACATATATCTTCGGAATTCACGTCCATAGAGATAAGACAATAACTATAGACTCCATTACAAAAGCCAAATATATTACTGCATGCAATGCTGCAAACAAGGTAATTTGGATGAGGAAGTTTCTTACTGAATTGGAAGTGCTTTCGTCCATTAAGTTGCTGATATCTTTATATTGTGATAACAATGGGGTTACTGAACAGGCTATGGAACCTAGGTCTTACCAGAAATCAAAACACATAGAACAACGCTTCTATTTGATCCGAGATATTATGGCATGTGGAGACATAGAACTGCTAAAGAATGAAACATTCTATCTCGGATCACGTGGAGATGTACAGCTGCAAAAAATTGTGTCGTTGGAGAATGTAGCGTATCCACTGACCAGAGCACTATCACATGGTTATCTTAATCGCCACCTTGAAATGATGGGTATTATTCTTAAGTATTAAGAATCTGTAACAAAGACCCTTGTATTTAGGATTTTTAAAAGTGATTCATAGTCCTTAGATTTCTCAGAAGGGGAATATGAGTAATCGATTACGAACTGACACATAGGCTACTACCTTTGATTAATATGAGATACTAATGACAAATGATGGTGAGTCACATGCCATAATCCATGTGATGGATATAGTAGACATGTGGGTGGATGTTGGTTGAACATATGTTGAATGTGACACAAGTGGCAGATCACATAGCTGAGAGAATTAATGATTTGTTAGTGGCTTCGATTGTGTTATTGGTCCTTACACCGAAGGCAATGCAGTTTTCTTGTATGTTAGTGTAGAGATTTTCCATTGCTAATAACAACCCGTTTCTCATGGTGGGAATATGCACTATGTGGTTTATATATAACAATGTATGGAGGTAGGTGATTACTAATGGGATCCATTAACATCTGACGTGAGGTGAACATTCTATGCAATTAGTAATGGTTTGTGATTTTATAAACCCGTGGGCAGGGAGCACATGATTGGAAATGAGTTTCCAATGTCGGAAGGATTTTTGAAGTGTCATCTCAATCAGACCATGCTAGATCTTGGCATAGCTATCGAGTCAATGAGTTTGATCAGTCCATGGATCTCACTTGATTGAGATGTTAGTTAATGGAGGGATTATAGTACACATGAATCCAAAGCCCTAATAAGATTACCTAAAGTAGGACTTCTTTACTGGTAGGATCGTCTTGACATAATACTAGTTGTCACTTAGGACCTCTCAGGGAGAAGAGATGGAGATATCATTTCTTGTAGATCAAAGAGCTTAATAGGCGTCAAAATGTTTGACGTGTTTCGATTGCTACTTAGTGGTCAACTTAGAAGGTCACACATATATCCAAGTGTAGTGGTTGATTAGTGATGTAATGTTGTAATTAACTATTGATCATCATAAAGAGTTAATGATGATACCATTGAGAGTTAATTGAATGGTTTTAACTAATACGAGTAATTGTTAAGAGTTAACAGGCATGTCAGTAAGAGTTAACAGGGGACTCAGTTTCATTATGAGATAATGAAAGGGCCATTAAAAGTTAATGGTGGGCCTAGATGCAATTTATAAAAAGTTATAATGAGAAGACAAAGTCGGTCGAATGTCCTTGGAGGCTATCGACTAGACCTTGGGCGAACCAATCAACAGGTTCAAAACTAATCGATCGATCCTTGTTAATTGGTGCAAATTGGTTGACCATTTCCTCGTAATTGGTCGACCATTTCTTATAACGAAAGGCATTCAGGAATGTTCTCTTATCATTTTCTGTAACGATTTCAGCTATGAGCTAGAGGAAGGATAATAGGGAATAACGACATGCGATTTGCACGCCTCTCCCTCCCCCTCCTTTATTCCTTCTCTTTATCCTAGTCGTTTGTCCAATTTGGAAGGTGTGTGAGGGTTTAAGGTTTGAGTATATAAGTGCAAAAGAAGAAATGGCTCAGGTGGCTTACTGCATTTTTGATGCTATAATTCTCTCTCGACTTTGAGTATTTTTCTTCTTCATTCTAGAACTTATATGTAATGACCAGAGAATTAATGATCGGTCAATGATCTGTCATTAGCGGGTGCCAGCTTGTTGGAAATGAGTTGAGAGCAGGCCGAGAGTGTTACTATGATGAGGCCATTGCATATTTGGTGTGTGGTATCATAGATATGTGTCGGTGCTATAGAGATGAGTTGGTTGATGATCCCACTATGATGATGCCACTACATACTTGGTGTGTGGTATCATAGATGGGTGTTGGGTAGCAGGGGTTTGTAGAGTGGGCTAAGGGTACTGCTATGATGAGGCTGCTACATACTTGGCGTGTGATATCATAGGCGTGTGCTAGTGCCACAGAGTGGAAAGCAGACTGAGGGCACTATTGTTAGAACGGGTAGGTTCTACGGCACACACCAAGAGGGGGGGTGAATTGGTTATTTAAAAAAAAAAACTTAATTGATAGAACTTTGAAATCCTTTTGATTGAAAATAAAAAATTCAATGCACGTGAGGATAATGAAATGCTTGGAAAGATAAATGTATCAAAGAACACAAGCATAAGAAAACACAAGGATTTATAGTGGTTCGGCTTAACCAAGCCTAATCCACTACCTTAGCTTCTCACTACGGATTTTTCAAACCATCCACTAAAACCCCCTACTTAAACCAAGTAGGTCCTCTAGTCCAAAACTAGGAATTACAAACTCTTGCTTATACAAGCAAGCCCTCTAACACCTAGCTAGGAATTACAGCCACTTGCTTTAACGAGCAAGTCTTCTAGCACAAAGCTAGGAAAATAAGAGTGATACAAATGTAAACAAGATGCTAAGAGTTGGCACTCTTAGTTACAAGTTCTCTCACAATAAAAACAAGGCTTGAATGACTTAATACAAGTTAAAATCAAAGCCTTGAAGAGAAAAAAAAATTGAAGCACAATCACTGTAAATACAAACGAGTAACAGTAAGCTCAAATTAATTCATTCCCATCCATTTACTTTCTCTTGATCTCCTTGATATGTATATATAAGCTTCCCACAAGATTGAAGAGAAATGAAGCTGTTTGTGACCATTGGAGAATGAGAAACTAGCCGTTGGAGATTGAAAAACTAGCCGTCGTAAGTTTCTGTGAAACACATAGTCGACAGATCAAATAGGTTAGTCGACTATTTTATCAAATAAAACTAGCCATAGTCGACAGACAGAAAAGCATAGTCGACTATCTTATAACACAAAAATCTTATAGTCGACAGATCCTTTTACATAGTCAATAGATCAAAAATTACAAAGAGAATTTTGAAATTTATGAACAAACATAGTCGACAGATCAAAAATTACAAAGAGAATTTTGAAATTCATGAACAAACATAGTCGACAGATGAAATAGCATAGTCGACTTTCCTTTCACAATAGTCGACAGATGCAGGATATAGTCGACAGACTGAACAAGCATAGTCGACTATCCTTATGCATAGTCGACAGCACTAAACAACATAGTCGACTATCTTCTTGGAAAATCTGGAAACTTAACAGATAACATGAGAGGCACACTTGATTAATACAAAACATCACCACATATTTACATTTCTTTAGTTTAAGTAAATGTCCTCATTTTGTTTAATTTATATTTTACCTTCCATTTAATTTAATACATAAATGTAAATAAGAAAGTATCCCCCATTTGGATTCAATAAAAATATCTAAAAAATCAAAATCCATAAGAATAAAAAAGTAGAATTTGGATTTTAGTAGGAACTTAGGATTTTGCGATTTTACCACCTCCAAGATATACACTTTCTATTTCTTGAAAAATTAGTTAAAAATTATTTTATCACTAATGAATGTTAATTATTGAATTACCGGGAGTTAGTTTTTTAAAAAGAAAATATTTTCATATATGTCTCCTTATAAGGTGCTAGTTTTCTAGACTTAGAAAAATATTGAAACGATATCAAAATGAGTTTCAAGACATGATACATGAACTAAAGGATTTTTCATATGATTAAGTTTCAAGCCAAAACCTTTCATGCATGTTTCAAAATATGAAAACTTATTTTGAAGTATGAGATTAATATAAATGATTTTTCATACTTAAGATTGGATTTTCATTAAACACATTTATGTTCAAGTTGGTCTTTTGCCTTAGAACAATTTTAGCTCTATGTTGACCAACGACTTCAAAGCTAATTTGAAAAATATTTTAGGAGATTCTTTTAAGACTAAATACTTGACTTTGCAAATCTGCAACTAATATAGGAAATCATAAATCTTTTTGGTTTTCATTTTAACAAAACACTTGAAATTGATTTTTGTTGAAAACCATAGACTTGACCCATGACTTAGGTATAAAACAAGGTATTGTTTTTCATCATCAAAACTAAACACAAGGGTAGAACATCAACTATTACAATGAGGCCACTGCATACTTGGGGTAATAGATGTGTATTACCGCTACATAATGGAATGGATTGATGGGTCAGAATGGGGTGCCTTATGTCGTGATTATTATGTTATTGCATGATGGTGAGTGTGGAGCTTAGAGCATTACATGGGTTCGAGAGACTTTATGGTAGCAGGGTTACTAGATTGTACCTAGATTGTGATAGGAGCCTGTTAACTGGGTAGTCTGCATTGATTACCATTATGTCACTGATTGTGGTGCTCCATGTATTGTGTTGTTGGTATTACTCTATTATACGGTCCTACCATGTGTTGCTTGTTACTGCTTACTAAGCCTCCATTGTGATACATTTCATGCTCAATTTCGTTGTATTATACTTGCTAGGCCTCACGGCTCATCCTTTCTATTTGCATAATTCTAGGTACAGGTAAGTGAAGGATGAGAGGAGTCCTAGTGGGGCAAGTTTGAGCAGGATTAGTTGCGTATAGAGCTCACCCGAAAAAAAGGTCTTAGGGGTATTGTTAACTTATGCCATGCTGGTAGCTGTATTTTTATTATTTGGGTTTGTTATATCCCTTTTGGGACAGTCTCATGGAATGTAAAGGATAATGCTTATTTTGTTCTGTATGAGAAGAAAATGGCGGAAACATTGTCAATGTTGTTACTGAAATGAATAATCCTGATTGAGATACACTATGTTTTCATCTTGTGTGGACTTTCCCTTGGAATTCCTTTGCTAGTGGGACTTCCGGAGGTGGGCCCTCGTAGTATGGCGACAGAGCCTTTGTGTTGGACCTTCGATCATTATATAATAACCCCTCATCTCTTTCTTGTTCCCATTGCTCCCTGATTCCTTGTTGCTATTTTAGCAATCCAATCCAATAGTGAGACTATTTGTATTTGGAATCCACTTGTTTCTAAACCCATTATAACTACATCACCTGCAAGAGGCTTGGCTAGCACATAGATTATCTTGCAGGTTTCATCCTTTATTCAGAGTGTGGACTGACTAGGGCCTTCATGTTTTCAAGGGTCGAATTGGTCATCCAAAATTCTGGTTGGAATAATGAGATTGTTCGAAGCTGCCCCGGGTGATTTCTAGCATCTTCATCGGCTACAAAAAAAGTTTTTGATTGCATATGAAGTATACTTCTAAATACCCTATGGATGTTTTTTTTTTTTTTTTTTCCGATTGCATATGGTTGTTATATACCAAGTCTTGCAAGGTGATCTTGTTTTATTCCACTGAATTTATCATGTGTTTTCGAAAAAGTTTTGAAAATCAGTTAAAACCCTTGTATGAACCACCAAGTGTTAGCATTTCCTTTCAATTACAAGACTACCATTTATGTTTATGTATTGGAGACATCTTAGCTATTTTAGTTGCCATATTCAGCATATGATTGTGTTTTGAAGCTTCTATTTTGGGCTTAGCCAAGGTAGTTATCAATTTATTACATCTTAAAATATATGTTTCTCAAAAACTAGGATGTCTCATGGAACTTTTGGCACAAGTCTTTAAGAAAGATTTTTCTGAAATTACTTATGAATGTTCATGTGAACTCTACATATATAGTTCAAGATGAAAGTTTATTTTACATCAATATGCTTCTATGAATTATTAAAAACTAATAAAAGTGATGAGAAAATTTCACATAATGTGAAATGAAGTCTATTTTTTAGCAAATTTGGTTTCATGTCCATTCGAGTTTGGTATAAAATGATACGCCGAAATTAATGATGACTATGTGATACAGTGGCTTGGCAGACCAACTAACTTTAAGTTTAACATAGGAGGTGTAAAACCTTCATATGATCAGGCTGAATGTTCCAACTTTTAGAAGTTTTCTTAAAACCATAGATGGATCTCTTAAACTTGCATACTTTATTACTATTTGTGGATTCAAAGCCTTGTTGTTGTGCCATATAGATGTCTTCTTTAAGATACCTATTTAGGAATGCAGTCTCAGCATTCATTTGCTAGATCTTATAATCATAATGTGTGGCAGTGGCTATCATAATCCTAATGGACTTAAACTTATTCCATATAGATGTCTTCTTTAAGATACCCATTTAGGAATGCAGTCTCAACATTCATTTACTAGATCTTGTAATCATAATGTGTGGCAGTGGCTATCATAATCCTAATGGACTTCAACATTACAACTAGAGAAAATATTTTCTCATAGTTAACTCATTGCTTTTGACAATAACATTTTGCAACTAGCCTTGCTTTAAAGGTCTGTACTTCTCCATTAGTTAAATATTTTTCTTGAAGATCCAATTACACCCTATTGGAACTATACCTTCAGGTGGGTTACCAAGCTCCAGACTTGGTTGGAATACATAGATTTCATTTCTGATTTCATAGCCGCTTGCCCTTTCTTTGAGTTAATGTCTGATATTGGTTTCTCATAATTGGTAGGATCAATCGCATGATCCCTATCTCCATATAGAAACAATTCCTACTTTTCCTACATAATAAATCCATATCGTTCTGAAAGGTGAGATACTCTACCGAACCTTTGAGGATCTTGCGTGACGACATCTTTGGAACTAGTTTTATTGAAGTTAACTATTTGATCTGGACAAACTTGTGGTTTAGAGGATTGTTTTTCTTGTTAGTGATATGCCCTATTGCTAGATTTAGCTGATATCTATTGGAAATAGATGATTTATTGTTATAAATTAATAAAATAGTCATATCTTCATTCATACATCTCCAATTATATATGAATGAGTCCTTAGATCTCTTATTGAAAACATCATTCTTAAGTTGTTAAGAATATTGTGGCGAACTTATTTAATATAGGATTTTTTAACGTGTTCCTACTTCTCAAATTTCTCAAATCAGGACTTTATTAATTGATTATGGACTAGTACATGGTTTACTTCCTTTGATTAGTATAAGATACTAATGATAAATAATGGTCAATCACATGCCATATTGTATGAGATATAGATAGTAAACATGTAGGTGGATGTTGGTAGAACATTTGTTGAATGTGACGTAAATAACATATCACATGGTTGAGATGATTAATGATATTTTATTGGCTAAGTTTGTTATTAGAATGTTTTGATGATAAATATTTTATGCAAAACTTTAATGTAAGCCATGTTCTATGTTAAGGATGCTTTGCGAATAAACTCAAGGAATCTCGATATGTTATGATAAGCTTACTAATATGTTATATATATTGAAATTATCTTATCCTTTAGGATATGTTAAATACTCATATTTCTTAAGGAGATGTTAAGGTTGTGTTGATAACCTTAATATATTATTATATTTTATCTATTTGTTAATAAGATTGTTTTTATGTCTTATCTATGTTAATGTGTTGTTATAGGATTTCAAGGGATATTCTAAATACCCATGTTGCATTAGTGTCATGGATAAATGTCATATATCCACATGACACTTAGAGTAAGCTTAAGGTTGAAATATATCTTAAGTGCTCTAAATGTGTGGCAACATCACTCAAGTCTAAGAGCAATCTGTTTCATTTATATATATATATATATATTCTTGATGTTTAGGTGTCAAACATTAAACTTATTAAGTGAATGATCATATTTGCAAATAATAGATCTTAGGTTTGATTCATAACGACTAAATTTCCTATTTGATATTTAATATCAAATTCTTAAACTTCTCAAGTCCTGAAATCTAAGAAGGAACTCTTGAAGAGCTTATAAAGTTTAATGTGTGTTGTTTGATAAGCACAATCATTCAAGTATTTGAAAAAATTTAAATGTTGAATGTTTACCAAGCAATACATTCAAGTGTTGCTTGATTAGTCTATGAATTAAGTTTAGTTTCAATACATTTGAGTAATAAAATTTTAAAGTTTCTATCTTCCAAGAATTACTCAAAATAAGCATTAATAGTATATGTATATCATGCTTTAGAGCTTAAAGAATATATCATAGATATGATTTGTTCGTCTTATAAATGTTCTTACTTTGATAAATATGAATGAGATATCATGGTGCTCAAGTTAGTGCAACTTTGTGTTATATGTTGTGATTTAATGAATGCACTAAATAGAATGATTTTTATTTGAATATAGAAAATGAATTTTTCTAGTTGAGTGACATATATTGTGATCAACGTATTTGCAATCTAGAAAAATTCTATATGTTCTATATTAGTCAAGTAACAAGTAAATTACTTGACTTATGTGTGTTTCATGTGTGTATATATTTGATAGTGTGAATGAACGTTTATTCAGGTATTTACATCTCTATGAAATATGTTGTGTTAAGGAGAATAATGTTTCCTTAATCTAGAAAGGAATACTTTTAGTTGAGTAACATATATTGTCCTCAACTTATTATCAAAACCATGTGCTTTAAAAATATCTCATTTATTTTCTAAGACCTTCTATGTAATCAAGTGAATGTGATTGGAAAGTTAGTTTTAACAAACTTTCACAAACAACACTTGTGTTTTATATTTGAGCTTAATGTTTGTGTTTCTTATTTAGATCTTGTTGTTGATAAGAAAAATTATTTTGATAATATTCAAAACAATATATTAAAGATGATTTTTGATAAAGTTTTAATCGAGTAAGTTATAGAATTAATCGAGTATATCAAACCCTTAATCGAGTAAGGCTTAAATCAAATCAACTATATCAAAGTATTAATCTAGTAAATATTCTATGTTACTCTAGGAATCTATTGATCTAGGTAATTGAGTCTATGAGTTCATCTATTTAATCAAGTATAAGATTCTATTCTAATTGAGTAAGATAATTTTGTATAGCTATAATCGATTACAAGGTATAATATATTCTAGTATGTAAGTGTTTATACTCAACTAACTATACTTTTGTAATCAAGTATTTATGTCATGGTGTAGCAAAAGCAATCAAGTACTCATGTTTATATTAGAGTAAATGTCTATTTATACTTGAGTAATCTTGTCTTGTAATCAAATGAATATATAATAAAAATTTTGGGCATCTTTTACTCGAGTGAATGAATTTTGTAATCGAGTAATATATCTCTTATACTCTACTAATTATTCTTTTATAATCGAGTATTTATTGCAAGTTTCGGTTAAATCAAAAGTAATCGAGTAATCAAATTTATAATCAAGTATTTTTCTAATTTAATTGAGTATTTTTTCTTTGTAATCGAGTGTAAATTGATGTATAATCGACTATATTTGAGTGGTAATCAAGTATCATTAAAAAATACTCGAGTAAGGATAAAAAATACTAGAGTAATGTTGTGCTGAAGTTGAAAAATATAGCCATCGTGTAATGACCCGCTAACGGGTTTAGGTCACTCTGTTAACATTCTAGCATGTGTTGCACATTTTTATTAATCAATGATTTTGAGTAATTATATTTGATGTTTGAAGATGAAATATACATGTTTATGATCAACCATGATTGTGTGTGAAATTTCATAAAAATCAATTTTTGGTCACATTTTGTGAAAGTTTAGGGACTAAAGTGCAGATAATGAAAAAATCAAAAATTCAATTCCATGAAGCCCTAATGATGTATTTTCGATGCATAATTAGAGTTGTCGACCTTTTATAGCGTTTCGGTTGTTGAAACGATTATTTTGTCATTTTTTGAGCAAAATGACTATACTTCCTCTATTAAAAGTTATCGAAAACTAAATTATCATTAACTATTAATCTATATATATATATATATTATAACAAAATAGCCGTCAAATTTTTTTCCCGCCCATTTCCACTTTCTATTTTGATATTTTATTATATTTTGTTTATTTTTTTGCTTACCCAAAATGGAATTATTATGGGGTCATTAATTAAGTCTAGATTTATGGAAAACGTGTAGTTTTTGGAACCTGTAAATGGTTTTATTCATGATTAAATAGTATTTGGAGAATGTGTAAGCATGCTGGTATATGAAGAGGCAAGATTTAATCTATATTATTAATTTTTAAATATTAACATAAAATTTTAAATAAAATAAATTACAGAAAAATTAAATCTTTTTAAATCTTGAGATATCAAGTCATACCGCCAAATATCGACTGTCAAATATATCTTTTAAAAAAATAAATTTAATTTTTTATTTTATTTCTCATAATTTATCTCTCATTCTCTCTCAATAAAGCCACAACTCAAAACTCTAAAACCCTCAATTAGTTTTAGAACCATGCAAAAAAAGTACAAATTTTATATATGTTTATGTTACTACTTAATTTTGAAAAATAATTATTTTGTAGGTTATGTTAAATTAGTTATTTAGGTAAAATTTAATTATTTTAAATAAGTCGTTTAAGTTATTTTGACAAAATTAATATTTTGTATAGGATATTTATATTTATCATATGTTATCATATTTCTTTTGAAAATTTTATTATGTTTTATATTTTTATTATTTATGTTACTAATTTATTATATGTTGTCATATTATTTATTATTTTATATAATCTATTTATATTTATCATATGTTAAATTAATTATTAGTTTATGAAAAATGTGTAGTTCTTGAAACCTGTAAATAGAATTTATGGTTATGAGATTGTCAATTTTAAATAAATTCAATATATATGAACTTCTGTGCATCGCACGGGAGATGAACTAGTGATTGATAAAAGTATTATTAAAAAATTAATGATGTTTTAGTGAGTTATTAATTACGAAAATTGTTCTCATCATGTGATTAATTTTTATATAATATTATATGTGTAAAAGTTATATGTGTAATATATTATATTAAAAGAGTTAATAAAATAAAAAAATATTAAATTAATATAAAAAAATTGAAAATGGTGGGAGGCACATTATGCGCTTGGTAATTATTGAGGAAGAATGAGAGAAAGACATTAAGATTGGGAAGCTTGCTCCCATATATATAACATATATATATATATTGTTGGAATTTGAGCGAATACTTGTGTACGCACAAATTAAACTTAATTAGATAGATCATGAATTGCTTAGCAGAAATGTGCTCACGAGATAGCTAGAGAGAGCTCAACGTGAGTTTTGAATAGCTCACAGTAGCTTAAGCTAACTCACTCCAACTCAACTTCAACTCACCCAACTCACTCTAACTCAGGTCAACTCAAAGTAGCTGGACCTAGCTCGAGGGAGTGACACTAGTTAAGTGACGTGTCATCAAGCGAAGTGACAGTGACATGTCATCAGGTGATAACATGGTAGCTTAAATGAACCACCAGTCAATTGACATGTGACTTAACCACGTGCTGACACATGGCAACAGATAAGTCTCTCTCTCTTCTTTATGGATGAAAGGTCACCATGATGGATGGTTACACCAAGTTGGCTATGGGTAGTTATGGATGGTTGCACCAAGGTCACCACATATCATTTCACACCAAGCTGGTTATGGGTGGTTACCTGAAAGGTTCCATGCACCCTTTCTCCAAAGACAAGTCTTTTGGGAATGTGTGGCACTCAAATATAAATGGATCACCACCTACTTCATCCAAGGTATTAATTTGAGAGCTCTTTCTTTATATATTACAAAGTAAAAAGTAAAAGAAGAGGATTGAAGGATTATACAAGTATTTTTCTAGTGAGAAGAATAAGACACTAGCAAGGAAGATATATTGGGTTGTGAAAGTATTTTGGTTGTACTTTTTTAAGTTGGTAGTGAAATTGCCCTTGGCGTAGAGTTGTATTTTTACATCAAGTCGATCTTATTATTTAAAGATAAAGTTATTTCTCTTGAAAATTTTATATATAATATTATATTATAATATTAAAACAGAAACAAAAAAAAGAAATTGATAAAATAGACCACGTCAATCATGTATATATATATATATAATATTATAATTTAAATTATAATGTGAACACAAAATATAATATGTTATATATATTGGTGAAAGGAATGGAGGCCACGTGAAGTTGCCTCTCATCCCATATGTGTGTGTATATATATATATATATATATATAAGATAAAGAGAAGCGGCGGGCACGCAAGGGGCTATCCTCCTCCACACTCTCTCTCCTCCATGTGTTTGCGAATTTCACATATATTAAATATAATGCATGATATTATATATTATAATAAATAAATAAAAGAGAAAAGAAGGCCACAACGTGACCCCTTCCTCCCTTTGCGTCCAGTCCGTCTCTCCCTTTCTTAACTTCTTTATATAATGTTCTGCTACTTTCTTTTCTTTTATCTCATAGCTCCCAATTACCTCACTTCAAATATTTTAGTAGTTCCATTCAAATAAAAATTGAAAAAAAAATATCTAAGACAAGTTTCTATTTTTTTTTTCATTTCAAAAAATTTATTTCTTTTATTTCAAAATTTTTGTTCTTGAAATTATTATTTTTTGATAAATTAACTTTGCTATGCTCCTTAAAGGTATAATTCTTTGTAGTTATATCTGATTTGAATATCTGATGAATCTTAATAAAAACGCTAAATAAGGTTGCGATTTACTTTATATTTTTAAAAGGAATGATGTTCTTCCTTATAGTAAGCTCTATCTTTTGATGACCCATACTTCTCTAATTGTTTGATCTTTGATATATCATATTTATTTCATGATATTCTGTTCAAATAATATTATAACTTCATAATATATGTTATGTTGATTATTTAATTCATTAATATCATTAATAGGCACTTGGGTTCTGATAACTCTAGATTACCTTGCTCGTGGTGAAAATTATGCACACGAATAAAATTACTTATTTTGATTTAAAAGCTGATCAAATTGAAACTAGTGATATCAAACGGTGTCATGGTCGAGAATAATAAGAAGATATCCTAAATATGTCTGAAAGATTTATTCAACTAAATAACTAAACATGGAATCGGATGACATAATGTAACGACCAGTTAGTGAGTGTAGATTAATTGGTCATTATTTTTATATGTGTGGTATTTTGATATATTTTGGTCATTGTGATTAAAATAATTTAAATTAAAAAGTTAAAATAGTAAATTGGTTGTTTGTTGAAAAGTCAAAGTTAATGAGGATGTATATGTGTAGAATAATCTAAGTCAATGAGCTGAGAAGTCAAAGCATGAGAAAAATATGAATTGGGTATGAACAAGCCAAAATTAGCAATGGTTTGGGATTGGATTGGAAAAAGCCACCGAGGGTATGTGTTTGTGTAACGACTTGTTAGTGAGCTTAGGGTATTTTATTAATATTTTGATGGGTATTATATTTTGTTATATCTTAATCAATGTGATAAAAAAAAAAATTATATGTGTTGAAAAGTCCAATACTAAACCCCATAATTTGAAATTGTTACAAGCTATCAATTTCTCATTTCAAGCCTCAAATTAAAAGATTTAACAATAAACCAAAAATTTTCCAAATCCCTTCCCAATTGAGGATTAAATGCTTAATAAATAAAAAAAGAAAGGGAAACTTGTCTTATTTACTCTTTTTCTTAATGCTTGATGGACTTGGGACCCTTGTAAATTGCTTCTTATTTTCTCTAATTTTTTTTTAAATAATTCTCTTAATACTCAATTAATTCTTCACCAAGTAAAATCCCCCTTCTCCTATTTAAATAATTCTCTTAATACTCAAGTAATTCTCCACCAAGTAAATTCCTCATTTAACCATATTTATTAACTCCCAATTTTTTCTCTCACCCTTATCTTTAATGCTTCTAGAAGCTCTTTCCCTTAACTCTTAAGTTTGAACTTTTGCCTTCACTTCCCAAGTTTCTAGAAGGCTTCTTCTCTTCCCTTTAGTTGCCATCGGAGAATGCAATCCCAATTTCTACATTTAGCTTAAATTTTGACTTTTCAACTCTCACTTAGCCTCTTGGCTTTCCACACATCTCCCTTCAATACATTGACTTAGATTTTTCAACATCTCACACCATACACATAATTTAAATTTTTAAACTTATTTTAACTAATTTAAAATTTATTATCTCCCATATTACTTAATTAATTTACATAAATTATCAAGAATAGCTAGACAAAAAATTCTACTTACCCGACCTCTCTGTTACTACTTTATCGAGTTCCCAAACAAACTATCAAATACCCTCTGATAATAAATAATTTAACCATTTAGACTAACCCAAATAATTCTAAAATTAACATACCAAAAAATGGGACGTTATAGGTGAAATGTCAAATGATTGGAACGTCAAAATTTATGCGGGGATTTAATTAGAAGTGGGTTGCCAACTGTGTGTATGTATATATATAGATGTATTTCATGTTTTATTAAATGTAAAAATATATATATATAGGATTATTATATGGGTGTGTATGTATAAAGTGGGGGGCAAATTTGGAAAATAGAAAAATGAGCGAGTAGGTGAGCTTGGCGTGCAAGCCCCTCCCTCTCCATCTTCATTTCTCATTCTTCTTCTTTTCCCAGCCTTTTCTCTCTTGTTCCTTCTTTCTTTATTTCTTCTCTTTCTTTCTAATTTTTGGAGCTTCAAGAAAGTTGGAGTGCAGTCCTAGAAGGTTGCTTATTCGGTTTAATCAACGAGGTAAATTCTCTTCCTCTTCTCTTTTTAAATGCAAGTCCCATTTCTTCTCCTACTTTTCTCGTACAAGTTCTTCTCATTTTCTCCTTCTAATACAAGAGTAAATCCTTTCTTTCCGGTTCAGTATTTATGGATCCTTCATCTTGTTGTTGTGCTCTTGAAATCCCATTTTCGGATTTAGTGGGTTTCACTTCCTTACTTTGTAAACCTTTGATTTTCTCAAATGTTGTTGAGTCTTGTTGGAAGTCTCAAATGGGGTCTGATTCACCCTATTTTTCTCAAGGGAATGGCATTTTCTTGGTTAGGGTTAGAGCAATGCAAAATTTGTTGATTTTTGTGCATTTGTTTCGATTTCATCTTCATTCCTTGCATTTCGAGGTTTGAAAAGTCGACTTTCTTAGTTTAGGAATCAAATTTACTATGTTAGGAGTCGACTTTTGAGGCCGGGAGTCGACTTCTCCAAGCAAGAATCAATTGTCCAGAGATCGACTCTCGGTCAGGTCGACTCTGTATATCAAGTTATTTGTTAGGTTAACTAAAACTATATATGAAGAAGTCGACTTTATTCTCCCAAGAGTCGACTTTCCATGCTAAGAGTCAACTTTCTGGATCAGATGTTGGAAAAATATTTTTATGCATTTATTCTTACTTGAGAAATGGTTTTAGTGAAAAATATCCCTTTTGTTAATCATCAAAACACAATTAAAGGTTAAATGGTGCAAGTTGGCTCAATAGTTTTGGGAGTGGTAATGTATCCATGAGTGTAAAATGGGCAAGCCTTGCGATGTTGAGTGATGTTATAGAAATGCATTGAAACTGTCTATGTAGATTTGATAAAGAGAATTTATTAATTTAATCATAGGTGAGCATATGTTGGAATTGTTTAAAAACTTGGACATGTGTATGTGATCATGTTTGGAATGCCTAAGTGTAGCATGATAAAAATTTATGCACCTATTATTTTGTGTTGCAACTATGTATCGCATGGGAAGGAAAATGATGTCCAAAACAAACTCGGTAAGCACTTGCCTAGCACAAGGAAGAGCTTCGGCTCATATTGCTTGCCTGGTGGAAAACTAGTGCATGGGTGGACAATGGTCCACAAGTTAATGATAAGTGATATTATTATTGCATTGATATCCGATATGTTATGTGTGGCCGTGTATGAATAACTGAATGAGTGCATAAATTTTATGGCTCTAGCAGGCATGGCATGGATATATATATATATAGATATATATAAGGTGAGGTGGAAAATGCCTGGATATATAGTATGATGTGGAAAATGCCTTGATATGACATGATGAGCTAGTAAGGAATGAAAATGGATTATGTAGTTGTTGCAGGTAGTCTATTCTACTTCATTCCTATTATTCATGTCATTGATTCATAATACTTCTCACATGCTTTATATTATACTTGTTAATCCTTGCGACTCACTTTTGCTTTCACGTTATTTCAAGTAAGGGGAATGCAGTAATTAAGGGCGAGTCTAGTGGAGCTAGATGCTAGAGCCCTTGGGCAGTATGTTGTGATGCCCCATTCCCACTTACGGGTGCCACTTGTGAACAATTAACCGAATTGCTCACATGCACGGCCATTCGTTAAGGGGGAACTATGTTTTAACATGAAACGCCCTAAGTGGGAATTAGGCTTCATCCTTCCTTTCCCTCAACCCTAGGATCCATTAGTAGATTTTGGCTTTAGCCATACCATCATTATCTAATTAATTTCCATCAAGTTTGCCCAATTGCCAATTTAATTTATTTTAATTCTTTTCTTTCCAAGAATTCCGCCAGGCTCCATAAAATTCACCATTCCATCAACCCATTGATTTTCCCAAAATTTGAGGAAAAACTCAAAATTTTCATTTTTCAAAAATTTGGCATTTATCTCAAAAATGCCCAAAAATTCCTTTATTTTTAAAATTCCTCTGGGGCCCAAAATCAATTAAGAAATTTCCCAAAAATTATCTCAATTTCTAATTTTTTTTAAAAAATTAGCCGGCGGGGCCTGCTAGCCCGTGCGGGCTGGCCACGTCTGCCCCGCGCTGGCCGCGCCTACCGAGTGCGATCGCACGCCCGCGCACCCTTGCCCGTGCTCGTTCCTGCTCGGGCGCCTTGGCTTGCGCCCATTCCCGCTCGCGTGCCTTGGGCATCCCTACTGCTCGCTATGGCCCTCTACGAGCCCCCGTTATTGCTACTGCCCTCTCCTCTTTTCTTTTTTTTTTTTCTTTTTTCTTTTAGGCTTTCTAACCCAAATTTTTCAGAAATTACACATTCCAAAAATAAGCACCACATTTCCAACAAAAACCATTTTTCTCCAACACCCAAGATTTATTCCAAAATAAAATTACATCTATGGTCTTAGGCCTTCACAAGCCATTACCAACCATTAAATTACATCATATAAAGCACATACAACAAATAGGCTTCCATAAGCCATGAACCCACAAATTAATTAAAACACATGCTAAGGCTTCTATAAGCCATAAATTTACAAACCCACCATGAGCTTCCCAACTTCAAGCTTGCAACACTCCCCATTTTTTTGGCACATGAACAACCTACAAGTTGAGGATAAAAACCTCATAAGCTATTAAACTCAATAAGGGTGCAATAACAATAAGTATGAACAAAAACATATCATGTGATGCCAAATGCATGTATGCAACATGGTTAGGGCTTCCACATCCTCACAACTACCTAAGTTTGAGGCTTTAAACTACCCTACCCCACATAACCTCATGACCATAGGCCCTTGAACACAAACAACATGCCAATGCACACATTTAAAGTTTAAATGCATACTTACAACTTGCAAAGCCACCACCCTTGGGGATATCCCTTACTTTAGCATTCTTTGAAGCTTTAAACCCTTCCTAGCTTCCTTCCATCCCTTCTTCCCAAGAGACCCTTAAAGCAAAATTTAAAGAACTAAGCCACTAGCAAGAGAAATAAAGAACTTACACAACCTCAAGGTAGAAACCATACCTTTCTTCTTCTCTTTCCCTATCATTGGAAACCTTCTCCCTTTCTCTTATTTTCTTTTATCTTCTGTCTTTCTTTCTTCAAATGGCCAAAGGAAGACAAGTCTTCCTTACTTGCCAATTTATATTACCCTTCTCCAATTTTCAAGAATGAATCTATGTCATTCACTAAAAGCACAATCCATGTGCTTAAGGAAGATTAAATCTCAGCCATCCATTTCAAATAAACCAATCTCCTCTCTTGGAGAAAACACAAGAAAGCACAATCCATTTGCTCTTCTCGTTTTAAATCCAAGCCTTTGGATTTTTCAAAAATCATCCACCACCATTGGATCAATTCTTCCAATCCCAAAATTAGCCATTTTTCTCATTTATTTAATTTGACTAATTTCACCCCATCACATTTGAGAGACATAACTCATTTATTTCCCATTTAATAAAATCTCCATATTTTCCAAGGCATTAATGGTGACTAATTACCATTTACTTATGGATTTTCTTTAATTCACCATAATCATGGCTCTCATTAAATGTTTGAAAGACTAAATATAATTTCTTTTGCATTTAATTAAATCTCTCTATTTAACTTGGACCACATAATGCCACGTGTCACTCTAAGACACCAAACTTAGCTTCAAAGCTTCCATCTCAACTATCCATGTGGCATTACCATATTAATCCACTAATTTAGGAAAAATTAATTACTTCTTAAATATTAACACAATATAATTAATTTTCCTCTTTAAATAATAAAATTTCCTCATGGAATTATACTCCCAAAATTACCAAATTACCAAAATGCCCCTCTCCTAGGGCACCCTTATTCTCAAAAATCCATTACCTTCTTAAGGGCATTTTTGAAAGTTTTTCACTTCCTTTCTCATTCTCTTAACACTGGTAACATCGGGTGTTACATTCCACCCCCTTAAAAGAATTTCGCTCTCGAAATTCACTTTACCATACTCTTCTGCCCAAGACAATCACATTCTCGGGCTATATGACAAATTCTCATTCTTGAGAATCTCATAGCCTAACCATTTCTCACATTTATCTCGGGCTCTACCCATCTCAAGGTTTCGCTTAGACCTTTGGTCCTTCTGGTCTCTAGGATCTTCATCAACCAAATACCGCTTTGGCCTCCGCCAAACTGCACCACTTGTATTCCTACTGCAACGATGTTAATCTCTTGATGGATTTCCATTGCCTCAAAGCATCGCTTTGCAATTCACTTCCCATTTCCCCGACTACCGAAATAAACACGCGCTAACATTGCATCACTGATCAGTCTACCATGCTTTTACGTCGATCACACACTGTAACGTTTCCCTATTGCCAATCACACATGGCCACGATTTTATGCTGGTCCAACCAGCAATGTCTTTGCGCTGATCATCTACAGCAATGTCACTTCTAGTGCCCACAAGACACTCGGACACCCATTCCACTATGGCAATTCATCGCCACTACTTATATGCAAGCATAAGTTGAGTCGATCCTCATGATAACTTCTCATTACCGATCAACTAACCATGTAAGCACTACTTGGGAAGCAACCATTTGGCTCGCCCAACCAATTTCGACTATTTAATACATGGTCTACTACCTTGACCAACCGACCTTCATTTAAAGATATCATTAAGCATAATCGACATACCCAACACTATGCCTGGCTATTTCACATTTTAACCATAGGTGCACTACTCGAGTTCACCTCGAGTTTGGCGATGCATGCCTTATCACATTTCTAACCTCGAGCTTAACCATGCTCGAGCCACAACCTTCTCCCAACTAGGAGTTCTTTGCATAAGCACACCAAGATACTTATGCCTTTCCTATTAGCCGATACTACTCGCTTGTAGGGGTCTCATACCCATACCAGGGAACTCTTCACTAAGCAACCTCATTCAATCTTTACTCAATTCAGCTTTCACAATCATGTCCCATGTTAGGCCTTACCTTGACTGATAAACTCTACCACTAGTCAAGGATCCTACCATTGCGATTAAGGGCATGAAACCATTAAGCGACCTTCGTCATCACCCACGGTGCATGGCACAAGTGATCGGATCTTTACCATCTGCACAATCACTTATTACATCGCACTTATAGGTTTACTCGTGCCTTTGGTCCCATACCATAACAAGCTAATATGGTTACACCCCCTACCCTTGTAGCGGTCTTCTAGCCAAATTCACTCGCCTAGCTTCAATTTCATTAGGACTTTTCAATCCCACCATTTCTTGACAGAATCTTTTACTCTAGGGCATGAAACTTTTCAGCCATCTTAATCAGGCTCATTCTCAATTCGCAATAGAGACCTGACTTAAACCATGCATAATGGTTCCCCTTGTCCTTCTCGATAAGGACAATACCATGACGACAACGAATTTCCTACCACGGTCATTGCATCTTAAATCTCACAGGCACCAGCCTTCATGGCCATTCCTACTCGGCTTCCTTCTCAGCCCACAACAACAATTGGCTTTAAGGTCCTACCATGCACAATGGTTACCTTTAACCTCCCTGACAGCATCATTTCCCTGACAGCGACGATGACACCACCATGTCATCTCAAAAGACTCGTTGCTCCTTGAATCTCATTAGTCATTGCAACCAACATGACCCCCACTCTTGGGTCAGCCTTTCCCATATCACTTTGCTATCCTTATAGCAACTAGTCAATTCCTTGAGAGACTCTGGCTTTTCCCAAACTTTCTTATACCCTTTGCTTCAATCAGCTCACACCACTCGGTGTGGGACCACATTAGCTCTAATGCCACCATCATCGGCTAGGATAACCTCCTGTCATCGCTTAACGCCACATCCAGCTGCAACCGCGACTCCAAAGCCACCTACGCCACCGATTGACTACTCTCACGACGTCGCAAGACCATGGCTAGCCGTTGTAACACCCGGTGTAACCGGTGTTAGGTGGATGAGAAAGGGAGTAAGAAAACTTCCAAAAATGCTCTTGAGGATGTGCTAGATTCTTGAGACTGAGGGTGCCCTATGAGAAGGGTATTTTGGTAATTTAGATAGTGAAATCCAATAAAAGGGTATTTTGATAAATTGGAAATAATTCCTATGTGGAATTAGGTGAGTAAGTGAATAAAATCCCAAATTGATATTTATGTGGAGATATGGGATTAATAATTCATGAAATGAGAACTTTGGTAATTTAGAGTGATTCCATAAAGGAATTTAATTATGAAAAATAGGGAAAATGGTGTATGTTAAATTATTTGAGGAGAATAATTATATTTTCCCTAAGTTGGTGAATTAATGTGGTAATGCCACATGGAGGGATGAGATTAAACTTGGAATCCAAGGTTAGTGTCTTGTTGTGACACTTGACATCTTGTGGTTCAAGTATAATTGGGGTGATTTAATTAAATGCAAAAGAAATGTTAATTGGTCTTTCAAGCTTTTAATGAGAGGCATGATTATATGGATTAAATAAAATCCAAAAGAAAATGATAAATGGTCACCATTAATGCCTTAGAAAATATGGAGATTTTATTAAATGAGAAAGAAAGCATTTATGTCTTTCAAAGTGGTCTCTCATGTGATGGTGGAAAATGGTCCCATTAAATTTAAATGGGAAAGAAATGAGAAATTGGGAGATGGTGGCTAGGGACACATGGCATAATCTTGTGAATTAAGAATAGGCTATTACATGAAATTCAAATTGGTGAATTAATGGTCTTTCAAGTGTTAAATGCAAGCCATGATGTTGTTGCCTAAAAAGAAAATGAAAAAGAAATGAAAATTAGTCACTCATTTATGAGTGAAAATGGGAGGATTTATTTAAATGAGAAAGAGTGAAATTAGTCACTCAAGTGTTGATTTGTTGAAATTAGTCAAAATAAATATTTGAGAAAATGGCTAATTTTGGTATTGGAAGACTAAATGATCCAAGGGTTAGGATCAAGTCTTGAAAAGGTGAGATATATCCAATGGCTTATATTTAAGTCTTGAAAATGGATATGAAAATAGTCTCATTAAGTAAATGAGAAATAAATGAAAAATGCAAGAGATCTAATGGGTGAGATGCATTCTTGAGAAGGAGAATAAATCCAAGGGTGGGGATTTAAAGAGAGTAAATGGCATGGATTGCCAACCTATTTAAAAGTGTGTTTTCTCCTAGAGAGAAATCTTGTTTATTTGAAATGGATGGTTGAGATTAAGTCTCCCTTAAGCACATGGATTGTGCTTTAAATGGATGGTGAAGATCCATTCTTGAAATTGGAAAATGGTAGTATATAAGGGCAAGTATGGAAGACTTGTTTCCCCTTTGGCTATTTGAATGAAAGAAAGAGAGAAAAAGAAAGAAAAGAAAGAAGAAATGAGAGGAAAGGGAGAAGAAATGAAGAAGGAATCAAGGTAAGTCTCATTCTTCTTCTCCTTATTTAGTGTTCTTGTATGCAAGGAAAGTAAATATCTTTTGGAATACCA
This sequence comes from Diospyros lotus, assembly GCF_014633365.1. NCBI lineage: Eukaryota > Viridiplantae > Streptophyta > Magnoliopsida > Ericales > Ebenaceae > Diospyros > Diospyros lotus. Next base: position 33,621,955 of record NC_068339.1, on the reverse strand, counting down.
TCTTAGATGGGAGATAATGAAGATGGAAGCTCTCTTGAAATGGAGATTTAAATATTCAAGAAGAGGTAAGGGATGGCCCCATGGGAGGGTGGCCTTGCAATGGGTTGTAAATATGTTTCATAAATGTATATGTTGCATTTGGCATGTTTTTTTTATGTTCATGAGACTTATGGCCATAGGTTAGTTTGAGAACATGGTTGAAATGGTGGGTTGATGCCTCTAACCTTGGAGGGTTGTGAGGGCAAAGAAACCTAGCCACACTTGCATGCATTTGGCATCATATAAACTTGTTATGTTCATATTTATTTGGCATTGCACCCTTATTGAGCTTAATAGCTCATGAGGTTTTTACCCTCACATGTAGGTTGTGATAGCATGGTAAAGTCAAGGCAAAGTGAAATGGAATGGGAAAGCATGGAAGAAGATTCAAGTGTATATTTTGGCTTATGGAAGCTTAAAGCCATTACTAACCATTAAATTACATCACATGAAACACATACAACAAATAGGCTTCCATAAGCCATGAACCCACAAATTAATTAAAACACATCCTAAGGCTTCTATAAGCCATAAATTTACAAACCCACCGTGAACTTCCCAACTTCAAGCTTGAAACACTCCTCATTTCTCTTGGCACATGAACAACCTACAAGTTGAGGATAAAAACCTCATGAGCTATTAAGCTCGATAAGGGTGCAATGACAATAAGTATGAACAAAAACATATCATGTGATGCCAAATGCATGTATGCGACATGGATAGGGCTTCCACGTCCTCACAACCACCTAGGTATGAGGCTTTAAACTACCCTACCCCACACAACCTCATAGCCATAGGTCCTTGAACACACACAACATGCCAATGCACACATTTAAAGTTTAAATGCATACTTACAACTTGCAAAGCCACCACCCGTAGGGCTATCCCTTACCTTAGCATTCTTTGAAGCTTTAAACCGTTCCTAGCTTCCTTCCATCCCTTCTTCCCAAGAGACCCTTAAAGCAAAATTTAAAGAACTAAGCCACCAACAAGAGAAATAAAAGAACTTACACAACCTCAAGGTAGAAACCATACATTTCTTCTTCTCTTTCCCTATCATTGGAAACCTTCTCTCTTTCTCTTACTTTCTTTCATCTTCTGTCTTTCTTTCTTCAAATGGCCAAAGGAAGACAAGTCTTCCTTACTTGCCAATTTATATTACCCTTCTCCATTTTTCAAGAATGAATCTATGCCATTCACTAAAAGCACAATCCATGTGCTTAAGGAAGATTAAATCTCAACCATCCATTTCAAATAAGCCAATCTCCTTTCTTGGAGAAAACACAAGAAAGCACAACCCATGTGCTCTTCTCGTTTTAAATCCAAGCCTTTGGATTTTTCAAGAATCATCCACCACCATTGGATCAATTCTTCCAATCCCAAAATTAGCCATTTTTCTCATTTATTTAATTTGACTAATTTCACCCCATCACATTTGAGAGACATAACTCATTTCTTTCCCATTTGATAAAATCTCCATATTTTCCAAGGCATTAATAGTGACTAATTATCATTTACTTATGGATTTTCTTTAATTCACTATAATTATGCCTCTCATTAAATGCTTGAAAAACTAAATATAATTTCTTTTGCATTTAATTAAATCTCTCCGTTTAACTTGGACCACATAATGCCATGTGTCACTCTAAGACACCAAACTTAGCTTCCATCTCAATCATCCATGTGGCATTACCACATTAATCCACCAATTTAGGGAAAATTAATTACTTCTTAAATATTAACACACTATAATTAATTTCCCTCATTAAATAATAAAATTTCCTCATGGAATTATACTCCCAAAATTATCAAAATACCCTTTATTGGACTTCACTATCCAAATTATCAAAATGCCCCTCTCTTAGGGCACCCTTATTCTCAAAAATCCATTACCTTCTTAAGGGCATTTTTGGAAGTTTCTCACTTTCTTTCTCATTCTCTTAACACTAGTAACACCGAGTGTTACATATCTGTACACAGATATCACAACCAAAAAGGTCATTGGGGAGTTGTTTTGAGGGTATGTGGAGAGAGTTTAATTTGTATTTATAATTTTATCGCCCTTTGTTTTGGGAATGTATGGGCAATTAAGCCCTAAATAGATTGTTAAATGAATGATGAAGTAATTATTTATTTTGGCTTCTAGTGTTGGTGAGCACGCTGGGAAATATATTTACGTTGGATTTCATTTGTATTAATTTTGCAAGGACCTCATCTTGGATTCCTATGTTAGCAGGATTTTTGGGAGTGGGCCCTCACACATAATGCCTCATAAATCATGTTTATTGTTAATGTGTACATTAATTGATTTTATGTTATGGTTGATTGTAATTGGGGCTATATGATAAATGTACATCCATGAACATGATGATGTGCGTAATATATGATCATATATGAGCATATGTTGGGAATATTTAAGAATATATGGTCATGTATGAATATAAATGTTTTAAAATTTGCTTAAATGTTGCATGATGATTAATGCACACAACGCACAATGTCCAGGGGATATACCCATAAGCTCAGTAGACGAAAGTCTGATGCAAGTGAGCTTAGGCTCACTATGGTCACCTGATGAAAATTAGTGCATGGAAGGACCATGGTCCACAATTTAATGTTTATGTTTGCAGGTACAAGTTAGGTATGTATTTTTAGGCCTTGGGTGTAAGTGTGACTTATATGGGCCCTAGTGTCGTATGTGTGCATGCATGCATGTATATACTCAATAAGGGTGAATTGAGTAATTAAATTTTTCTCTCTTTTAATAAATATTATTGATTAATTATTTTATTTAAGAATATATATTTAAAATAAATTATATTTGAGATTAATAATTAATGCAAGCCATAAGATATAACAAAAATAAATAAAATAAAGTACAACACAATTTATAGTAGTTCGGTATTTTCATACACTATAAGAATTTGAGGGTTTTACCCATACACGTAAATGTGGGTAAAAATTACTTTATGTGTCAACTATATTTTTCCTTACACATAATGCAAATGTCAAGATGTATGGGTAAAGGGGGGGGGGGTTAGGAAATAACTTTTATATATGTGTGGGTAAAGCTTAATATATTACCCACATATATATGTGTAGGTAAATATTTTTGTATGTGTAGGTATTTTTATGTCAGTAAGTTGTAATTGTGACATGGCTGATGATGTGGCTTTAATTGGATGATGATGTGGCTTGACACATGTATTTGTTTATGTGTAGGTAAAGTTAAGATTATGTGTGGGTAATAATATAAAAAATAATTTTCATATGTGTGGGTAAAAAACATTATGTGTAGGTAAAAAAAATATTATGTGTGGATAATAATTTAAAAAGAAATTGAATATGTGTGGGTAAAAAAAAATATAATGTGGGTAACAAACATATTATGTGTGGGTAATAATATAAAAAAAAATTTCCATATGAGAGGATAATTTCCATATGTGTGGCTAAAAAACATATTATATGTGGACAAAACTAAAATTTTATATTTAAAATTTCAATTGTTGCAACATCTATTACAATATAATTCAAACATATACGCACCAAAAAAGTCATAAAGTCACAAGATAAGCATAAAATCATGAAGTCACCTAAAAAGTTCAAACATATATGAAAAAAAATATATAAAATAAATTATTAAATCTCGTCGCCAAACTCATATTCAGTAGAATGGAGGGAATGGTTGGAGTTGGATGGGTCGAGGCGGGAATGGCCGAGGCGGGATCGTCCTTATAATACCCCAAATTTTTAAACTCAAATATGAGATGATACCTAAGGTTATTAGGTTCTAATACTTGAGGAAATAGATCATTTCAAAGGATTATAGAAGCCTTGAGACAAATGTTCAGTTTCTGACACTAGGGGCAAAATCGTAAATATTGAAGTCAGGTAAAAATTGTAATTTATCTAAAATCTTGGGGTCCTAAGTGTAATTTATCCATTTTCTAGGGACAAAAAAAATGCAATTAAAAATGACCTGGGGACTAAGTTGCAAGGGGTCTAACTATAATTAACTAAAAAGTTTGGGCCAATGTGTAATCCCTAGAAACTTGTGATTGGATCATTAAGGGAATGAATTGAGCCAACTAACCATTGGAAGCCATGATAAGGCACAAAAATCAAAGTGTGAGGTGGCAAGAGCAAGGGTGTAAATAGTTGGGAAGATGCGTACGTGAATTTACATTTCAATTCAATTGTGGATTCCAAATCTTATTTAAATCAAAGCCTTTGCTTAGTCCTCAAGCTAGGGACACATGTATAGCAATGAATGGATTGCTTGGAAACTAAGGGTGCGTTTGATTGGAGGTTGGAAAGTGGGGTGGAATTCCAATTCCATGGAATTCCAATTCTCACCCCATCCCCTAGGAATTCCAATTCCTTGATTTCAAGGAAAATCTCCACTTTTTGAACTAAAATAGAATTCGAATTCCATGGAAAATAAAAGTTGTTTGATGAAATTTCCTAGAATTTGGATGGAAAATGAATTCCATCCTCATTTTCCACCCCTATCAAACGCACCCTAAGATAAGGCCTTATGATTGCGGAACACAAATTAAATTCCATTCCACCTTTGGATCGCTTTACAGTCTAAGTCTTCTCAAAGTCGTCCCCAAGTCTTCTCCAAGTCTTTTGCTTAGCTTCCAAGATTACTTAAGCCTCCAAAAGTCTCCAAACCTTATCCTCAAGGACACATGGCAATCAACCATTGGCTACTTTGGAGATAGGATTTAAAGTCTCATGATGACACGACACGTGGCGCGATTTGGTTCGCCGAAGTTTCCTATAAATAAGGGCTTTGGGGTTATTCATTTTGGGCACCAAGCAAGGAGGAAAAGGAAGGGAGTTTGAGAAAGGAAATGCTGCCAAAAGAAGGGAGAAAATTGGGGGAGAAACGAGGGAGAATGAGCCTCTACGGAGTTTTCGGGTATTTCCCGAAGTTCATGCCAAGCAGTAAGAAAACTGTGAGAAAACCCATTCTCGCTTGATTCTTATTGATCACTCTTGGGTTTCATTTGTGAATAGTTTATTGCTTACGTCTTTGTCTCATTTGTTTCGAGCATATTCTTTTTATTTTGTTGCATCGGTTTGAACACGTTGGCTTTCGTGCGTGGCAAATGGCTTGCATATCATATTCCTTCTACTTTGTCACACAACATCACATGGTTGGTGGCTTACATCTCATATTTCCTTGCTTTGAGCATATCTCGCCTATATATATATATATATGCATCTCTGTGTTGTATTTTATGGTTAGTTGGTGGGACTGAAATTTGAACATGATGATTAACAGCTTGTTGGTGGAACATCACGATGATCGGGGGGGCAATCTCGTGCCTAAAGGTAGGGCTGTGCCTAGAGGTGAGGCATGAGGGGTTGGACCACGATCACGTGCCCAGAGGTGGGGCTTAACCTAGAGGTGAGGCGATGTTTAACACAAGTGCTGGAAGGGATGATGGTGACTCGGGAAGGTTTTATATTGATATGATCTTCGGAGATTTGTACTTATTTCTGCATATTTCCTGGCTTAATTGCTTAATGCTCTTGCACGCATGGTTTTCTTTCTTACCACTCACTTAGATATTTTTATCTAACTTCGGGTGTTTTATACCCCTGGAACATTCAACGTTCCAGGTATATTGAAAGTGCCAAGTGTTTCAGGTTCCATTTCAAGCGTGGGTAAGGAAGTGATGCTCAGCTAGTTTAGGACTTTTGGTTTCATTATGTACCCTTGTAACCCAAGTGATGTATTGTAAATATTAGTTAGGATACTCAAGGTTGTAAAGGGTGTGCGTGGGTGTCCTACAGTTGTACCTGCTGTGATGTGTCGTGTTTTATGGAGTATTGAAGGTCGTATACATTTCTTGTACTTGTAAAGGAAATCTAGTGGAAACCCCTTTACTTAGCTTCGGTTAAGCTTGCAGGTTCGATCCAATGCTTCCGTTGGCAAGGGTTTCCATAACACTCGTAGGTGATGTCTTAATTATATTTCAAGTTATTACGTATTTGGAAAAGTGGGGCGTTATAGTCCTGAACTATGATCTAATGGTACATGTGGAGTAGATGGAGGAGGCATAATATTCTTCGCAATCAACACTTGTCGCAGCATGTTTATGTCTCCTTGGAGCTCTCGAAAAAAAGACTTGTATTGGTTCAAATCTTCTACCAATTGATTGTAAGTTGAATGACTGGACTCCTCACTAGTGCATGTTGTCCCAGAAGTACTAGGAGATCATTCCCAACCAAACAAGTGAACAGATTGTCGTCCAAGAACCTTTTCTAAGATATCCTTATCAGTCATTTTATCTGGAGGATTATCTCAGCTCAGCTGTATCATTTGTTCCTGTAAAAAAATGCAACATATTCTTAGTCAACTATTTTTAAATTAAAAATATAGTCTCAATTATCCACACATGCGTAACATTTATTAATATGTGTGGGAAATATAATTCAAAATAAATGTCACATCAGATAAAATTTTACCGAAAAATATCCCACCAATCTCTGAAAGGGGAGGGAATTTTTTCCGCCAAAATAAGTGTGGGTATATCAATTTACCCACACATAATAAATGTGGATAATGTAACGAGTTTGTCTAATTTAATTACCCACACATATTACTATTATGTGTGGGTAAATACCTACATATAATATGTGTGGGTAAAACTTTCAAATTCTTTTAGACACACACCTAGTCCACTCTTCCAAGGTCTAACCACCCTTAGGGTTCCACTAAATTAATTTCACAAAGGTTTTCACACTAGTTCACCTTGAAAACTAGATACATATCTCGATTACAAAAGGTTCTAGGAAACCACTATACCAAGATTTTCTCCCTAGCTTACCTTGAAAACTAGATACACCTAGATTTTAATGGTTCTAGGAAATCTATACAATCCTTTAAATGTTTACAAATAATTTGTCCTCACTTGGACACAAATAAGCAATTAAACACAAAAATATACAAGATAATAATATTTAAATGAATAAATAAATTAGTGACCTCGAAGAAATTCGAAGTAGACTCGAAAATATTTTTTTTCTCTTGCCTTGTGGCTCTTCAATTGGTGTGCAATAATACTTTGTGAGGCTCAGATTGCTTGGATGATAGCTTGAAAGCGTTTGGGATCTTTGGGGTGCTTTGGATTTGCAATGGAAGCATTTGGATGTCTCAAAAATGAGTTTGGATATAGACATTTTGGACACTTTTTCAATTGTTAAAAATCTGACTGTTATAGGTAAGAAAGCTTAACTTAAATTTAATATGTGCACTTATATAACTAAGAAAATTTGTAAATCAATTGACAATAGAAGGCTTGGGTTGGTTGGAGGTCAAGGGTTCGAATCTAGTGGCATGCGCGCACAATTGTTAAATTTTTTGTGATACATTTGTTATAAAAATATTTTATAAATTAATCTAAAATATATTTAAAAAATATTTTAATAGAAAATAATATTTTTGATAACACATATGCTATGAAAAATATTTAATAAATTAATCTAAAAAATATTTTTAATAGAAAATAATATTTTTGGTAATACATATACTATGAAAAATATTTTATAAATTAACCTAAAAAATATATAAAAAATATTTTTAATAGAAAATAATAGTTTTAGTAATACATATGCTATGAAAAATATTTTATAAATTAATCAAAAATAGGTCGATACTAAAATTAATATTTTCAAAAAAAATACTCTTTTTGTTAATCACCAAAAATACTATAATTTGTATATTGAAAATTTTATTTTTGTTAATCATCAAAACTTAATTAATATGAACAAATTGGCTCAATACATATAGTGTTGCGTCAGATATCAACACTAAGCACCCAATGTGTAATACTTGAGAATTTTATAAAATCATATATTTAAGGAAATATGATATTTCCCAAATGATTATGAAAGTGTTGAGGTAAAAGTGTAATTTTTGAATTAGGGTAAAACTACAGTTTTCGAAAAAACCGAGGCAAGAGTGCTATCTTTGAAAGGTTCGAGTCAAAGTGCGATAGTACAAAGACTCAAGCCAATGTGTAATAGTACAAAGCTATAGACTAGGTATAATTTTTGGAAACCCGTAACTGGGTTATTAAAGAAACGAACCGGCATAATGGGCTGTTGGAAGTAATGATGAGGCACACAAACCAAGGCACATAGGTGGCGGGGCATGTGGCAAGAAACTATTAGCCACTTGGAATTCATGATGACGCCTCATAAATGACCCCGAGGTGGCGACACGTGATTGACCAGGAAAGTCTAAAAATAAACCTCAAGCTTAACCCAAAGCATGCTATTGGGATTTGGGCCAAAACTAGGCTAAATTGAGAGGGTTTGAGGTGAGGATTGTATTCTTGAGAAAGAAGGGAAGGTTTTGCAAAAAGAAAGAGTGAAATCGGTGGAGAAACGAGGGAGAACGGGCCTCGCTAGAAAAATTTGGAGCTTCAAAGAAGATTGAGGCAAAACTACCAAAAAAAATAGCGAGGTAAGTTCGGTTTAAGCTTATATTCCTGTAAAGGGGGAAGAAAGGTAGCCGTAGGAAAAAATAGGGGACAAATTGGAGCTAAAATGAGGGAGATATAAACGAAAACCAAAAGAGTCGCTCGTTATCACTAAAGAAGAAGGCGACGTGTGCAATGCACGCGCCAAAACAAGCTGCGAGTGGCAGCCTGTGGACACCCTTCCCAGGGCGTATGAAGGCATGTCCTAGCTCGTTTTCCCCTGCAATTTCCTAGAAAAATAAGTTAGACCAAGTAAAACAAGATTATGTAAAAATATATGATATTTGAATTACAGAAACTAGTGTTTTTTGCAAAAACCTAGGCCCGCTTGCTGTGAGCAGTAACTTCTAAAGGTAAATAGTTAAGGTGAGTGGTTCTTGCATGTCTGGTGACATCCTAGACATCTATTATTCAATTTGCATGTGATATGTGGCTTGCATAACATGTGTTTCTTTGAAATTGCATTGTATCTCTATCTGTCATGCATCTCGATATTTGTGGTTAGTTGGTGGGTTGTCATGTGTGATCTATCACGTGGGCCTGTGTAAAGGGGCTAACCACGTAGGCCTATATAAGAGGGCTATCTCGTGCCTATGTAAGGGGGTCGAGGAGTTCGAACATGACAACATCATAGCATAGCTACCAAGGGAAGATTTCTTGACATGTCTGCATATTGCATTCGCACACACTTATTTCTTTTCATGAATCACTCACTAAGATGTTTCATATCTCATATCAGCATATTCAAACGCGTTAGGTACCTTGGAGACAAGCAAGAGAAAAGGCTAGGAGGTGGCCAAAGTTTAGTTTAATTTTCTGTTAAACATGTACTACAGATCTTTGTATAAAAAGGAGTTATTGTAACCTTTGGGTTTTTCTATCTATTTCTAAATTAGACGCTGTGTAAAGAGGCTACTCTATGGGTTTAATTTGGGACTTGTGTGTCACAATTGTATAAACAGGGGTTACGAAAGGCTTGGGTTTATCTTTATGCAGTTGAGGGTTATGTGTTGTAATTATTATGTACTATGGATAAGAAAGTTGCAATGATAAGGGATTATTTGTTAGATTCTTGGGGATGTATGATACAATTTTATTTGTACGAAGACTACATAGTGAAAATCCTTATTATTTAGCTTTTAGTTAGTTTTCAGGTTTGATCATTTGCTTTCGTTGGTAAGGATTTCCATAATGCTCGTGTGTGATATTATGAAGTATTTAGAATCGTGTATATTTGAAAAACGGGGCATTACACAATGTGTCTCAGTTATGTCATTAAGTGTTAATGATAACAACGGGTCAAAAGTTGACTTGCTGAAGCATTGAGAGTTGATATACTTCATGTCTGGGATCAAAGGTTGACTTGTTGAAGCATTGAGAGTTGACTACATTGTGTCTCGACAGTGGACGGGAGTCAACTCCCAGTGCTACCTCAGTTTCACTTGGTATGTTCCACATGTCAACCAATTAAGGAGGTGGGGTGATTTAGTCGAGGGCAGTGAATTTAGATGTGTAAGAGTGAATTGGAAGGATAAAAGTTACTGTTTGCTTCACTTTGCTATTCTTTGTTTTTGCTTCTATCAATTTCTCTTACTACTCCAGTAAATTAACTGAACATGAGTGTCAGATTGAACACTAGGTGTGGATGGACTAGAACCACCATAACGTGAGGTGGATTCAGTCTTGATACAAAAACAGTTTTTGTATCCTACTTGACATTGGACACCAGGTATTGATTTATTATTATCCATGTGATGAACATACGTGTTACTTAAATATCCAAGCTATGTATGATGTGTGTATTTATGCTTTCGCTGTGTATATTTGATACACGTAAAAAAATTTAATTTTATTTACTCCACCATATGTGAATTCCGTCATATTCAGGTGTAACTTCTCATATATGTGTTTTTATGTAGGATCTCGAGGGGAGTATGTTGCTTGAGAAGTGGGAAGTTGTCTTATGAGTGGGAAATGAAGCTTGTTGTAAAGCCATTAGCTATAGGGATAACTTTTGTAACTCTCCATTCTGGCAATGTAATGACTTTAAAAGACTATTTATATCTACCTAATGCATTTCGAAATGTAGTGTCCATTCCAAGGCTTGTAAGGGATGGTTATGAACGTTCTTTTTCTAGCAATATATGCCATATTCATTATCGTAATGAGGTTGTTGGCAAGGGCATTATGGTCTTTACATATTAGAGTTGTACGAAAGTGTCAGACAGAGGGATGTAAGTGTTGCATCCACTAGTAGTGGGAAGTTTTTTGCAGTGACAGTGTTGACCTTAAGAAATGATGGCATCTTAGACTAGCTTATATAAATGAGAGGAGGATTAACGAATTGGCGAAAAGATGATTAATTAATCTAGTAGGTTCTGAACTGAGACTAACTTGTGAATCCTGCCCTCTCAGTAAAATGGCTAAGTTACCATTTGTTAAACAAAGTGGGAGAGCTAGTGATTAATCCACACAGATGTATGTGGGTCATTCTCTGTTATGGTAATAGATGGTTATAACTACTTCATGACCTTTATTGATGATTTGTCATGGTTTGGTTATGAGTACTTGATGAAGTACAAGTCTGAAACCTTTGAAAAGTTCAAAGAGTTTAAGGCTGAAGTAGAGAATCAAATCGGAAAGAGTATTAAGATACTTTGATCGAATCGAGGTGGGGAATACTTGAGTACAGAGTTTAATGACTACCTCAAGACCAATAGCATAATATCCAAGTTATCTCCTTCTGCTACTCCATAGTTAAATGGTGTTTTTGAGAGAAGAAACTGTATCCTGTTGGACATGGTACGTTCAATGATTGCATTTGTCAATCTACCATTATCATTATGGGGGTTATATGAGAAATGGTATGGGAGGCCACTTAGTCTTAAGCATGTTAAGGTCTAGGGTTATCTCACTTTTATTAAAAATCGTAAGACAAATAAACTAGAGTCCAGGTTTGAAAAAAGCAGGTTTGTAGGGTATCTTCTTCATTATAAGGGATACTATTTCTACTTTCCCAATAATCAAAGAGTCTTGATTAGTAGGGATGCCATATTTCTGGGGAAAGAGTTTCTTCAAGACGGAGACATTAGAAAGAAAGTAGAGTTAGAAGAGGCGTCTTTTGAGCCTCAAATTGTGCTTAGTCAGAAAACCAATCCTAAGCTAGTAGGTCTCAGTAGTGTTATTCGACAAAAGGCGCACAGATCTAGTAGAGTATCTCGTCCTCCAAAACGGTATGATTTTGTAATGAAAGAGATACAGGAAGTGATCATGTATGGAGATAGTAATCAAGATGTTGATCCTACTAACTATGAAGAGGCAATGTCAAATCAACTCTAAGAAATGGTAAGAGGCTGTGCAGTTAGAAATGAAATCCATGTATTCCAACCAAGTTTGGACTCCAATGGATCCACTTGAAGTAATAGTTCCTATAGGGTGTAAATGGGTCCTGATGGGAAGGTGCAGACCTTCAAAGCACGGCTAGTGGCGAAAGCTTATCATCAGAAGCATGGTATTGACCATGAAGAGACATTTTCGCTAGTCGTTATGCTTAAATCTATCAGAATGAAACTGGCCATTGCCGTACATTATGATTATGAGATATGGATGTCAAAACGGTGTTCCTAAATAGTTATCTTAAGGAAGATTTATTCATGGAACAACCTTGTGGTTTTGAGTCTTCCAATGCCAATCAAGTGTGCAAGCTTAAGAGATAAATTTATTGTCTTAAGCAAGCCTCGAGATCTTAGAACATTCGTTTTGATAATGAAATTAAAGAGTTTGGTTTTATTAGAAATCCAGATGAACCTTGTATATACAAAAAAGTCAGTAGGAGCACGCAAGCTTTCCTAATCTTGTATGTGGATGACTAATTGTTAAGAATATGTGACAAAGACTTTGAATTAAAGATTTCTTAAAGTGATTCCTAGTGCTTATATTTCTAAGAATAGAGCTATGATTAATCAATTACAGACTAACACATGGGTTACTACCTTTGATTAATATGAGATACTAATGATAAATGATGGTGAGTTGCATGTTATAATCCATGAGATGGATGTAGTAGACATATGGGTAGATGTTAGTTGAACATTTACTGAATGTGACGCAAGTGATAGATCACATGACTGAGAGGATCTATAATCTGTCATTGGTTTCGATTGTGTTACTGATCCTTAGACCGAATGCAACACAGTTGTCTTGTATGTTGGTGTCTGAGATTTACCTTTGCTAAGAACCTCTCGGTTACTGGGTGGGAGATGCATTGTGTGGTCTTTGAGTAGTAATATATAGAGGCAGGTGATAATGAGATCCATTGACCTTCGACGTGAGGTGAACATCCTATGCGATCAGTGGTGGTTATGATTGTATAAACCTCTAGCTATGGTATACTTGATTGGAAAGGTGTTTCCAATATCGAAAGGAGTTTCGATGTGTCATTTGGATCACACCACGCTAGATCTTGGCATAGCTATTGAGTTAATAAGTTTGATTAGTTCATGGCACTCACTCGATCGAGATGTTAGTTGATGGAAGGATCACAGTACATGGGAATTGAAAGCCCAAATAGGTTTTCTTTGAAGTATGATTTCATTACCGGTAGGATTGCCCTGACAGAATGATAATTGTCACATAATTGTCACGTAGGGTCTTTTGAGGTACATCGAGGAGATGGAGAGATTCTCTTTGTAGATTAAAGTATTTGGTCAACGTCAAAGTGTTTGACGTGTCCTCAGTGCTACTTAGTGGTGAATCTAGAAGGTCACACGCATATCTAAGTGTAGTGGTTGATTAAGTGATGAAACGCTATAATTAATTAGTGATTTGTCATTAAGAGTTAATGATGACACCGTTAAAGAGTTAATGGATTGAGTTCAAATTAATTAAAGCAATTGTCAAGAGATGACAGGCATACCGTTAAAAGTTAACGGGAGCTTTGGTTTCATTGTGAGAAAATGAAAGGGCTATTAAGTCTTAATGGCAGATCTAGATGCAATTTATAGAAAATTGGAACAACGGAACATAATCGGTTGATTAACCTTAGAGGTGGTCGACTAGATCAAGGCTGAACTAGTCGACCAGATCTTGTTGATCGATGAAAACTAGTTGACTAGTTCCTCGAAATCGGTCGACCATTTTTTGGCAGTAATATCACGATTTAGCACGATTTCTTATCGTCTTCTATAATGGTTTGGGACACATGGCTAGGGAAAGTGACAGGAGAACAATGGGAAGGACGACATGCATCTAGCATGCCTCTCCCTTGTCCCCTCTTTCTCTCATAGTCGATTTTGTTGGATTTGGGGCGTTTAGGGTTTTTGGGGTTTGATATAAAAGGTATGGAAGAAGAAGAACATAAGAGCTTTTGTTGTTTTGGCTATTGCAATTGTTGCATTCTCCTCTCTCAACCAAGAGCATTTCTTCTTCATTCCAGAGCCTGTAGAAACCTTCTCTTCCCTAGCTCCCATTTGTTCCAGATTCCATTGTTGATAGTATAGCAAAGTCAATCCAATAGAGAATCTATTGGACTTGGGATCTTTTTGTTTTGAACCCAGTAGTTTTCATCTCCTGAACTTAGCTTGGCTAACACATAAGCTAAGTTATTGGATTCATTCCCTACTCGGAGCGTGGACTGACCAGACCCTTCATATTTTCGGGGGTCGAATTGGTCATCCGAAACTTGATTGGAATAGTTGGACTATTCGAGAGTTGTTTGGTGAGGACCGATTACTACCTCGGGGTGGACTTTCAACCACTTCATCAGTAACGAAACTCTCTAGTAAGGTATACATCTAAAAGCCCTATGGATGGTTTCATTTCGTATAGCATTTGGTTGTTGATACTGGGTCTTGCAATGTGTTCTTGTGTTTGTTTCTACTACATTTATTGGTATGCTTTCGAAAATGTTTTGAAAATGGTAAAAACCCTTGCATGAAACACCAAGAGTTGGCGTAATCCATCACTAGTATTAGAGCCTCGGCTTGGTATTTACGACCTATGTATGTTTTTTTTGTAATGTGTGTGTTTCTGGCAAAGAATAGCTTTTTGTTTTGTAGGTTTATGCAAAAATTATCAATTGTTTTCAACCATCGGTTGACTGTTCTCAACGTTTTACCTTGAGAGCGATCAACTGGAGGTAGAATCGATCGATTGAAGCAGGGAATTGGTTGATAGCTTTGAGAAAGCAGTCGATCGGTTAGAGCAACTCATAAATTGGGCGACTAGTGGCTTTATTGCCATCGACCGTTTTTGGTTCAGTGGGAGGTTGTCAAGCTATTCTTCAAAACGATTGACTGGCCCATTTGAAACCCAAAATCGATCAATCGTTCAAGGCATTGGAAGATTGTTTCGAACCCTTTTCGGTTGTTGTTTCAATACAATGAGATTGCATTCAAGCATAACCAATTAGTGCTCATGATATGAGGTAGCTCATGATATGAGATATAAGTGGTCCAAAAATGATGCATATTATATTAACATGGAGATTTTAATGCGCCATATTATTCAATGAGATTGAATGGATGTAATCATAGAATTTGTACAATATGATTGTATGGATGAATGTTACAGGTATTTGATAAATGGTCTGTAATAATTAATTTTTCATTCCATTCGTGATTGTAATGAGACATAAGTCTCCTTATTACTTTCATTTTTGTTTTAAAAAATATATAATATATTTCTTTATATAAAATGAAGATGAAGGTATCAAGAGTTGATAACTCCAAGGAGCAAGAAGGCCAAGAGAAATTTTATGCTCATGAGATGAATACCCACAGCCAATGAATACTATTAATTAAATTTAGAGACTCAGATCTAATTAATAAGCACTAAACCCCTATCTTGCATGAGTCTAATGCTTGATGTTCTATGTTCCACTTCTTAAAAATATCACCAACTTATTTACTCTATTATTTACAAATTTTGGTGGAGATACTACTAATTAGAAACAACATTACAACAGAATGTAAATATGTAGAATTGCTTAGTAAGCTTTAGCCAGCTCTAGTAAACTCCCCTCATGTTTAATAGACGGGATTACCGATTCCTCTATAACTTAATAGACTTTGAAATTGTTTAGTAGCCCCAATAATAAAATTCCAATTGAATAAATTGATGGTACTACAGGATAGGCCACCCCCCCCCCCAAAAAAATAAAAAATAAAAAAAGAAACATAGAGTTGTTTGACCAATATATTTATATTAATGCTATCTTCATATAGTGAATAAAAATAATCATGCGATTGTATTTCATCGTTTAGTTTAATGAGATAAAAGTGCCAACTTATATACTATGTTATTTAAAAAATTTGGTGAGGTGAGAATGGTTTAATTATATAAGCTGGTTAACAAATTGATTGAATTTCAACTATAATTATTTGATAAAATACGTAACTCACCTAACCTAATGCACTAAAATATTTTAAGTTTGAAGCCTTTGTTAGAATTTATCAAACACTTTATTTATTACATCTATTGCTTACACCATAGAGCGAGCGAGTAGGTTCACAAAGCATCGGCTAAAGCGAAATCATGGTGGCCTCTTTCGTAGTCCCCTTTTAACAAATTCCAAGAACACCACAAAAGCATAAAAGAATGGAAATGGGAATCGGAGGGATATTATGGTGGCTGTAGCATTAAGGTAAACCTGCACATACAATATACCCTGCTGCTAAGACAAAGTAAACAATAACAGCAAGGGGGTGGGGTAAGAAGAGAAACAGTTCAACTTAGATAACAGAATACTCTTCACTTGGACTGGATGCTATGTATTGTGCAATTGTTATCACGTCTTTTTAAATGCTTCTTCGTCAAGTGTAGACTAGTGGTACGAGCTTCCGACCATTTTACATTATTAGTTAATGAAAATAAAAATTGAGAAGTTGAAACTGTCCAAATAAGAAGGAAAACGAAATTGGTATTCTATGAGTTACACCATAGGCTACATAATATAGTTGAAGTGTCCAAACTACCCCTCACTCAAGGCGGTGAGACGCGAAGGGTATTTTTGTCATTTATGATACATTGTGTAGCTCATGGAGTACCAATAGCATGGTCCTAGGACCAAAAACCCTTGGCAAACCTTTTGGCTAATCAATAGTCAAACCTACCTACCTACCTAGTATCTGATCTAGTCAAATTTACTCTCTGGTTGATTGGCCAATGCCTAAAACATAATCATTTCACCCTATCTAGTCCAACCAACTAACCAACCAAATCTAGTTGAGATGAGAGGTTCGGTTCTTCTAACTTCTAGGTAAGCAGGCACATAAAAGCCTTTGTGCCAATCCTCTGGAGAAGAAAAGCGGGATTGCAATTCTGGATTGTGTCCTCTGAACAAATATCTTACTAGAACGTGACACCAACAAGTATTACTTGATAGGCCATATTCTTAAGAAGCACTTAAAAAGTGTCTCAAACTATGCGTAGTACAGGAATAAGCTATTCCCAGCACCACAAGCAATCACGTTCCCTCTTGGATGCCAAGCCAGATGTAGTAGTTTAGAACTGAAGTCATGGGAAAATTCACTACTTCCCAATCTAGAGTTTTCGTGACCTGAAACATTGGAGGAAAAAAAAAAAAAAAAGGTAGCAGGTGACAACTAGGAAAATGCATTAGAAACATTGAAAGAGGGGGTAAAAGGATGTTTCATATTAGAAGTTGGGAATTCCACCTGGTCTGTAAAACCCTCGAGCCAAGTTGCTGAGTGATGACCTTCTAGCCCTCGGAGTGGGTTGAAGATGTGGTCTCCTGCATTCAAAGACAGTAAGAAATCAGTAGAGATATGACGTTTGAGACACAAGGTGAGTATGGGTATCCTGACATGGTATAGACATCAGTAGCTCCTCCAGTTATTGTTACAGGTTCATAATCTGAAAAGGGAACATTTTAGGATTCATATTGTGGGGAATTCCATCTTGAGTTAGATTATTTTGTTAAGACTAGATAGCGCAAACCAAACATAGAAATCAATGACAATAATGACAGAAAATTAATGTGGTTCGACTCAACAACTTACTTCCACAACAAACACTAAGTAAATCAAACAAAACTAGCTAACCTTGAGGCTTCAGATAACTGGTCACATCAGACACTCTGGTTGTCAAGCTGTGGAACACACATTCAAGACACAATCGCAATAATCTGGCTAAATCATCTCAAATATTTTATGGGTGTGGTCCCTCAATAACTAAACTAAGAGTTGCCAATTTATAGGCTAATAAAATCACAACCCTATTGGGATTAGGTCTCCTAAACATATACTTATCTAAGAGACGACTTCTCCATCAAACTAACCTTGTCAGATGAGATAAACCAATCACAATATAATCAGAACTTGAAGAGTTATCTAACAATTGGGATTAGGTGTCTCAACATATACTTATCTAAGGTACTTTTTCTCCATCAAACTAATCTTATCAGATGAGATAAAACCAATCACAGTGTAATCAAAACATGAAGACTTATCTAACAATTCCTCCTTCACTCAAATTATCAAACATGCTCAACAACTCACCCAAAACATAAATCATGGGCCAAAACTATGCAAGCCCAAACAAGAGGGGTCACACATACCTGACTCACTTGATAATCAACTCCAGCCAGTGAATCTGATCTTTAAAACTCTCCTACAAGCATCTTCTTCAGTCAGAACTTGCATCCTCCCTTCAATTACGGCCTTCTCAACAACAATAATCACGGCAGCACAAGCCACATGGCAACAACAACAAAACTGTCTTCTACTTCAAGGCAGCAGGTGGCAACAACTTCACTCCTTCATCAACCAACAGTGTGAAGGGAGCAAAGCTTCAAAAACTGACACCACGACAACTCCCTCCCTTTACCCACAAACTCCTTCACACAGGGATGGCAAATTCATACCCAAATTGTAACAACATGTTGACTTCAATCAATGGTGGCAAGTGTGCTCATAGCAATAATCGGGAATGGAAACACTTCTCTTATTCACTTAATCCACGACTAGAACAATGGACCCTTTTTCAACAATGCATTGCTTCTATCTATCAGCAAGCTTTCTAGCATCATTGTTTCAAAATTGCCATTTGGCGGTATCATCCTCACAGTAACAACTTCAAATTAACATCATATCATCCTCATGAACGTCCCACAACATCATATCTCCACATCAGTGCTGGCAATAAACTTTTGTTGGACTAAATCTCACAGTAACAGATTAGACTAGAAAAAAAAAACCCCAAAACTAATCTCTCACAAATCAACCACAAACCCTCTTTTATTTTTTTGTAATTTTTTTTTTCTGTAAATTGTGATCAAACCAGGCTTTGCTACCACTTGTTAGGATCATACCCGCACAAAGTAGACATAGAAAACAAGAAACAATAACAACATAGAAGATTAACGTGGTTTAAATCAACAACCCATGTCCACAACAAACACTAAATAAATCAAACCGGACCAATTGACCTCATGACTTCAGGTAACTAGCTAGTCACACCATACATCAGGGCTTTGGTTATCAAGCTATGGAACACACACTCGAGACACAACCACAATAATCTGACTATATCACCTCACAGATTATTGTGTATGGTTCGTCAATAATTGAACTAGGGGCTACCTATTTATAGGTTACAATCACAACCCTATTGAGATTAGGTCACCTAAACCTATCCTAGTCCCCTAATCAAAACCAGCATCAAATAAGATTATTTGATGGACTTCTTCTTCATCATAATCTTATTAGATAAGATAAAACTGATCACAATATAATAAGAATTCGAGGAGTTATCTAACATATTTTAGTCTATTGAGGTGAAGAACATTGAGATAACATATATCCATCTTTTCTATTTTTGTTCTTGTTTCTTGTTTTGATGTTTTTGGATTCTTGATATAGTGTTGTTTCATAACACGTGGTGATAAATATTAAAGAGGTTAATTTAGATGAGGGCTTAAACTTTTAAACAATAACTAGATAATATTTTCTCCTTTCTTTTGTATAGTTTTATTTTTTTGCTAGTTTTTTATAATTAATTAGTGGGATATAATTTTGTCATACCTCAACTTCTAAATATTATTGGTATGATTTGGATTGTGTGGATATTGACAATGTTGTGGTAAAAAAAAAGTGACATACTTAGCCAAAAAAAAAAAAAAAAAGAAACAAAAACCAATGAAATAATCTAACAAAATGGCATAAAAGTGTTCTGTTATAATAAGTTTTTTACTATTAGAAAAAAGATATCACATCATAGTATCATTTGTAAATTTTGTTGTACATTAGATTCCATTGAATTCTCTAGTAGCTCTTTTGTAGCTTGTCCTCCCTGGGCCGGGGAGGGAGGGGAGGGGAGGCTCTTCCTCTAGGAGAGAGGTTCTCCCAAAGAAGGGACGACTTCCGAAGTCTCCCAAAAAACCTGACCAGAAGTTCTCCCTGAGAACCCTAATGAGTTCTCCTGAAGAAGCACCTATCACACGCCACAATCCACCCAATCGAGCCAACCTCCCGGGGAAGAGCATGAGAGAATCTTTTCCTAGACAACTCCACCCATTGTCCCGGACAATGTGGCCTGCTTAAACACAGGCTCTCCTTCCTCCAGGAGACCATTCCTCCAAAGGGGTTTCTCACAAAGGCCCTCTTTCAAGCTTAACTCCATGACAACCGCATGTGGCCGGACCAACACCGCGTCCACGTGTCCCAGTTATGGCCGAAGGGTATAATTACCCTCAACCCTTTGGCTTCTGAATCTTCTTTCCGACCCTTGGACTTCCAACACTGGCACGACCACAATTCTTCCAGAGAAACCTACTTCTCCCGAACGACCTTCATTTGCATCTCACTTACATTTCATCCGCATCTTTGCTTCACCATTGTTAGTGATGTGCCATAATGCTAGTTTTGGATGACGTTTAACGTGCGTTTAAATCAATGTTATTAAAGGCCCAAGGCGCACCAAGGTGCAAAAGGGTGTTGGAGCCTAAGGCGAAAGGTAAGGCGTGAGTTTGATGGAACTAGGTGCATGCTAACTAAAAAAAAAATATATATATATATATATCCTAGTTGAAAAATAAGGTATGAAATATGTCCTAACTTCTAATAACATATTCACAAGCATGTTATTAAAAAAATTAAAAAATTCAACATATACTAATGAAAAAAACAATAAAAAATGCCAAAAAATGCAATATAAAAGTCTTTTAAGTCAACTTAAATTAAACTTTAAAACAATTTATAGGTCTTAAGATTAACTAATTATACATTTTAAATAATCTAAAAATCATCCCCATCATCAAGATCAAACATTTCCATATTTTTATCATTAGAAGTATCATCGCTAATATCTTCTTCTACATCATTTCCCTCTCCATCTTTATCCAGTTCAAATTCAATTGGAGCATTTGAACTAGTAGCCCTTTTACTCATTATCAAATTTTTAGTTGAAGCAATAAATTTAAACCTTAAACAGTAAAAAGTTCAATAAAGTAATAAACAGTAAAATAAAAACCCTAAAAAATAGTTAAAAAAGCTTAGGCGCGCCTAAGCCCAAGGCGCCTTGGGCCTAAGTTGGCCTGCGCTCGCCTAGAAGCATTTCAGGCGCCCAAGGTATGCCTTGCACCTAGGCGCGCCTTTAATAACACTGGTTTAAATACATTTGATGTATCTTTGTATATATTGATAAAGACAAGTTTTCATCATTCATTACTCTTCAGTTTGTTGTATTCATGAGTCCTTAGATTTCCTATTTGAGATTCTTATTCTTAAGGTGTTAAGAATATGCGACAAGTTCTTCGGTAACAGGATTTCTTAAATGGTCTTGGTCTTTAGATTGTTTAGATGGAGAATCTGATTAATCAATTATGGACTAGCATGTAGTTTACAACCTTGATTAGTATGAGATACTAATGGTTAAAGGTGGTAATCACATATTGCATAGCATGTAATGTTTATAGTAAACTTGTGGGTAGTTGTTAGAGAATAATGCACTAAATGTGACACCGATGATTGATCACATGGCATAGTAAATAATGATCTTGTCATCAAATTGTGATTGTGTAATTGATCCTTTAACTTGAAGTGACATAGTTGTATTGTGTATTGGCAACGATGTAAAAATCAGCCTAGGCGGCCGCTGGTCGCCGCGATTATGGCCGAATCGACCCCCTTAGGCACCGACCAGGCTAATTGGTATCGAGCGACACCTAGTCAGCCACGGTGGCCACCTAGTCGCATGAACTACTTGGGCCGCATGAATCGCCTGGGCCACCTAATCTATTTTTTATAAATTGATTGTTAGGTTTTTTGTTTCTCCTTACCCCTTATCTCTCTCGTCGCTTTCCCCTTCTCTCTCTCGTGCACCACCACCGATCGTCTCTTGCGGAGTTGCCATCGTTGCTTTCCATTTATGACTTAGCCTCTCTCGTTGCACGCCGCCGCCGTCTCTTGTGGATGGCGGACTCGCCGCCGACTATCGTTCCACTCTATGGTTTCTGGTTCCCTCTCTCGTCTTCCTCAGCCTTCAATAAGCAATAAGCAAGTAGCAAGCAACAAGCGTTGCTACAATTGCTATTGCCTTTGTTTTTTTTATTTAATTTATGTTAATATTTGTTAATGTGTTCCTTTGTTATTCGAATATTTGTTAATGTTTTAAATATTTTATTATTTGCAAGCAAGCAACAAACAAAGCCAACAAGCAGCAAGTAGCAAGCATTGCCTTTGTTGTTGTAGCAGCTACTTGCTGTTGTTGGCTTTGTTTGTTAGCTAGTTGTCTATTTTAATTCAATGTCAATTTACTCAGGAAAAAAAATAAGAAAAAAGGAAGTCATGTCAGATGGGATTGCAAGTATGGGAGCATCGTCTGATGCCGCCTCAGTTCTTAAAAGGAAGTCAAATGATGTTGGATGGGAGTATGGAATGTTAATTGACCGAATAATATGGATAAAGTTAAATGCAAGTTGTGTGGTAAGGTTATGTCTGGAGGAGTTTACAGAGTAAAAGAACACACCGGCCACATTTTTAGAAATGTTTCTGCATGTCCAAAATCTTCTCTGGATGATAAAGCCAAATGCAAGAATGTTATTGCCGAGGCAAAGAGTAAGAAGAAGAATAAGGAGGAGGAAGATTCGATGAGATCCTCTGTTAATATTTTTGAAAAGGGGAAAGGGGGGGATGATGAAGATGAATTGCAAGAGTCAAGGAGCAAAAAAGTGCCTTGAACTCTCAGCTCTATGGATAAGTTTGCAAGCTCCACCAGTCCTGAAATTTGTTTGAGTGCGAGAATGACACAAAGGCAACAAAATATTAGTGAAGTATTGTTTAAAGAGAGAACACAGATTCTTCATGGATATTGTGCTAGATGGGTGTACGAAGTTGGTATACCTTTCAATGATATTGATCATGATAACTTCAAATTGTTTGTTGAGACGGTTGGTCAATTTGGGTCGAGCTTCAAGCCTCCTAGTCAATACCAATTGAGGGAACCGTTATTAAAGGAAGAAGTTAACAAAATGGAAGAGTTACTGAAGAAGCATGAAGAAGAGTGGGCACAAAATGGGTGCTCCATTATGACAGATGCTTGGATAGACAAAAAAAGGAGCATCATGAAGCTATGTGTTAATTCTAGCATGGGTACTACTTTTCTTTCTTCAAAAGAATCATCAGATGAAGCACATACAAGTGAACTCATCTTTGAGTATGTGGATAAGTGCATTGAGCAAGTTGGGCCACAAAATGTCGTTCAAGTAGTAACTGACAATGCTGCTAACAATATGGGAGCGACAAAGCTGAAGAGGCCAAATATCTTTTAGACATCATGTGTTACTTACACCATCGATTAGATGCTTGAAAGTATTGGAAAAATGTCGAGGTATAAGAAAGTCATTGATCAGACCAAGAGTTTGACAATCTTCATTTATATACACCATAAGACCTTGTCCTTAATGAAGTCATTTACAAAGAAGAGGGATATAGTGAGACCAGGAGTCACTAGATTTGCTTCTTTTTTCCTTACTCTGTAGAGTTTGATGGAGAAAAAAGCCCCATTGAGGACAATGTTTACCAGCTCTGAATGGGAGGAGTGTAAATGATCAAAGACTGTTAAAGGGAAAGCAGCTTATACTACTGTGATGAGCATTGCTTTCTAGAATGGTGTAACTTTATGCCTTAAGGTTTTTCACCTTTGGTGAAGATGCTTCAAATTGTTGATGCAGATAAAAGCCTTCTATGGGCTTTTTATATGGAGAGATTAAGTAGGCAAAGGAAGACATTAAGGAGACCCTAAACAATCTTGAGAAGAACTACCAGCCTGTTATAGAGATTATTGAAGCAAGGGTGAAAGATAGACTAGATAGTCCATTTCATTTGGCGGCTTACCTTTTGAATCCCATACTACCTTTTCAAGAATAAGAATATACATCTTGATAATGAAGTGATGGATGGGCTTTTTAATTGTGTGGAGATGTTTTATCATGGTGATGATCATTGTGAATTGCAAAGTCATGTTATAAATGTTGAGTTACCAAAGTATACTCGTAAAGAGGGAGCTTTTGGAAAAGTGTGGGCAGCTCAAGGGTGTGCAAAAAATGATGACAATTATAATCCAAGTATAAAATTCCTTTAATCATTTTCTTAGTTCCTATTGTGTATTAGTGTATAAATTTGTTTACTTTATACTTGTTAACCTATGTAGTTACATGGTGGATGACTTATGGAAATCAAACTCCAAACTTGCAACGAATGGCAACAAGGATACAACCAATAGTTCATCAAGTTGTGAAAGAAATTGGAGCACTTTTAAAGGGGTTAGTGTATATTTTAAAATGTTTTTAATATTTTAATTTTATTATCCCTATGAAAGTATGAACTATATTTCTATAATATCAATTAGTTATCTATCATTTAAATTGATATTGTTTTTATTTTATTTATGTAGATACATACGAAGAAAAGAAATAGACTGGATGTGCATCGATTGAACAATCTTGTCTATGTCCAATTTAATGCGAAACTGATGAACAAGCAAAAAAGGTAGAAGGAAAGGAATATTGATGTGCTATTTGCTAGTGATGCCAGTAATGCACAAGGATGGATTGTTGATGGAGGAGATGATGAAGAAGTTGAACTTGGTACGAGGCTCACTTGGCAAGTGGTTGGTGAAGCATCCGGAGCAGACGAGATGCTTCAACATCGAAGAAGTTCTAGAATGAGAGAGCTTCATGAAGATGATTTTCAATCAGAAGAAGAAGATGAGCAAGAAATCAATGAATTTGATTTTGAGTCCAATAAAGATCACGTGCTGGAAGAATATGGAGAGAAAGAAGTTCAATTAGATAGTTTTTAGTTGGATTCTTTAGACATGGTTTATATTGCATTATTCTTGCTTTTGCTTTCTTGAACCTAGAACTGATATACAATAATTTGTTTTCTCAAACTTAATTACATTATTTCACTTGTTCCAACTTTGATTTACTTGAAAATTATATCAAAATGTTAAAAAAAAAAAACAGTTTTCCTAGGCCCCACCTAGGCGCTAGGCTCCAGTCGGGCGCCCGACTAGTGCCTAGCGCATTTTAGAACACTGTGTATTGGTGTGCAAAATTTGTTGATGCACTGAACCATCCAATTGCGAAGTGGGGACATTCATTTATGTGATCTCGTATTACTGATGTATGGAGGCACGTGTTCACGGATAGGATCTGTCACCCTCATTAAATTGGGACGAGTGTCCTCTGTGGTATACTGTCAGTATGACGGGGAAGTCCTTGCCTGAGGTAGTGAATAATCAGGAAAGAGTTTCTTGAGGTGTCATCTAGTCATGCCGATGAGATCAGATACATAGTTACCAAGTTTGTGAGTTTATTATGCCATGACTCTCGTTCTATTAGGACGTTAGGTGATAAAAGGATTATCTTACATGGTAATTGAAGACGATGAGAATATGGAAATTGAATCAAACTTTTATTCCATTAGTTCTAAAATCCTTTACATACTCGGTCCCTATTTAACATGTACATAGAGAACAAATATGGAAACATAAAATTAAACCCAAATAATCAGCTTAAACATTCCAAATATTGGATCTCATTATGGCCTCAATCTCAATCTCTTACCATAATCTCCTCCAAATCCTCTTCAAATCATTCAGGATTTCAACACTCCCCCTCAAGTTGAATCGTAGATGTTGATCATGTCTAACTTGCAGATAAACTTTTCAAAGCTAGACCTCTGTAATCCATTAGTGAATATATCTGCCAATTGTTCTCTAATAGGGATATAGGTCATGCAGATTGTCCCTTTCTCAATTTTCTCCTTTATAAAATGTCTGTCAACTTCTATATGTTTAGTCCTATCGCGCTGAACAGGATTATGGGAAATACTAATAGTAGTTTTGTTGTCGTAGTAGAGTTTGATGGGGAACTCTACTGTGATATGTAGTTCCTCCAAAAGCTTTTGTAACCATAGCCCTTCACACATCCCTTGTGCAACAGCTCTGAATTCACCTTCGGCACTACTTCTGGCTACCACACTTTACTTCTTACTCCTCCATGTTACTAGATTTCCCCAAACATAGGTACAGTAGCCGGTAGTAGACCTTCTGTCTTCTACTGAGCCTGCCCAATCTACATCTATATAGATCTCTATCTTCTTACTGTCTCTTTTCTTAAAGAATAAACCTCGCCTTGGTGAGCCTCTCAGATATCTGAGAATCTTATATACCGCTTCTAGGTGACTCTCCTTTGGTGAATGCATATGCTGACTGACCACACTTACAACGAAAGCAATGTTAGGTTTAGTGTGAGATAGGTAGATCAATCTACCTACTAGCCTCTGATATCTTTCTCTATCCACAGGCTTTCCAACGTCTTCCATTCTTTTCCCTACCTCAATCGGGGTATTGCTTGGCTTGCAACCAAGCATACCAGTCTCAGTCAAAAGGTTAAGAACATACTTTCTCTGAGAGACACTAATTCCCTTCTTTGATTTGGCGACTTCCATTCCTAAAAAATATCGCATTTGACCTAGGTCTTTTACCTCAAACTCTGTGGCTAAGACCTTCTTCAATCTCTCCACCTCTCCTATGTTATCTCCGGTGAGTATGATGTCATCGACATACACGATCAGAATGGTTCTCCTTCCATCATTGGATTGTTTGAAGAAGATAGTATGATTTGACTGTCCCTGTTGATATCCTTGATTCTTAATTACCTTCGCAAATCTATCAAACCACGCTCTTGGTGATTGCTTGAGCCCATATAGAGATTTCTTCAACCTACATACTCTGATTTCTTTTGCCTCGTAAAATCCTGGTGGTAGTGTCATGAATACTTCTTCCTCTAGCTCACCATTCAGAAACGCATTCTTGATGTCAAACTGATGGAGTGGCCAATGAAAGTTTGCTGCCAAGGACAAGAGAACCCGTATAGTATTTAGCTTTGCTACTGGTGCAAATGTCTCAGTGCAGTCAATACCGTATGTTTGAGTGAACCCCTTTGCAACTAGGTGGGCTTTGTACCGTTCTACTGTGCCATTCGCCTTGTAGTTCACCATGAATACCCACTTACAACCCACTGGTTTCTTCTCCCTTGGCAACGTCATCACCTCCCAAGTTCCATTTTTTTCTAATGCCCTTATTTCTTCCATCACTGCTTCTCTCCATTCTGAAATCTTCAAGGCTTCTTGAATATTCTTAAGAATCTGAATTCTGTCAAGGTTAGATGTAAAAGCACGACACTTGGTAGAAAGAGCATTGTAAGATACAAATTTTGAGATAGGATGGAGAGTACATGAACGAGGTTGTTTTCTAAGAGCAATGGGTAAGTCATCAATATTTTTTACCTGGTCAGGATTGGGTTTTGGCTCATGAGTAGTCGGAGCTATCACCGGTTCAAACTCTTTTGGTGCTTCAGATGCAAGAGTCTCATCGGGCTTTGATTTAGGTCCCCCTGAGTAGACAAGTGTCTCCCTGTTTGTTTGTTTTCCCACACCTCCCCCTGAGTTCAAGATTCCTTCTGCGTTGGACAAAGAAGGAGAGGGTGTATTGTAAGGGGTAGACTCAAAGATCGCAACATCGAAGTCGGTGTCTGAGGGTCGAGCTTCATTCAAGGACTCCCCCTAAAGTGAGTAGTAGGGAGTATGCTAAAAAAAAGTGACATCCAGACTAACATATAATTTCTATAAAAAAGGGTCATAACATTTGTAACTCTTTTGAGTAGGAGAGTAACCAAGAAAGACACATTTGAGGGCTCTAGGATCCAACTTAGTACGTTGGGAGGCGTGAATGTGGACAAACACGATGGACTCAAAAACACGAAGTGGGAGAGATGAACTGAGCCGAGAATCAGGGAAGATCTCCTGAAACTTTTGGATAGGGGTTGCAAATGAGAGAATTCAACTAGGCATTCGATTGATGAGGACTGTAGAGGTCAGAATGGCATCACCCCAAAAATTATTTTTCATGTTAGAGGTGAACAGTAGGGCATGAGCTACCTCAAGAATATGCCGGTTTTTCCATTCAGCAACCCCACTTTGTTGGGGGGGGTGAACATAAGAACTCTGGTGAATAATACCTTTGTCTTGAAAATAGGAGCCCAAAGAATGATTGAAGTACTCAGTGCCATTATCAGTACGAAGAATTTGGATTTTTGTGTGAAATTGGGTGTAAATCATAGTATAGAAGTTCACGAAGACAGAACTAACCTCAGATTTATCATGTAGTAAATACACCCAACAGAAACGAGAAGGTTCATCAATAACGGTAATAAACCATTTTGTGTGCGTCCTATTAGGAACTCGTGAAGGCCCCCAAAGGTCATTGTGAATCAGAGTAAAAGGCAGTGATCGTTTATAAGGACATGAGGGAAAAGTAGTCCGAGGATGTTTTGTAAGTTCACAGACTTCACATTGTGATCCAAGGGAGCTTTATTCAAACAAAGTGAAGGAAACAAACGTTTTAAATATTGAAAACTTGGATGGCCCATTCATTTGTGCCATAACAAAAGGTCACTATCCCTGGGACTAGATGCAGAATTACAAATAGGAGGATGACACTGTTTACTCATGTGAGTGTCATCAAAGTAGTAGAGTCCCTCGCATTCCTTAGCACTGCCAATCGTCTTCCCCGATGATAGGTCCTGGAAGACACAATGGGAAGACAAAAAAGTAGCTGAGCAATGAGATTGGTTGGTTAGCTGACTAACAGACAACAGATTGCAAGACAGATTAAGAACATGAAGGATAAACTCCAAAGTAATAAATTCAGAGATGCGGATACTCCCCTTGCCAGCTACTAGGGATAAAGTATCATCAGCAATTTTTACTTTCAAGTTACCAGCACAAGGTGAATGTGGGAAATAAATGATGGGTATCAGTCATATGGTCGGATGCACCAAAATCAATAATCCAGGGAGTACGACGTGAAGTAGTACTAAGAGCAATAAAAAAAGTACCTTTGTGGGCTAAGGAACCCGATGGCAGAGGAGTAGAAGACTGACTTGAGGCTTGAAAGGTCGAAAAAAGAGAATATAACTTCTCAAGTTGCTCGGGGCAACTTGGGTTAAAACCCCAAATACAGGTCGACTAAGTGTGATGCGTTGTTTATGTTTGCTGTTCAATCAAGGCCTGATACCCATGAGATTTGTTGGGATATCTGGGCTTCTAGTCAGCAGGCTTGCCATGTAAAACCCAGCAGGTATCTTTGGAATGGCCTGATTTTTTGCAATGGTCACAAAATGGCCTTTTGTTTTGTCTCAACCCAGATCCCGTGGGAGGCCCACGAGTTACAAGGGCTGAAGCTTCAGGCCCAGATGCGATTTTCTCCTTCAACATCACCATCCTTCTACTTTCTTCACGCCGAATTTTGGAGAACACCTCCCGAATGGAAGGTAATGGCCGGCAACCCAGGACTCGGCTCCTCACATTGTTGAGCTCTCTATTGAGCCCAACCAGAAACTCGTACACCCTCTTGTTCTCCATTTTCTTCTTGAATTGCACGCTATCATTCGTGCACTCCCAAGATCTTCATAGTTGAGGTCCAGTTCCTGCCATAAACCCAACATCTCCATGTAGTATTCTGTCACCTCTCTTTCTCCCTGCTTCATCTGCCATAGTTGAGTCTTTATCTCAAAGATTTGAGAGGCAATCTCGACGTCGGAGTAAGTTTCGCGAACAACTTCCCACACGTCTTTCGCCGTTGACATGAACATGTATGTTTCGCCGATTGCTGGTCGCATGGAGTTGATCAAGTAGGAGGTGATGAGGGAATTCTCAAAACGCCATTTCTGGAAGGCCGCTACTTCCTTGGAAGGTGGTTGTTTGATCTCGCCGGTAAGGAAGCCTAGTTTTCCTTTGTCGTTGATGACCAGCTTGATGGATTGGGCCCATTCTCGATGGTTCTTACCATTCAGCTTTTCTACGATAAGATAAATTGAGGAATTTTCAAACTTGCTGGTCAAACCCATGGAGGGGATTATCTCTGATTCTCCCTCCCGAGTTACCGACTGGGTAGACTCATGGCTGGCGGCCATGGCTTGCTAGGGTTTTCAGAGTGACCTGTGCTCTGATACCATGAAGACGATGAGAATATGGAAATTGAATCAAACTTTTATTGCATTAGTTCTAAAATCCTTTACATACTCGATCCCTATTTAACATGTATACAGAGAACAAATATGGAAACATAAAATTAAACCCAAAAAATCAGCCCCAAATAATCAGCCTAAACATTCCAAATATTGGATCTCATTATGGCCTCAATCTCAATCTCTTACCACAATCTCCTCCAAATCCTCTTCAAATCATTCAGGATTTCAACAGTAATTGTTAACTCTAATAGGCTCACTTGAAGTTAGACTTCATTATCTCTTATATTGTTCTAAGTCGTTGCTAGGCATTACCCAGAGCCTTTCAAAACATCTCGAGAATATGGAGAGATTCTCAAGATAGGTCCAAGTATTCAACTAACGTCAAAAGAGTTTGAAGTTATCCGATTGCTATTAAGCGGTGAACCTAGAAAGTCACACACCATATAGCATGGTGTGTAGTATCAGAACTATGCACCTGTTGTGATCTCAGCAATGATGGATTAGAATATGTTATTAAGAGTTAATGATGTGGTTCATTAAATATTAATGAACCAATTGTAATTATATGTGGGACCATGCAACATGCAAGTTGAAATTGTCGATTGTTTCTATAAATGATCGATTGTTTTTCTCTATGCTAGGAGAAACGATCGACAGTTTAAGGAGACTATCGACTGCTTTTCCAAACACTTGGGAAACGATCGACAGCCTGAGTGAAACAGTAGACTGTTTATGCCGCCTTAGCTTAGATTAGTGATTTCCGAGTGTCACCTTGGTGGATATCCTTTGGGTGACACGTGGGGGTTACAAGAGGCTTCATTAGAGGTAAACATCGGGGGATTTTGGCTTATTCCTCTTGGCTTGTTCTCTTTTTCTTTGTTCCTCTCTGCTTCTGCTTCTGTATCTGGCTGCATTCAGCTCAATTATTGAGCTAGGAATCTCTAAATAGTCTGGGAGAAACAGACAAGTGTTAAGTGACTTAGCATCCTCTGGCTAACATGAGACGAGAACAACGAGTTGATATCGGCAGGCTTAATAGGTGTGGACAGACTAGGCCCTTCATAGTTTAAGGAGGATTCGCTTTCAGTGTAGAAGCAGTTTCTACAGCCACTTGACATCGGGCTTTTAGATACGTTGTTTATTGTATTATGAAAAATAAACTTGTTGGAAGTTTTAATGAGAGGAATAAACTTCTATGTTCTCATTGATTCGAGGGATGCAAAATATATACACAAAATTCCTAAGAAAACTCCTAACATTTAGGACTAGATTACAATAACATTTAGGACTAGATTACAACTACACATTTTAGATTAGGACTAGATTAAATTTAGGATTTCCTTATCTGAATGAAGGAGCATCCTTATCCTTCCAACTTGAATTCTTCTTCATCTTTTTACATCTTTATCTTTATCATCATCTTCTCTTCTTATCCTCTTGTGTATAACCTGAATTTTTCTCCTTTATCTTCTCTAACACTCCCTCTCAAGCTAGTGAATAGATATCCATAATTCCTAGCTTGCCTCGAATAGATTCAAATCCTTGCTTCTGCATTGCTTTAGTAAGAATATTTGCCTCTTGAAACTCGATAGGGATATATATAAGACTTATATCTCCTCTTTCAATCTCTTGCTTAACAAAGTGTTGGTCAATTCTCACATGTTTCATCCGGTCACATCGTACAGGATTATTCATAATGCTAATTGCCGACTTATTGTCACTATAAAGAATGTTTGGAGGACACCTGTAGATGTGGGTCTTCCATCATTTTCTCCACCCAAATTACTTCACATAGTATACTCTGCTTTTGCACTGCTACTTGCCACCACTAGTTACTTCTTGCTTCTCTAAGTTACCAAATTCTCCTATAATTTTGTGCAAAAATCGGATGTAGATCTACCGCCTTCAATAGAACCAGCCCAATAAGCATCTACAAATGCACTTATTCCTCTGTCTTGACTCTTCTTAAACAAGAATCCTTTCCCAAGGGTTCATTTGAGGTACCTAAGAATGTGATATGCTGCATCAAGATGTCTTCTTGTAGGTGAATGCATGTACTGACTTACTATGCTTACATCATATGCAATGTCAAGTCGTGTGAGTGTTAGATAGATTAACTTACCCACAAATCGCTAATATCTTCCCTTGTCTACTTGGTAGTCTCTTCTGCTATCTTCTTTATTTTTCCTATTAGGTTTTAAGGATGTACTAGTAGGTTTACACCCAAGTTTACTAGTCTCCTTTAGCAAATCAATTGTGTACTTCCTTTGAGATATAAAAATTCCTTGCTTCTGGCTACTTCCATCCCCAGAAAATATTTTAATTCTCTCAAATCTTTCACTTCAAATGCATTTCTTAGTTACCCCTTTAGATTTTTAATTTCCAAAATGTTATCCTTTGTGATGATAATGTCCCCATAGACAATAAGGATTGTCCTCTTGCCATCTACTTCAATTTTTGTGAATAGGGTATGGTATGCCTACCCATGTTTGTGTCCTAACTAAAAGAGGGTGTCACTAAACCACATAAACCAGGCCCTTGGAGACTACTTGAGGCCAAATAGTGACTTCTTTAACTTGCATACCTTTCCTCTTGTATTTTTTGTCTCAAAACCCGGGAATATCCTCATATAAATTTCTTCTTCTAGCTCCCCATTTAAAAATGCATTTTTGATATCCAACTAATGCAAATTCCAATCTAGATTAATAGCCAATGAGAGTAAGATTTGGATAGAATTAAGCTTGGCCACCGGAGCAAAAGTTTCCTATAATCAAGTCCTTACGTTTGTATAAATACTTGGGCTACTAATCTTGCCTTGTACCTATTAATGTTTCTATTTGACTTGTACTTTACTGTAAAAACCCATTTGCTGCCAACAATTTTCTTCCCATCTGGTAGTAACAATATCCCAAGTTTCATTAACTTCTAGGCCTGCATCTCATCCATTACTGCTACCTTCCATTTTTCATCTTGCAATGCATGATATATATTCTTAGGGATTACTATATCATCAATGCTAACTGTGAAGGCCTTGAACTACAAAGATAACTTTGAATATCCCACATAATTTGAAATAGGGTGCGTGGTACACAATCTCACCCCTTTCCTTAATGCTATTGGGATATCTAGATCATCGAACTTGTTAGATATCACCCTTTCCATACTACCATTATCATCAGTTTTAGGACATATCTCTAGATCAAACACTGGGTTCGGCTGAGGGTCACGAGCCCTTCTAGAATATACCAAAGTTGGTTTATCAGAGGCTGGATTTTCTTGAATCCGGTCTTCTTGATCTCCCCTTGAATTAGGCACTGAGGTTTGAGTAGAAAGAGGAGGTTCAAGAACTGATTTTGTAGTGACCCGTGTCAGGGCTTAAAAGATGTTAATAAATTATTTAATTTGAGACTTGGGAGTTATGGGAGCTAAAGTAATTTTATCTATTTATTTATTTATTTTGACTAAGAAAATTATTTCACATGAATTATGATTTAAAGGAGAGTATTATTAGTATTATTCAGAAATTATATGAAAGAGGCGAATCAGGAAAACAATAAGGATAGGGCGCTGATTTAAAAAGGGTAATTTAGGTAAATCTGATTTGGGCTAGGTTTAAGGGGTTTAAGCTTATATATATATATATATATATGCTATAATGCCCTAGGGAGTTGCGTCGTGTTGCATTCTGGGTAAGCTGGGAGGCAAAGAGAAGGGAGGAAAGCCATAGGCGCATAGCATTGAGGTAACTCTCAGTTTCTATTCCTTCTTTTCATTATAGAGATCTCCAACCCATTAAGAGTAAAGCCTTGAACTAGTCACGTTGGTTTCATTCATGTATAGGTTTGCATTATATAATAGAGGCGAGTGCAGAGACTTGGGATTTCAGTTCATAGTGTCAAGGCAAGTGCTCCTTGTTCTTGATTTTTGTTTGATATTCAAGTTTCAATCGTAAGATAACCTTTCAAGCAATTTTTGGTAATATTTCAGTTTCCCTGTTCGTTCGTATGTATATATATACGCTTATATATAATGTATTACAGTGAGTTCTTTTTGGTGATTTATCTTTGATTTTCCAAGTTTGATTCTATTTCAATGGGAATTTGATCTTCCCAAGCTTTCTTGCGGAATGGTTTAGCCTTAGGATGATTTGATTGGGTTATATATATATATATATATATCTAGTTAAGTTGCAGAGAGTATATATATATATACGTATATAACGTTGCATAGGATGGAGGGACCTTGAATTTGAGTTCTTAATTCAATTTGAGCCCTTTCTAGTTGAGATGTATCATGTTTCCAATGATTCTTCTTTGGATCAACTAGTTTAAGAGTTGATTTCTTAATTAAATTGCAGAAGCATTGCAGAGGCTCGCGTAAGTTTCAGATTATAAGCAGGAAGATACTGTAGCGCGGTTACTGTTCACCGTCACTATAGCGATTGCAATGTGGCAAATGCACTGTAGCACTACTGTAGCACCAAATTTGATTTCAATTAATTTATTTTTTTTAGTTTAATTATTCCTGCTTAGTAAGTTTTAAAAATTAGATTTAAAATTTTTATTAATGAAGTTTAATGAGATTTAATGAACACTTATACCTCATAAATCATTCTTAAGCATTTTTTATACATCTAGCTTATCCTTAATGTCATAAGACTTGAGATGTATTATTTATCATTGAGTTTTAATTAAAATAAGTATTATTGTATCCATTACTCCATATTAATTCTTAAGAGATTTAATATTGGTTGCCTCAACATAATTTATCAAACATTCAAAGTTTTAATGTTCTAAAATCCTTAAGACTCGTAATTGGAGTTTAATATTGCTTTCCAAGTTCAATGAGTGCTAAGCTAATTGCCTTGGTTGAAGAGTAGTAATTAAAATTGAGATAAGAGTTAGAGACTCCATATTCTTATAATCATTCCAAGGTATCAAGTCTCTAATGCATTGAGAATTAAGACACATGCATTGCATGAGATTATGTGAGTTTATGTGCATTCATGATTGAGTGAGCATTGAGCATGAGATTACTTGGAGCACTTCATATTGTGTGCTAGCACGTACTTGATGCATCATGCATTGATAGGCGGCCTAGTCTGCAATGGGATCCCTTGAGCTTGCTTTTGAGATTATCAACTACCAGTAGTTAGGGGCACGTACGGCCCTAGCGAGTTATTTTATTTTTGCTCCCTGCTTAGGGAGCCGGGGTTTCGACCCTAGTGTATTTATATGTGCTTATTATTTATCAATGCAGGTTCCAGCCACAAGTAGGTATGAGATTTGTTTATCAGCCTTGTGCCATGAGATGTGTTGCATTGAGCTATGTGGGCCTCAGTGCCAATATTTGCATTCCTACATGAGTTATATGTTTAATTAAACCTGCATGTCAATCAAGGGATTGAGCTTATTTCAATATGTCCCTCAATTGAGTATTTATATCATTCGGTCCACGACTAACCAACCTCTATATTGAGTGAGTCAGTTATTCCTCATTTTGAGATGAGTCAGTCGAGTCGAGTTCGAGACTTTCCTCGATTCCGTATTATTGTTTCTTCATTGCTTATTACTTGCTGAGTGTTGCGACTCACCTTGTATTCCTCACCATTTCAGGTACTAGAGATAAAGCACCTAAGGTTGGTCCTAGCAGTAGCAGTGGGGGATGCTAGTTTTCTTTCTGTGTACGTAGAGCTTGCTCACACCATGAGATTCTGGTGTTTTGTCTTTTAGTTTGTAGTTGACTTTCTTTCCTTATGTTGAGGGATATGTTATTTAGTTGCCAGTATTGGCTGAGTTGTTATGTTGAGCTTATAGACTCAGGGAGACTTATGTTATTTCTTTATGTTATTTCTCAGTTACGAGAGTTTGTTTCTAATTCTTCAATTTTATTATTTGTTTTAGTTTTTTAATTCAGTCGACGGTGTGGCACTTTCCCCTCAGTTTTGTGAGAGTAGGGGCGATGCAGCATTTTAATTTCGACAACGTAGCATCTTTTCCTTGGCTATAAGGGAGGGTGCTACAGATTCAATAGCAAGAGGAAGTTCAGGAGTTGAGATCATAGGTAGAGGCAAAGTAGAGTCCCACTTTTCCTCTACACTAGGTACGTGTCCCCATAGAGGAATGGTGTGAAAAAATGGTTGATGTGTAAGGAAGGATACATCACAAGATACAATGAAACGTCTTGTAGAAGGGTGGTAGCATTTGTATCCTTGTTGAGTGGGAGAATAACGAACAAATATACATTTGAGACCTTTAGGTTCAAGTTTAGATTGAGATGGTTGATACTTATGCACAAACACAGTGCATCCAAAAACTTTGGGGACAAAGAGTTTAGAACCCTAGTGTGATGGGGATAAAAGTCAAGAAGGACACTCAAAGGGGTTTTAAATGCAAGGACCTTGGAGGGAAGCCGATTAATAAGATAGGAAGATATAAGAATAGCTTCTTTGCAGTATGCATTAGGGATTGAGTTTATGAACATAATTGCCTTTGCAGTCTCAAAAAGGTGGCGATTTTTCCTTTCTGCCACCCTATTTTGTTGGGGATTGTAAGGACATGAACTTTGGTGAATAATACCATGTTTAGTTAGATAATGATTGAAATCATTGCAAAAATAATCTCAACTATTATTTGAGCGTAAAACATGGATTGGAGATTGAAAAACATTGTTTATCGTTTGATGAAACCTTTTAAACACTTCATAAGCTTCAGATTTGTCTTTCACTAAGAACACCCAACTAACTCTTGTATGGTCATCTACAACTGTGATGAACCACCAATTGTTACTCAAACTAGGTGTCCTAAGTCCCCAAATATCACTATGAATCAAATAGAAAGGCTTTGTAGGTTTATATGCATGAGATGGATGAGAACTTTTGGTTTGTTTAGCAAGGATACATTGTTCACAATGAAAGGAATGGCTTCTTTTATTAATGAAAAGATAGGGATACAAAACTTTGAGAAAATTGAAACTAAGGTGCCCTAAATGCTGGTGCCATAACATAAGTTTAGAATCTAAAATAGTAGACAAGAAAGATTAGATTTATTACCTAGATCCAAGAGACTGACCAAGCTTTGAAATATAATAGAGGTCTCCTTTTCCTCAGCACTACCAATCATCTTCCCCGAAGATAGGTCTTGAAATTTACAATAGGAAGGAAAGAATGTCACCAAACAATTCTTTTCTTTTTTTAATAAACTCACTGACAGCAAGTTACACTTTAGATCAAGAACATATAACACTAATTTCAAACTTAGATCGGCCACATTAGCTGTACCCTTTCCTCGGGCCATGGTTGTAGTACCATCAGCCATTGAGATGGTTAAACCTTGCTCATAAGGTTCATAGGCTAACAACATTTGAAGTGATCCAATCATATGATCTGAAGCACTTGTGTCGATTATCCAAAAGTCTATAGGGAATTTGAAAGAGATTAGAGAATGTCTAGGTGTACCTTGTTTAGCAAGAGACACTACTGGGTTAGGGGCTTTTGTTGTCTCAGGTTTGGTCACCTTAGTTTGGCTCAATAGTTGCTGCAAAACCTCCAACTGGTCTGCAAATAAAATCAGGTTGGTTGATTTTCTAGTTTCCACTTCTCCGCCATAGGCTACTTGATTTCCTTTCCTATGATTCTTAGGCTTCTAATTTGCTGATTTTCCATAAATTTTCTAGCAAGTTTCCTTTGTGTGATACAACTTGTTGCAGTGGTCACACCATGGTTTGTCTTTCTAGGGCTCACCTTTGGATGGATTAGATGTTTTTATCCTTGAGGAGACCAATGCTGATGTTTGAGAGTTTACATTAGAATTGGACACCCCTAAAGGATTTAACATTACCCTTTCTCTACTCTCTTCTCTCTCGACTTTTGCAAAGACTTCCCTTATTGATAGAAAGGGTTTGGTTCCAAATAACCACCCTCTTACTTCATAAACATCAGAATTAAGACCATGCAAAAAATTAAACACTCTCTTTTTCTACCATCTTATTATATTTCTTTCCCTCCTCAGCACACTCCCATTTAATCTCACGGAATAGATCCGTCTCCTACCACCACAACTCAGTTAAGGCATTATAATATTCAGTAACTGAACTATTACCTTGCCTTGTTGTCCGAATAATAGAACTAATTTGAAAACTTTGGGCATTGTTTTCCATGTCCAAGTAGATTTCTTGCATGACTTCCCAAATCTCCTGGGTTGTTTTGTAGAAGAGGTAAGTCCTTCCAATCTTTGGCTCCATAGAATTAACCAACCATGCCATCACAATAGAGTTTTCAGCTTCCCACACATTATAAGTTGCTGAGTTTGTGCTTGGCTTGGAAATTGTCCCCATTAGGTATCCAACATTGCCTTTTTCCCGGATTACCATCAAAACTGACTAGAACCATTATCTAAAGTTGGTTCCATTCAGCTTATGCTGAGCGATCTAGAGGGCATGACTATCGAAAGTGATTGGAGATGGTGGGACTTGGGTATTCCTCATTGAAGAAGGTAAGTTGGTAGATGCTTAGCTTGCTGATTGAGTTTTAGCCATAGCGTAAGCTTAAAGGAGTCTACCAACTACAAGAGGAGGAGAATAAGTAGGAGAACTTGCCACGGAATTGTGGCTTTGACACCATGAAAAATAAACTTGTTGGAAGTTTTAATGAGGAATAAACTTCCATGTTCTCATTGATCCAAGGGATGCAATATATGTACACTAAATTCCTAAGAAAACTCCTAACATTTAGGAATGGATTAAATTTAGGATTTCCTTATCTGATCTAAGGAGCATCCTTATCCTTCCAGCTTGAATTCTTCATCATCTTTTTACATCTTTATCTTTATCATCATCTTCTTTAAATTCAAGATTTCCTTATCTGATGTATAACCTGAATTTTTTTACATTATCTTCTCCAACATATTACATATGATGTAATATCGTGTTGCATAAATACCAAAACTGCATATGGTTAGTGTAAGATTATGCTTCCGCTGTGTACATTTGATAAACGAAAAATTTTGAATTCACACACATTGCCATATGACTATTCCAACAGTGGTATCAAAGCCTCAACTTTGTATTTAATGCATATGCGAGTATGTTTGTGTCAGGTTTTTGCGGTGTTTTAGGTAGTCGGTTGTTCATAGATGATAAAACTTTTGATGATTTGTAGAGAAAAATCGACTATTGTCATAAAAGTCCAAAAGTTGTCGACTTGTACACAAATGGTCTACAATTTACCTTTTAAAGAACAAAACCAGATGACAGTTCTCAAGCAAATGGTCGACAGTTTTATACAATGCAAAATTGATCCACAGTTTTGTTGTTACCAATCGACCGTTTCTGACTATTCTGCTAAATAGCAAGATGATGCTACACGTCATCGGTTGTGTGGGATTTACATTAGACAATGACACGTGCATGCTAAGCATGGTATGCAGAATGCTCGGATGTTAATTCTTGACATGAGTATGGATGGTTTTTTAAAATTAATACAGCGGAATGGTTTGATTTGATCAAACATTGTAAC
The DNA here is from genome assembly GCF_014633365.1 of Diospyros lotus. Lineage (NCBI taxonomy): Eukaryota > Viridiplantae > Streptophyta > Magnoliopsida > Ericales > Ebenaceae > Diospyros > Diospyros lotus. Next base: position 33,582,342 of record NC_068339.1, on the reverse strand, counting down.
GACCCGAATTTTTGGGAAAATAATATATGTATTTAAGGTGATTTGTGACCTTGAGTAATTAATGGAAAAATATTAAATTTATTATTTTTGTGAATGAAAGAAATAATTGAGAGTTGGTGGAATTTATTGGATTTAAATGTAAGTTGGAAAATGAACATTTATTTAGTATAAAGTTAAATGTGGTGCTAAGTTGTAGCAAGAAAAGGGGGTAGTCGGGTTGTTGAGTATGCAAGTATTTTGTGTTTTTAAATTAAATAGGAGTGAAATGGTTAAATGACCAAAATGGGTTTAATGAGGGTATTAGGAATGAGAAAAGACAAAAGGGCAAATGTGAGATTTAAAGGTTGTGAATATAAGTCTTCATTCTAATTTAGTTTTGGATGGATTTCTCTAAACAAGGCTGAGAAAATATATTTCTCCATTTCTTAAGATTATATGATGATTTCCCTTTTATCTTTATAGAGGAAGAGAATAATACAAAAGGAAAATAACAAAAAAGGAAAGAGGAATATACACAAAATATACATAGCTCTTAAGATATACAAAGAATATTCTATATTCAAAATACTTCTATTTCTACACTTTCCCTCAAGCTGGTTTGAAAATATATTCCATGGCAAGCTTGCTCACAAGTTTCTCAAACTGAGTTCTGTGTACTCCTTTTATAAGAATGTCAGCCACTCAGTCAACTGTTGAAATGTAGGGCATACAAATTACTCCATTATCAATTTTTTCCTTAATAAAGTGTTTATCCACCTCTACATGCTTCGTCCTGTCATGGAGAACTGGATTATGAGCAATAGAGATTGCAACTTTATCATCACAGTAAACTTTAACTGGAAGGGAAGTGGAGACCCTCAAGTCTGATAGAAGCCTCTTTATCCACATGACCTCACAAATACCATGGGCAACTGCACAAAATTCGGCTTCAGCACTGCTTCTGGCCACCACATTTTGTTTCTTACTCTTCTAAGTAACAAGATTGCGTCCCATAAAGGTGCAGTACCCTGATATAGATATTCTATCAGTTATACTACTTGCCCAGTCTGTATCTGTATAAGCCTCTAGATGAAGATGTCCATGTTTTCTAAAAAGTAGACATTTCCTAGGAGTTCCCTTTAGGTACCGCAGAATTCTGTAGGTAGCTTCAAAATGTTGTGAACCAGGTGAGTGCATAGATTGACTTACAACACTTACAGCAAAGGCTATGTCTGGTCAAGTATGGGATAGATAGATAAGTCTACCCATAAGTCTTTGATATTTCTCCCTTTCTATCACATTCTTGGCCTTGGCATGTTGAAGTTTTAAGTTGGGTTCAATGGGAGTTTCAGCAACCTTACACCCAAGCATTCCTGTTTCATTGAGTAAATCCAGAATATACTTACACTGGTTGACAAAGATCCCCTCCTTAGATCTTGCAAACTCCATCCCAAGAAAGTACTTAAGAGGACCCAAGTCCTTGATGTCAAACTCATGAGCTAATCTCCTCTTAAGCTCTTCAATCTCTCCCTTGTCATCACCAGTCATTATTATATCATCCACATAGACAATTAAGATTGCTTTCTTACCGTCATTGGCGTGCTTGAAGAACAGTGTGTGATTTGCTTGGCTCTGAATGTAACCATAGCTTTTCACCGCCTTTCCAAATCTTTCAAACCATGCTCTCGGAGACTATTTTAGCCAATACAAGAATTTTTTTAAACGACATACCTTGTTTGTACCGAGGCTTTTATCAAACCCTAGTGGAATATTTATAAACACTTCTTCTTCTAAATCACCATTTAGGAAGACATTCTTTACATCAAACTGGTGGAGTGGCCAATCAAAATTCACTGCAAGGGAGGGGAGAACTCGAATGGAGTTTATCTTAGCTACAGGAGCAAATGTTTCTTGATAGTTGATGTCGTATGTTTGGGTGAAACTCTTAGCAACCAGCCTTGCTTTGTATCTTTCTATGCTCCTATTTGCCTTACATTTTATAGTAAATACCCACTTACAACCTACTACTATTTTGCCTTTTGGTTTGTTCACAATCTCCAAAGTTCTATTCTTTCTAAGAGCACTCATTTCCTCCTGGACTACTAACTTCCAATCTGGGTCACCAAGGGCATCCTAAAAGACACATTTTTCAGCTGTGGGATCCAATTTGGTGCATACCCTAGAAAGACACATTTTTCAGCTGTGATGATTGGACAATTCAGCTGAAAATGTGTCTTTCTGGGCTATGTCCAAAACAATTCAAGATGCATAGCCCAGAAAGACATTTTTGGTGCATAGCTCAAAAAGACACATTTTCAGCTGTGGGATCCAATTTAGAACGAAATATTTGAGAAACATAAACAAAGCAAGTGCATCCAAAATCTTTTAAGGGTAACTCAGAATATATACGACAGAGAGAGAAGAGTTGTTTTAAACAGTGTAAGGGAGTTTGAAATTGTAGAACGCGAGTGGACATACAATTGATGAGATAGGAAGCGGTTAAAATTGCGTCACCCTAGAGATATTTAGGGACATTCATAGAAAACATGATGGCCCTGGCAACCTCGAGTAGGTGTCGATTTTTTCGTTCAGCAATACCAATTTGTTGGAGAGTTTCAAGGCAAGCAGATTGATGTAAAATTCTTTTTTCTTTTTAAAAAAAACCCCAATGATTCATTAAAATATTCAGTGCCATTATCAGATCGAAGAATACAAATTTTTGTGTTAAATTGAGCTTCAATCATATGGAAAAAATCCTTGAAAGTTCTAGGCACATATGATTTCTTTGCAAGTAAGTAAACCCAACAAACTCGAGTATGATCATCAATAAAAGTAACAAATCACTTTTTGTCAGATAAAGTGGAGACCTTATAAGGGCCCCAAACATTACTATGCATTAAATAGAATGATTTTGAAGAACAAAGGGTTTTGGAAGAAATTTAACACGATGATCTTTGGATAAATAACAACTCTCGCACTGAAACATAGAAGGATCCACTCTTTTAAACAACGTAGGAAATAAATATTTCAAGTAAGGAAAACTGGGATGACTTAGCCTAAAATGCCATTGCATTATTTGATTAGAAATAGAAGTAGAACTAATACCACTCAACCCGTAAGCTTTTTTATTACGCAAGACATCCCCATCCAAATAGTAGAGCCCGTTTATTTCTCTAGCACTGCCAATCGTCTTCCCCAAGTTCTGGGCCTAAAAAATGCAATAGGAATCAAAAAAGATAACACGACAGTTAGAGTCTTTGGATAGTTTACTAACAGAAAGAAGATTGCAAGCAAGTTTAGGAACATGGAGAACTGATTGAAGATCAATATTGTTAGAAAGTTTAAGACTACCATCGGCTATTCTTATTTTTTCACTACCAGAACAAGGAATATACGAGTTGAATAGATGCGATAAACCAGTCATATGATCAGATGCTCCTGAATCAATGATCCATGGAACAAATTGAAACGAGCTAGATAGGGCAAATGAATTTCTATCTAAATAGGCCAAAGAACAATTGGGTGTACCAAGGGACAGATTAGGCTTTAGCAGTCGCAGAAGTTGATCAATTTTCTCTTTGTTGAATGGTCCTGCATCAGCTTCATGTGAAGTAGGTTGGGATCACTTCGATCTAAACTTCCAATTGGTTGGCTTGCCATAAAGCACCCAACAGGTCTCCTGAGTATGGTGTGGTTTATTGCAATGATTACACCAAACATGAGGCTTTTCTTCTGCCTTTCGTTGAACCGCAATATGTCGTCCACCAGCATTAGCATCAGCAGTCACAAGCGCCATATTTTCAGATAGCCCATTTTCACCACTCTTTTTTTTGCCCAACATAACCAGTCTTCGGCTTTCTTCACACTAAACTTCAGAAAAAACTTCACTAAGAGACGGGAGTGGATTTCTACCAATGATCCTCCCTCAGACTTCATCATACTCAACATTGAGTCCAGCAAGAAACTTAAATACCCGGTTAACATCGACCATTTTCTGATAATTTTTGCAATCTTCTATGTTTTTCCACTCATATGTATTGAAGAGATCCAAGTCCTGCCAAATGCGCTTTAAAGAATTAAAATATATGGTGACAGTATCATTACCTTGTCGAATCTCACCAAGTTTCAAGTTGAGCTCATAGATTTGAGATTGATTCGCCAAATCGGAATACATGGCAGTGACTTCATCCCATAGTTCCTTTGCTGTAGAGAAGCACATATAGTTCGAACTTATCTCTTCCTCCATGGAGTTAACAAGCCACGTCATCACCATTGAATTCTCAGCATCCCAAATGTCATATAGCGGGTCTTTATTGTCTGGGGTTGATGTGGCGTCAATCAAATAGCCAATCTTTCCTCGACCTCGAATGTACATACGAACAAATTGTGACCAATGCAAGAAATTGGTACCATTTAGACGAATGGTCGTAATCTGTATCGGATGTGAGTCGGAGGAGTTTCGGGGAACTCAAAACTGGTTTTGAGAAGACTAGGAATGCTGGGTCGGAGTGACTGAAGATGCAGAGTCAATCATGGTGGTTGAACAACCAGATCAGGGCAGCAGAAGCAAGGACCCACCAGCAGTTGGATCTAGATCTGTACACAGTGGTCGGATCTGGACACACTAGTAGTGACCCACGGATCTAGATACTTGGATCTGGGTACCCAGTTGCCCAATCTAAACAATAGAGGGCTAGACCTTATTAGAGGCAACAAACGGCAGCACGAATAGTAGCACGAACGACGACCAAGGACGTCTGATGTGCGATGCAACCCGAACAAAGCAGCACGAACGAAGGATAGGGGCAGCTCTAGTGTGCGACGTAGAGTCAACCTTCGCAATAGCAACAGGTGCGAATGTCCGATGCGTGATGTAGAAGCAGCACAAACAACGGATAGGAGCGGCTCTCGTGTGTGATGTAGAGCCAACCTTCGCGACCAAGGATAGCGACAAGTGCAACTGATGGAAGCTGACCTTCAGGAGAGGCTAGGAGGCCGCGACCGTTCTAGAGGTGGGAACCCACTGGAGAACAACTACGACTGTAGAGGCGGCAGTGGTCGGGATGGCCAGATCTCAGAGGCGGCGACTGATGTAAGGGTGGCGACAGCCTGAGGATGCAGCAGTGACAAGCAGCCGGTGAAAGGACAGCGGCAGTACTTGGGTATAACAGAGGAATAGAAAAAAATAGGGTTTCACCGTGAACGGCTGTGATTTAATCCCTAATTCCTGCTCTAATACCATCTAAACAAGGCTAAGAAAATATATTTCTCTATTTCTTAAGATTATACGATGATTTCCCTTTTCTCTTTATAGATGAAGAGAATAATACAAAAGCAAAATAACAAAAAAGGAAAGAGGAATATACACAGAATATACATAGCTCCTAAGATATACAAAGAATATTCTATATTCAAAATACTTCTATTTCTACAATTTCAAATATCACATCAATATAGTTTTGGATTTCAAATCTCATTTCAATATAGTTTTGAATTTCAAATCTCATTTCAGTATAGTTTTAGATTTCAAGTCTCATTTCAATTTGGTTTTGGATGAGATTTCAAGTCCATGGCTACATATATATATTCTTCTTCCTTCCATATTCTCCTCGACTTCTTTTCTTCTATGTGGATTGGAGCTGCAAGTTGGGATAGATTTTCCAGCATTTGGGCAAGCTCTTCCATTTGGTTGCTCTTCATAAAGGCAAGTTCTCTTTTCTCCTTACTTTATTTTGGAGGTAAGTCTCTAACCGTATTTGTAAGTCCTTTCCTTCATGCAAGTTCTTCTCTCATTCTCCCCCTAAACATTTGGACTTTGAGGTATTGGAAGTGTGAGTCTAAAAATTAGATTTCCTAAAGGCTTGGCTTGAGTTGATGCCTATGTCAAAATGATTGTAAATTTCCCTAACCTCTTGTTTAATCTTGCTGGTCTTCTTTGAGTTTCGAAATAGGGTTTGTTTCACCCTATAAACCTTTGGGAATGACATGTTCCTTGTTAGGATGTAGGCGGTGTACGTGTTTGTGCTTAACTTGCATGTTTTGAGTGGTTATGCATTCATTGACATGGCATTGAACCCATTTGTGTGCATTTGGAAGGAGTTAGAAGACAATACATGAGCATGTTTTACTTATACATATGTAGTTAATATGCATGGTGTGGGGACTTATTGCCATTCCTTTTTCCTTGTGCATGGTATAAGGGTGGTTAGAAGCATTGGGTGGGAGCGGAATGTCCTCAAGGGTGTATGTACTCATGAGCATCACCCTAGGAGTGAGCTTTCTGGCCCCATTACCTTGTGGTTTGTGTTGTGGTTATGACCTTGGGTGGGAGCTAAATGTCCTCAAGGGTTGTGTGGCGAGAGAGCCCAGCCCTAGGAGTGAGCTTTCTGGCCCCAAGCGTCAGTGGTGGCTGTGGGTGTAGGATGAGATGTCGTGATACTGCTTGTGTTATATACAAACTCATGGGTTGTTTGGTATGCATGACATTGGCATGATTCGTTAGCTTATACTCTTATTCTGAATTGGGCCGCTAATGATGAGTTAGTGATATTTCTTTGTTCTTGGATCATGCCTTCTTTACTCGTTGTTATACTTGCTGAGCCTTGTGGCTCATTCCTTTTCTTGCATCATTCCAGCTAAAGGCAAAGATAGGGCTGAGGGCGAGTCTAGCAAGGGCTAATCTCGTGCCCATAGATGTATATAGAGCTCACCAGAAGAAAGGTCCTAGGGTGTTTTGGTGTTGTACTGCTAGAGTTAGCTGGACTCTTGCACCATGAGGATGTATTATGTTTGTGGCTATAACTTGTTGTATCATATTCAGAGGATGTATTTTTAGACCCGGTTACTTGTAAATGCTTGATGGTTTTTTTTTTTTTTTTTAATTTTTAATTATATGATGGTTTGGGTTTGTGTGGCTTTATGTCATACTACTAGCAACCTTCTCATGCATCCTCCATGCTAGTGGAGGCTTCGGGAGGCGGGCCGTTACAGTTTGGTATCAGAGCAAGGTTTGGTTCAGGATGAGTTTTGAGGTTTGGTTCAAGATGAGTCTCTGTACACATAGGTGTGGGGTAAAGTCATGTGTCTTATGATTTGATGTACGTCTGGATAAGGGTATGCATTGTAAGTAAGTACATGGGTTTAAATGTGGACTTAAGTTCTGGGTATGTTGAGTATGCAGGACCATGAGTGCTTGACGAGGAAGGCCACTAACTCGGAGTTGAGGTCGTGGAAGGTCTGCGCCCGTACCTTCTGCTGCCTCTGAGTCTCCAGGAGAGCCGAGTGGAGACTGGCGCCAGGAGATGGCCAAGTTGCAGGGAGCTTTAGCGGGTATGCAGAGGGTCGTAGAGATGCTTACCGCTAACCAAGCGAGGCAGGACCGAGTGCCCCAGGAAGTTGGGGGAAGTTTGATGGAACATGATGCGGGTCAGGCCCATAATCCAGTGGCACCGGGGGAGGGGAGTAGCATAGGTGGGTAGTTGCTTAAGGACTTCATGGCGCTCCGACCCACTAAATTCTATGGGGGCATGGATGTTTAGGTCGTCAAGAATTGGATGCTCTCTGTGGAGAAGCACTTGCGCTCGATGGGATGTGACGACATTCAGAGGGTACGATTGGCCTCTTTCTTGTTGAGAGGCGATATGGAACGATGGTGGGAGACAGTGAGACAGCAATACAGTTGTAGGGAACTCACATGGACAGAATTTCAAGAAGCCTTTAACGGCCAGTTCTTTCCTGATTGGGTGAGGGAGCAGAAGATTTATGAGTTCATAGAGTTGTCGTAAGGGAGAAAGACGATGGCACAGTACGAGTCCGAGTTCATATCTTTGGCCTGATTCACCTCGGACCTGGTATCCACCTAGGCCAAGAAAGCTGCCAAGTTCCAGAGAGGCCTATGCTTAGAGATCCGGCATGCATTAGCAGGTGCACGGATTACTAATTATTCTGTTGCGGAACAAAGGGCCTATGCCATAGAGCAGAATAGAAATGAGTTGAAAAGTAGTTAAACCAGTTAAAAGGGAGCAAGCACATCGTAGGGATGTAGTGGCGACAGAAAGAGGAGATGGGAATCCAGTTCATCCCAGTATTCAGCAGGACCTACAATATGTGGTGTGTGGGAGGCAGCACCAGGGACCATGTCATAGGACTTTAGGAGCATGTTACTTATGTGGACAAGTGGGACATATACAGAGGGATTGTCCTCAGCAACAGGGGATGGTTGCTACTCTGAACATTGTATGCAACAAATGTGGCAAGAGAAGGCACAGAGCTAATACCTGCACACAACCGCCACAATTCAGAGATCAGAGGTCGGGAGGTCCGAGCTAAAGACCTGCCCAGCGGCCAGTAGGGTCCAAGATGTAGGGGACAGCCCCACAGACAGCGGCACCATCTACTCAGATGTCGGTTGTTGCAGATCGACCCTATGTACAAGGTCGGGTATTCGCCTTGACAACTGCTGATGCAGAGAGGAGTCACAAGACTATCCAAGGTATCCTTACTTCGTTTGGTAATGATGTGCATATGCTTTTTGATACAGGTTCTTCCCATTCATTTGTTGCACCGTGACCTATATGTCATATTCCTACACCTAAGGTTACATTGCCATACTATTTGATTGTAACCACGCCAGGGGATGTAGAATTAGTGGGGAGAGACGTATTTCAAGATTGTGAAATTAAGGTTCATGATAGGGATATGTTGGCTGATTTGGTGGCCCTCAATATCCGAGATTTCGACCTCATTCTTGGTATGGATTGGTTATCACGCCATTATGCAAAGGTTAATTGTCGGAGAAAGATAATATGTTTTGAGCTACCTAAATAGTCCGTTGTTTTGTATAGGGGAGTGAAACCGGTGCATTCTACCTCGATGATATCGGTAATGAGAGCTAAACAATTGGTGTGTCATAGATGTTAACTTGCTTTTGTGACTACTAGTGGGAATAACAAGGTAAAACTGTCTGAGATCCCAGTAGTGTGTGAATTTCCTGATGTGTTCCCAGATGAGCCGCCAGGACTACCACCTCAGAGGAGAGGGGAGTTTTCTATTGAATTAGTGTCGGGTACCCAACCTATCTCAAAAACTCATTCGGCTCCGAATGAGTTGAAGGAGTTAAGTGTTCAGTTGCAGGAGTTAATTGATAAAGGGTTTATCTGTCCAAGTGCGTCACCATGGGGTGCTCCAATCTTATTTATGAGGAAGAATGATGGATCCATGTGGCTATGTATTGATTATTGCCATCTTAACCAAGTAACTATGAAGAGTAGGTACCCGTTGTTGCGAATGGGTGACTTGTTAAACCAACTTCGAGGAGCATTTGTGTTCTCTAAAATTGACTTGAAATCTAGGTATCATCAGGTGCGGGTTAGAGAGGAAGATGTACAGAAGACTGTTTTCAGAACCCACTATGGACATTACAAGTTTGTGATGATGCCATTTGAATTGATGAATGCTCCAGCCATTTTTATGGACCTAATGTATAGAGTGTTTAAGGAGTACTTGGAAAGTTTCGTGATTGTTTTCATACATGACATTTTGGTTTATTCCCCGAGTACGGAAGCACATGAGGAACATCTTAGAGCAGTTTTGCAACGCCTTAGAGAGGAACAACTGTATGCCAATCTCAATAAGTGTGATTTCTGGCAGTCACAGGTGGGATTCTTGGGACATGTGATTTCAAGAGATGATATTTCTGTGGACCCAGAAAAGATTAAAGCAGTGGTTGATTGGCCTAGACCCACAACAGTAACTAGGATTCATAGTTTCTTGGGGTTGGCTAGCTACTGCAGACGGTTTATTGAGGGATTTGCTCGTCTATCATCCCTACTGACAAGATTGACCCAAAAGGGAGTGGCATTTGAATGGAATTAAGCTTGTGAGCGATGTTTTCAAAAATTAAAAATACAATTGACTACCACCCTGGTGTAAGCTATTCTGAAGAGTGGAGAAAAATTTACTGTATATAGTGATGCTTCATACTTGAGACTAGGATGTGGTCTAATGTAAGATGGACGAGTAATTGCTTATGCTTCCCAGCAATTAAAGAAACATGAACTGAATTATCCGACACATGATCTGGAGTTAGCTGTTGTGATATTTGCATTGAAAACTTGGCGACATTACTTATATGGCGAAAAGGTGGAGGTGTACACTCACCCTAAAAGTTTGAAGTATCTCTTCTTGCAAAAAGAGTTGAATATAAGACACCGCCGGTGGATGGAGTTGTTTAAAGATTATGATTGTAACATCTTATATCATAAAGCCAATGTTGTAGCGGATGCTTTGAGTTAGCAGGAAGCCTCCATTGCAGCTATGATGGTACAAGAATGGCAATTGCTGGAGCAATTGAGCAACTTGACTATCTCCTCCCCTGAGGTAAGACCTATTATGTTCTATGGTTTTATGCAGGTGCAACCAGATTGGATTGAACATATTCGGGTATCCCAACCTATTGACGAAAAGTTAGCCACGATTTTATCAAACATGGAGAAATTTGGTGTCTTGGGATACAGTCAGAGGGGCGACGGGTTATTGTTGTATCAGGGAAGGATCTGTGTTCCTAAAGATGAAGAGGTCATCCCTTCTCTGGGATAACTTCTCTCTCAGAGGAAGAGCCTTCTCCAAGAGAACTACACCTCCCTAGGATAGGCTACAACAATGTCCTTAGCAAAATGGCCACAGAAACTTCCAAAGTACTACATGGTGCATTGGGATGACAAGCACAATAACAACTACAGATATTACAGAAGACTATCTTCATTGAGGGACACAACATGGAATAAGAGCTCTCTGACAACAAAATTAAGTGTACAAGACAATCTGATAATTATTTGGTTCGCTTGAATATTATAGTCCACAGCACTGATTAGTTTACAATGTCCTGAACATGGAGGCTGTTCAATTTGCTTCAGTTGGGGACCATTTTGGAGGGATGAGCCTGGAGTTCACAGCGCAAAGCTAACACATATGGTCTTTCAGCGAGATACATATGAGTCTATCCTATTATTTTCTTACAAAGAATAAGTAGTGCAAAAAATAAATAAATAAACAGGCAGAAAATTATAATCATCAAACTGGAAAAAAGTTACTGCATTCTTCATTGATAAATGCCTGAGCTTCAGTAGTCAGATTTATTTATTTATGCTTGATAGTCAACATTAACTAACTGAGATAACAAAAGTAAAAGGTACCTGCAGGGAGTTTTGCTGACCTCCATCATGACCCCTTCTTCATTTCCAACTCCGTGGGTAAAGATGCACAATAAATTGCTAGTTAAGAAACACAAATCATTACAACTGCATGAGTTCACATAAGAAATTCAAAAAGAAAACAAGGTTTGAATTTGTTGACACGACCAACAATTGCTGTTAAAAGGACAAACCTATAAGATCCAGTTGCAAAACGAAGTCCATCCCCACTAAGGCAACAATGAAATTTATCAAATATTGCGTCATTGTTATACAAATCACACAGCTGCAGATTACATGGTCAGTTGTAAGACACAAAAAGATAAGAAAATGCAAACTGCTTTCTCATAAAACTACCGAGAATGAGATGTTTAGAATACTAACATCATAAACTTGTATGTTTGTTTGAGGTACATTTAGTAACATTTCTTTGTGATACCAACTGCTTAACAAAGAAACAGCTTCACTGGAAGCCATTACTTGGAGGATCTGAACAGAACAACCTATGGTAGGCCTACACAAATTTTTAGCCCTTCCAGAACTTACAATGTAAACAACTCCTCCAAATTAATTGTTCCATGTTATACAATTTTTGTCCAAATTAATCTTTGTTCCACTTCTCAATAAACTGATTTGTAGTCATAACCAAAAACAGTTTTCCTCTTCTCCTTTAGCTGGCTGATTATGGAGGTTCTCTTATAGATAAAAGATCTACTACAGGCTACTGTGTATTCTCAGGAGGAAATTTGGTGTCTTGGAGAAGTAAAAAATAGAATCTAGTGGCCCGGTCTAGTGTAAAAGCTGAGTTTCAGGCAATGGCTCTTGGTTTATGTGAACTATTGTGGTTAAAAATTATGCTAGATGATCTACAAATCCCTTGTCATGGTCCATTGAAGTTGTTTTGTGACAATCAATCAGCTATCAGCATTGCATATAATCCAATACAACACGACCGCACCAAGTATGTTGAGATTGATCGCCATTTCATCAAAGAAAAGTTAAGAGGCTAGGGAAATATGCATACCCTTTGTTACTTCAGAAAATCATCTAGTTGATTTATTTACAAAGGGTCCTCCTATCAAGAGATTTGAAGAACTTATAGGCAAGCTGAGAATGATAAATATTCATTCACCAGCTTGAGGGGGAGTGTTAACTAATTCATAGGATTATGGTGAAAATTGGATTATGATTTCTTGGTCTAATCTAGCACAAATTCTATCTTCAGTATTTAAAAAGAAATTGGATAGATTTAGATAGTTCTTATTTTTTGTTTTCTGTATCTTTAAATTTTGTATAGTGTACAACATATCCTTCCTTATTGTTTATCTTTCCTATGTAGTATTCTTCTTCCCTATTAATAGGGGATGTAATATTTAGCTCAATGAAATGAGAGAAGTATTATTCTCTATTCCTCCTACGTCTTTTGATCTATTTTCTACACCTCCAATACCTGATGATAATACAAAGCTAATTTTTGAGGATCTACAAAATAGAGTCAAAAAGGAGGAGGAAAAACCAAATAAAAGATGTCAATGCGTTGCAAAAGATTTTGTTGATCTTTTAGGCACTACCAGGGAGATCACAACAGATGATATTGTTGGAGATGTTTAGTTGCTGAAGATGTAGAGGAGTTCGTGTTGATTTTAATAGAGAAAAATAAAAGAGGTACTTCAAGAGAGCTTGAAATACCTACTAAACAAAGAGATGTTTCCTCTTTCATCCATAAAATAAAGCCAAAAAAGAGAAAGAAAAGAAAAAAGAGGTCAAAACAAGTAAAAGAAAAGAACAAGAAAAGGCAAGGAATAAACCAGATCATGAAAATGGGAATTGGACGAAGAAACAACAGCTTTGTAGTAATAACTTTCATAGAGATAAGAAATCTCTCAAGGAGGGAGGATTGTCACGACTCCAAGGGCATATTAGTAATAATAGATTACATGTAGTTTTTTCCTTTATGTACTCACTAATTTGTACCTTACCCTATAAAACCCATAAATAAGTTGTAACCCAGCAAATTACATATGATAGAATGATAAACTGAAATTCTCTCTTTAATTTCCCTCCCAATTCTTTGTTCTCCCTCTCAGTCTCCTCTATTCTCCGTCTATTCTTGTTATCTGATGACCTAGGGTTTGAATTGAAAATTGGAAGAACATGGGGAAGAATTAGACAGAAATGGAGGGACAAAGCATGAATAGAGGGAGAACAGAGATTTGGGAGAGAAATTAGAAAGAATTTGAGAGAGAAATTCAGTTTATCATTCCACCATGTGTAATTCCCTAGGTTACAGCAAAGCAGTAAGGTACAACCACTAACTAATACATGTAATATCCTATGCCTAATCTACCCTTAGGATCGTGACAATCCCCTCTCCTTGAGAGATTTCTTATCACTAAGAAACTTATTACAATCGAGCTGCTGTTTATAACCGAGCCACTGATTCTTCATCAAATTCCTATCTTCACTATCTAGTTTCTTCTTTACCTTTTTTTATTCTTCTCTTACTTTCCTTTTCTTTTGCTTTCCTTTTCTTTTTCCCCAACAGTAACAATACTATGATTTGTTGCAACACCAAGTCAAGCCATCCACCTATTCCCTATTGCAATTGAAAATAATTCCAATTGACCTGTCATTTGATTGATGTTAGAAAAATGCAATATTTGTTATGTTTTTATTACCTCCTAACCCATTCGATCGACTTAAAATCTCCAGAATTGCTTGTTGCAGCTCAAAAGAAGGAAAAGAGATGAAAGAATGACTCATACTCTCCAAAAGCATGATTGAAAGAGGAATAAAAAGTCAAGAAATAAAGGTGTCCTAATGAAAGTCAAAGCAATTCGAATAAGTCTCCAAAGGTATTCAAATATGGAGCAAAACAGAAGAAAGCTGCTCGCTCATTCGAATAAATCATTCAGACATTCGAATATGCAAGATATCGGGTATGTATTCAGATGAGCTTGTCCTAATTCGAATAAGAAGTAACAAAAATCAAGATCTCCAGATTGTGCATATTCGAATGAGATCCAAGTCATTCGAATGAGCCGAGCATAAGAAGAAATTCGGATGAGCATAATCGTTTGGAAGCAGTGAAGACATATTCGAATGAGATCCAAGTCATTCGAATGAGCCGAGCATAAGAAGAAATTCGGATGAGCATAATCGTTTGGAAGCAGTGAAGACATATTCGAATGAGATCCAAGTCATTCGAATGAAGTTGAAGAAGAAAGGAAATCTATTCGAATGAAGGCTGAGTAATTCGAATGAGTAGCAACCCAAGGAACTCCATATTCGAATGCTCTCCAGGTCATCCGAATGCAATGAAGAAGTCAAGAGAAAAATTAGAAATTCATTCGAATGAAAGTACTGTTGCATTCGAATGACCGAGAAAATCGCCGTGTAAGGAACAGTAAATCATGAAATTCATTCGAATAGGACTAAAATTCATTCGAATGAGCTGGTCAGCCAAAAGAAGCTCAGCAAGCATTCGAATGTCTCTGCTAGTCATTCGAATGAGCAGCCGAACAAAAATTCTGACATGCGCAAATACACGCGGTGGCTCTACGATAAATTCAACCAACTTTTTAAACAACTTTTCAACAAATGGTCCCCACTTCCATGCGCCAAAAGCTTAAAAAGGGACCAACATTCTTTGGAATCAGAAGTTGACGAGTGCAGAAGATACTAAGAAAACAATACAAGAAAGAAGAAGATCATTTTGAAAGCAGGGATTTTTCTTTTCCTTTTGTCTGTTTCTCCTATTTTTGTTCTTGTCTGTATTTCTTTCTTTGATATAGCACTTCAGTTACACTAGTTGTTCTTGCAAAATCTTAGCTCTGTATTACAAGTTTATTTTAATTTCTGCTTCATGTTGTAGTTCGTTTTAGCAATCAATACAGCAGTAATTTACCAAGTTCCTATCTGTTGTCTCAGTTATTTCCTTTACGAATCATGTATTCATCTGTAGAGATTAGTTTTAGTCGTGCACTTCCTATGAAGATGTGTGGCTAACTCGATTCTTGGGTTAAGGCAAAGATGGTGCCCAAAGCCACTGATGAATCAATATAACAGAACTTCATATGTCAAAGTAACAAAAGCAAAAGCAGTTTGGGAAATATTATTAACGAAAACCTCAGGCTTGGATTGGTTCGTACGCCTAACCTAGAGTCTCCATGCCATGTATGGAGGCTGCTTGACCTGGAAACGTCCTCATACCCAAGCCCCGAGCACTTATTTTGTCAAAACATTATTTATACACTGATTTATGATAGCTTCTTACCATAGAGTCTCCATGTCATGTATGGAGGTTGCTTGAACAAAGAGTTATCATCATCTCAGTAGTACATTTAATGGTTGAAAACCCAAGCTATTTGAGCTGCTAGTTACATCACAGAAAGCTATATGGTGAATCAGTTGGGTTTGGCACCAGATTTGTCTTGACTCAAGATCTATCCATTTCCAGATTACAGTTATATCACATTTAGTTTGATCTCATTTCATTATTCTGTTAATCAAAAGAACTGGTGTGGTTATCTCCTTCCATGAGTAATCTCCCTGTGAGTCGACCCGGTCTTGCCCGGAAAAATTACATATAAATTTTCTGCTACAATCACACTCGTGCACTGGCGAGTCTAAACGCCTCATCCTATCTGTGAACATAATTAGTTGCTAAATCAGCTGAATTAGTGAAAGAAAAATACAAAAAGTGACAAATGCAGGGTGAGTGATGCAGCATCATTCCTGCAACCATATCATTTTCAATCATAGAAAGGAATTCAAACTTCTCTACAAGCCAAAACCTTATTTGACGTTGCAACTCTCCAACTGGAATATGAATAATCAAGATAGTAAGAGTCTTGTTCCTGATTTTCTTCTTGGTTGCTGGTGTACACCAAAGGCTCACTTTCATTAGATTTTTCCTCTAGTGGAACCTCAATAACTCCTCAGCTACCAATCCTTTCTTGTCATCCTGAATTACCTGATCCAATTCAGGTTTTTCCTCATTCCTTGCAACTACCATTCCTATTCTTAAGACCTCATCAACCTCATACCTCTCATCAGCTACATGAAACTATCTTCTTCACAATCCTCCTCTTCCAATGCTACTTCATCAATTTCTTGCACTACTTGATTGGCAAGCTTAGAAGTACTATCAATTTGTTGGCTGCTCACAGAATAATTTTTAGGCTACAACCCATGCTTTTTGCATCACTTCTAAAGCAAGCTCCTGTAACCTTGCTTTCTCAGCGGCCTACTTAATAGTAACAGGCTACATCTTCTTGATAGTTGGTCGTACTTCACCTTTAAAGCCACTGCTGAAATTAAAAACGAAGTACCACTCCATTAAGACAGTTGCGAAGTTAACATTAAGGACCTTAATTCTTCAAACTAGTCTTGATACTCCATCACTGATCCCACCAGTTTTAGTTTATGAAATTCGTCAATTGCATCGGTCATTGACTTCTCTCCAGATCGAGCACTTCGATCCTTCACAAACTCAATCTAGTTAACCTCAGTTTCAGTCAAAATACTAACCCAATAGATCCTAGCAAGCTTAATCAGCAATGCATCCATTTGGTCCATCTTTAGGCCAAAATTATCAAGACTTTCTCTATATTGATCAAATTCTCTTTGCATCATATGGTTGCCTTCCGCCATTTCCTGAAGTTACTTACCTTAAACAGTTCGTTGCTCCAAGGACAGCCTTCCAACACTCAATTTAGCAACTTGAGTAAGAGCCGACGAGATCTATAAAGACTGCCTGCTGAGAATTTGATCCACTTTGTTGTAGCTACGAAAATTAGCTGTAATCACAGTCGAAACTCACCTGCCCTGCTTCGCCCCATACTCTTGGCCTTATGGATAAATTTGCAAGCTAAATCATCCCTAAAACTCGTTTGAGTGCAGGAATGACACAAAGGCAACAAAATATTAGCTAAGCACTCTTTAAAGAGAGAACACAGTCTGTTCATGAATATTGTGCTAGATGGGTGTACGAAACTATTATACCCTCAATGCTATTGATCATGATAGTTTCAAATTGTTTGTTGAAGCGGTTGGTCAATTTGGGCAGGACTTCAAACCTCCCAGTCAATACCAGTTGAGGGAACCATTATTAAAGGGAAAAGTTGACAGAACGAAAGAGTTACTGAAGAAGCATAAAGAAAAGTGGGCACGAAATGGGTACTCCATTATGACAGATACTTGGACAGACATAAAAAGGAGGAGCATTATGAACCTGTGTCTCAATTCTAATGCAGGTACTACTTTTCTTTCTTCCAAAGTGTCTTCAGATGAAGCACATACAAGTGAACTCATCTTTGAGTATGTGGACAAGTGCATTGAGCAAGTTGGGCCACAAAATGTCATCCAACTAGTAACCGACAATACTGCCAACAATATGGGAGTGGCACAATTGTTGAAGGTGAAGAGGCCAAATATCTTTTGGACCTCATGAGTTACTCATACCATCAATTTGATGCTTGAAAGTATTGGAAAACTGCCCAGGTGTAAGAAAGTCATTGATCAAGCCAAGAGTTTGACAATCTTCATTTATGCACACCATAAGACCTTGGTCTTAATGAGGTCATTTACGAAGAAAAGGGATATAGTGAGACCGAGAGTCACTAGATTCGCTTCTTCTTTCCTTACTATGCAGAGTTTGATGGAGAAAAATGCCTAAATGAGTACAATGTTTACCAACTCTAAATGGGAGGAGTGCAAATGGTTGAAGACTGTTAAAGGAAGAGTAGCCTATGCTACTGTGATGAGCATTGCTTTTTGGAATGGTCTGACTATATCCCTTAAGGTTTTTGCACCTTTGGTAAAGGTACTTTGAATTGTTGATGCGGATAAAAAGCCTTCTATGGGCTTTTTATGTGGAGAGATTAAGCAAGCAAAGGAAGATACTAAGGAGACCCTAAATAATCTCAAGAAGAACTATTAGCCTGTTATGGAGATTATTGAAGCAAGGGTGAAGATAGGCTAGATAGTCCACTGCATTTTGCAGCTTACCTTTTGAATCCCTACTACTTTTCCAAGGATACGGATATACAACTTGATAATGAAGTGATGGATGGATTTTTTAACTGTGTGGAGATGTTTTATGATGGTGAATTGCAATGCCATGTTATAAATGTTGAGTTGCTAAAGTATACTCATAAAAAGAGAGCTTTTGAAAAATCCTGGGCAACTCAAAGGTGTGCAAAAAATTATAACAATGCTCATACAAAGAAAATACCATTTTCGATATTTGGGATCAGTGATTCAAAAAGATGGAGAAATTCACGAGGATGTCACACACATAAAGTTAAAGCAGGTTGGCTAAAATGGAGAAATGCATCGAGGGTGTTATGTGATGATAAAATCCCATTAAAATTGAAAGGAAAATTCTATAAGACAACTATAAGACCAATTTTGTTGTATGGCTTAGAATGTTCGGCAGTCAAATACCAGCATGAGCAAAAGACTAGAATGTCCAACGACTACACGTTGCAATTCCAATTTTCAGCCATATCTCTTTTGTTTTAGCTTCGTTTTGACTCCCGTTCAAACCTACAACACCCTTATTCAACCCTCTACCAGATTATAAGCAAAAATCGGACTTACCTCATGGTTTTGATGTCATTTGGCACGATTTACTGTGGCGGCCCGAATTTTCTGGCGAGACCTTTTCGTCCTCGTTCTTGGCAGATTTTTTTCCCCTTCTTTTGGCAGTATTTTCTCTCACAAGTTCCCTTCCTTTCCTTCTTGTTGAATGCCCAAAAGAACTCCCCCAAAACCTTATATTTATAGGCACCTTCAGCAAATCACGTTGCGCCATGTGTTATTCTGAGATGAGAGCCCATCATGAGTTTCACCCCATCGCGACACTTGTCCCTTGAGATTTGTGTCTCATCGTTATTTCCTAACCGTCTGTTCGCCCGTTTGGTTACCCTAAGGATCTAGTTATAAGATATTATAAGCTTTCAAGAAATGATGCTTTAACTCGAGGCACTTTGCTTCTTTTCCACTTGAACCCTTGAATTTGCCTTGAATCCACCAAATGCCTTTAGAATAATGGTCTCTTGCATTTGCCTCCAAAGTCCTTTGTAAATTTTGCATTTGTTCCCAAAAATTTCTCAAAAACTACACATATACTCCGATATCCCTATTTTCAAGAGATACTCCGTTCCTTTAACAACAATATCTTTCAGGGACTTTGGGTATTACATCCTCCCCCCCCCCCCCCCCTAAAAAAAAAATTCCGTCCTTGAAATTCATTTTAGGACTCCATATGGTCAAAGAGGTATGGGAACTTCCGATGCATTTCTTCTTCTCACTCCCAGGTGGCTTATTCAATGTTGTAGTGTTTCCATAATACCTTCACCAATGGTATTACTTTGTTTCTCAACACCTGTTCTTTCTGGTCCGAAATTTCAATTGTTCTTCATGGTAGGTTAAGTTTCCTTATAGTTCAACAGTTCCCTATGGAATCTTCTGAGAAGGATCAGGTTTGCACTTTTGTAGTCGAGACACATGGAATACATCGTGTATGTCAGACATCACCGGGGGTAATGCCAATCGATACGCTACCGGCCCAATACGTTCCAAAATCTCGTACAGCCCGATGTATCGTGGGCCTAACTTTCCTTGTTTCTTTCCTTAGCACAAGACCTTCAGGTATGCCTTATCTCCGGTTTGGAATTCCAAATTCCTTCTCCAATTATTTGCATATGATTTCTATCGACTTTGGGTGGCCTTAATCTTTTCCTAAATCACTTTAATCTTCTCATTCATTTGTTGTACTATCTCGGGTCCCAAAAGTTGCCTTTCTCTCACCTCAGTCCAACATAGAGGCGTTCTACATTTCTGACAATAAAGAGCCTCGTATGGAGCCATACCAATACTACTATGATAACTGTTATTGTATGCAAATTCAATCAGGGGTATGTGCTCCTCCCATCCCTTTGAAAATTTGATTACACAAGCTCGCAGCATGTCCTCCATAGTTTGAATTGTTCGTTTTGACTTCCTATCTGTTTGGGGATGATGTTGTGCTTAACCGCAACTAGGTTCCCTAACATTTTTGTAAATTCTCCCAAAATCAAGAAGTAAACCTTGGATCTCTGTCAGACACTATACTTACCGGAGTTCCATGCAGCCCGATTATTTCTTTTACGTATAATTGGCCCAACATGCTAGTAGGTTGTCCTATCTTCATGGGTAGGAAATGAGCGGACTTTATTAGTTTATCCATTATTACCCATATTGCATCATTTCCCGTGGGTCCCCTTGGCAACCCTGTAACAATATCCATCGTGATATACTCTCATTTCCACTTGGGAATTTCTAAAGGCTGCAGCTTCCCAATAGGTCTTTGATGTTCGATCTTTATCCCTTGGCAGGTGTCACATCAAGCTATATGACGAGCTATGTCTTTCTTCATTCCCAGCCACCAATATAAATTCCTCAAGTCTCTATACATCTTGGTAGCACCAGAGTGGACCATATACTTGGCCCGGTGTGCTTCCCTTAGTATGGTTTGCCTCAATTCCTTGTCTCTAGGCACATAGATTCGGTCTGCAAATCGCAATATTCCATCAGATAAACTGAAATTAGGGTTTTTGACCTTTCCCTAGTCATCCACCCACAATCTCACCCTAGAGTCTTCTAGAGTAGCCTGCCGGATTTGTTCCACTAGATGAGAATGAATCACTAGGCCAGCGACGTAGACAAACGTTCTTTTAGGTATCACATCCACAATCAGTTGGCTGAAAGCCTCCACCAATCCCCACTCCCAGGTCATCAGATTGATCATCAGAGCAAGCTCTTTCCTGCTTAAAGCATCAGCCATAATATTTGCCTTCCCAGGGTAGTACTAAATCGTACAATCGTAATTCTTTAAGAACTTCATCCATCGTTGTTGCCTCATATTCAAATCCTTCTGTGAAAACAAATACCTCAAGCTTTTATGATATATAAAGACTTCGAACTCTTCTCCATACAAATAGAGTCGCCAAAGTTTTAAAGCAAACACGACTGCGGCCAACTCCAAATCATGGGTAGGATAGTGTTGCTCGTGATTTTTCAATTGTCGTGACCCATACGCTATCACCTTTCCATTTTGCATGAGGACACATCCCAAGCCGGTTTTGGAAGCATCAATATAAATTGTGAACCCTCCTGTTCCACAAGACATAGCGAAAACGGGAGCAAAGGTTAGTCTCCTTTTGAGTTCATCAAAACTATGCTCGCACACCATATTCCATTCGAACTTAACTCCCTTTCTCGTCAACTAGGTGAGGGGCAAAGCAATACGAGAAAATCCTTCGACATACTTTCTATAATAACCTGCTAGCCCCAAAAAGCTAAGTACCTAAGTTACGGTCTTGGGCTGCTTCCAATCTTTTAATGCTTCAACCTTTGAAGGATCCACCACTATTCCTTCTTCTGATATAACATGACCTAGGAAAGCCACTTGGGTTAGCCAAAACTCGCATTTTGAAAACTTAGCATACAATTGATGCTCCCATAATGTCTTTAGGACCATTTCCAAGTGTTACTCGTGTTCTTCCCTTCCCTACTAGCTGAGTAGATTAAAATATCATCAATAAACACAATCACAAACTGGTCCAGGTATGGTTTGAATATCCTATTCATCAAGTCCATGAAAGTTGCGGGTGCGTTAGTCAACCCAAATGGCATCACGAAGTATTCATAATGTCCATACCAAGATCTAAAGGCAGTCTTTGTTACATCCTCCACCTTAATCCTCAGTTGATAGTACCCCGATCTCAAATCTATTTTTGAAAATAACTTGGCACCTTGCAACTGATCAAAAAACTCATCAATTCTAGGGAGCGGGTATTTGTTTTTAATGGTTACCCTATTCAGTTGGTGGTAATCTATACACATTCTTAAACTCTCGTCCTTTTTCTTTACAAATAATATGGGTGCTCCCCAAGGTGGCATGCTCAATTGGATAAATCCCTTGTCCAAAAGGTCCCGAAGCTGACTTTCTAGTTCTTTCAATTCTAATGGGGCCATTCTGGAAGGAGGTATGGATATAGGGTCCGTTCCTGGTAGGACATCTATGGCAAACTCAATTTCTCGATGAGGGGGTAGCCCAGGTAAATCTTCGAAAACACATCAGGAAATTCTCTTACTACGGGCACTTTCCCAAGCTCAAACTTTTTATCTTCTATTTGAACACAAGCCAAGTAGCCATAGGCCCCTTTTTCCAACATCCTAACAGCTGTAAGGGCTATTATCCATTTGATTCTCCCATCACTATTTTGCCCTCGAAACATCTCCCAAGTCCCATCCTCTGATTGTAACTCAACTGTCTTTGCTTGGCAACTAATTTTGGCATTGTATTTAGTCAAGAAATCCATTCCCAAGGTTATGTCAAAATCCTGAATATCTAGGGATGTAAGCTCGACTGAAAATTCACTATTCCCTAATATGATCCTTCCACCCTCATAGCCCGTACATGATTCTACTTGTTTTCCAAAAAGGGTAGATACTATCATGGGGCACCCTAGCTTTCCTAATTCCAACTCTAGACAATGTGCCAATGCATGCGATACAAATGAATGAGTAAACCTTGGGTCTACTAGCACTTGCACTAGTGTATCAAGAAAAATCATTGTACCTTATATGATTGTCAAGTTGGCACTGGTGTCTTCCCTCGTCAAGTTGAACACACGTCCTCGTCATGGCTCCACGCCTCCCCTATTTGCCCCGAGTTGAACAACTCCTTTTCTTTGTGGGCAGTCCCGAGAGAGATGATCAGGCCTTTGACAATTATAACACA
The DNA here is from genome assembly GCF_014633365.1 of Diospyros lotus. Classification (NCBI taxonomy): domain Eukaryota; kingdom Viridiplantae; phylum Streptophyta; class Magnoliopsida; order Ericales; family Ebenaceae; genus Diospyros; species Diospyros lotus. Next base: position 33,559,380 of record NC_068339.1, on the reverse strand, counting down.
TGGGCCCCTTTGGACAATCTCGTGCCACATGGCCGGCTTCCCCACAAGTATAGCATCCTTGGCCTCCGGTCTTACAAGGTTTCCCAAGATGAAATTTCTGGCATTTAGGACACATACCTTTAGGTTTGAACTTCTTCCCTCAAGCCCCCAAGTCATGCTTTCTTCCCAATCTTCCGTCCTCAGGCCCACGAAACTCAGTTCCCAAGGTCTCCATCCGATGAAGGTTGCTTTCTATAGTCACGGCCTGTAGACTACCTCTATATAGATGCGTGTCCCCCAAGGAACTTCCGAGCTTTAGCCTCCTCGTCCAAGTTGTAGATGGGCATATACTTGATTAGTCGAGTGAAGTGATCTTCATATTGGGTGACGGACATGTCCCCAATTTGCTTCAGATTCATAAATTCCCGACATTTTTCCATTTTCTTGCATAGAGGAAAATACTTAGTATTTAAAAGTTCCTTAAATTGCACCCATGCAACACTAGGTGTACCTTGCCCTTCAGGATCTTGCAAGGTCCTCTGCATGGTTTTCCACCATTAGTCAGCCTCATCCTAGAGCATGAATGTAGCACAATTAACTTTGTTCTCCTCCTCACATCCAATGAAATCAAAGATCTTTTCAATCTGTTCCAACCAATACTCACTCTCACAAGGGTCGGTTCTTGCCCTTCCTCCAAAAATGGGCGGGTTTAACTGCTAGAACCCATCACTAACATCAAAGTTTTGGGAAATAACCTACCTGTCGGTCGTGTCCCCTGCATAAGAGTGACCATACTCCCCAGGACTTGTTTCATCTGGTCCATGCGGTTACTTCCTCTTTGGCTCCTTTCAGGTGGTGGATTTTCTAGGGACATTTCTGTCCTTTCTTTACTGGGATTAGGTATCTCCTTCAACCGAGCATATTTCTTTACTTTTCATGCATCATTGTGGTGGGTGTGGCTAGTTGACGTCAGGGCCATCGTGTTAGACCGGGGAGCAGTCATGTGAGGTGTTTGAACATGATGGATCAGCGGGGGTGATTACAACACCTCGGCATCTCTACCACACGGGAGGTTTCATGACATTTTTTCATATTTCATTCGCATGCACAAACTACTTTCTTTCATTCACTCACTAAAATGTTCATATCTTACATCGGCATATTCAAACGCGTCAGGTGCCCCAAGAATAAGTCAAAGGAAAGGGAAGGAGGTGGTCCACAAATAGCTTGTTTCCTTTTAATGTCGATTGTAGAAGAACCTCCACCTTGTGTATTTTCGTGCATTAAGTATGTATCTCAAACAATGAAAAATGGGGTCCTATGTAGTCCCTAGTTTCCTATTTTGTATCAAGGTGTGTCGTGTTGCACTTGTTTCAAGAAATCATAGTGGAAGCCTTAATTATTTAACTTGTGGTTTAAGCTTTCAGCTTCGATCCTTTGTTCCGTTGGCAAAGGCTTCCATAACGCCCACTTGATTGTCAACTGGTTACTGTTAAAAGGCCGGAAATTCTATACTTTCCTAATATGGAGATTTCCGAATTAATGATTGGTTTCCTAAAAGTGTTTGTATCATATATTCTTTATATTCTAGATTGATTTGATTGTATCAATAGCTGTGTGATTTATTTCCTTTCTGTAAATATTTCCTAAGCTAGATTAGGCAACTATTAATTAAGAATCCTTCCTAATTATCCTTAGGATCTTGCCTATTCAAGATAGGCGCATGTGTATATATGTCTTGGCATTTCATTGAGATTAATAAGATCTATTTTTCAGTCTTCTTGACATGGTATCAGAGCCACTTCAGATTGCTCTCTGATTTCTAGCCTCAAGCGTTTGTTCTTTTTTCGTGTTCCTGTTTCAATCCACTCTCTGATCTTCAGTGCCATTCTTCGCCCTTTTGCTTTGACTATTTTTTGGTTGTTATTGCCACATTCACAGTCACCTTTCTTTTCCTTTCCCAACTTAAGAACCATGACCGACTCCATGGAATCCGGCAACACGGCTGAGGTTCCTTTCACAGGTGGTTCGGGCAGTGGTCTAACTTCAAGTGGGGAGTTACAAAATATCCAAATAGCTTACAAGCTGAATGAAAAAAATTATCTTAAGTGGTCTCAATTGATTAGGACTTTCCTAAAAGGTAAGGGAAAGTTGAGCCACTTAGAGAGAACCGGTCCCAAGGAGACGGATCCTACACACGCTACATGGGATGAAGAAGATTCACTTGTGATGTCCTGGCTTTGGAACTCTATGGTTCCAAAAATTAGTGACACTGTGATGTTCCTCACAACTGCTAGAGAAATCTGGGAAACTGTGAAAACCACATATTCAAAGGTGAATGATGCTGCACAAATTTATGAGATTCGGACCGAGGTTGCAGCTACTAAGCAAGGAACTCAATCTATAACCGAGTATGCTAATTTGCTGCAGACCTTGTGGCAGGAGTTGGATCACTATCAGTGCATCCAAATGAATTGTAGTGAGGATGTTGTTATTTTCAAGAAGTCAATAGAGAAAGAGAGAACCTACGACTTTCTAGCGAGGTTAAATGTAGAATATGATGCAGTCAAAGTGCAAATTCTTGGCAAAACGAAACTGCCTTCATTGAATGAGGCAATATCGATAGTACGAGCAGAAGAAGGAAGAAGAGGAGTTATGTTGGAGACTGGTCATATGGAAAATTCAGCCCTACTTAGTCTGAAAGGGCGTGGTCAACAGAGGCTGCCAAAAGGAGATAAGAAGGAGCCATTCAAAACCACAAACAAGGATGATTTGTGGTGTACCTATTGTCAAAAGCCTCGACATACGATTGAGAAGTGCTGGAAGTTACATGGGAAACCAACGAAAGGAGGTCCATCAAAGGGGCAGGCTTACATTGCCAATAATCAACAGGTTACTGAAACAAAAAATTCTGAACTGACTGGGTTGATGGAGCTAAAGCAGGAAGAAATTGAGAGGCTGAGGAATCTGCTGGGACTGCTTGAAAAAGAATCAGGGACAGCAAGTGCAGTAGGAGCCTCTAATCTAGCCTTCACAGGTATAACTTCCACTTCTATTGCTTTTCATGCTTCAGATTTAAGCCTTAAAACTACTTGGATCCTTGACTCCAGTGCCACAGACCATATGACTCATTTTTCCCACAAATTCTTGACCTATAAACCTTGTCCTAGTACAAAGAAAATCATTCTAGCAGATGGGTCACTAACAACAGTGGCTGGACAAGGAGATGTCTTGATAAATGAAAACCTAATCCTGAAAGATGTTCTCCATGTGCCTAAATTATTCACCAACCTTGTCTCCATTAAAAAATTGACCCATGATGCTAATTGTTGTGTTATCTTCTACCCTACCTTTTGTGAGTTTCAGGGAAAGGACTTGAGGAAGGTGATTGGGCATGCTAAAGTAAAGGAGGGGCTTTATCACCTTGAAAGTTTTAGTGAACAGATTTCTAAAAGGGTTTCTCCTGCATCAATCTTAGTGAAGTCCAATAAGGATGTGCTTTGGCTTCATCATTTTCACCTCGGCCATCCATCCTTTAGTGTCCTTCAAGTTATGTTTCCCACTTTGTTCGAGGGATTAGATATTAGAGAATTTCAGTGTGATATTTGTCAATTTGCTAATAAGAGGGCTTATTTTCCCTTCAATAATAATAGAAGTTCTTCTCCTTTTGATCTCATTTCTAATCTCACAGGTGCACGATGGTTTGTGCTTTTTATAGATGATTGCACATGAGTAGTGTGGTTATATCTACTAAAAGCTAAATCAAAAGTATGCACTATCTTTCAAAACTTCCACACTATGGTTAAAAATCAGTTTGGGGCCAAGATTAAAAGAGTTCGAACAAATAATGCCAAAGATTTCTTCAATCAAACGCTATCCAATTTTTTCAAATTAAAGAGGATAATCCATGAGTCCTCTTGTGTCTACACCCCTCAGCAAAATGGGGTAACTGAGAGGAAAAATGGCCATTTGCTTGCTGTTGCAAGAGCCTTGTTGTTTCATAATAATGTTCCTAAAAACTATTGGGGAGAAGCTGCTTTAATAGCAACCTATCTCATTAATCGGTTGCCATCTAAAAGTCTTGACTCACACAGCCTCATTCAGTTGTTTTCTAAGTTTTACCCTGACTTTAGTCCCTCTCATGGTCTTTCTCCTAAGGTGTTTGGATGTCTGGCTTTTGTTCATAACCATTCACCTTATAGAGGTAAATTAGATCCGAGAGCTTTGAAATGTGTTTTTGTTGGGTATTCTTTCACTCAAAAGGGATACAAGTGTTTTCATCCTCCATCAAAACGGTTCTTTGTCTCAGTCGATGTGACTTTTGTGGAGGAAAGTTCCTATTTCAACAAGTCCTATCCTTAGGGGGAGACAACATTCTTGGAGGATAGTGATAGGGAATTGTTCTTTCCTACTCTAACTTCTTCATCTTCTTGTGATCTCAAGAATATTCCACAAGATTCCCTAAATGTGATGCATGGGAACAAGTTTATACTAGTCCACTAAAGGTCTATTCAAGGAGAAAAGTCTCAGATCCTCTTGAACCTAAGCATGTTGAATTACCCGCACCAAGTCCAGATTCTCATCCGAGCCCTGATTCAGAACTCGAGCCTATGTGTTGCCCTGATTCTAACACATCAAAACCAAATTCCTCTACCCATCAAGAATCTGAACCTAATTTAGATGATCTTGACATTCCAATTGCCCTAAGGAAGGGAACTCGAACCTGTATGAGGCATCCCTTGCACCTATTCTTGACTTACTCCCACTTATCTCCAGCTCATAAAGCCTTTCTAACAAACCTACATTCTATCCCCATTCCAAAAACCTTATCTGAAGCATTAAGCAATAAAAATTGGAAGGATTCCATGAAGGTTGAGATGGCAGCTCTTGAAAAAAATCAAACCTGGGAGTTAACTAAGTTACCAAAAGGGAAGAAGCCGATGGGGTGTAGATGGGTTTTCACAGTGAAATATAAATCTGATGGATCTCTAGAAAGGTATAAAGCTCAGCTAGTAGCTAAGGGGTATACTCAAACATATGGGGTGGACTATCTTGAAACTTTTGCCCCGGTTGCAAAGATGAACACAGTGAGAGTTTTACTATCATTAGCAGCTAACTTTGACTGGCCTCTTCTACAATTTGATGTAAAAATGTTTTTTTGCATAGGGACTTAGAAGAGGAGATTTATATGGAAGTGCCTCTTGGTTTTGGAGTTCAAACTCAAGGAGAAAATGTGGTGTGCCGTTTAAAAAAGGCTCTATATGGACTAAAACAGTCACCAAGAGCTTGGTTTGGATGGTTTGCACGAGTTATGGTTGGTTTGGGGAACAAGCAAAGCCAAGCAGATCACACTCTCTTTATACATTATTCAAAAAATGGGAAACTTACTGCCTTGCTCGTCTATGTTGACGATATTATTGTTACTAGGGATGATAAAGAAGGAATAGAGTTTTTGAAAGTGTGTTTGATTAAAGAATTTGAGATAAAAGAGTTGGGGAAATTAAAATATTTTCTAGGTATCGAAGTTGCTCAATCTAAGGAAGGAATATTTATTTCTCAACATAAATATGTGCTAGATCTTTTGACAGATGTTGGTATGCTTGGTGGCAAGGCTGTTGATACACCTATTGAGCCAAATCATAGACTTGGTGCTGATTCGGAAAAAGGTACAATAGATAAGGAATCCTATCAAAGGTTGGTAGAAAGACTTATTTATTTATCTCACTCTCGACCAGATATTGCATATGCGGTAAGTGTGGCTAGTCAATTTATGCATTGTCCTAATAAGAGTCATCTAAAAGCAGTGCATAGAATTCTTCACTATCTTAAAGGGACTCCTGGCAAGGGCATTTTGTTTAAAAAGGGAGGAGACTTGACTCTAGAAGCATATACAGATGCAGATTATGCTGGCTCTATTGTTGACAGGAGGTCTACTTCGGGTTATTGCACTTTTCTTGGTGGAAATCTTATCACTTGGAGAAGTAAAAAACAGAATGTGGTGGCTAGGTCAAGTGCTGAAGCTAAATTTAGATCCATGGCTCTAGGTATTTGTGAGTTATTGTGGCTGAAAATTCTGTTGGAAGACTTAAAAGTGAGTTGGTCAGCTCCAATGAGGCTTTATTGTGACAATAAATCAGCCATCAACATTGCTTACAACCCAGTCCAACACGATAGGACTAAGCATGTTGAGGTTGATAGAGACTTTATTAAAGAAAAACTAGAGAGTGGATTGATCTGCACACCCTTTGTTCCTACAAGAGAACAATTGGCAGATATCTTGACTAAAGGTCTCCCGGGTAATGTGTATCACAGGTTCTTGAGCAAGATGGGCATGCATGATATACACGCTCCATCTTGAGGGGGAGTGTTAGAAGGCCGGAAATTCTATACTTTCCTAATATGGAGATTTCCGAATTAATGATTGGTTTCCTAAAAATGTTTGTATCATATATTCTTTATATTCTAGATTGATTTGATTGTATCAATAGCTGTGTGATTTATTTCCTTTCTGTAAATATTTCCTAAGCTAGATTAGGCAACTATTAATTAAGAATCCTTCCTAATTAGCCTTAGGATCTTGCCTATTAAAGATAGGCGCATGTGTATATATGTCTTGGCATTTCATTGAGATTAATAAGATTTGTTTTTCAGTCTTCTTGACAGTTACCAACATCGTCATGCATCTTCTGCATCCTTTGTACGTATTTTGAAAGAGAATAAAAAGGGGTGTTACACTTGCACTTGTGCCCCATCGAGTACTTCCCATCGTAACGAAAACACAGACCCTTCACTTGTTTGGCTTCCAACTTACTCTCACTCAACCGTTTAAAATGAGGGTTGCTCCACTTACCAACAACCGATGGCCGGTGCGAGGAAGTTGGGCTGGGGGTCACTGACTTCTGTGGTGCTAGCGGAGGGGGCCGAATCACCACCGGTTAAGGGTTTGTTATTGAGGTGGAAGGGGTCAGTACTCTAGTTGGGCCTGATCCAAAATAACCTCCACAGACCACCTAATTCCTCTCCTCAATCCATTGGGCCAGGTCCATCATCTATTCCAGTCCCATTAGCCGCAGCACCCTCATCTTCGCCAGGATATCCGACCTCAAACCATTTATAAAATGGCCCTCCAGAAACGCTTCCGATATCTCTTCGAGCAACGAGGCTAGAGTCTCGAAAAAAAGGCAGTAGTCCTTAATGGATCCCCACTGCCTAAGCGTGAGGAACCTCTCCTCCACAGTGCCTTCTTGTGTCGGCCAGAAGCAACTTACCAGCATCGCCTTGAGCTCCTCCCAACTCCTCACATGTCGTCGTTGCTCCCATTGAAACCAGGCGAGAGCAACCCCTTCAAAGTAGAGCATCGTAGAATCAAACTTCTCTACATCGATCAATTAATTCTTGGGGAAGTAACGCTCTGCCCTAAAAACCCAACCATCAGGGTCGTCTCCCTCAAATATGGGCATCTCCAAGCGTTGACTTCTCACCGTTGGTCTTCCAAAGCCCTCGGTCACACCACCTGTCCCTTACCCTTTCTCCCAGCAACAACGTCTCCTCCACAGTATAAGAGGAACCCATGGGTACGTTCTCCTCACCTCGTTTCCCCTTCCAATCCTTCTCCTACGCCTCCCACTTCTCTATCAGTAAGTTGAATTGGTCCAACATCATCATCATGTTCTTCTTTATTTTTTGCACCCTCTGGAACTTATTTCTCATGGAATCCAACCCGACCTGCAATCGCTCCATTCTTCCTTCTATCTGTTGTTGATAAGTCTCCAATCTTCCCTCCAACGCCCCCACTCTCTCAGAAACGGTTACCCCCATGGATCAGTGCTTTGATACCAAAATGATAAAAGCTTACTCCTTTGATTGAATTCAGTACAAGAACAATATAAAAATCCAACGTTTGCAAGGATTACAACAATAGCTAGAACGTGTATAAGCAAGAAGAAAAACAAAATCAGCTTATTCGAGAGGGCCTTCTCTCTCCCACAACTGTTGTCCAGATTTTTCCTATCCTCTCTCTCCTCTTTTATACCTCCTCCTCATTCCGTTGCAGCCACGTGAATGAATATTCATTCCCTGACCAACTTTGGACTCTTTTGCCCCCGAGTCAATTTCCTTGGTTGTCCCTGATTCCCCCCCCCCCCCCCCCCCCCTCGGGGTTATTCATTGTTATGCAAATGCAGATTAGACAGGATCTCTTTCTAATCATAAGTCAACCTCTGGGTATTGTGTTCTTGTGGGATGAAATCTGGTTTCTTGAAAAAGTAAGAAACAAAATATAGTAGCTAGATCCAATGCAGAGGTAGAGCATCGAGCTCTAGCTAATGCAACTTGTGAGCTCGTCTAGCTTAAGCAACTCCTGTAGGAACTCAAGTTGTTGTGAAGTGTCCCCTATGAAACTTGTTTGTGATAATCAAGTTGCCTTGCACGTTGCTTCCAATCCAATGTTCTATGAACGGACCAAGCATATTGAAATCGACTGTCACTTTATTAGAGAAAAGTTGGTTGAAGGTGTTATTGTTACAGAGTTTGTTAACTCCAATGTTCAACTTGCAGATGTCTTCACCAAGTCTCTAAAGGGTCCTCAGGTAAAATATATTTGTAACAAACTTGGTGCATATGATATCTATGCTCCAGTTTGAAAAGGAATATTAGAATTATTAGTATAACTGTATATATTTTATGTGTATTTTATTTGTAATTATTAGTTCTTGTAATTAGCCCTAGGTAAAGCCCGTAGATTAGGCCCATTATGCTTATTAGGCTATTATAAATAACAAGCTAAGAGAGACTAGTCTCTTAGGTTTTTCTCTCAAAATTATTCTCTCACACATGTAATATCCTATGCCTAATCTACCTTTGGGGTCGTGACAACATGATGCAAACGCTTGTATTCAGTTTCATGATAGTGTAGTTTTCGAATTTGAAGTGGAAGAATTAAGGTGTAGGTCAAATCAATACCTTTGCATTCAGGCAAAGATGTGGAGATTACATGATCCAAATTTAACAATCTGGAATCCATTCAGTTCTTTGAAAATTTAAATGTCCTATGAAATTATTTAAGCACATCAGATTTCACATATAAAAAATCCAGGTTTGAACCACAAACAACTCATTCAACAAGCAGCTATTGAACCAACCAAGATCACTTCCATGCTCTTTCTACTGAGACAAGGTCAACTTTTCTGATAAAACCTGCTACCTAAATTCAAACGCTCATAATATCCCCACAAATAAAAAAACTACGTACTCAATTATTTTACCCAGTAACAGCAACCACTGTTTCCATCAGTTTTTCATTGTTTCTAATGTAGTTCATAAGGAGTTAAGTTGATTCAAATTATATTCCTTGCACGTGCATGTGTTCGTGTGTGTGTGTTGGGGGGGGGGGGGGGGGGGGGGGGGGTTGGAGATTTTACCTTTGGGAGGAGGTGGTCATGGATCTTGTATGACACAACAGGAGAAGTCTCCATGCGCATATCCCATAGCTTCAAAAAGGAAGAAAAATTTATTAGCATACTTGCTGGAAAGTCATCAGTTTACTTCCAACTTTATATTAGACAACACACTGACAGAACATGGTATATCAATTGACGAAACAAATAATCAGCAGAAAAGATTGCAACAATTGAACTGTACACAAATATAGATCTTCAGAGTGTGTGATGATAAATTTGATTTATTGTGATTTTGATTTAGATTTTAGATTTCAGCCTTTTCTTTTAGCAAGATTTGTTTGGAAATTTGATTTATCTTTTTTACTTAAACTTTTGCCTATGAATTCTTCCCCTCGCTGAATTGTTTCCCTTACTGAATTCTCTAGTCTCCCTCTCCCCCTCTACTTTTTCCTCTTCTTCATCTTCCACTGGTTTCTTCTCTCCTGTTATTGATTTTCTTATCTTCTCCAAATTTCTACAATCTTTCTTGCTGCCCCAGATCATTAACACCCGAAATTCAAAGGAAAAATTTAGAGCAACCAAAATTATTGAGTGAGGCAAACCCAAGAAGCAACAAGAACAAAGGAGCTGTCTTAAGTTAATCAAATATGCTATGATGCCTACATTTTCTTTTCCAAGTATAAATGGCTAATAATGCTAAGAGATGCAGTTAGAATATATATCTATTTCTACTAGTCTCCCAAACTATATGCTGTGGAGCTACTTTATTACAACTAAACAAATATGATGTGATCTACATAATAGAAGCATTTACAGAAATATGAAATCATAAACTCATTCGGAGCAAGAAAATAATTACTCAATTTGTATTTTGTCCTCATTGGTTAGTGGGAAGGAGAACCAAGATATAAAGGAGAGAAATTCTGGATGGAGTAAATTTAAATTCTGAACTTCATGCTCAACTTTGTAGCTAAAAGACCTTCAAATTCATATAGTCACGGCTTAGGATATGTCTTCCATCTGTGGAAAACTTTATGTCAGATATGGATGCTATTATTTCTGTGAACAATGATTTAGAGCCTCGGGGTTCCTCTTCTCTTAATCTGTAGAAACAAAATTTAAATTATGAGCTCAATAAAGGCAATCCATTGATAGATAAAAAGAAATTTAAAATTAGAGGAAAAAGACAAGATTTACTTACTGAAAATAAGATGAAGTTTGTAAACACGAGCACATGATAACAAAAAAGAAAATTCATCCAAAACTCACATTCTTGCACTATGATCACATAATGCAGACTGCCGCATGTCTACTAGCCGAATAAAACCCCTTGAACTGCTGTATGCGAGCAGATTACAATGAAATGGATGAAATTCAGCAGATGTTATGACCTCTGAGTGAAAATTGAAAAGATCCATCATAAGAAAATACAAATGAAGCAATGGAATTTAGTATTAGAAATGAACACAATGTACTCCAAGAATTTAGTACTAGAAACAAAGAGAATGTGCTCCAAATGCACCATTCATTTGTGCATCAATATGCAAGCAGAAGATTTCATTCATCTTGACTACTTTGGACTTGGGACATGATGGTGAATATGTAAAGGGTATTGATTACATGGTCCCAGGAAATAAGCATCCTTTTGTAATTCATACTCTTTCATCATCATCATTATCACAGACCTTAATCCCAGTAAATGGGGTTGGCCACACAGATTTTAGCATTACAATTGTTCCTATCCTTGACCATATCTTTTGCACCATTATATCCCATATCATGTCCAAAGGTTCTTGCTAGTTTCTTTTGTCTTCCACTACCTTTTTCTTGCTACAAATTTCTTCTACTCCATCCACTCTTCACAGGGGCATTGATTGATCTTCTCACAGGTCCAAATGATCATATATAACTCACATCCTTAGTCATCGCCCGTTTTTCTGAGCAATTAATCCAAGATATTTAAACTATCGTTTGCTAGGAATCACTTGGTCTTTAAGTCTCCCAAATATATTATTCACATTTTTATTTTTATTGAACTTCATTCTATATATTTAATTTTTGACTTGTTTAACTTGAAAACTTGGTTTCTAAGTTGTTCTTCATTGTTCAAGCTTAATGCTCATACTTCTTTTGTTTCACTACTAAGAGGATATCTTTTGCAAATAAAAGGACACCAAACACCATTTCTAAAAATAGTTCTAAGACTTTTTAAAAAACAATTTGGTTTGTAAATTTTGAAAAAAAAAATTGAAACCAAACCATAAACTGCAATGTATATATCATATAATATCTACCTAAGTTGCATGGAAATGGAAATGGAAATGGAAATGGGAAATGTTTCCGATACGAGATAGAAACAGGAAAACAACATTTTTCCAAAAAAGTAAGAAATGGAAACGCGAGATAAAGTGTAAATTAAAAACATATTAGGGTTTTTTCGTAAATATAATTTTTAATATAGAAAATTATAAAAAATAGTTCAAACATAATACAAATAAACATAAGTTCCATAATGCATTCAAACAAACATAAACATAAAGTTCACAATGCATTCAAATAACTATCAACAATATTTACAATCAGAACCAACCATTAGAAATGCTAAGCCAAGGGGTCAACAAACACAAAAATGGTCCAGATTTAACAATTGGATTTCCATAGATCTGGGTTTTAAGTTTTTGACCAAAACGGAAAGTGCACTACGAATCGCCATGGGCCACTACGGCCAATGGTTTTCGGCAATCAGAAGCAACGACCAACATATTGTTGATCTAGGTTAAACTTTCCCCCAACGACCAACATATCCAAAAATCAGCAAGATCCGACAGTCAGATCTTCGTAGATCTAGGTTAAACTTTCCGGCTAAAGACCCAAATGCACGTATATACATATATATCAAAGGATCTTGCTGCAAAAGTTGCTAGTAAAACTAAAAGACTTACCTCCTTGTAGATCTGGGCCACTTTCATAGTGAAAATGTTGTTGGATCGAAGATTGAATGGTCGGATTTTACAAAATCCATGAATCCAGAGGTGTTCTTGAGAGTGTTGTAGAGAAAATGAGAGAAAGAGAGAGAGAGAGAGAGAGAGAGAGAGAGAGTTCAAATGATAAAATGGTGGCAACCAAGAGAGGGAATGATCGGCGACAAGGGAGCAACAAGAAGAAACTGCTACTGAAAACAAGGGAACGGTGACAACGAGGGAGAACCTGGAGTAGCAAGCTCTAACGACCAAGAGAGGGAACTTTAGAATTTAGAAACAAACTAAAGGAAGAAGAAGAAGACTGAAAAAAAGATAGGGAACTTCATGTTGTTTCACTTTTGTATATTAGTTTTGATAATGAAAAACATCTATTGGCTTAAACCCTAAGTCATAAGTCAAGGTTTTGGTTTTCAACATATATCAATTTCAATATCAAGTATTATTGTGTTCAAACAACAACAACAACATATCCAGCCTTTATCCCACTATGTGGGGTCGGCTACATGAATTCTAGACTTCCATGTATTTTTATCTTTTGTCATATTTTCATTGAGATCCATACACTTCATATCAAACTTTAATGTCTCCCACAAAATCTTCTTAGGTCTGCCTCTACCTCTTTTTTTGATTAATTGTTCCATTTCATCAATTCTCCTCACAGGAGCGTCTCTTGGTCTCCTTCTCACATGACCAAACTATCTTAGTCTAGTCTCTCTCATCTTCTCCTCTATTGGCACTACTCCTATCTTATTACGAATAACTTCATTTCTAATTTTATCTTTTCTTGTATGGCCGCACATCCATCTTAACATCCTCATCTCCGCTACACTCGTCTTTTGCTCATGTTGGTATTTGTCTGCCTAACATTTTGAGCCGTACAACAAAACTAGTCTTATAGCTGTCCTATAGAATTTTTCTTTCAATTTTAATGGGATTTTACCATCACATAACACCCCCGATGCATTTCTCCATTTTAGCCAGCCTGCCTTAATTCTATGTGTGACATCCTCGTGAATTTCTCCATCTTTTTGAATCACTGATCCCAAATATCGAAAATGGTATTTTCTTTGTAAGATTTGGTCTTCCAATTTTATTATAACATCCTCTACTCTTACATTCTTACTAAATTTACATTCCATATATTCTGTTTTCTTTCAATTTAATTTAAATCCCTTAGATTCTAAATTGTTTCTCCATAACTCAAGCTTAGTGTTCACTCCTCCTTTTGTTTCATCCACCAACACTATGTCGTCTGCAAATAGCATACACCATGGCACCTCTGTCTGAATATCTTTAGTGAGTTCATCCATTACTAAAGCAAATAAGTATGGACTTAGTGCAAAACCTTGATGCAATCCTATTGTAATTTTAAACGGTTCAGTATCCCCTCCGCATGTTCTGACCCTTGTCTCTGCACCATGATACATGTCCTTAAGGGCTTTTATATAGGCTATTCGGACTCCTTTCTTCTCTAAAACCCTCCATAATACTTCTCTAGGGACCCTATCATAGGCTTTTTTTAGATCTATAAACACCATATGTAGGCCTTTCTGATAATCTCGATACCTTTCCATTAGGCGCCTCAGTAGGTATATAGCTTCCATTGTTGACCTATCGGGCATGAAACCAAACTGATTTTCTGACACCTCTGTTTCTTTTCTGAGCCTCTGCTCTATTACTCTCTCCCAGAGTTTCATGGTATGGCTCATTAACTTAATTCCTCTGTAATTTTCACAGTTTTGAACATCTCATTTGTTCTTATATATAGGAACCAAAGTACTCTTCCTCCACTCATCTGGCATCTTTTTTTATTTAAGAATCGCATTAAATAATTTCGTTAGCCAGGAGATACCCTCTTCTCCGATGCATTTCCATGCTTCTATTGGTATATTATCCGGTCCCACCGCCTTATGATTTTTCATCTTTTTTAATGCTTACTTTATTTCATTTGGACTTATGCGTCGATAAAATGTATAGCTCACGTTCCCTTCGGAATTACTGAGATGTCCCAACTTAACTCTTGACCTTGCTTCACTAACAGCTTTTTTTGCTGCCTTTTTTGATTCTTTATAATTTTTTTGATTTTCTTCATTGTTGCACTGATATACAGCCTTATAGCAATTTTTCTTATTTTTAATTTTCAATTGCACTTCTTCATTCCACCACCAAGACTCCTTAAGATTAGGGGCTCTACCATTTGTCTCTCCAAGCACTACCTTTGCTGTGTTTCTCAGGGCATTAGCCATTTCTCTCCACATTTGGTTTGTCTGTCCTTCTCCATTCCATTCTCTTCTACCCCTTAATTTTTCTTTCAAGATTAGTTATTTCTCCCCTTTTAAATCCCACCACCTGATTCTTGGATTTTGTTTTATGTGATTTTTTCTCTTCCAATTTCTTACTTGGACGTCAAGTACTAGAAGTCTATGCTGAGTAGTCAAACACTCTCCCGGTATCACCTTACAATCCCTACAACATACCCGGTCCTCTTGTCTCATGAGGAAGTAATCTATTTGGGTGCTTGATGTGACATTTTTATATGTGATTAAGTGTTCGTCCCGTTTTTTGAACCTAGTATTGGTTATGATTAGCCCATATGCTATTGCAAAATTTAGAATAGACTTACCCTCATTATTAATTTCCCCAAATCCATACCCTCCATGTACCTCTCTATAGCCGTTTCCGTCTCTGCCCACGTGACCATTTAAGTCACCTCCTATAATCACTTTCTCTCCTCTTGGTATCATTTGTATGAGTCCCTCTAAATCCTCCCAGAATTTTGCTTTTATCTCCTCACCTAACCCCGCTTGTGGTGCATATGTACTAAAGATATTCATAGTCATTCTTTCTAGAATAACCTTCTCCATAATAATTCTATCCCCTATTCTCTTTACATCCACCTCATCTACTAAGCTTTTATCCATAATGATCCCCACTCCATTTTTTGCTCGAACATTTCCTATGTACCATATTTTATATCCATTTTCTGACAAAGTTTTTGCTTTTTTTCCTACCCATCTCGTCTCTTGAAGGCACATAATATTAATTTTTCTCCTAATCATCACTTCTACCACTTCCATAGCTTTGTCTGTTAATGTTCCTATGTTCCATGACCCAATCCTTAATCTATGATTTTGTTTTTGGTTTTGACTTTGAATTTGCTTTTGTATTTGATGTTGATTTTGTTTTTGGTTTTGGTTTTGATTTTGATTTTGTTTTTGGTTTTGATTTTGATGTTGGACTAACTTCTTTACCCACATCCGTCCAAGCAAATGCAAGAACCCTTGCTCATTTGTCACTACATCCGGGGGCCGATGTAGTGGCCCTAGCTCACTTGACACTACATGCGGGCAGTGTAACACGTCGCTATGAAGGGTTACGCCCACGCCCAAACGTTTTTTCATAATTTGTCTAGAGTTCATGTTTTGGATCCGACTAAGGGTTACGCCCACGCCCATAGCTTAGCCTTGAAATCGTTGGCTAAAATAAAGCTAAAATTGTTATAAGGCAAAAGACTAACTAGAACATATTTTTTAAATGTTTTCATTTTGAAAAACTATCTCCCGGTATTTTGATAGCTAACATTCATTGGTTCTAAAATGATTTTTAATGAATTTTTCAAAAATAGAAAGTATGTATTTTGAAGGTGGTAAAATTGTTAAATGCTGAATTTGTACTAAAACAAAAATTTTACTTTCTTATTGTTATAGATTTTGATTTTTTGGATATTTTTATTGAATCTAAATAAGGGGTACTTGCTTATTTACATTTATGTATTAAAGTAAATAAAAAATAAAATATAAATAAAAGAAAATGTGAACATTTACTTAAACTAAAGAAATGTAAATATGTTGTGATGTATACATGCTATGGATTGTGTTGTCAAGTAAATCTTTCTGAAAATCCGACATGTTTCTATGCATATTTCAAAACCCCTTTTGAAACGGTTTCAGTGTTTTCTAAGTGTGTATGCTATTTTGAAACATCTATGTAATGCATATGTTTTCAAATTAGGTTTTGAAGTATGTTTCGAAACCTCTAACATTTCTGTCAGCAGAGATTTAAAAGATCCAAGATGCTTTTGTTTTGTATTTTAATATTTATCTAAAAGCTTCCAAAGTATTTTTAAATGTATTCTCCATGCTCTAAGAATTCAAGTTTAAATTTGAATTGGAGATCATGTGTATAATCATAGTGGGCATAAGATTTTGTCTCCCACTTAATGTTGTCTCTAAGTGCAAATCCAGCTGGAAAGGTTGTATGTTTCGAAACATGAGGAGTATGTTTCGGAGCCTGAATCTAATTTTGTGATGTTTCAAAACCTTCTTTTTTGTCTTGTCTCTAACGACTATGCTGAAAGATAAAGATGCAACAATCAATCCTAAAAGATTAAGGAAATGATCCGTGGATGAGATAAGAGGAATAAGAGGAGGATAACTCTCCCGAGTTATCCTCAAGCTGATCATATATATTTTGGGTATTATTTGTAGATTAGTTAGAATTATTTTATCTTATATTCTTATGCTAGAATTTAGGAGTTTATCTAGTAGCTAAAGTTTAGGAGATAAGTTTGTATCAAACTAGGAGTCTTGTATATTTAATTTTAGCTGCCAATGGAGAAAAGGTGCAATAGTTTTCATTAATCTATCGAATTTCTTCATGCTATAAACGGCTAGATTTCTATCTCTTGATATAAATAACAGGTGTTTGAAGACAAGAACAAGTTAGAACAAGAGAGTACACACTAGAGACACATACACAACCACAAGTGGAGATCAAAACGTTTATTCAAACTTTCAAAGAAGATCTTCTACAAATCCTAATCTTGCACATTGCAAGTGTGAAGAGAGAAGCAAATGCAAACAACGAGTCTCATCACTTCAGCTCTCCTCACCTCAAGCAAAGAGATTTGTCCAGCCATTGGTAAGATATTCATTGCAATAAATTAATTGGGCTGTAAAGATAAAATTTTATTTATCTTGTTGATTGTTGTAAGGTTTGAGTTAAGCCTAAAACTCATTGTGGAAAATGTTTGAGTTGAGCCTAAAACTCACTTGTTATAAGGTTTGAGTTAAGCCCATAAAAACTCACTTGGTGAAAGGTTTGAGTTGAGCCATAAAAACTCATTGTACAAGGGTTTGGGGTGAACCGTGGTAAAACTCTTGTTATGGTTGATTACTAGTAAAAGTGATTAAAATTGAAAAATCCTTCAAATGGGTAAGTTTGAAGGTAGTGAACTAGGCGGAGTGTCGAACCACTATATATTTTGTGTGCAACAAATTTATTATTTTGCTTGCTTGTTATTCATTGCTCAAGCTTTCAAAAGAATTGTTTTCAAAAGCTAAAACAAGTTTTCTTTGAAGCACAAGAATTGTCATCAAAGTCTAAAATATTTTCCTTGAGCATAAGCTTACATATTCACATAAGCATATATTTGATCTCAAACACCTTTGGTATACTCTTACTTAAGTAAATAATCTTTGCCAAAGATCATTATTTGGAAATACAAGTCCTGAAATTTTGAAACAAGCAAAGCAGTAAGTTGTATTTCGAAACATACCTCATAGATTTCAAAACATATGTAGTAGATTTCGAAACCTACTTAACAAAATGGTTTATTTCGAAACATATAACTTATATTTCGAAACATAGTGTTCTATCATCAATCATTGTGTTTTAATTATCGAAAAATTTATACAAATCCCAATTCACCTCCCCCTCCTCTTGGGATATATTTGCCATCATTAGAACCAACACTTCGAGACTCATGATATTGGGTTGCCGGAAACGCGTTTCTGGCCAAAAAATTTTGCGTTCCCAGCCATTTTATGTAATTTGCGAAACGGCCCTGGAACATTTCGCAAATTATAGAAATGGCCCAAAAAAGTTTCGAGCCTTTTTACCGTTTCAGTGCTTCAAAGATATCTACTACATATATTTATTATACATAATATATGATATTTACCTAAAACAATTTCTAGTAGCAAAATTATTTTCATGATAAAAAATTTTAAGAAAAATTTCGTACACTACCCCTGAGGTTTGATAAAAAAGACAGACAACTCCTAAATTTTGAAAAATGACAATAACCTCCCTTAACTTTTTTGATCCCATATCAATTTCCCCCTTTCCATCTAAAAATTACCACCATATTTATATCTCCCCATCTCTTATTCTTTCTGCTCTCCACCTCACTCATTTCTTTCTCTCATAAGAATCTCCCTGAAAAAAGATGTCAGTGACCATTGTTGACAATGGTCAAGCAAAATCCGAGGTATGTCTCTCTATCTCTCTCTCTCTCTCTCACACACATCTTTGAACCTAGAACTGGGTGTTTGAGATACATCTTGAACCAAATCTAGGTTGGATTAAGATGTTCTTCCTTTCTTTCTCTCTCTCACACACACACAAACGCATCTTTGAACCCAGATTTGGGTTGATTCGAGATGCTCTCTCTCTCTCTCTCTCACACACACACACACATCTTTGAATCAAAATATGGGTTCAAGATGAACATTGAAAACCAGATTTGAGTGTGTTATTCAAGTCGAACCTAGATCTAAGTGTTTGAGATGCATCTCAAATTGGGTCTAGGTTGGTTTGAGATATTCTCTCTCTCTCTCTCTCTCACACACACACACACACACACATCTTCGAACCTAGATCTTGTCAAGTATCTAGACTTAGCCTAGGATTTGTTAGGGAATTTGGAAGAAATCGAGGGAAGAGAGAATAGAAAGGAAGAGAGCAATCAAAAGAACAGAGGGAGAATTTAGAGAGAACAAAGGGAGAGAGAGACTTTGAGACGAAAAGAATCTCTTATCGTTCAACAACAATTCCCATACTCTAGACTTAACCTATTTATAGGCTCCTATCTTTCAGTTTTAGTGTTTAACTAAAAGGTACAATTATGAATAGCAACAATAGAGTACAATACAACAATTGCATTAATACTACAATTACTAACATGTCCCTGGGGTTATGACAATCCCCTTTCCTTGAAAAATTTCTTGGCCCCAAGAAATTACAGCAACTAGGCGTTAGGACCCTACGATTGTATTAAAGGCACATTTGTAATTTTGTTTCTGTGAGAGTGATGGGAGAGAAAACTTGAGAGATTAGCCTCTCAATTCTATTATTTATAAGCTAATTACAATCAATAATGGAACTAATCATGGAGATAATTACATATCATAGGGATAATTACAACCTAGCTAATTACCCTAATTATTAACTAATCATCAGTTGACTATATACACATTTTATACATGAAAAAGAATAAATCTCATAAATCTCACACTCCCCCTCAAGTTAGAGCATATATATTATATGCGTCAAGTTTGTTACAAATGTAGTTTATTCGATGACCCTTGAGTGACTTTGTGAAGATATCTACTAGTTGATTATTGAAGTTGACAAACTTAATGACAATAACACCTTCAGCTAGTTTTTCTCTGATAAAGTGTATCAATCTCAAAATGCTTAGTCCTTTTATGAAATACTAGATTTGAGGCAATATGGAGTGCAACCTAATTGTCACACACAACTTTCATGAGAGACTCTCCACACAACTTTAGTTTTTGAAGAAGTTGCCTAAGCCATATAAGTTCACACGTCGCATTAGCCATGACTCAGTACTCTGCTTCGCACTTGACCTTGCTAACACATTTTGCTTTTTACTTTTCCACGAAATCAAATTACCTCCAATTAGAACACAATACCCTGAAGTAGATCTCCAATCAAAGGGAGATCCTGCCTAGTCAGCATCTAAATAGCACCAAATCTCTGAATGTCCCCTACTTCATAGAGCAATCCTTTCCCTGGTGCACTCTTGATATACTTTAGAATACGAAGAACAACATCCAAGTGAGAGTTACATAGGGAGTTGAGAAATTGATTGACAACACTCACAGCGAAAGAGATGTCTAGTCTTGTTACTATGAGATAACTCAACTTTCCCACCAATCTCTAATATCTCCCAGGGTCTGACAATGGCTCCCCTTAACCTGGTAGCAATTTGACGTTAGGATCCATTGGAGTGTCGACTGGTTTGGAATCTAATAGACCAGTTTCTTCCAGGATATCCAATGCATAATTTCTTTGTGATATAGAAATACCATCTCTCGACTGAGCCACCTCAATACCCAAGAAATATCTAAGTTGCCCCATATCTTTTGTTTGAAAATGTTTGAACATGTGTTCCTTTAGCTGTTGTATGCCACCTGATCACTCCTAGTGATGACAATGTCGTCTACATAAACCACGAGATAGATGCATTGTTGCGATGGTGAGTGTTGATAAAAAACAAAGTGATCAGCTCCACTCTGGGTCATTCCAAAGGCCTGAACCACAATACTAAATTGGTCAAACTATGCTCACGAAGATTGTTTCAATACATAAGAGTAACTCATGGAGTTTGCAAACTAATCTAGACTCCTCTTGAGCAACAAACCCAGGTGGTTGCTCTTTTTCCTGCAAGTCACCATGAAGGAATGCATTTTTAATATCAAGTTGGTGGAGTGACCAATGATGCATAACAGTAAGAGAAAGGAATAGACGAGCAGAGGCCATCTTGGCCACCGGAGAGAAGGTATCACTGTAATCTAACTCGTAGATCCAAGTATACCCTTTAGCGACTAAACGTGCTTTGAGGCAATCAATGGTTCCATTAGGGTCAATCTTGGGAGTAAAATCCATTGACACCCAACGGTAGTCTTTCCTAACGGGAGAATGACCAGGTCCCACGTTGCATTAGAGTGCAAGGCTTCCATCTCATCAAGCATAGCCTTGCGCCAACCAGGAAGGGATAAAGCTTCACCTGTATCTTTAGGAATAGGGACAGAAGAAAGACACGAAACAAAGGCACAATAGGTAGGTGATAGGCAATCATATTTCTAAAAATGATAAATAGGGTAAGGATTGAGAATAAACCATTTACCATTGTGTTGAGCAATAGGGAGACTGTGTCCAGATCCATGGGAGGAGGGACATCTGGCGGAGAGAGTGAGTTCGCATGGGTCGATACAGTCGATGGGTGGGCACCGGTAGCAGGACAAGGACAACCATGGTAAGTGAGAAGAGGAGGATCAGTGGAAGAAGAGACAAACGAATCCTCTAAAGACAAGGAAAAATAATAAAAGGGAATGGGCAAAACCTAATCAATGCGTTGTGAGTTGAGTTGAGCAACTGGAAAGAAGGACTGATGTTCAAAGAAAGTGACATCAACAGACATGATGTTGTTAGAAGATGGGGCAAATTCATATTGATTATTGATTCCTTATGAGGCTGATTCATATTGCTTCATATCCGCGGGAGATTTATTTAATTGATTTGCTTTCCTTATTTGAGTGATTTGATTGTATATTATGTATTGTATCTTTTATGTATATTTCTTTCTATATTCGGTAGCTGTAGCTTTCCTTATTATTTCTTTCTAGATTTGGTAGTTTCCTAATCCGCACAAGGCAGGTTGTGCTTATGCTATATAAATTTACAGCTTGTGCTACATCTTAATATGAAGTTTAGTTTTTCCTTGTTTTCTTGATAGATGTATCTGTGTAACTCAAGAGAATAACATTTGTAGCCCTTCTGTAATCGAAAATAGCCCAAGAAAATGCATTAAAGAGCCTTAGCAGCAAGCTTGTCCTATCTAGGAGAAAGACAATGCACAAAACAAACACAACCAAAGGCACGAAAGGGAAGGAAAGAAAGAAGCTGAGTGGGAAACAAAATACGATGAGGGATTTCATCCAATAGAACAAAAAAGGGCATGAGATTAATAGGATAACAAGCAATAAGAACTGCGTTACCCCAGAATTAAGGAGGAAGATTAGCATGCAATAAAAGAGTTTGGGCAGTCTCAATCAAATGACGATTTTTCCTTTCAGCTCTATCATTCTATTGTGGAGTATATGGACACGAAGATTGGTGCAAAATGCCCTAAGTAGCCATAAATGTAGTAAATTGAGAGGAGAAATATTCTGGAGTATTATCACTATGCAAGTGGTTCTACCAAACTGAGTCTTTATTTTAGCACAAAATGTTTGAAATATGGAAAACAATTCTGAACGACTTTTCAATAAGAAAAGCCAAGCACAACGAGAATAGTCGTCAATAAAGGTAACTGTGAGAGAATAATTTGGAGAGAAAACCCTGAGAGATTAGCCTCTCTTACCTTGTTATTTATAATAGGCATAACGGGTCTTAACCTAGGGCTAATTACAAGGCCTAATAATTACAAATAAAACACACATAAAATATGTATAATTATACTAATAATTCTAACACTCCCCCTCAAGCTGGAGTATAAATATCATATGCACCAAATTTGTTACAAATATATTCTACCCAAAGAGCCTTTAGAGTAGAGGTGTCAAAAGGACCGAGCGGCCCGCGGGCCGCCCGGCCCAGCCTGAGACGGGTCGGGCCAAAGCCCGGCCCGTTACTGTTCAAAAGGGGCCGGGCCAGGCCAAAGAAATTCAGCCCACGACCCAGGCCGTGGCCCGTTGGACCCTTTTGGGCCGAGCCCATGAGGCCCTTATGGGCCAATCAGTTAGGCCCTTACTCATTTTTTTTTAATTTTGTTATTCTTTAATAATTATTGATATTGGATACTAAAAAATTTAATTTCGCAATATATATAAATAATAACTATCAATTTATTTAAAATTTTTAAGTTAAATTTTTTATATATTTAAATTATAAATAAACATTCTCCTTTTTATATGTACATTATTTTTCATATCAATTCACAAGAAAATTTATAAGGCATATAGAATTTTGAAATATAAAATGATGAAATAATATTTAAAACTTAAGAATTAAGATAGAAAATATTTTAAAAAGAAAAAAATTGATTTTTATATATGTATTATTTTGATATTTATATATGTATATATTATATGCATTATTTTTTTAAAAAAAGAAAAAAAGGGTCGGGCCCACCGGGCCCGGCCCGCTAGGCCCTGTGGGCTAAAGGCCCGGCCCCCTTGTAGGGGGGCCGTGGGCCGGGCCGAGCCCTATCCATGGCAAAAGGGCCCGGGCTCGGCCTGGCCCTTTTAAAAAGCCAGTGGGCCGACTCAAGCTGGCCCTTTTGACACCTCTACTTTAGAGACTTGGTGAAGACACCTGCAAGTTGATTATTGCAGTTAACAAACTCTATAACAATAACAATTTCAACCAACTTCTTTTAATAAAGTGACAATCGATTTTAATATCCTTGGTCCGTTCATGAAACACTAGATTGGAAGCAATGTGCAAGACAACCTGGTTATCACAAACAAGCTTCATAGAAGACACTTCACAAAACTTGAGTTCCTATAGAAATTACTTAAGCCAGACGAGCTCACAAGTTGCATTAGCCATATCCCGATGTCTGCCTCTGCACTGGATCTAGTTACTACATTTTGTTTCTTAATTTTTCAAGAAACTAGATTTCCTCCAACAAGAACACAATACCCAGAAGTTAACATACGATCAAAATGAGATCCAACCCAATCTGCATCTACATAACAATAAATATTTGTGTGTCCCTTATCCTCATAGAGTAACCCTTTACTCAATGCTCTTTTGATTTGTCTCAGAATTTGGATAATAGCATCCCAGTGAAAATCACATAGAGAACTAAGAACTTACTAACTACACTCACAACAAAAGCAATGTCAGGATGAGTGACTAAGAGATAGCTCAACTTGCCTACTAGTCTTCAATACCTTCCAGGATCTAAAAAGAGCTCCCCCTATCTCGATAAGAGTTTAACATTTGGGTCTATTAGAGTGTCAACCGATTTGCAATTCACCATATCAGTTTCTTCTAAGATGTCAAGTGCATACTTCCTCTAAGAGATTGAGATACCATCTCTTGATTATGCAACTTCAATACCCAAGAAATACCGAAGTCTACCCATATTTTTGGTTCGAAAGTGCTGATGTAAATGTTTCTTTAGCTTCTATATGCCCACCTAATCACTCCCCGTGATAACATTGTCATCCACATAAACAACAAGGTAGATGCATAAAGAAAAGGCGTGTCGATAGAAAATTGAATGATCAGCTTCATTCCAGGTGAGACCAAAGGTTTGAACCACAGTGTTGAACCTATCGAACCACACTCGTGGAGATTGTTTCAAACCATAGAGAGACTTATTGAGTTTGCAGACTACATTGGACTCCCTCTGAGCAACAAAACCAGGTGGTTGCTCCATATAAACCTCCTCCTGCAAATCACCATGGAGAAAGGCATTTTTAATATCCAGCTGATAGAGTAGCCAATGATGCAAGGCAGCCATAGAAAGAAATAGGCGAACAAGGGTCATCTTAGCAACAGGAGAGAATGTATCACTATAATACAACCCATAGATCTATGTAAAGCCTTTGGCAACCAAGTGGGCCTTAAGACGATCCACTTGTCCATCAAGTCCCACTTTCAGGGTGAACACCCACTGACAACTAACAGGAGTCTTTCCTGGTGATCAAAGCACCAAATCCCAAATACCATTTGAATGTTACACTACAATCTCATCTAACATAGCTTGGCGCCAACCAGGATGCGACATTGCTTCAACTGTGGTTTTAGAAATAGAAACAGAGGAAAAACTTGAAACAAAGGCACCATAAGCAGGTGACAAACAGTCACGGCATAAAAAGTTATAAAGAGGGTGTGGATTATGAGTAGACTGTGTACCTTCGCGAAGAGTAACAGGAAGGTTATCTAACTCAGGATTTGTGGCAGGAGGAACTGTGAAGCTTAGGAAGTAAACCTAGCTTTTAATATGTATAAAACCACTTAATTAAATTCATAGATTATACACCTATATATATATACAAATACAATGAACCATGGGCTCCATCATAGGATTAATCCTAGACTATAACCATATAACTCAACACTCCCCCTCAAGCTGGAGCATATATATCATATGCACCAAGCTTGCTACAAATATACTCAATTCGAAGACTCTTGAGAGACTTAGTGAACACATCTGCTAACTGGTCATTGGAATTGACAAAATTTGTGGTAATACAGTCAAATAAAATCTTCTCTCGGATGAAATGACAATCTATCTCGATATGTTTGGTCCTCTCATGAAAGACTAGATTGGAAGCAATATGTAATGTAGCTTGATTGTCGCAAATTAATCTCATCTGTGATATCTCCCCAAACTTGAGCTCCTGAAACAATTGTTTTAACCAGATAAATTCACACGTTGCCAAGGCCATAGCACGATATTCTGCTTCGGCACTCGACCTAGCAACAACCTCATGCTTCTTACTTTTCCAAGTACTAGGTTTCCTCCAACCATAACACAATATCCTGAAGTAAACCGTCTATCAGAAGGAAAACTTGCCCAATCAGCATCAGAATATCCCACTACTTGAGTATGACCTCTGTCCTCACACAATAGTCCTCTACCTGGAGCTCCCTTAATATACCTGAGAATCCAGACTACCGTATCCCAGTGGCTATCACAAGGAGACTGTAAAAACTGACTGACAACACTGACTGAGAAAGAAATATCTGGACGAGTGATAATGAGATAATTAAATTTTTCGACTAACCTGCAGTAGCTTCCAGGATCAGCAAGAGGCTCCCCCTATCTTGGTAAGAGCTTTACATTAGGTCCATAGGAGAATCTATAGGTTTACAATCAAGCATCTCAGTTTCTTCCAGAATGTCTAACACATACTTCCGTTGAGAGATAACAATACCAGAACTAGACTGAGCAACTTCTATGCCAAGAAAGTATTTAAGTAACCCCAAGTCCTTAGTTTGAAAATGATAGAAAATATGTTTCTTCAACTGAATAATACTATCTTGATCATCACCGGTAATAACAATATCATCCACATAAACAATCAAGTATATACACCTCCCTTGTGATGTGTGTTTATAAAAAACCGAATGATCATACTCACTACGAGTCATACCAAAATCTTGAATGACAGCACTGAAACGACCAAACCAAGCTCGAGGAGACAGCTTCAACCCATATAGTGAGCGACGGAGTTTACAAACCTGCCCAGACTCCCCCTAAGCAACAAACCCAGGAGGTTGCTCCATATAAATCTCCTCCTGAAGCTCACCATGTAAGAAGGCATTCTTAATGTCCAGTTAATACAACGGCCAGTGGCGCATAGCTGCTATAGAGAGAAACAAATGCATAGAGGACATCTTAGCAACAGGGGAAAAAGTGTCACCATAGTCAAGGCCAAAAACCTGAGTATACCCTTTGGCAACCAAACGAGCCTTGAGGCAATCAACCTGCCCATCAGGACCCACCTTTATAGTATAAATCCACCGACAGGCGACAAGAGATTTCCCTGGGGGTAAAGGAACCAAATCCCAAGTACCATTGGAATGCAAAGCAGTCATCTCATCCACCATTGCTTATCGCCACCCCGAATCAGAAAGTGCCTCACTAACAGTCCTAGGTACTAAAACAAAGGATAAGGAAGACACAAAAGCACCAAAAGGAGACGAGAGACAATGATAGCTAAGAAAATTATAAATAGGATGAAGATTGCGAGAAGAACCGGTACCTTTCCGAAGGGCAATAGGAAGCAGATCCTTAGAAGGCAAGACCGCGACAGGTGGAGAGACTAGACCAGGATGTGAGGCAGCAAGAGTCGCTGAAGTAGTAGGAGATGCGGGAGAAGGCGCAGGAACAACATCTCCACCGGGAGGAGACCGAGGCTGATGACACCAATGATAAACCTCCAATGGGGTAGAAGAAGGAACAGGGAGAATAGGAGAAGGAGGACTCGCGAGAAGAGGGATGGCCTCAGAAATGGGTTGACACTCAGAATGAAGCGAAGAGTAGAAAGGAGACGACTCAAAGAAGGTAACATTCGCCGAAAGAAAATAACGGCGGGTGTCAGGAGAATAACACCGATGACCCTTCTGAAGGCAAGAGTAACTAAGAAAAATGCACTTAATGGACCGAGCAGACAATTTATCTTAACTAGGAGACAGATTATGGACAAAACAGGTGCAACCAAAGACATGTGGAGGAAGAATATATAATGGTTGATCAGGAAACAAGAAAGAGTGAGAAATTTGGTGCTGAAAAACCGATGAAGGCATCCTGTTAATGAGATAGCAAGCAACAAGGACAACTTCAGCCCAAAAGCGAAAGGGGACATGATGATGTAAAATAAAAGTGCGAGCAGTTTCAATCAAATGTCTATTTTTATGCTCAGCAACCCCATTCTGGTGTGGTGTATATGCACAAGACGACAGATGCAAGATCCCCTGAGAAGACATAAAGGTAGTAAAGGGAATAGAAAAATACTCAAGGGTATTGTCACTGCGCAATACTTAAACAAAGGTATGAAATTGCGTTTTGATTTCAGCATAAAAGGATTCAAAAATTGAGAATAACTCAAAACGATTTTTCATTAAATATAACCATGTGCAACGAGAATAATCGTCGATAAACGTTATAAAATATTGAAAACCCAAAACAGACATGACACGACTAGGACCCTAGACATCAGAATGAACTAAAGCAAACGAGGACACAGCCCGATTATTGACTCGCTTTGGAAAAGAAGTGCGAGACTGTTTTCCAAGTTGACAAGACTCACAATGAAAAGACAACAAACTAGATAAACTGGGGATCATCTTCTAAAACTTAGCCAAACTAGGATGTCCTAAACAATTGTGGAGAAGAGCAGGAGACTCAGTCACCGAGCAAGCAATAGGCGATGCAGGAAGGTTGAGATGATAGAGACCCTGCGACTCACATCTGACGCCAATCATCTGTCCCGTACCGCAATCCTGGATAGTAACAGAATGATCATCAAATGTGATAAAACAATTTAAGGCACGCGTAAGTTTACTAACAGAGACAAGATTAAAGGGATAATGAGGAAGATAAAGGACAGAATCTAAAGGCAAAGAAGGTAAGGGTTTGGTAGTGCCAATAGCTTTAGCAACCGCTTTGGACCCATTGGCTAATGTTACAGAAGGTAAAGAAATAGAATTAGTAAAATGAGATAACAAATGAGGAATACTAGATATATGGTTAGAAGCACCTGAGTCCAAGACCCATGGTCCCAAAGAGGATGACTGAGCGAGACAGGCAATGGAATCACCAGAGTGGGTGACAGAAACAACTGTGGATGAGGTTTGCTGGGACGTCTTATACTTGAGATACTCATCATAGTCAGCTCCAGTGAGAAGGACAGATTGTGGTGGATGACCATCAAAAGACTCAAATCGAGAACCATCAGCATGAGCAACATTAACATGAGGAGGGCGGTCATGCAACTTATAACACTATTCCTTAGTATGCCCCCACTTGTGACAATAGTTACACTTGAGGCGTTTACCCCGATTACCACGATCTCCTCCCTGTTCACCACTACTCTGAACCTGTGAAGCCATGACTGAATGATCACCTGCAGAAGAGGGAGGCACCGTAGGAACAGATGAAACCCGAAGAAGACGAGAATACACTTCATCCGCTGAGCTAGATCCTTTGCAGCAATCTTACTAGTAGGTAATAAGGAGTTAAATTCAGCTTTAATAGAGGCCATCCGACTAAGAAAATCAAGAAGAGTCAAATTCTGTTGTCGTAAATTGAGCAGATTAGACACCATTAAATACAGGCATTGAATGTCATTAGTGTATAATGCTTTGGCCTGAGCCCACAATTCACAGCACGTGGTATAGTTAGTATAGATCGGATGAAGAGAGGGATCAATTGACTGCCACAGGAGACTGCACAACAGAGCATCAGCTCTCTGCCACTCAGGTTTGTTTGTGGTCACATTCTCGGCCTCGGTAGTTAGATGATCCTGTAAGTCTTGACCCATACACCATAGTTCAACTGCCTTGGACCAAGAGATATAATTGGAACTACCCATCAACTTCTTAGTAGCAATGGCTGGAGAGGGAGACAAAATACCAGAAAATGAGCCAGATTTACTAGTACCAGCCATGTTGGATAAAAGGGAGCCCTACAAGATCAACAGATCTGAAACAAAAGGGTTAAATAAGCCAAAAAATAAAGGCTGGATGATCCAGCATAGAGAACAAGCACGCTGGAGCGACGGCAGATGGCGGATGCCGGTGACTGGCGGTCGCGGATGGCAGCGGATGGCGACGAAACCACCGGGGTTGGGATGGACTGAAAAAGGCGAGTCCAATGGTGAAGACGGTGTTGCAATCGGAGCACTGGTGAGAGTGATCGGAGCAAAAACATCTCCGTGAACAATGCAAGAGAGGCGGCGCGTGGCGGCGGCAACGGCGACGATCCTCCAGCGGTCAACAGATCGAAGGCCGGCGAACGCAACGGCAATGGTGGTGTGCGTGATCGGTGGCCGGACAGTGAAGACCCGCAACTGACCAATAGCACGCGCTCGGTAGAAACGCAGTGGGCGGCGACGACGGTGGCACGACAGGTTGTGGCGGTCGATGGCGACGCGACCGACGGTGTTCGTCGGTGACGTGGGCGGTGACGACGGCTAGGGTTTGTATAGTGGCTATTATGGTTTGTATTAAAAACTGGGGTTTGTATTTTGGCTCTAATACCATGTGAAGCTTAGGAAGTAAACCTAGCTTTTAATATGTATAAAACCATTTAATTAAATTCATAGACTATACACTTATATATATATACAAATACAATGGGCCATGGGCTCTATCATAGGATTAACCCTAGACTATAACTCAACAGGAACCATTGATGGAGAGATTGAGTCAAGAGAGTCTTGTTCGGGAGGAATGTTGGCGAAGGCAGTGGGCTAAGGACGACGATGATATGTAAAGGGTGGATTCATGGAATGTAGACCTAAAGATGGTAGTGGGGGGTCCAAAAAAGAGGAGACAGACAAACCCGGAAAGGACAGTGAAAGAAAAGAAAAAGAAATAGGCAATACTTGGTCAAGACTCTGTGAATCGGGTTGAGCAACCGAGAAGAAAGATTGTTGCTCAAAGAAGGTGATATCAGCAGATATAAGACAGCGGCTCAACTCAGGAGAGTAACACTTACAGCCTTTCTGCAACCGAGAGTAGCCGAGAAAGATACACTTGAGAGATTTGGCAGTAAGTTTATCCTGTCCAGGCGAAAAGAATGCACAAAACAGATACATCCAAATACACGAAGGGGAAAAGAATAAAGTGGTTGTGTAGAGAACAAAAGATAATGAGGAATATTGTCTTGTAGCACTGAAGATGGCATGCGATTTATCAGATAATACGCAGTAAGAACAGCATCTCCCCAAAATTTGGTGGGAAGATTGGCAAGTAAAAGTAGTGTCCATGCAGTTTCAATGAGACGGCAATTTTTAAGCTTAGCAACACCATTTTGTTGAGGTGTGTAAGGATAGGAAGATTGATGCAAGAAGCCATTAGCAATCATGAACGTAGTAAATTGAGAGGAAAAGTACTCAAGGGCATTATCACTACGTAAAGCACGTATAGAAACTCTAAACTGTGTTTTTATTTCAATCGTAAATGTTTGAAAGATAGAAAACAATCCGGACTGACTCCTCATAAGAAACAACCAAGTGCAACAAGAGAAGTCATCAATAAAAGTAACGAAATATGAAAAACCTAGAGTAGAGTTGACTCAACTGGGCCCCCATACATTAGAGTACATAAGGGAAAAAGGAACCTCAGCCCTATTATTGACGCGACTAGAAAAAAGAACTACGAGAGTGTTTACCACGCTGACATGACTCACAATGAAAAGTGGATAATGACGACAAACTAGGAACTAATTTCTTAGGTTTAGAGAGGTTGGGATGAGCGAGACGAGAGTGGAGAAGGTCTAGGGAAGCCGCACTGGTGCAAGCTACTAGCGAACTAGGCACAATAAGATGATAATGGCCATGTGACTCACGCCCGACACCAATGGTCCTCCCCATACCCCGATCCTACACACAAATATAAGTGGAAGTACAAGTTACAGAACAGTCTAGTTCTCTAGTAAACTTACTAACATAAAGCAAATTAAAAGGACTGCATGGGACATAAAGGACAGAATTTAAAGAGAAAGAAGAGGTGGGAGAGATTTTCCCTATCCCTTTAACTGGCATTTTGGTGCCATCTACAAGAGTTATTGTTGGTAAATGTTCAAAAAAGTAAGGGTAGAGAAAATATCTTTATCACCACACATGTGATCGGTGGCGCCAAAGTCCAAAATCCAAGGCCTAATAGAAGGGCATTGAGTAACAAGCCATGGGATTACCAATAGATTGCTAAGATGCCTAGAATTTCAAGAAAGCCTCATAGTCAGTAAAAGGCAGGGTTATCGTCGGAGGGCCCAATGCTAGACTAGGGTCACTCTATGCAACGTAAGCTACCAGGGATGTCTGATATGCAGGAGGGGCAGCTACTCTACCATGCTCTTTCCAACACTTGTCTTCCTCATGCCCCTTCTTTTAGCAAAAGTTGCACTGAGGGCGAGAGCGACTATCGAACCGGCCCTGATTACCACCTGAAGTCTGACACATAAGAGTAAAGGCCACGGGAGGAGTACTTGTAAAAGCTCCAATAGAGAAAGAACTGTCATCCATATTAAGCAATCTTTTGTATGCATCTTTCATAGTAGGGTTAGTTGACCCAGTCAAGATCTAATGGAGGAGAGCCTCAAACTCAAGCTTGAGACCAGATAAAGTAAGGACCACGAACAATTTTTCTCATTGAGAATCATGAGCAGCTTTGGAAGCAACGTATGGAAGAAGAGCTTCAAACTCCTACATGAGAGAATGCATCTGGCTCACATAGGATTCCATAGATTGACCCTGCTGAATGTTCTTGATAGAGTGGACAACAGTATAAAGACGTTGAATATCGTTGGTATAACACTTAGCAGCTTCCTTCCAAACCTCATAACAAATTTCAAATAGCCGAAAGAGTTGTAAAACATATCGGTCAATGGAATTCCATAAAATATTACACAACTAAGCATCAACTTGTTCCCATTTAGCCTTGTTGGTTGTGTCAACATCCTTTGCCTTGTTGGTGAGATGGTCTGCTTGTCCCTGCCCCTTGAACCACATCTTGACAGAGGCTACCCATGAGAGATAGTTGGCAGACCCTATCAACTTGTCAAAGGTGATAACAGGGGGTCCCTATGTTGGAAAAGGTGAAGGGTTGAGATGCAGATGAGGCACTAAGAGTAGAGTTAGCATCACTCAAGGACGACATGAGGGGTTCAAGCGAATAGACTGAAAATCCGGTGTTTAAAAGCTATTGGGTAATTGATACACAAATCAGGATAGTTTTTGGGAAAATAGACACCGGGGGCAGGTTCAAGAGGCTTCGTTGAAGTTCCAATGAGAAGACAGCGATATTCCGGCGATGCATGCGTTCCCACATGCCAACGTGTGAGGACTCGGCCAGAAAATTCCGACAACACGTGACGGTGCATGAGGACTCCGATGGTCAGCCGATCTAATGACGGCGAACACTGTGGCGGCAGCAGTGTTGGCCAACGATGGTAGGACAACGAACATTAGGCCTTGACAAGGACAGCGAGGAGAGAGATAAATAGGATTTTTAAGGTTTGGAGACCGCTGGAGAAGGATGCATAGCGTCGACTTAGGGTTTTTCTCACCAATGGCTCCAATACCCTGTGAGAGAATAATTTGTAGAGAAAAACCTAAGAGATTAGTCTCCCTTAGCTTGTTATTTATAATAGGCATAACGAGTCTTAACCTACGAGCTTACCCTAGGGCTAATTACAAGGCCTAATAATTAAAATAAAACACATAAAATATGTACAATTATACTGATAATTCTAATAGTAACAAAGCAAGAAAAACCCAAAGTAGATTGAACACGACTAGGATCCCATACATCCGGTAGATTAAACACGACTAGGACCCCATATATCCGTGTGAATAAGAGAGAAAGGGGACTCAACTCTATTGGAGACGCAACGAGGGAAATCATTAAGTGTGCTTTTCAAGTTGACAGGACTAACAACTAAAAACAGATAAAGAGGATAAACTTGGAACCAATTTCTTGAGTTTAGAGAGACTTGGGTGACCAAGGCAATGATGGAGGAGCTCAGGAGAGGTAATACTAGTGCAAGCTATCGGTGAACTAGGAATAGCCAGATGGTAGTGATCCCGCGACTCATGCCCGACATCAATCGTCCGCCCCATACCCTGGTCCTATACACAAACAAAGTTAGGAGTGAAGGTGACTAAGCAATTAAGGGTTTTAATGAGTTGGCCAACTGAAATTAAATTAAAAGGACTAACAGGGACTTATAAAATAGAATTTAAGGATAAAGACAAGGTGGGTGTGGTTTAGCCTATCCCTTTAATTGCAGTTTTGGTTCCATTAGCCAAGGTAACAAGGGGCAAGGTACCAGAATAGGTAAGTGAGGAGAAAAGTTCATTACCACACAAGCAATGAGATGGGCCTTTAGCAACGCAAGCAATGAGATTACCAGAGTGAGACGATTGTGTGGCCTGGAACTTCAGCACAGCATCATACTCAACTACAGGCATAGGTATCAACTACAAACCTGGTGGAGATAGGACAGGGCTAGGATCACTCTAAAACACATTGGCTACACTAGTAGATGATGCAGGCGGAGCAACTGGCCAACCATGTTTCTTCCAGCATTTTTCCTCAAAATAACCCATTTTCTTACAAAAGGTACACTGTGGATGTGGGCAACTATTATTACATCCCTACATCCCTTATTCCCTCCTAAGTTGAAGACCTGAGATACAAGAGCTGAAGATTCGGCTGGAGGAACAACAACAGAAGAATAGGACAAACCATGCGCACCCATCATGTTCAGCAACCTTTTGAAATCGAAACTGATTAGATTCACTCCCTTTATCCAATCTACTCCTAGCACTATGTGACAGCCCCCAAGTTTTAGAAGCCTCAAATCCACTTCAAAGAGTTCTCATTGCATTTCCGAACAGAATCCCAAACAAGCAAACTTACTTATCACCTTGTTTCCATTAGTCACAGTTACTGATAATGGCTGTGTATTCGACAACTGGCACTTCATCTTCTTAGCAATCTCCTCATCAATGAAACTGTGGGTACTCCCAATGTCAATCAAAACCATCAGGGTGCTTTCTTGCACCTGACCTTCCACCTTAATTATATTGGTACTAACCATTCCCTTGATGGCATGTAATGATATGGCCCCATTGTCTTCTTCCCCCAATTCTTCCACTATTGCCAGACCTTCCTCCTCATCCTCCTCTTCTCCTTCTAAAAGCAGTAACCGCTTCTTACACTGATGCCCTTTATCACCACATTTAAAACACAACCCCGCATGTCTCCTCTGCTCTATAAGCTTGTCTCTTGGCTTTAAAACTTGGGTGGATGATGGGGCCACTTGGTATCTAACTCCTGCTTCGGCCTTAGGGGTTCCCTCCCATGTATCCTCCCACCGTATTGTATTAACCCCTGAGTTCCTCCATTATTTTGTCCCCTCCGTTTCCTCATTAGTGCCTCAATTGTTAGTTCCTGCAAAGAAGGCACCTCTACCGCCTCCTATACTGTTTTTAGTTTCAACATTTTTACGACTAATCTTAGCTCATCACTCAATCCCCCCCCCCCCCCAACAAAGCTAGATACAAAGTACTCCTTTGTTATGTAGGGGTTCCAACTCAACATTAGAGACTTCAACTCTTCAAATTTCATTTGGTATTCTAGCACAATTCCTTCCTGTCTCAATCAGTTAAATTCCTCTACTATGTCCATCATACCCCTTTCACCAAACCTCTCACACAACCCCTTAGTAAAATCATCCCAATTATACATATCTCTAACCTTAGACCACCCTTGGAATCATGTCACCAACATCATTGAGATAGGCCGATGCCAGGGCCACTCTCTGATTCTCAATCACCTGGTGGATACCAAACAACTTTTCACATCACCTTATACACCATCGAGGCTTCTGTCCCTCGAATATATGCAATTCAAGTTTCTGTACTGGAAAACCGAATTGGTGTGGATGAGTTTGAACCTCTTGCCTCCTTTCCAACACATTTTCTCCCACCGTAGCCAGATCCACCTCAAACTCCAATGATCCAACATTCCGGTTATTGGTTCCAATTCCCAATAGAATTGGTTCCAACCTATCTTTAGGAGGGAAATCAAGTGAGATTCTTACCTGATTTTAACTGGAAAACATAAGCATGAATTGTTGCAGTTGATCGCGCAACAAATTACCTTGCTCCTGCATCTCCTCCCTTATGTGATCACACATATCCACACGTAGTCTCTTCGCCGATGTTGTCACTTGCTGTAACTGTGTCTCCATCTGCCTCATTCGAGCACCGTCGACCATGGTCTAATCACTCCAAGATCTCCAGCTAGGAACTTGCTCTGATACCAAAATGTCATATTTTAGATCTGGCAGGGTAATTTTCCGCTATTTGAGAGAGAATTAGGCGGGAATTTGAAAGGGAAGGGTGAGAATTAGAGAAATGAGGGGGGAAATCAAAGAGAAAGGAGAGAGAGAATCTAAGGAAGGAAATCAACTAATCTATATTATTTTCCATGTGTTCAAATGGCTGAGTCAGTCTCTTTTTATACAACCTCAACTTGGATTGGGGCCAAAAACAGTTGCCAATCGTCTAGAATTAGTACAACTTGCACTTACTGGAACATTCCTCCAGTGTGCTAATTTCACTTACAAAATAAAGACATAGTAGCCTAAGTACGTGACAATAACCTTCTTTGAGTAAGCCACCTCAATGCCCAGTAAGTATTTCAGCATCTCGAGGTCTTCAATCTCAAATTCCTTAGCCAAGCATCTCTGGAGAGATTCTCTCTCGACTATATCATCTCTAGTTACAATGATATCATCAACATACACAAAGTTGAGTTGTCATTCCACCTATGATTGAGTGTTTTATAAATAAAGTATTGTCTCCTTGACTCTATTTGTACCCCATTGCTAGCATAGCTTTCGTAAATCTCCCAAACCACGCCTAAGCATATTGCTTCAACCTATACAATGCCTTTTTCAATCTGCAAACTTTATTATTACTGAAATTTTGATCAAATCAGGTGGTGGTTCCAAGAACACTTCTTCCAAGTCTCCATGCAAAAGAGCATTCTTCGCATCAAACTATCGTTAACACCAACCTAAGTTAGCATCTAGGGACAACAATATTCGTATTGTATTCATTTTTGCAACAAGGGCAAAAGTTTCTTGATAATCTACCTCATAGGTTTCAGTATACCATTTGGCAACCAACTTAGCTTTGTATATTTCTAAGGATCCATCAGCCTTACACTTCAAGGTCAATACTGAAAGTAAAGCAATATCGCTACGGGGCAAGTAGTGTAATTCAAAAATTTTGAACCTTACCCCAATCCCGGCGATTGGATCAACGTCGAAATTAAATCATTCACATACAAATAAAATAAATCTAACCATTAGATTTTCGAGTCGTTCGCGGATTCGAGCCGTCCAAGCGTCCGACCTCTAACTCATGATGCGCGGCACGCGTTCATTAGCAAGGAGAGCGGAATAAGAGTGCTAACTCCTTCTCCTTTTTGCGACTTGTGTATGGACAGAAAAGAACGCCCACATTTCAAATCGATGCCAAAAAGAAATGGGAAAGAGTGAATGGCCTTCGTTTTTCAACTCTTGAAAAGCCACACAACCAACCATTAATTTTGGGTAACTCATAAAGGGATATTTATAGAGAAAACATCATAGGGTTTCTTAAACCCTAATGGATTGGGCTAACCCATTAATCCTAGTTAAACTAGAATCTTAAGTGAGCTTATCCTAGTCCAACTAGAAATATAATTAAGTGGCCCAAATCCATTTATAAAACATTTAGCCCAAATCTAATTCAAACCCAAATATTTATTATTTAATATTTGGTTCAAATCTAATTTAGTCCAAATATAATATTTAATATTTGGCCCAAACCTAATTTAGTCCAAATATAATATTTAATTTAATATTTGACCCAAATCTAATTTAGTCCAAATATTAATTTAAGCCCAAATATATTTCATTTCCTATTTGCCACTCTAACAAATAGAAAATTATTAAATTAGAAACTCCTTCCCAATTTAATCAATTGCCATTTTAGTAAACTCTTTCCATTATGACGACCCATCGTCATATCAACGGCATTACGTCTATTTGTTCTTTTCCGTGAGAACCTACGACGACATAACTTTTTGCCGAAGTGTCCCACTTAACCATACGTCCACTCTCCTAGTTTAAGCCAGGGACCGTGCCTATTGTGCATGACTCATTAGGCTTCAGAATATGTTGGCAATGTGTCGGTACGAACACATAAGACAAGATTGGCCTCTAGCAAGGCATCATGCCTACCAAATTATTTAGAAGAATTCATAATCTGCAAATAACCTTTCACGAGCATGGTTACCGTGTAATTAGATCATCTTATCAATGTATCTTATGTGATCTCAAGTCTGGCAATGTGTTGCTTGATTATGATCACATGAGTTTTTCTTCGGTCATCCGAATATCTTCACTTAATAGAAAGTGAATCAATAACTCCTTATTGATCTCTTTCACCATAGCCATAGATTTAAAGTGAATATCCACCGAAAGCGCCTTAGATACATCATCCTCTATCAAGAGATAGACGAGTCCCATCTTGGTTATGCACCCATCTTCATAAGCCTCACAATATGACCAATGATCACCCACGTGCAGCCTTTATCTAGGCCCATCGAAACGATGTCAAAACATACCGGTCTTTTTATGAGATGACCGTGACAACCTCAGGTCCAAGGATTAGTTACACCCATCTCGTATGAGAATACCATCAACATATAACCAAAATGGATTCTCATGGCGAGTCATGCCCAGTGACACGTTCTCCAACATTAGTCACATATGTACTTGTCTAGGCATCCCCATGCCTATGGGTGTGAGACTCCCATTGCTATCACATAGCAAAAACATAGTACATACAAGTCTTACCGCAATTGTCAATGTCCATTCTTGACATTGCTACAACTTGGGACATTTAATGATGTCTAGAAACTGTGATACATCATCTCACATCTTTATAGATTAATCACAGTATACATCATATGGACTTCTATCTAGTTTCATTTGGTTATTACAATAATAACAAGAAGCTAATAGAATGACTTCTTGTGAATTTGAACAACTCCTTATTCAAATAATAAGCATGATTACAATTGCCAATGTACAACATGCCCAATCTAATTGGGTCTAGAGCACCTACACTAACAAATACCCATTTGCATCCCACCGATTTTTTCCTTAGGTAAGGTGAGAATTTCACATGTCTTATTCTTCTCTAGGGCACTCATTTTCTCTTTCATAGCTTGCACCTAGTTCCTATCCCTAAATGCCTCTTGTAAGGTTTGAGGAGTGTCAATGGAGTGCAGGGTAGTAAGGAAAGTTTTATACTATGGAAACAATCTATGGGAATATACAAAGTGAGAAATCAGGTGTTGAGTGCATTTTCAGGTTCCCTTCCTAATAGCAATAGGCAAATCCAAATCATGGGAGTATGACTTACCAAATGAAGGAGAATAGGGAGATGTAGTACCTGGAGAATGAGGAGATCCAGTACCTGGTTCTGGTTCCCTTCATGAATCTGCTAAGGTTGAGAAGCAGGTATCTTCTTTCTTGAATATACTTGCAGTGGCTTAGTAGGGTTCAGATCCAGTTGCTGCCCTTCCTGGATATTTTCAGGTTTGGTTTCCATCTCAGGTCGGTTCCAGGCGCTCTTTGGGAAGTTGTGGTGTCAATTTCAGGTTCGGGAGAGGAATCTGTACTCAGGAAGGACTTGGAATTGGAACCAGGAGTATTGGATATGGGAATGCTGTCAAAGAAGGAATTCCCCCTTATCTTCCTCCTGAAATTCTCCCCTTGAAGATAAGGGGTTTGGCCTTCGAAGAATCACGCATTTTCATGAAAGGTGACATCCATAGAGAGAATGAATTTCCTAGTGGGAGGATGACAGCATTTACAGCCTATGATCAGTGACTGCACAAGTCTTCAACAGCGGCAGCTATCACTGCAAATATCAATGGCAACACCATATTGACTGCAATAAGCACAATGATAATGGATTGGGCTTGGGTTCTGATACCAAATCTGATCTAGGGTGAGCGAAAAAGGAGAAGAAACCAAGGAAGAGGCACAAAGAATGTAATCCATAGGAGAAGAAGAGATCGCAAAGAAAACAATTGCAGATCTGAAGCTGAAGAAGAGAGAGAACCAAAAAAAAAGATGCAGAAAACAGCAATAAGCAGTAACAGTAGACAGAATTTTATGCAGAAAGTATGAGACAGGAGGAAAAATAAGAGAGAAGAACCTGACAAAAGAGAAGACAAGTAGTAATAAAGTAATAGAAATAGAACAGATGAGGGAGAAGAGAACAAGCAGGAGGATGATTGCTGAAAATATTGCTGGACATATGCTCAAATTAAGGAAGATTTGTCCTTGATCCTAAAATATTCTAGGAATTAAGTTTTATGTAAATATTATGTAAATATAGTAAGTCAATGATGTAGATTAGGATACTATCAATATTTAGTTTATTTTCTTCCTTTTTTGTTTATAATCCTCCCCTTAAAAGAGGATGTTATTCTTGCTCATTGTAATCAATTAAGACAAATTGTCTTTGATTATTTCTAAGATAGTATCAGAGCTAGATTAAATCCCAGCCATCCATTTCGTGTGAGGCCCTTCTCGCGACTGCCTGCGCCTTCTCTATTGGCCTCTCGATTGGCCACTGATGCTCAAATCCAGCAACTTTTAGCTCTTCCCAGCCGTCGCCGAACTTAAATCTGCTGGTTGCGGCCACCCAAGGTCGTCTTCTTTGTCGCTTCCTCCATTGTCAACTGCCAAGTCGCTTTCTACCTCCTGCGAGTGCAAGTTTCCGCTAGGCGAGTGCAAGTTCACCATTCAGGACGGTGACCCCCACTCCGATTGGGTCGGCTATGTTTGCTTCAGCCACTGTCGATTGCTCACAACCTCTCTACCTTGACCACCTACTACTTGCTGGCATCTTACATCGACAGCAACCAATTTGCAGCCACCTCCCAAATCTTGGTAACCCTGCTTGCTACCTTTCCTTCTTGTTTTTTTTCACTCCCAACGTGATAAGTTATGTCGGAAGTCACTTCTGAAACGACCTTAAACCCTGCTGCTACCATCCAAACAAAACACCCAGCAACCCAACCAAACCATTCTAGCACCCATTTTGTCCAAATCACCATCATTCGTTTAAATGGTGATAATTTTCTTTGCTGGTCTCAATCTGTCCGGATGTATATCCGCGAGCAAGAAAAAATTGGCTACATTATTGGAGACAAGAAGGAACCAGCAATGGATGACCCAGCACACTCTATTTGGGATGCTGAAAACTCTATGGTCATGACATGGATGGTCAATTCCATGGATGAAGATATCAGTTCCAATTATATGTGTTATCCTACTGCAAAGGAATAGTGGGATAATGTAAATCAAATGTACTCTGACCTAGGTAACTAATCTCAAGTTTTTGAGTTAACTCTGAAGCTAGGAGAGATTCGGCAAGGAGATGATTTCGTTACTAAATGCTTTCATTCATTAAAGAGACTGTGGCAAGATCTTGACCTCTTCAACACTTATGAGCGGAAATCTACTGAAGATTGCAACCACCACAAGAAAATGATTGAAGATGGTCGTATTTACAAGTTTCTTGTTGGCCTTAATATTGAGTTCGATGAGGTGCGAGGGAGGATTATTGGCCGATCTCCCCTTCCTCCTATTGGTGAAGTATTTGCTGAGGTTAGAAGGGAAGAAAGCCAAAGGAGTGTCATGCTCGGCAAAAAAACTACTGGTGAGTCAATTGAAAATTCTGCCTTGTTTACTGATACTGCTACCTACAAGGCTGCAAATTTTCCAACATATGAGCAATGAGCAGCCCTAGGTCTGGTGTGACCATTGCAACAAGCCACGCCATACTCGTTAGACTTGCTGGAAAATTCATGGCAAACCTGCCAACTAGAATAACAACAAGCAAGGAGACAAGAGCAATAACCGTGGGGTCCCTACTACGAATGAGGTTAACATAGGTCCCTTCAACAAAGAGTAGATTGATCAACTCTTGAAACTGTTACAATCCAGTTCCTCATTTGGTATTCCTAGTGTTTCCTTGGCGCACACAGGTAGAAAACCTAAAGCTCTTTCTTGTTTACATTCCTCTCCATGGGTTATTGATTCTGGAGCCTCCGATCATATGACTAGTTCTCCTTATTTATTTAATACCTATTCTCCTAGCTCTAGAAATAAAAAAATCAGAATTGTCGATGGTAGTTTTTCATCTATTGTAGGAAAAGGTCTTATTAAACTAACCACAAAAATTAATCTCCATTCTGTTCTTCATGTTCCTAACTTGGCCCGCAATCTTTTTTCTATTAGTAAACTTTGCAAAGATTTTAACTGTCGTGTTACGTTCTTTGAATCCAATTGTGAATTTCAGGACAAGAACTTGAGGACGATGATTGAGCGTGCTAGGATGATTGAAGGTCTTTACTACTTTGATGAAATTTCTTCTGGTAATGAAAAAGCTCAGGGCTTTAGTAGTACTAGTTCAATTCCTGTTCAAGACACAATTATGCTATGGCATCTTAGACTAGGACATCCTAGTTTTGTCTATATGAAACATTTATTTCCTGAATTATTTAGAGGAATGAATTGTTCTTCTTTTCAATGTGAAAGTTGCATCTTGGCAAAAAATCATCGTTCTACATACTTACCAAAACCCTACCAAGCATCCAAACCTTTTTATATAATTCATAGTGATGTTCGGGGTCCATCTAAAATTTCTACTCTATCTGGAAAAAAATGGTATGTTACCTTTATAGACGATCATATCCGTTTGTACTGGGTTTATTTGATGCACAAAAAATCTGAAGTGGAATATTTATTCAAAAACTTTTACACTATGAATGAAAACCAATTTCAAACCAAAATTGGCATTTTACACTCTGACAATGGCACCAAGTATTTCAATGAGTACTTGGGGGATTTTTTGAAAACCAAAGGTATTCACCACCAATCTACTTGTCAGCATACTTCTCAATAAAATGGCATTGCTAAACGTAAAAATCAACATTTACTCGAAGTAGCATGTGCCATCATGTTTTCTATGCATGTTCCAAAATATTTATGGTTCGAATGCTTTGGAAAGGCAGTTACCAGTTATGACTTCCTTCAAAGTCAGGCAAATCACACTATATTTTATAAACACTCAAAGGATGGTAAAGTTGCAATTTTGATTGTTTATGTTGATGACATTATTTTAACTGGTAATAATGAGACAGAGTTAGCAGTCCTCAAGCAGAAACTTGCAAAGGAGTTCCAAATCAAGGACCTAGGGATCCTAAAATACTTCCTTGGAATGGAGTTTGCAAGATCTAAAGAAGGCATCTTTGTCAATCAAAGAAAATATGTTCTTGACCTTCTTAGAGAAACAGGATTACTCGGTTGCAAGGTGTCAAAAACTCCCATTGAGCCTAATGTGAAACTATATGCTGTCAAAACTGAAGAAGTAAAAGACAAGGAACAATATCAGAGACTTGTGGGCAAAATAATCTACTTGTCTCATACGTGACCTGACATTGCTTTTGCAATGACTATGGTGAATCAATTTATGCACTCACCAGGGCCAGAGCATTTTGAAGCGGTCTACAAAATCCTAAGATATCTAAAAGGGACTCCTGGAAGAGGCTTACTGTTCAAGAAATATGGCTACTTACAAGTTGAGATCCACACTGATGCAGATTGGGAAGGAAGTGTTAATGATAGGAGATCTACTTCAGGTTATTGTTCTTTTTGTTGGAGGAAACCTAGTCACCTGGCAAAGCAAAAAACAAAATGTGGTGGCTAGAAGTAGTGCAGAAGCAGAGTTCAGAGCTATTGCTCATGGAATCTGTGAGGGAATGTGGATCAAAAGGATACTTGAAGAGCTGAAATTTCCTCAATCAAAACCTGTAAAAGTCTATTGTGACAACAAGGCTGCCATCTCTATTGCTCATAATCCGGTGTTGCATGATCGTACAAAACATATAGAAGTGGACAAACATTTCATCAAGGAGAAGCTCGATGCTGGAATAATATGCATGCCATATCTTCCAACAACTGAACAAATTACTGATGTTCTAACTAAGGGTCTTCACAAGAAACAATTTGATAAACTTATTGGCAAGCTAGCTGGAAATATGCCCAAATTAAGGAAGATTTGTCCTTGATCCTAGAATATTCTAGGATTTAAGTTTTATGTAAATATGGTAAGTCAAGGATGTAGATTAGGATGCTGTCAATATTTAGTTATTTTCTTCCTTTTTTGTTTATAATCCTCCCATTAAAAGAGGATGTTGTTCTTGCTCATTGTAATCAATTATGACAAATTGTCTTTGATTATTTCTAAGAATGATATATGCAGCAGCAAAGCAGCCAGAGATGATGCAGAAACAAAGAAGAAGAAGGAGAAGAAGACGAAGAAGAAGAGAACATAGGAAAGATGAAAACAACAAAGAAAAGGGTAGAAGGAAGGGAGAGAGAGCTCTAGTTGTATCAAATATTCAATTTTTATTGATTCCAGAAACCATAATTTCAGATTACACTAATAAGCAATATATATAGGCTTCATAAAAGTCCTTAAACAACTAAAACTCTTTTAAAATTTCTCTTACCTAATATGTAACCTAATATCACAAATTATTTTAGACAAACTCCAAAAAGTCTAAAACTAAAATACATTTAGTTAATCACTATATCCTAATCACATTAAAATAGTATCTTTATTTGTTATCATGAGTCCCAAATCATCATGACTTCCAGATATAGATACCAGGATTGCAGTATGCTAGGGGCAGAAATACAGGGTCAGGACGGGTACATAACTTAATATAATAGGCAGTACATGAGGTGGGGGTAGGCTTAGTTGGTACACTATTTGGGGTCATATTACATTCTGAGTATATATCTTGTTTTTAAAAAAAATTAAGACTTATTGAAGTTTTAAATTTTTAATTTATGTTTTAGGAGCAGCAAAAAGGGCCATTTACTTGC
The DNA here is from genome assembly GCF_014633365.1 of Diospyros lotus. Classification (NCBI taxonomy): domain Eukaryota; kingdom Viridiplantae; phylum Streptophyta; class Magnoliopsida; order Ericales; family Ebenaceae; genus Diospyros; species Diospyros lotus. Next base: position 33,514,987 of record NC_068339.1, on the reverse strand, counting down.
AACTTATTATAGTTTTTGTTGATGTTTTAGGAGCAGTGTAAAGGCTCATTTACTTGAAACATATTAGAAATTATGAATTGGGAAACAAAGCTGCGCAAACTGAAAAAGGCCATAAAAAATCTTTGAAGAACAAACAAAATCGCAAGATAATGCAGATTAGTCCCCAGAGGTTCTTTGCCTGTCTCCAGCATCAGTGAAAGCAGGTTGCAACATAAGGCCACGTGCCACTTGTTTACTGGCGCATGGCTGTCATGTGCAGAAACTTGCTGGCGTGTGACATGTGTGATGGACCTGCAACCAACACTGGCAGGCTCGCCTCTCTGTGATCCATGTGAATATGCTTTCATTTTGACAAAAAGGAGATTGTTTGATGACAAATCAAGCTAAAAAGCCCTAAACTTTCAGACATCAATCTGAAAATCCAGATTACAACCTGGGTCAAAAGTGGATTTTATGCCCACGTGAAATGTAACATACTCCTAATTTTAAGTCACCCACTATTGAAATATATTATAACTTAAATTTAGCATGACCGGTCCAAGGCTCAATATCTGTGTTATCAGTAGGGTGAATTACAACACAATGGCATATTTACCTGTAAGATCCTCCATGTGTGAAGGCTTCATGTCAATGATGTTGAAACATTGACCACTGACCTCAAGATTCCACAAGTTTATCCTAAGGTCATCTGCTGAAACAAATGTCTCACCATCACTGCATAAGCATTAGAACACCGGGTCATCTTCGAAAGTAGCAATATTGTTTGAGCCAATTAATTGCTTAATTACAACTGACTTCATGAACCTTCTACAATACCGCATATGCTACCCCAAGTAATTGGATTAACTCAGATTATATAGGCACTAAGAACCCCATGCCAGGGAACTCATGCAAACTCTTCCATTACAGTAGTTAAATCCATAAGAGAAGGAATGAAGTAAAAAACCAGATACAAAGAGAAAATAGATGTAAATTAGCTAAAGATACCAACTCCAACCTTACCTATTATTTGAGATAGAGTTAATATTAAAATCATGGGCATGAGCAAACACCTTCCGACATCTTGAACAAGCAAAATCCCCAATGTTCGCTGCCTATTCCAGAGCAAACTAGCATTATATATTGTTAAACATTGCTACCTTGAAAAGAATCAACCAAGGGTTTCCAAGATACACAAATACCTACCTTGATATGCCCTTGATGAGATGGCAAAGACCTGTTGGCTATTTTTCCAGTCCATTCTAATAAATAACCATTATTGAAAGATGGATTGTGTTGCACACCAACAAAACTCTTTTCAGACAAGAGCACATTTTCCGTGACTACAAATGAATTGGTGTCCATTTCTTTGACTTTCTTCACTTTCTGTTCCTTAACCTTGGTTAAAAAAGAAAAGGCAATAAGTTAGGATAAGTACATAAATTACTAGTAGTAGGATAGAACAACAAAAGTCGTCCGGTCTTACAAATTCTATTAAAGTAAGAGAATATTATATTCATGTCATTATGATGTAGAAGGTATATAATGGGTATATATAGGGGTCTTTGACTATCCTAAAAAAATAATAAAGTCTATAATCAAAAAAGGTAATAACAACCACGGAAAAGATAACAAAGAACATACAAAAAAATTCTAGTAATATTCTAACACACCCCTCCCCCACCCCAAAAAAAAAGAAAAAAAAAGAAACTCAAGAAGCTAAAAAGTTATTGATGAATATCATACAAATAAATATTTTGGGAAACAATATTTTAGGTGTAAAAATAGAAATTAATATTTCTTTATTAGTTTATTTATTTAATTTTTTACATAGTTTCTTTTTATTTCTTTTATTTCCTAGAATCCTAGTTAGAATAGATTTTTATCAATTAGTTTTCTATAAATAATGATATATTATAGAGCAGACATTAATGAATACTAGTGAATAATGATATTTGGTTTGAGTAATTAGAATTACTCTTGTTTCTTTGGTTCAAGTTCTACATTTATTGGTATTAGAGCCAAAATTTTAAAAAATCTCCAACAACAATTCAAGAATTTCAACTCTAATACCAATTGATGCAAAATCTAAACCAAAGAAACAAGAGCAATCTTGATTACTCAAACCAAATATCATTAGTCAATAGTATTCATTGAAGTATGCTTTATAATACATAATTATTAATAGATAACTAATTGATAAAAATCTATTCTAACTAGGATCCCTTGATATAATCTAATTAAGATTATAAAGACAATCCCAATCCAATTAAGATTCTAGAAAATAAACGAAATCAAAAGAAATTTTAGGGAAAAAAAATTAAATAAATGAACTAATAAAACAATATTATAGGAAAAAACATCACCAATCCTTCCATCGCCGATTCACAAACTATGCCCAATCATCTAAAGCCCTCACATAGCATTGGCGTTTATCGACACACACAGCAGTGAAAACCCTAGCCAAAGCAACCATCACCATTGGACTCCTTCCAGAGCCTTGCTGGAGAAGTAGAAAACCATAGCCAACCCTTCTAGAACTTTTCATTATTGATCATGTTGGACCAATCGTCGTTGAAGCATCAGAAGCCTAGAAAAGACCATCTAGAGTTTGTTGCCAAGGCAAAGCTTTTGCTGAAACCTTTCTCACAGTGTCGAACAAGCACAACTTCACAACACTATGTGTATGAATGCTAAGTCCACAACTCCTATAGCTAAATTAATAACTCTTATTAATTCTCAATTATCCACGTTAGCCAACGACTTCCCGAGTTGTGACTTCATCATTCACATAGGGCATATACCTTTTTAAATCTTACTAAGGTCAATAGATTCCATCTTGCGTACTCACCTCCATTCGTATAATTTGGATCATACTCAATAACCACCCTATTAGGGACCCATTTTATTAGACCCGTACAGTGGCATCAAAACATGACACTCCTTATACAAGATAACTGTGGTACCTTAGGACAAGAGATTACTAACACCTGTCGCCACATAGAACTCCCAATTGACATTTAGTAAAAATTATCATTTGGATGTTCTCAAGTTAGGTCATTTAGTGAACTCATTCGCCAATGAGCACCTACACACTTACATTAGTGTTACCACACCAGTAGTCAATAAGATCAACTACCCTCCTTATGAGCATGCATAGTGTGTACCAATCTTAAGGATACTATAGAGGCCCCACACTATAGTCCTATGATGAGGAATAGTTTAAGAATGAAGCATCAGTCATTCAATTTCATTAGTATAATCTCATCATAACCCGATTAACATTGCTACACTCTTTGGGATTCATCTAAATAGGAAAATATAAAGATGAACTTATTGCCAAGTATTAAAAGATAAATACTTTTATTAATCAAAATATATCCGAGATTAAAAAGATATGTAGCCAACTCACAACTCTTATGATTGACTCCTAGATTACAACTCCATCAACAGTATCATCTTTTTTGCAAGGGACTACTCTGGTGCCACTCGGAGAGTCCCTCGCTCTCAAACAACCGATCACATTAGCCCATTTATTTGCCCACGTCAACAGATACGTTGTGCAGTTGGACAATTTACGAACCTGTAATTTGCCAGTCAGGGTAGTGGACCTCACGTATGAACCCTGCTTTCAAGAGTTTGTCAACTTCCTCCTCGATGGCTAGTAGCCTGTCTGGGGTAATATTCCTTTCTTTTGCTTGACAAGCTTGGCTCTGGGCTTTATGTTTTATTGAAGGGAAATTATCTTAGGGTCAATCCCTGGCATATCAATAGATGGCCATGCAAAAATGTCCGCATTTTCCCATAGACACTGTACAATTTCCTATCTTTATTCTATCGACAGTTGGCTTCCTACATAAACTATCTTTTCTTCTTCATTTTCATAGAGTTTGATGGGTTCCAGGACTTCCACATGCTAAGGTTTCAGCTAGTGTTCTAAAAATCGAGCTAGGCGGTTGCTGAGGCGTTAGACGGCCCCTGGCTGCCACGAATATTGGCTAATCGGCCTCCCTAGGCGCCGATCCAATTAACCGGTCGTCAACGGCGCCTAGGCCAATTTCTCTCACTCGTTGCCGCCACCAATAGCCTCTTCGAAAGCTCTCTCTCATCACCGCTACCGCCGCCAATCATCTTTCTTGGCCCTTGATTTCCTAATTTCCCTTGGCCATCGCTCCAGTCATCTCTCTTAGCCCCAATTTCCCTTGGCCCTTGGCCGCTGCCACCAATCGTCTCTCTCATTGTTAGTTGTTCTTCCTTCGCCCTAGCCATCACCCCAGTTTATATATAAACAGATCTATTTATAAATATATTGTTTATATACATAAATATATATAAATTTCTTATTTATATATGTATATATAAGTTTCATTTGTCTTTTTAACTTTGATTTATCAGAAAATAACATGAAATTACATTAAAAATTTAAAAAAAAAAAAAAAGCGTAGCAGTTCACCTAGGCATCCTAGGCACTAGGCCCCAGTTTGGTGCCCGACTAGCGCCTAGCGCGTTTTAGAACACTAGTTTCAGCGATGCTTGTTCTAAAATAGACATGGTTTTTTCAGGTTCATGGGAAACCTCTTTGCCCTTTCCTGCTTTGGTGGATCTATAACAAACTCAGGCCTTCTTTTGGTCACCTCTGACCTGGCCCACACCACTAGGAATTGAAAATTTCAATAGGAGGTAGCCGGGATGTATGACTACCCTCATGTTATTAATGAGCGATATCCTGAGAATGACATTGTAAGCTGTGGACATTGTCTTGATCACCATGAAGTTCACTTGGCGAGTAACGCTGCGAGGATGAGATCCCAGAGTTATCAACAACTACAAAGAACCTGCCACAGGTACTACCTCTACGGTAAAGCTATACAATAGCAAGGAAATGGGTCGGACGCGATCGTAAGCAATGTGCATCTGTTCAAAGCAGTTTCAGTAAATCAAATTGATAGAATTGCCGCTATCCACAGGGATACGATCAATTGGGTGCTTGGCAATTATGGCAAAAACGACGAAGGGGTCATCATGGGGCATAAGTATATTCCCCTGGTCTGTGGGAGTGAAGATGTAATATCCCAAGAGCCCAGAGAATGGTAGTATATATCGAGAATAAGTAAGGAAGGAAACAACACCAGCTGGATACCTTTTGGCTTGAATGTAGGCAAAGAACTCCCGGGTTAAGCGTGTTTGAGCAAGAGAAGCTTAAGGATGGGTGACCCCTGGGAAGTTCGCGTAGACCCATCAGGGTAAATTGTTCCAATCCTTCCTATCGCTCGATGTGGGATGTTACAGGTGGACCAGGTGGTATCAGAGCTGACCCTTGGAGAAGGCGGTCCGATGAGGGCAGGGAGTGGTGCCGAGGCGCGAGGGCCTGAACAAGGAGTGGTTCCTAGCAAACTTCTAGGATGGCAGCCTCCAAATAGGAGAGCTGGGACCAGTTGTAAGGTCGCATGACGAGGACCTCATATGCTCAAGTAGGGAAGAATGTAATACCCCAAGAGCCTAGAGAAAGGTAGTATAAATCGAGGATAAGTAAGGAAAAAAATAATACCAGTTGTATACCTATGTAATACCCCAAGAGTCCAGAAAATGGTAGTATATATCGAGGATAAGTAAGGAAAGAAACAACGCTAGTTGGATACCTTTTGGGCTGAATGTGGATAAAGACCTCCCGGGTTAAGCGTGCTTGAGCTAGGGTAGCTCAAGGATGAATAACCCCTAGGAAGTTCGAGTAAGCCTATCAGGGTAAGTTGATCTGATCTTTCATATCGCTCGATGTGAGATGTTACAGGTGGTATCAAAGTTGACCCTTGAAGAAGGCGGCCTGATAAGGGCAGGGAGTGGCGCCGGGGCGCGAGGGCCTGAACAAGGAGCGGCTCCTGGCAGGCTTCTAGGATGGCAGCCTCCAAAAGGGAGAGCTAGGACCAATTGTAAGGTTGCATGACAAGGACGTCATGTGCTCAAGGGGGGGAGAATATAATACTCCAAGAACCCAGAGAAATGTAGTATATATCGAGGATAAGTAAGGAAAGAAATAATACCAGCTGGATACCTATGTAATACCCCAAGAGTCCAGAGAATGGTAGTATACATCGAGGATAAATAAGGAAGGAAACAACACCAGCTTGATACCTTTTGTGCTGAATGTGGATAAAGAACTCTCGGGTTGAGCGTGTTTGAACTAGGGTAGCTCAAGGATGGGTGACCCCTGGGAAGTTCGCATAGGCCGATCAGGGTAAGTTGATTTGGTCCTTCCTATCGCTCGAAGTGGGATGTTACAGGTGGTATCAGAGCCGACCCTTGGTGAAGGCGGTCCAATGAGGGCGGGGAGTGGCGCCGGGGCTCGAGGGCCTGTACAAGAAGCGACTTCTGGTAGGCTTCTAGGATGGTAGCCCCCAAAGAAGAGAAGATCTGGGACCAGTTGTAAGGTCGTATGACAAAAACGTCATGTGCTTAAGGGGGGGAGAATGTAATACCCTAAGAGCCCAAATAAGAGTAGTATATATCGAGGATAAGTAAAGAAAGAAAAAACACCAGTTAGATACCTTTTGGGTTGAATGTAGGCAAAGAACTCTTGGGTCAAGCATGCTTGAGCTGGGAAAGCTTAAGGATGGGTGACCCCTAGAAAGTTCACGTAGGCCCATCAGGGTAAGTTTTTCCGGTCCTTGCTATCGCTCGATGTGGGATCTTACAGAAGGTGATAGGTTCCTCATCAGGCACCACATGTGCCACAAAGTCTTACGAGCAGAGCTTGGTGCGCATATGATTTTCGGGTCGATGAAGAGTCACCGGCCAAAGTCTCGCCTCCCGAAATAACATGGATATGCTCTCGCGTAGGTTCATTGTCCGCTAGGGGTGTAGAGGTTTCTCCCTCTTAAGGCCCCCTCTGTTGTTCTGGCAGGGCCCTGTATTGCTAATTTCCACCGCCTTGAGGCCATCCCCTCAATAGGCCTCGATCTGTCTTAAGAAATCTATCTTGTTGCGGTGGATTGTTGTGATGGGGTGCCCTCCGATGAGTTGGGGCCAGCATAGGTCAATTTGGGAGGAATTGGTCAATCTTACCCTCCCTGGCCAGCCTTCCAATTTGTTCACAAAAAGTGTGGCAATTTTCCGTTATATAACCCAGATATTGGTGGAATTGGCAGAAAGGTTGTGGGTCCTTCTCTTTTGATTCATTCAAGGATGAGGGAAAGTTGATGAGCCCCGTAAGAGGGATTGTAAGGGTTGTGGGGGCTGGTATCCTAACCAGAGGCGGGGCATATGCTTGGTGGCAATATCTAAGGTAGTCATCAGGCTTGGGAATCTTTATATCAAGTTACCTGCCCCTATCACATGCAAGTTGGCCTCTTTTCTTTGGCCCTTCTTCAGGCTACTTTGGCAAATCACAGGTTCTTAAAATGCCCAACTGTACAACGTATCTATTGGCATGGGCAAATAAGTTGGCCAATGTGGTCGACTGTTTGAGAACAAGGGACTCTCTGAGTGGCACCAGGGTAATCCTTGCAAAAAAGCTAATACTACCACCCTGACCAGTAAATCATGGACCTCCAACATCGCATATCTAAAGCAATCAATGTATTGCCTCAAAGTTTCCTTGGGACCCTATCAAATACTAAGGAGCTAAGTGGGGTCCTTCTTTCTTGAGGCATGAGCTACAAAGGCTGCAACAAACTCCGCTCGTAGGAAGTGATGTTTCCAGAGGGTAATTCACTAAACCAGGCATGGGTGTATTCTGTCAATGACTGTGGGAAACCAAGCACATGGTGGCATCACCCCATTTGTATAGGTACTCCAAGGATTTGAATCGTTGCTCGTGGAGGATAGGGTCCTCTCTGCCACTATACTCAGGCAAGTGCAAGAGTTTAAATTTGTGTAGAAGGGCATGACTGAGCACATCTTTAGAAAAGGGGACCCACCATGGCTGTGCATCGTCGAAGATTGTCCCTGCTACTTTTTTTTTGAAAACATCTTCAATTATCTTTTTGATTTCCATGGCCAAAGAAGTTGGAAGGGATCCTGGTTGAATATCCTACTCAGGCTTGTGTGCTTCTTTAGTCGAGGCCGTGCTTCCCACTGTTTCTTCTCACATAACACTTTCCCTAGTGTTTTTATGCCTCATCACATATAAGACTTCTGCAGTGGGGATTTGTTGTTGCGGTTTCGGGGGAACCAATGGTGGTTGTTGTAAGGGTGCTAAAGTGCTAATGTGAACACCGCCTGAGAAAGGCATTCTAAGGGCTTGAGCTTCTCTTGGGACTGGAAAAAGCACACACAGCAAACCAGATAGATGTTGTAGAGTTTTGGACTTCTCCTCATCACTCTTTCTCAATTCTTCATATCTTTGTTCTATTATTTGGAATTATTAAAGGGACACAATGGAGGATTTTTTTGCTCCAAAGGTTCCAGGTATGTCAACCAGTGCCCAGCCACCTTCAATAGTCCTTGGTTGAGTTGGCTCGGGGGTCAATTGTCTAGAGACCAAGTGTGCGAGAGATGTAAGTGTAGGAGATGTTTGCTTAATAGACCAGTCCTGCACCGGTGGGTGTTGTTCACCAGCTCCCTTGTTTCTTTGGGATGCCATAGGTTCTAGAGAGATGGTCAACAAATGCTCCCCGGTAGTGGCCTCACATTCAGATCCCCTTGTTCGAGTAGACCTCGTTCCCTTAGTCATGAATAATGGCTTCTTGTTCATTCCCACAAACGGCGCCAAATTGTTATTGCCTGACTACAACAATTAAATTTATTTGTCTTGGAAACAACAAGAGAAGAGCTTCCTAAGAGAACAGTGAGGTCCGAAATGCCACTTAGAAGATCAACAAAGGCTTGACTCAATCCGTTCTCCGAGAGAGCTAAGGCTTCGAGGGACCTAAATGAGTCTTCGAGTCTGTTATCCCTAAAGAGTCTTTGAGGGACCAAGATCAAGAGGGTCCTAGAGAGTCTTCGGGGGATGGGCCTGATCAATTCTCGTGGCTGCTGCTCCGGATGGGTCTATAATCAAAGAGACGAACAAAAGGCACGCGGGGATCTTCCCCAAGTGGGCCCTTCAATGCCTAAGTCAAACACTGATGTCCGAAAGTAAATATGCAAAGATGCAAAAGATATGTGAGTTATATGTTAGTTGGGGGTCTTTTGAGGAGTAATCTCCTGATGGGTAGAACGTAGTTCAGAGTCTAAGTCTTCGGGACCAAGGTCTCAAAGAGAAGGTGTGAGTCTAAACAGGTTGCAAAAAGATCCTTTTGCTATGGAATGAGCAGGTATTTATAGATACCTGATGGTGGGACCCACGTAGCATGTGGTATGTGGATGGGAGTCCGCCAACTCTCTGAGGAAGATGCGTCGAGCGAAGTCGAAGGGCCTGGAGATATCTTCTGGGTGAAAGTACCCCAATGAGTGTTTCCAGGGTCTTCAAAGCCACCAAGTAACTTAGGCCCGAATGACTCAAGGTGAGTCTTCAGGTTATGCAATGCTGAGGCTTGACCACCCTGGAAGACTCTCTAGAGGCTCCGGGGGACTCTCACCCCAGGAGACTCTCGGGAGTCATCCGAATCTTCGAGCATACATAGGTTATTTTCTATGAACTTTGGTTTTTCTAAGGCACCCCACAACACAGCTAGTTTTCAGGTTGTTAGTATTCTCTACAAATGATGCTCCTGTCCACTTCAAAATCAATTGTTTATACCAAGAATTTTCATATGGGAGCTTACCTTTTTGTCTATTAGTCCTAGAGTATAATATAAGTTCTGAGTCAATGATATTATGTATCAAATAAGTGCTAATTTATATACATGCCTTAGATATGGGACCATATTGAGTTAAAATTAGTTATCTTCTATCTTATTTTTTCATATCTTGGAAGAATATGACGTAAATGTGTAGAAAATATTTAGGAGAAAGGAAAAACTCTCCCTTTTCATTCGTGCATAGGATGTATATATACATATGAGTACAAGACATCTACCTCGTATAGAAGTCTATTCTATTTACAAGATATCTATGTTATTTAAAATACAAACTAGTTATCTCTAAATTTTAGGAATATAATTTAAACTAAATTATATAAACTTAATTATCTTCTTTTCGCTCTATCTCTAACTTCCCTAGAATTTCGGATCCTCATCTTTGCAATATTCTCGACCTATTGGCCTCCCGATCTCTTATTTCCACACTCCCCCTCAAGCTGGGCTAAATATGTTATTTAAGTCAAGCTTGCAACTTAATTCATCAAATACTCTTCTTGGTAGAGCCTTAGTGAGAATGTCAGCTACTAGACTGCTAGTAAGAGTGTAGCTTAACTTGAATACCCTTTCTTCTATCTTTCTTTGATGAAATGCCTATTAATCTCCACATGTTTTGTCCAGTCATGATGAACCGAATTTTTTGCAATACTAATAGCCAATTGGTTATCACACAATACTTGTACCGGCTTTGTCATAGGTATTTGTAATTCTTGAAGTAGCCTTCTTAACCATATTCCTTCACAAATCCTTGAGCCATAGCTCTAAACTCAGCCTTCGCACTGCTTCTAGAGACAACAGATTGTTTCTTGCTACGCCAAGTAAATAGATTTCCCCATACAAATGAACAATATCCAGAAGTTGATCTTCTATCTAGGATTAACCCATCCCAATCAGCATCACTATAGATTTTTATCCTTCAGTTTGCCATTTTCCTGAACATTAATCCCTTGCCTAGAGTTAATTTTAAGTACCTTAGGATGCGATAAACTGCTTCCAAATGCTCTTCTTTGGGATCATTCATGAATTGACTTACAATGCTCACAGAAAAGCCTATATTCGGTCTAGTATGTGACAAGTAAATGAGCTTTCCCACCAACCTTTGATATCTCCCTTTGTCAACTGGAGTGCTTTCTTTGCCAATGTCTAATTCTGTCGTAGATTCTATAGGAGTATCTATTGGTTTGCAACCCAACATCCCTATCTCATTTAGGAGATCAAGGATATACTTCATTTGGGAGACTAAAATCCCTTCTTTGGACCTTGCAACTTCCATGCCTAAGAAGTATCTTAGACTTTCAAGATCCTTAATCTCAAATTCCATTGCAAGTACATCTTTAAGCTTTTGATTTCAAAAATATTATTTCCTGTAACAATGATATCATCCACATATACAATAAGAATAGAAATTTTACCTTCCAAGGAGTGCTTGATGAATAAGGTGTGGTATGCTTGGCATTGATTGTATCCATGCTTCTTGACTGCCCTTGTAAATCTCTCAAACCAAGCTCTCAGGGATTGTTTAAGTCTATAGAGTGATCTCCTTAGCTTGCATACTTTGTTTCTTGTAAGCTTAGTTTCAAATCCATGGGGAATTTCCATGTAAACTTCCTCTTCTAAATCTCCATTTAGGAATGCATTCTTTACGTCTAACCGGTGCACAGGCCAATCCAAATTTGTTGCTAGGGACAACAAAACTCTGATGGTATTTAGCTTTGCCACAAGGGCAAATGTTTCTTGGTAATCGATACCATAGGATTAGGTGAAGCCCTTTGCCACTAGTCGGGCTTTAAACTCGTCGATCCTTCCATCCTCCCTGCATTTTACTGTAAGAACCCATTTGCAACCCACGTGATTCTTTCCAGGAGATAAATCAATGATATTCCATGTCTCATTTTTTTCCAAAGCCTTGATGTCCTCAAGGACAACCTCCCTCCACTTAGGATGTTGAAAAGCCTCTTGAATAGTGTTGGGAACTTGCACTTTATCCACATTTAAAACAAATGTGCTAAAATTGGGTGAGAGACCCTTGTATGAGATATAGTTTTGTATAGGATGTTGTGTTTATGATCTTACTCCCTTTCTCAAGGTAATAAATCCTCATCATCAATAGAAGCAGTCTTAGAATTTTCACCAGTGGTTGTATTCCTTCCCCTTATTATCACCAGATCTGAATTTGGGTTAGCCTCTCAATCAGTCCTAGGGCATGTTCAGTCCTCACTTTCCTTATGTTTAAACTGTCTCCAAGAATAAAATTGGAATCCCTTGATAGGAGAAGGAGAATGGTTGATCGAAGAATTAGAATCTAGTTACTGGCAGGGAGCTAGTTATCAGTAGGGAAAGATAGAATATCCCAAAACTGATATTCTGAAGAGTTATTTTAAGTGTTTTGAGTGTTCTCCCCTGAATATTAGATTTGGGATAATAGGGTTGATGCTCAGAAAAGGTTACATCCATAGAGGTGAAGAATTTTTGAAGCTCGTGAGAGTAGCCTTTGTAACCTTTTTGATGAGGAGAGTAGCCTAGGAAGATGTATTTGATGGACTTAGGATTAAGCTTGCTTCTAAGGTAGTTGTGAACATGAACAAATGCACAACAACCAAAAATTTTTAGAGGAATTTGTGAAAGAATCCGAGTGTGAGGAAAGGAAGTGAGGAGAAGTTGACTAGGAGTTTGATGCTTTAGGATGCGTGAGGGCATTCTATTTATACAGTACGTGGCCGTAAGGATAGCCTCACCTCAAAAATGTTTGGAGACATTAGTAGAAAATAATAGGGATCTTGCCACTTCTAACAGGTGTCGGTTCTTTCATTCAACAACCCCATTTTGTTGGGGGGTATTGACACATGAGCTTTGATGTATAATGCCTTGATGGGAGAGATAATGACCAAGAATAGAATTAAAGTATTCTTTGCCATTATCAATCCTTAGGATCTGAATTTTGGCATTAAATTGTTGTTGCACCATTGAATGAAAGGTTCGGAAAATAGGACCAACTTCAAATTTATCTTTCATAAGAAATACCCAAGTAAGGTAAGTACGATCATCAATAAAGGATATGAACCAACGAACCCCTGTAATATTTTTAACCCTCAAAGGCCCCCACACATCACTATGAATCAAAGAAAAATGGTAAGATGAAGTATAGGTCTGACTGGGATAAGGCTTTCGAATATGTTTAGAGAATTGACAGATTTCACATTGCAACATATGTGGGTCTTGATTCTCAAACAATGAGGGAAATAGTTTTTGGAGGTAAACAAAATTAGGATGTTCTAGTCTATAGTGCCATAACATGATTGCACTATTATTGTTAGAATGAAAATTAGAGAGACAAACAAAGGATTTAGTGGAGGAACAATTGCTAAAATGAGCAAGTTTATTGCTGGAAGTAGTCCCTTGAAGGATGTAGAGTCTCGAACATACCTTAACACTACCAATCGTCTTCCCCAAAATCCAATCCTAAAATTCACACTGATTTTGTGAGAATTTAACCAAACAATCATGATCAGTAAACAACTTACTAACTAATAATAGGTTACAATCTAGATTTAGCACCAAGAGTATAGAATTTAAGGTATGATTTGTAGATACAGCCACTGAATCTATTCCAGCCACCATTGACAATGAGCCATCAGCAATTCTTACCATCCAATCTTGCTTGCATGGTTGAAATCTAGTTAGTAGATTAGTATCTCCAGTCATGTGATCTAAAGCCCCTGAATCAACAACCCATACAGTAGAAAAATTACTCTTAGCAGTCAAGGCATGCAAGGTGTTACCTTTATGAGCTATAGAGCCGGATGCCAATGTAGGAGACTAAGAAATCTAGGTCTTGCCAAACATATTTTGAAGCCATTCCATCCGTTCTTTGCTAAATAGGTTAGGTGATAGGGTTGTTGTGGTTTCCTCTGTGGAGGCTGAGGTACCTCTACTCTTCCTTTCATGGGCTGGCTTCCAATCAGGTGGCTTCCCATGGATTTCCCAACAAGTATCCTTAGTGTGACCTATCTTGTGATAGTGATCACACCAAGCACGCCCCTTCTTTTGTTTAACTGAAGTTTGATGGCTTCCCCGGGTGATTAAAGTCGATTGCTCCAAGGTCGGGTTTGTAGGCTTCAGCATGACTTTCATCCGACTTTCCTCCCTTCAAACTTCCACAAACGCCTCTCTAAGACTTGGCAGAGGCTTTGTACCAAGAATTCTCCCTCTTACTCCATCTAGGTTTTTGTTCAAACCTATGAGAAACTTGTATAGTCTCTTCTTTTCCACAATTTGCTTGTACATTACTGAATCAACTGTACACTTGCATTGGATAGTATCACACTTATCCAATTGAAGCCAATACTTGTTTAAGGAGTTAAAATACTGTGTAACATGGGAATCTCCTTGCTTTAAATCATCAAGCATGCTCTTTATCTCAAATAATTCAGAGGTATTCTCAATATGTGAGTAGGCTTCCCTAGCCGCTACCCAAATCTCTTATGCAAAGCCATAAAGAAGAAAATTCTCACCTATTTTGTTCGTCACAGAGTTGATGAGCCAAGACATCACCATATTATTTTCGGACTTCCAAGCTTTGAACCCTGATTCTGCTTCTCCTAGTTTGGTTGTGGCTTTGGTTAAGTAATCATCTTTTCCCTTGCCGCATATGAACATCAACACTAATTGTAACCATTGAAGATAGTCTTGACCATTTAGCTTGTACCTCGTAATGGTGAACATGTTGTTGTTGTCAATGGTTCCAGGGTGGTTATTTGGTAGGGGAATGATCTCGGAGGATTGGCTACTTCTGTCAGCCATTGTGAATAATGGCAAAACTGGTAGGTACAGGTAGAAGGGAGCTGGATTATGTGGCGGCTAATCCCTTAGGGTTTGATAATAGGAGGAAAAACAATCTTGCTCTGATACCATGTAGAAAATAGTTAGGAGAAAGGAAAAAACTCTCCCTTTTCATTCGTGCATAGGATGTATATATACATATGAGTACAAGACATCTACCTCCTATAAAAGTCTACTCTATTTACAAGATATCTAAGTTATTTAAAATACAAACTAGCTATCTCTAAATTTTAGGAATACAAACAACAACAACATATCCAGCCTTTATCCCACTATGTGGGGTCGGCTACATGAATTCTAGACTTCCATGTATTTCTGTCTTTTGTCATATCCTCATTTAGATCCATATATTTCATATCAAATTTTAATGTCTCTCCTAAAGTCTTCTTGGGTCTACCTCTACCTCTTTTTGTGACTAATTGTTCCATTTCATCAACTCTTCTCACAGGAGCGTCTCTTAGTCTCCTTCTCACATGACCAAACCATCTTAGTCTAGTCTCTCTCATCTTCTCCTTGATTGGCACTACTCCTACCTTATTACGAATAACTTCATTTCTAATTTTATCATTTCTTGTATGTCCGCACATCCATCTTAACATCCCCATCTCCGCTACACTCGTCTTTCGCTCATGCTGGTATTTGACTGCCCAACATTCTGAGCCATACAGCAAGACTGGTCTTATAGCTGTCCTATAAAATTTTCCTTTCAATTTTAATGTGATTTTACCATCACATAACACCCCCGATACATTTCTCCATTTTAGCCAACCTGCCTTAATTCTATGTGCGACATCCTCATGGATTTCTCCATCTTTTTGAATCACTGATCCCAAATATCGAAAATGGTCTTTTCTTTGTAAGATTTGGTCTTCTAATTTTATTATAACATCATCCACTCTTGCATTTTTACTAAATTTGCATTCCATATATTCTGTTTTCTTTCTACTTAATTTAAATCTCTTAGATTCTAAATTGTTTCTCCACAACTCAAACTTAGTGTTCACTCCTTCTTTTGTTTCATCCACCAACACTATGTCGTCTGCAAATAGCATGCACCATGGCACATATGTCTGAATATCTTTAGTGAGTTCATCCATTACTAGGGCAAATAAGTATGGACTTAGTGCAGAACCTTGATGCAATCCTATTGTAGTTGTAAATGGTTCAGTATCCCCTCCGCATGTTCTGACCCTTGTCTCAACACCATGATACATGTCCTTAAGGGCTTGTATATAGGCTATTTTGACTCCTTTCTTCTCTAAAACCCTCCATAATACTTCTCTAGGGACCCTATCATAGGCCTTTTCTAGATCTATAAACACCATATGTAGGTCCTTCTGATGATCTCGATACCTTTCCATTAGACGCCTCAGTAAATATATAGCTTCCATTGTTGACCTACCAGGCATGAAACCAAACTGATTTTCTGACACCTTTGTTTCCTTTCTGAGCCTCTGCTCTATTACTCTCTCCTAGAGTTTCATGGTATGACTCATTAACTTAATTCCTCTATAATTTTCACAATTTTGAACATCTCCTTTGTTCTTGTATATAGGAACCAAAGTACTCTTCCTCCACTCATCTGGTATCTTTTTTGATTTAAGGATGGCGTTAAATAGTTGCGTTAACCAGGAGATGCCCTCTTCTCCCATGCATTTCCATGCTTCTATTGGTATATTATCTGGTCCCATTGCCTTATGATTTTTCATCTTTTTTAATGCTTGCCTTATTTCATTTGAACTTATGCGTCGATAGAATGTGTAGCTCACATTCCCTTCGGAGTTACTAAGATATCCCAACCTAACTCTTGTGTCACCACCATCATTGAATAATTTTGTGAAATACTCCTTCCATCTCTCCTTAATCGCTCCCTCATTTACTAAAACATTTTGATTGTCATCTTTTATGCATTTCACTAGATTTAAATCTCGTGTTTTTCTTTCTCTTGCTTTAGCTAATTTATATATATCCCTTTCTCCATCTTTTGTATCAAGTCGTTTATATAGATTCTCATATGCTTTTGACCTTGCTTCACTAACAGCTTTTTTTGTTGCCTTTTTTGCTTCTTTATAATTTTTTTGATTTTCTTCATTGTTACATTGATATACCGCCTTATAGCAAGTGTTCTTATTTTTAATTTTCAATTGTACCTCTTCATTCCACCACCAAGACTCCTTAAGGTTAGGGGCTCTACCATTTGTCTCTCCAAGGACTACATTTGTCGTGCTTCTCAGAGCATTAGCCATTTCTTTCCACATTTGGTTTGTCTGTCTTTCTCCATTCCATTCCCTTCTATCCCTTAATTTTTCTTTGAAGATTAGTTGTTTCTCCCCTTTTAAATTCCACCACCTGATTCTTGGATTTTGTTTTATGTGATTTTTTCTCTTCCAATTTCTTACTTGGACGTCAAGTACTAAAAGTCTATGTTGAGTAGTCAAACACTCTCCCGGTATCACCTTACAATTCCTACAACATAACCGATCCTCTTGTCTCATGAGGAAGTAATCTATTTGGGTGCTTGAAGTGATATTTTTATATGTGATTAAGTGTTCGCCCCGTTTTTTGAACCTAGTATTGGTTATAATGAGCCCATATGCCATAGCAAAATCTAGGATAGATTTACCCTCATTATTAATTTCCCCGAATCCATACCCTCCGTGTACCTCTCTATATCCGTTTCCGTCTCTACCCACGTGCCCATTTAAGTCACCTCCTATAATCACTTTCTCTCCTCTTGGTATCATTTGTATGAGTCCCTCTAGGTCCTCCCAGAATTTTGCTTTTATCTCATCACCTAACCCCGCTTGTGGTGCATATGTACTAAAGATATTCATAGTCATTCTTCCTAGACTAATCTTCACCATAATAATTCTATCCCCTATTCTCTTTACATCCACTACCTCATCTATTAAGCTTTTATCCATAATAATCCTCACTCCATTTTTCGCTCGATCAGTTCCTGTGTACCATATTTTATATCCAGCTTCTGATAAAGTTTTTGCTTTTTTCCCTACCCATCTCGTCTCTTGAAGGCACATAATATTAATTTTTCTCCTAATCATCACATCCACCACTTCCATAGCTTTGCCTATTAATGTTCCTATGTTCCATGACCCAATCCTTAATCTATGATTTTGTTTTTGGCCTTGACTTTGGATTTGATTTTGTTTTTGGCCTTGACTTTGAATTTGATTTTGGTTTTGGTTTTGGTTTTGATTTTGGTTTTGATTTTGATTTTGATTTTGGACTAGCTTCTTTACCCACATCCGTCCAAGCAAATACGGGAACCCTTGCTCATTTATCACTACATCCGGGCGCCGATGCAGCGGCCCTAACTCACTTGTCACTACACGGGGGCAGTGTAGCGCGTCGCTATGAAGGGTTACGCCCACACCCAAACAATTTTTCATAATTTGTCTAGAGTTCATGTTTTGGATCCGACTAAGTTTTACGTTGGCTGTCGGCTACCTAACACAACCCTCCTTCTTTTCCCTCTATCTCTAACTTCCCTAGAATTTCGGATCCTCATCTTTGCAATATTCTTGGCCCGTTGGCCTCCCGATCTCTTATTTCCATAAAATAATTTATGAATTCTTTAGTTATCCCCATGATCAAACAGTATGGCAAAAAGGGAAAAAGCAAGGATCAAAATTCTTCCACCAAAATTTTACAAAACTATTTTATTCAAAAACAGATCTAAAACAAAGGTAAAATTATTAACATTCATATTTTTTATTCCAACAATTCCATACCTTCCACAGTTTTATTGTCTTATCATTTGTTGAAAGAATAAACAGTGATCCATTAGGTGTTGTGCACCATCTCACTTTGTTGATCCTCTCTTCAATCTCCAAACTCTTCAGATAATCAAACTATATAAAAGAGAAATTGATCACATTCTATAATACACATAGAAAGCCAAATATACACAATTTCAATCAAAACAGTCAAACTACAACTTCTATGTTAGAAATAATAATCCAAAAGGCAGACCTCAGGCTCATGACTCTGAAATTCAGTTTTATATTGGAATTCAGGATGCTGTCTGTCCACAAAATTCAGTTGTTCCAACTCATTTGGAGTGTAGCGCTCCCTTAAAACCTAACAAAAGAAAATAAACATAAATAAATATTTTCAATCTTCTCATAAATAAATGGAACTTTGGGTCTTTTACACAGGTGCACACACACATACAGAGAGAGAGGTCCAAACTGAATTTAAAACTCTTGCCAGGTAAATTTTATAAACAAAAGTTGAAACACTTGAATAGATGCACCATTCTCACATTTTTATTAGCCTTCCTTTCAAAAATTACAACACGACCGCCTTTATCTCCAACTGCAAGATAATCACCACTCTTGTCGAATTCAATTGTAGATATGATGTCAACTAGAAGAAGAACCAACATTTAGCAATAATTCCATAATGATATAATGCTAAAGAAATTTATGGAAAGATAAAAAAAAAAATCAAAACCAAAAACAGTTCCAAGGAGTAGACTAAGATCAATAATATTTCAATCATTCCCTTGTATGGTTGTCATTTTTTAATCCAGCAAGTTTTCCCAGCTATAACATTGCAGGCAGCAGAACAAAGGATAAGTTTGTCTTAGCAGCCCATCAAACCACATCACTCATGAAAGCTAAACAACTACTTTCTTTTTTCCATCCTTCTTTACCTCTCTCAGTCTTTCTTCTTCTTCTTTTTTTCCCTTCAAAAGTTTAGGTTCATAGTGCTTGAGTAGCAATAATAGAAATTAGAAACTAGAAATTTAGTTGGCATCTACAATAACAGTAGTTCACACCCACTCAACATGCCAAAAGAGTCTAATAGAATGAGGTGGCATGCGCTTTGAGACAACCTAAAATGGCAACTTGGAAATTCCACCATTCACATAAACAAGAAGAGTAAGAAATACACTCATTAGAAAAGGGGGATACATCAGCTAAGAAGCACAAGCATAGATCTGTATACAAGATGTGATTCTTCACAGCAAATTAGCAGGATACACCAAAGTATTATAATTTTGTTAACTTGTTTACAAACATAACTACAGCAATGAACCAAAACAAAAGGTAAAATATTTAACTTCTATAGTCAATAAATTATCCACCAAAAATAGAAGAACTCAAAAGGTCAAAGAGAAAAAAAAATTATTGCATCTAATGTTCATCAAAAACCAAAGAGAAGGAAGCATCAAAGTTGCAGTGACCCAACTTTTAGTCAAGTAATCATCTTCAGGCACATTTATTTAATATGGATTTTCATGTGCTTGACACGTTATTGCCATTGGACGAACATTATCAATAAATATGTAGCCTAATAAATCAGATGACAGACTAACTTTATACACTCACTAATACTGGACAAGTACAAATCATCACAGAGCTACATATGGCAGACTGTCAGTCAGATGAAAAAATTTACAGGCTATATTTTTAATATCAGTAAGATGGTTGTGACAGAAAGGTCAGTAGTTAATATTTAACTGGAAAAAAAATGACAGGAAGTTCCTTCACATATGACATTCCATAATAAAAAATGTAGGCTAATGAACTCATAGAGACAAGAAGAAACCCCATCCTGGAGAGACATTATAGAGTTGGGTTTCAAAGAAGTGGATCAATGACTACTCTTTACAACTGTTTCATGAATTTTTGTAGGATTGACTTTGATCAAGCCAAATATTGGATAAATGTCATTCTGCATCAATCATTCTATTGGCATCATGACCTGAAATTAGAGCATAACTCAAATAAATTACAAACAGAGATATGAGTTCCTAGATAAAGAAGTTAATTTTATCCAGTCAAGATGTCATCATGCAGAAAAAGTCGCCTACTCATCTAAGCCGTCTTTTGCTAGTTGGCTCAGCTACATGGGTACCTTTTTCTCCATTCCGCTCTGTCAAAGCATAATTTCAAATGAACTCCATTTGTATCATCTCTTCCAACTCAACTAAATTTTCGCTTAGCATGCATGAAAAAACAAGGATAAAGGTAACTAAGCCAGTTAAAGACTGCATTATTAACGGCTGTGATGTTATCCCGAGTCATATGAACTCGGGAAACGCAATCCCAAACTGAACTAATCGTATAGTCCTACTGAATACTGGATAACCCCATGACAGTTAAACTAACGTGGATACATATTTTGTTGGAAACAGCTCAAATCCATCACCATTCGACTACGGCGCAATAAAGTGAGTTTACAATTGTGTATTTCAGAAGAGCACGCGGAATCACAAATAACCGAGTACTCATCGATGAGTTAGAAACCCTAACCATCTTGAACTTCCTCTCCCGGGCTTCGTTCGCCGAAGACCTGAGAGAACTTCCAATCCAAGGCGGAAGGAGAAGCGCCAGTGCTGAAAGTCATGGGGCCGAAGACCTGAGATAACTTCCAATCCGAAGCGGAATGGCTTAACTACGAAGTTGCGTCGTCCGAGCTCAATGAAGAGATAGCCATTAAAGCGTATCGCAATTGCTGAGTGTAAACAGAAGGAGACAAACACTCTCAAGTGAGATTCAGATTCTGATTCCTCGTTTTCTCTTATCCACTCGATTTTCCCGGGAAAATTTTCTCGGTCACTCGGCAGTCGCCATTTGCTGCCCGCAAGAGTAAAATTTTCTTTTCCCCGGTACGGACAGAATTTATACTCGCGGAAGAAAAATTTTAGGCGCTTCACCAAATGGCAAAATCTTTGTATATATGATTAAAAAATATTATTATTTAATTTTAAAATATTATTATTTAATTTTATTTAACAAGTAACTTTTGCCGGAATTTTTATACTTTGGTTACTTCATATTTTTTGTGATCAATTAAATACTTAAATTTACAATTTTGATTCAATTTCATACAAATAAAATTAGGTCAATTCCTAGCTTAGATTAAATTACTCTTCCACCGTCTCTAATTTTAAAAAGTGTCTCAATTTTGATTCAATTTTATACAAATAAAATTAGGTCAATTCCTAGCTTAGATTAAATTATTCTTGGACTCTCTAATTTCAAAAAGTCTCTCAATCTATATGATTTTTTTAGATAAATTATTCTTAAATTATATGTGGCACTGTCTATATACATAGAGATCTTTAATCATTTAAAAATGTCTATAAAAATACTTATAAGTTGTTTTTTTTACTCAAATATTCCTTTATAGTAGACGTCATTAATTGGATCCTAATTAAATTTATTAAATCTAATAATGTTAAATCAGGCATAATTTACTGTCAATAAAAAGATAAAAAAAGAAAACGTCAAGTAAAACCCATTTGCAATAGTTAGGTTATATTCAACCACGCTCCATATTTTACTTTTTATTATATTATAAACAATACACTATTTATTCTTTTTTATCTTGAAAATTATTATTACTTCAACCGCACTTCTTATTTTTTTCTCTATTTAACTCATTGTTTCATTTATTTATTAATAAATTTTAATTTCATTTATTTTACCTTACCTACAATTTTCACCACTACTAAAATTTAATATTTATTTTATAATTTAATAATAAATATTATTGTATTAAATTTTAATAATATTTAATATATTTTTAAATCAATTTAATAATATTTTTAAATTCGATTTTTTAAAAAATTCATTTGAAATAATTCCATAATAATAATTTTAAAATACAAAAATCAATAATTAAATACACAATATCACTCATCAAATACATAAATCAATACAAAATTTCTCAAAATCAAATACACAAACCCTGATCATTGTCATGTATGTCCCCCTCTCGTCATTGTCGCCGCATCTATTGCTCGTCACTATCGCTAGACTTAGTTCTCATCTCCATTGCCTAGTTTGTTAGTCATCACCACCACGATCATTGACTTCTCCAGTCAATTTCTTCTTCCAAACGACCACCTGGACCTCTAATATATGGATCTACTGCAACAACGAGCCTCTTCAAATGACAAATCAATCTTCTACGACACTGAGATGGCGTTGTAAGGGAGAGACAACGAGGGTTGTTTGGATGTTGTGGATCGCCAAATCTGGCAAGGGAATTGGGATTAACCAAAATTTTGGCGAGCAGATTTGGAGATGGTGAGCAACATTGGACGTCAAAAAATAAAGTTATCTTACTATCTATTTGACTTGGCGAGTTTCTTGATGAAGCGTTAGAGATAGTCTTAGGCAATCAAATTGGCATAATTTTTTGCCTCTACTTTCCACAACTAGCAAAGCACAGGTTTAACAACTTAGGCTACATTATCTTTCGTGTTTCAAGTTTTAGTTTTAAATTCATTTTCAATTTTGTATTTTGTGTTTTGAATATCTATTTTGAGATTTTTCAAAACGCATTCTTTTTGTCATTCAAAAAAACTGTTTCTTAAAATAGAAAATTAGAAAACATGTTTACTTTGAAATTTTGAAAAAAAAATTTATGATATTTTATTCAATGAATTTGATTATTAAATAATAAAATTAACTCTTTTCATGAAATTCTACTATTAAAATAAAATAATAAATTTGATTAATGAATTACTAACATCTGAGCAATAATTTATATTAAATATTATTATACATATCATGTATAATACACTTAATAATATATTATATGTTATCTTATATTTTTAATTATAGTATAGATATATTACATTTTTAAAATTTTAAATAAATATATAATTTTATTTTCAAAATTTAAGAATGATTTTTTCTTATTTTTCCCCCTTTCTTTTTTTTCCTTTTTCTATTTTCTCTGGTGCCCTACATCTTCTCCGTCGCTGGCAACCACTACCATCTAGAGATTCACACAATCAAAGCCTACAAAGGTTGTAACGACCCGTTAGGGGGTTTAGGCATTTTCGGGTATTTTATTTTAGGCTCAAAATTTTTGCTTTAGTTAATTCAAAATTAGAAATATATATATATTTTTTAAAATAAAGTGTAAGTGGAAATAAAAAATTGGGAGCCCATTCAAATCGGGTTTAAAGATGTGGGAAAAGCTCAAATGAATTGGACAATTAAGATGTGTTAGAATTTTAATTGTGAATGAATGAGGATTGGGCTTTGGAATTGAGTTAGACCCAAGTGTAAAGTTGATACAAATAAGTGAAGGTTGAAAGAAGAATGTTGGGCCTTAATTTAGTTAGCCTAGTTTATTTGAGAAGGATAAATGGGTTGGGCTTTAACTCATTTGTAATTAATGATTGAAATTTAATATGAAATTGAAATGAAATGTAAAATGTCTAAAATGGGTTAATGAATGGTTATGCATGATAAAAAGATAAGGGCAAGTGTGTAATTTCAATTGAGTTGAATAAAGAATATGATAAAAGAAATAAAGAAAATGACAAATGTCAATAGTGCCCTTGGATCTTAGTTTGACCGTTGTTAGATAAGGGGTAAATCTGTTAATTTCTATGGCAGGTGCAGCTTGCAGCGTGCAACCTTTTCCTCTCCCTTTTGTTCTCTTTTTTCTGTGCACTGATACTCTTGTAGTTTTGCAACGATTTGTTGTTGATTCTGTCTCCTGTTCCATTGGCCATCACTTTCTTCTATTTCTCCAACTGCTACATAGTCTCCATCTGTTAGAATGGGTAGGTGCTATGGCACACACCAAGAGGGGGGGTGAATTGGTTATTTTAAAAATTTAATTGATAGAACTTAAAATAAAAACTTTTTGATACAAATTGAGGTTTTAGAGTTTTAAAGCGTAAACAATAAAAATGACAAATGAATAAAAATAAATATGAGAACCGAGGAGGAATAATGAAATGCTTGAAAAGATAAATATATCAAAGAACACAAGCATAAGAAAACACAAAGGATTTATAGTGGTTCGGCTTAACCAAGCTTAATCCACTACCTTATCTCCTCACTAAGGATTTTTCAAACCATCCACTAAAACCCCCTACTTAAACCAAGTAGGTCCTCTAGTCCAAGACTAGGAATTACAACCTCTTGCTTATATAAGCAAGCCCTCTAGCACCTAGCTAGGAATTACAGCCACTTGCTTTAACGAGTAAGTCTTCTAGCACAAAGCTAGGAAAATAAGAGTGATACAAATGTAAACAAGATGCTAAGAGTGGGCACTCTTAGTTACAAGTTCTCTCACAATAAAAACAAGGCTTTAATGAATTAATACAAGTTAAAATCAAAGCCTTGAAGAGAGAAAAAAATTGAAGCACGATCACTATAAATACAAACGAGTAACAGTAAGCTCAAATTAATTTATTCCTATCCATTGGCCTTCTCTTGATCTCCTTGATATGTATATATAAGCTTCCCACAAGATTGAAGAGAAATGAAGTCGTTTGTGACCGTTGGAGAATGAGAAACTAGTCGTTGGAGATTGAAAAACTAGCCGTTGTAAGTTTCTGTGAAACACATAGTCGACAGATCAAATAGGTTAGTCGACTATTTTATTAAATAAAACTAGCCATAGTCGACAAACAGAAAAGCATAGTCGACTATCTTATAACACAAAAAATCCTATAGTCGACAGATCCTTTTACATAGTCGACAGATCAAAATTTACAAAGAAAATTTTGAAATTCATGAACAAACATAGTCGACAGATGAAATAGTATAGTCGACTATCCTTTCACAATAGTCGACAGATGCAAAAATAGTCGACAGATGCAAGATATAGTCGACAGACTGAACAAGCATAGTCGACTATCCTTATGCATAGTCGACAGCACTAAACAACATAGTCGACTATCTTCTTGGAAAATCTGAAAACTTAACAGATAACATGAGAAGCACACTTGATTAATACAAAACATCACCACATATTTACATAAATGTCCTCATTTTGTTTAATTTATATTTTACCTTTCATTTACTTTAATACATAAATGTAAATAAGAAAGTACCCCCCATTTGGATTCAATAAAAATATCTAAAAAATCAAAATCCATAAGAATAAAAAAGTAGAATTTGGATTTTAGTATGAACTTAGGATTTTGCGATTTTACCACCTCCAAGATATACACTTTTCATTTCTTGAAAAATTCGTTAAAAATCATTTTATCACTGATGAATGTTAGTTATTGAATTACCGAGAGTTAGTTTTCTAAAAAGAAAATATTTTCATATATGTCTCCTTATAAGGTGCTAGTTTTCCAGACTTAGAAAAATATTGAAACGATATCAAAATGAGTTTCAAGACATGATGCATGAACTAAAGGATTTTTCATACGATTAAGTTTCAAGCCAAAACCTTTCATGCATGTTTCAAAATATGAAAAACTTATATTGAAAACCTTTCATTTGAATTTCTAGTTGGTCTTTTGCCTTAGAACAATTTTAGCTCTATGTTGACCAACGACTTCAAAGCTAATTCAAAAAACATTTTAGGAGATTTTATCATAATACATGTTTATTCACATCTCCATGTATAAGAATATAAATCATTTGGTTTTCATTTTAACAAAGTATTTGAAATTGATTTTTGTTAAAAACCATAAACTTGACTCATGACTTGGGGATAAACACGATATTGTTTTTCATCATCAAAACTAAACACAAGGGTAGAACATCACCATCTTCTCTGTGTTCTTCTTCTAGTTTATCTCCTTCTTCTTATTCTTCAACTGTTTTGCTTTTGGCGACTAGAGCTCATTAAGGGAGTTTCAAGTTCTTCTGCTGGAACATTTTCAGGCAAGTTGTCTTACCTATTTTTATTCCAATGCAAATTCTTCTCATCTATCTCGTCTTTGTCTCACTACAAGAAAACAACATTTTAGAGGCAGATTTTGAGATGGATTTAAAGACGAAAAAAATTCGTCTCAAAATTCGTCTCAAATCTGAGAGACGGATTTTTTTTTCTCTCAAAATCCGTTACTAATTTGAGATAAAATTACAGACGAAAAAAATCCGTCTCTAATTAGAGATGATAAAAAATTCGTCTCAAAATTGGTCTTAGATTTTATAGTGTATTTTGAGACTAATTTTGTTTGTCTCTAAATCCGTCTCTAATTAGAAATTAAATATAATTATTTAATTTAAAGTCTATTGAAAGTTTATTTAAATATATAAATAATAAATTAAAAAATATATTAAAAATGTAAACTAAATATAAAATTTTATAAAACACACTCCATTTTAATTAGTAATTAATATTAATAATATATACATTACATTTTAATTAGCAATACACTACATTTTAATATTATAAAACTCTATAAATAAAATATATACTAAACATACATTACATTTTAAATTTTGAGGACATAAAATGGGGGAATCAAATATTAAAAAATAATTAAATTAAATGTTAATTAATCTAAAATTTAAGATGATTAAATAATTAAAAACCTTTAAATCAATTAAAAAAATGTTAAATACAAAAATGATAGACATTCAATAATAAATATATAAATAATTTTCTTATATGAATCAACAAAAAAAAAATGGTGCTACCTATGCGACTCGTGTCACATTCAATAGATGTTCAATTAACATTTATCTATATATCTATTATATTCTTCTCATGAATATTGGCATGTGACTCATTATCCTTTACTACAAGAATTTAGACTTATTATGATAAACTAATTTGTCACAATAGGTATGAAAATTCTGACGACATACTTATTGTAATGAAATGACACTACAATAAAACAATAATTTAGAGACGAATTTTTGAGATGAAATTTTTTGAGACAAATTTAGAGACAAAAGATATGGGAGAAAATCCATCTCTAAATAATAATAATAATAATAATAGTAAAAGAGATATACATACATATATCTATATTAAAAAAAAAAAGAGAAGTCAGGCGGACCGGGTCGGATCCGCCTACTAAAAGAGAATGTCTCTTGCCGATCAAGCCAAATATAAATAGGATGGGGTCAATAATGGGAGCTGAAAGTTTCCCCACCAATTTTGCGCTCTATCTCTCTCTCAATTTTATCTCAAAAACACCTTCTAAATCACCGTTTTATGTCATGTATCTAGCTGTTCGATCGTCGATCCGACAATGTTTTAACTATGAAAGTGAACTTGATGTACAAGTAGGTAAGTCTTTCAGTTTCATCAACATATTTTTTTCAGTATATATCCATGATATATATACGTATATGTGGAATTTGGGTATTTGGCCAGAAGTTTAAACATAGATCTACAGAGATCTGATCATTGGATTTTGTTGATTTTTGGGTATGTTGGTCAGTAGGGGGTAAGGGTGTCGGGTGCTTGTCTCTGATCGTCAAATATAGCCGGCAGCAATTGACAGTGTTTCACTTTGTTTTCTGAACCTTCATTGATTGTGTAGCCCTTTCTTTAGAAGTTTGAGGGCTTATGCATGGTTTATTTAATTATTTTATCCTTTTTGTTTTGTTGAGTATGTTGGTAGGAGAATGAATGGTGTTGAAACTCAAAACACGAGTGTTTTCATAGAAATAATGGCGCTTGCAACACACTATCAAATTTAAGTCGTAATTTAGATACTAACTCAAAATTAGATTCCTAATTCTAAAAGTAAAATAGTTTATTATTGTACTATAATAAAGTATATTGACTAATTTGATTCAAGATTAAATATTTATTTGATTATTTTTCAAGTATTATGACACTCCCAAACTTAAAATATAATAAAATATTTGATAATTTATTTTTTATTTATTTACATAATAATTTATTTGATATTTTATTTTTTTTATTAACTCGACAATCAATTTGGACAACTAATTTTGATGTTATTATTATCCTTTCTATTTAGATCATTGAGATTTTTTCAGCTAAAAAATATAAATGGTAAATATATACATAAATGTGAAAATGAATTAAAGTAATATTTGATATTCAAGAAAGGATAATAAAGATTATCATTCAAAAAGTATATCTAATAATAGAAAAGTACATATAGAAAGTAAAAGCCACTTTTGTATCATTTATTATTAAAAAGTATATCTAATAATAAATTTTTATGATTTTTTATAAAAATTATAATTTTTTTAATATTTTATAAACCAAGTTGTGTGACACAGCACTTAAAAAAATTATTAAGATTTAATTAATAATTAATTATTTTTAAAAAAATTTCAATTCCCCAAATCCTTCATTCCCTCTCTCATTCCCTTAAATCCCTAACTCACGATCCGGCTCCCACCTCTCTCTCTTTGTACTCACGCCCGATGTCTCTGTCTCTGCGTTCGCCTCCGCATCTGCCTTTGCCTCTAGTCGTCGTTGTCGCCTTTGTCTCCCACCTCCGGTCGTCGCCACCGCCTTCGTCTCCCGCCTTCGATCGTCATCATCGCCTCTTGATCCGCCTCTAGTCGTCATCGCCGCTGCCTCAAGGTCTGGTTCTTCCGCCTCTGGTTGCCACTATCACTAGTAAGAAGTAGGAGGAGAGTAGGGTATTGATAGTTTTTGTGCGTGTGTGTGGGTGCACACAAAGGTATGCCTCATTTCTCTCACCTTTTTTTTGGCTAACAATATGCTTTCGGATGAAGCCAATGAAGGAAATAGTTGATTGTGTTGGACTACTATCTTATTTTGTATATCTTACTCATGGTTCAGTGACCGCAGAGATGGTAAAAGAGTGATCCATTCTCACTAGACTCTCTCTCTCTCTGTCTCTCACACACACACAAATCTAAAATTAGTTTGGTGAAACAAATTAACGAGAGAACAGAGATGGTGATGGAACACTACCAAACCCACCTTATTATTATTATTATTATTAGATTAGATAGAGATTAGCAGTTTGGTGATACAAAAACGTTGACATATGTTAAAATTTTGTTTTGATAGAAATAATTTGAATATAAAAATATATATATAAGGATGGTTGGTACGCATCACTCACACATTTAATATACTCAAGTCAGTACATGTTAGAGTGGCAAACATAGAATCCTTTACCAATATCCTACCATCATATAATCTTATATCTATATATATAAAAGATTTTGATTTTAATTTAAAATTTTATTTAATTTTACAGTTTGTTAAAAGGGTCACAAATAAAAATCACAGATGCTATTGATTCGATTATAAAAAGTTATAATTGTGTAGTTACAATTATAGATATAGTTACATATGTAGAACCACAATTACAGTTAAACATTATTTTAAAAATTATAGTTAAAGTCCATTTGTGCCTGTTAAAGTCATAATTGTGTAGTTAAAATTATCCTACCATCTTGCCTTTTCTATTCTTCTGTTGCACATGCATTACAGCCACTAAACATCTTGATATGTTTCTATGATTGACTTTCTGTTGAAAGCATCTTTGTTAAGCATAATTGCTCTTTTCATTTCCTTTTAATTTTCTGGGATTGCTTGGGGTTTTTCACTTGCTAGCTATTAATTGGTGTTCCAGAATCATTGTTCTTGCCGGTGGTCACTTGCTTTGCTAGCTATGAATTTGGTTTTTCACTTGCTTTTAATTATGGTTTAAGAAATTATCAAATCACCATTAAAAATATAATTGATCTTGTCTACCAAAATCAAATTTATTCACCTATTTAATATCTCTAACAAAATCAAATTTATTTCAATCTAATCATTGTCTTATTTGATGACGACCCAAAAATATAATTGATCTTGCATTTTCAATTGTTAATTGTGTGAATGATCTATCATTATGAACATGTTGGTAATTCTCTATAAGATGAATTTTGTTGTGATTTTAAACAATTTTACAGGAGATGTAGTCCGGTTAGAGGGGAGACTTTGCTGGACTTGAAAAGGAAGTAATATTAAATAAAAAATATAATTAATTAAATAATTTTCAACAATTTAGTTAGATTTGATGGAAATTAGCCTTAGATTCCCGTTCAGTGACTTCCTCGATGGAGCGAGGAGGTCATTGAATTGTCTAGTTGGACAGTCTGGAAATTTGATGTCGTGTTGTGTGCCTGCCGGAGATGCATTAATTTACTCATGCATGATACAGAAATTCGGTAACATCTCACATTGTTCTCCGGTTGCATCTAAGAATATGTTTTGATTTATGTGATTGACTCAAATGGAGTGTAACTCATATGAATCAGCACATAATTCTTATTGTGCATTTGGAGAATTGCATTGAGATGCTGTCGAAATTTCATACCGTGAGTAAATGCGTCCACTAATGGTCATATCACGACTCATTTTCAGATGGGATAGGTCCCAACCTTCAAATTTTAAGGAGGAGTTATAATTAGTGGTTTAGTGGAAAAAGAGTAAAAAAACTCCAATAAAAAAACTGTTGTAATTATCCTTGTATATATATGGCTAAGGGGCTATTATATATATTAGCCATAGGGGTTGAGAGTTCTGATGTGTGCTAAGAATTGATGCGAATCTATTGCAGATCATGGACGTACGTGAGCAACGAGCATGGATGTATAATAGAGTGAAACCTAATTGTCGAGGGATAACAAATGAGTTCATATGTGGAGTTGAGAGTTTTATACATTATGTATGTGCTTGGCCACATTTCACACGGGACGATAAGACCTTAAGGTGTTTGTATGTTAAGTGTTGATGTAGAAAATTTCTGAGTGTGGATGATGTGAAGTTGCATCTTTATCAAAAGGGATTCATGGCCCATTACTATTACTGGACATGCCATGGGGAAAAAGAGCCTCCCATGGAATCCTAGGTTCGAACGAATGCTGGTGCATATAATGAAGCATAAGAGGTTTACGAGGATAATCCAAATGCATATGATGCAATGGTGATGGATGGTGTAGATCCTTTTGTTAGAGTCCATACATTGGAGAACGAAGAAGAAGAACCCAATGTAGATGTGTAAGACTTCTATGAAATGTTGGATAATGCAAGAACACCTATATATGATGGTTGCACTACTCACACCGAACTTTCTACAGCGGTGAGGATGCTTAGCATTAAGGCTAATTTCAACTTACCTGAGCGATGCTATAATGCTTGGGTGCAACTAATAAATGAGTTGATGCCTGAAGGCAATCGAATGCCCAAGGACTTTTACAGGACAAAGAAAATGGTTTCTAAGCTGGGCCTTGGGTTTCAAAAGATCGATTGCCGTGTTAATATGTGTATGCTTTATTTTAAGGATGGTACTAATGTAACCGAGTGCAAGTTTTGTCATGCCCCACGATATATAAGCCGCAAGGTAGGACCTGAGAGGCGAAAGGATGTTCCCATTAAACGAATGTGGTATTTACCTATAACACCTAGGCTCTAGAGGCTTTACGCATCGAAGACAATAGCTAGGGAGATGAGATGGCACTATGAAAACCCATGAGAGCCAGGTGTGTTGTCCCACCCATCTGATGGAGAAGCATGGAAGCATTTCGATAATGTACATCCTAATTTTGCTTGTGAACCACGTAATGTCAGGCTTGGCCTGTCTGCTGATGGCTTCACACCGTATGGTTAATTTGGGAAAACTTATTCATGTTGGCCCGTGATTGTCACTCCTTATAATCTTCCTCCATGGATGTGCATGCGACAAGTGTATTTGTTTCTTACAATAATCATCCCTGGTCCTCACAATCCGAAATCCAAAATAGATGTGTTCCTACAACCTCTCATAGACGAGTTGAAAATGTTATGGGATATTGGCGTGCCTACATACGATATTTCACTAAAACAAAACTTTCAAATGAGGGTTGCATTAATGTGGACTATTAATGACTTCCCAGCCTATGGTATGCTATCAGGTTGGATGACTACGGGCAAGTTAGCATGCCCGTATTGCATGGAGAATTCAAAAGCATTCACGCTGAAGCATGGTTGGAAGACATCATTTTTTGATTGTCATCGAATGCTTTTGCCCATAAATCACCCATTTTGAAGGAACCGATATGCTTTTGTTAAGAATAAGATTGAGAAAGGTGGGCCCCTACCACGGTTGAGTGGTGATGGCATATGGGGTCGAGTTTTGGCATTGCCAAAAATAACTGAAATAGGTCCAATTCGCGTGCAAGGTTACGAGACATACCACAATTGGATAAGGAAGAGTATTTTTTGGGAGTTGCCATATTGGAAAACAAATCTTATTCGTCATAATTTAGATGTAATGCATATTGAGAAGAACGTATTTGATAATGTTTTTAACACGGTGATGGATGTCAAGGGCAAGACAAAGGATAACATTAAGGCTAGGATGGACATAAAAGAGTATTGTCGACGTAGGGAACTTGAGTTAATGGCACAAGGTAATGACAAGTACTTAAAGCCAAAGGCTCGGTATGCTCTCAACGTGGAACAAAGGAGAGTAGTGTGCGAATGGGTACGTCAATTAAAACTTCTTGATGGATATGAATATGATTTGGCTCGTTGTGTAGACATGCGAAAAGCAAAGTTGCATGGCATGAAAAGCCATGATTGTCATGTTTTCATGGAACGCCTCCTCCCAATTGCACCAAGAGTACTCCCAGACCCTATATGGAAGCCTTTAGCAGAGTTGAGTCAATTCTTTAGGTAATTGTGTTCTTCAAGTCTTAGGGTCGATAAGCTAGAAATAATGGAGGAAAATATTAAGGTAACCATTTGCAAGCTGGAGCAAATTTTCCCACCTGGGTTCTTTAACTCAATGGAGCACTTGCCTATACATCTAGCTTATGAGGCACGTGTTGGCGGCCCAGTGCACTATCGATGGATATATCCATTTGAGAGGTAATTACAATGGAAACATTACACAATATCCTTTGTTATGTGGCCTAGAAACTTGAGTTAATATATTTTTGTTTACCCAATAGGTTTTTGCACACATTGAAGCGTAAAATTAAAAATAAGGCATGTGTGGAGGGCTCCATTTGCGAGACATACATCACAGAGGAAACCTCCACTTTTTGTTCACATTATTTTGGACCTGATGTACAATCAAGAATCATATGAGGTTCATGAAATGATTATGGTGTTGACCTATTGCCAGATTATTTAACTTTTTCTATCTTCAATCATTC
The DNA here is from genome assembly GCF_014633365.1 of Diospyros lotus. Classification (NCBI taxonomy): domain Eukaryota; kingdom Viridiplantae; phylum Streptophyta; class Magnoliopsida; order Ericales; family Ebenaceae; genus Diospyros; species Diospyros lotus. The sequence continues at coordinate 33,481,581 of NC_068339.1, read as the reverse complement.
TGGTCGACCATCAGGTGCATACAAAGATCGATTATTGGATGATCAAGAAATAGACCGTGCCACATTGTATGTTCTTTTGAACTGTGATGAGGTCCAACCATACATTAAGTAAGTAATCACTCATATCTTTGTTATTACCAACTTTAGGTTTCTCATTTGCATATATGATTAACATGGCCTATATAAATGCAGTTTATTTGTGGATTCTATTAAAACAGATGCACCACACATGACTGAAATTTATGCAGATGAGAGGATAGAGGTTGATTTCCCAAAATGGTTTCAGGAATACGTAAGTATATCTTAAATTACTGAACTTATTATCGTGACAAATATATGAATTGTGCCATGTATTTCATATGCACGGTGCATGATCCAACTAATGAGATTAATGATCAACAAATATGTGACATGTCATGGGGCCTTTGAGAATAGTGCGCACATGGCCTATGTACATCATCAATGGGTACAAGTTTCACACAGATTCATGGAGTCAAGGTAAGTCAACAAGAAACAGTGGAGTTTGCACTAGAGGGTTAGTATACGGGCAACCTGAAGATGATTATTATGGTATACTTCAAGAGGTAATCCAATTGGAATACCTGGGATTACCAATCAAACAAATGGTGCTATTTAATTGCACATGGTTCGACCCAACCCCTGGACGTGGGACTCAAATACATGATCAATATGGAATAGTTGATGTCCGAGCTAACAGAAGGTACAATCGGTATGATCCTTTTATATTTGCCTCTCAAGCGCATCAGGTTTATTATGCTCCGTATTCATCTCGACAACTAAATTTGGTAGATTGGTGGGTGGTCATTCGAGTTAAGGCTAGGAGCACAAATCAAGCCCCAACTATCGAGAGACCAAGGGATGCATATCAGGCAGATGAGGAAATGCCAGTGCAGCCGACTGCAGTTGGAGATGAACAACTCGACACCCTTAGAGATGAAGTTGGTGAATTCGAATGGGTGGATGAGTACTCATTTGATCAGAACCTTGTTACGGCTGATGAGGAGCTACACGCTGAAGAAGTCGAAGATGAGGATGAAGATGAGGACGAATAGGAGTACAAAGATGAGTAGTCAGACGGCACGAAATAGTTACATGGCAGCATTTGCTGAAGAACTTGCAATATTGTCTCTAACTTTTGGCAGCATTTGCTCTCATTGAGGCTAAGATACTACATGAATTTGTAGAAATGTTATAATATATACTGAATACCTGAATAACCAAGTCCTTTACATTTTTAATATGCATGAGAATGTTTAATTCTATGTGAATATGAATGAAAATAAATTAATTCTACAACACATCACTGACCCATTAAGAAAACAATGAAGTAAAATCGATTTCTAGGGTAACTATGGTAATTTCTGAGGCTAGAATGGCTTGATGGAGTGGGCAATACTAAATTGTTGAACTCAATATGTCTTGACCTCATTTACAAACACAAACATTAGCATGCAAGAAATGCATCTTTTAAAGCCTTAGCATCTAAGGATGTCAATAAATTCAAAACATAACTGTAATTGCAATTAGCTTAATTGAACACCTTTTGGCTTAGTTAGGCATCATGGTAACTTTGGAATTAATAATGTCTTTGATATGTAAAAAATATGTTATTTTCTATGAAATAGGGACATATATGTTTCCATTATGTTTGTACATGGATTGCAGTCCATGTTGTGCTCTTTGTAACCCATCACTTACTTGGAAACATTCATTTACTTAGAAACATTCATGCATTAGGAAATCGGATTTAGATATCATAAGAAATAAATGTTATTTAGTCTAATGCCAGCTTTGCTCTTGAAGTATCACAAGCTAGAGTTCCTAGCTAGCATGCTTTTCTGGATATACTTGCAGATCCTGGAAACTGATCAATCATGAAAATAAAATATTAAACTAACTGATGAATCATATTTTATTGCAAAAGTATTTAAAAGTTGTCATCACATGCTACTAACTGTTGTTTGTCTTATATGATAGGATATGTCACAAAGAACACCATATGGTCAGGGTATGCGACGTTGTCAGTTTAGAGAGAGTGCTGGCGAGGACCACATTGGTACACTCTACACCCCATCTTTAGCTTATTCATCACTTTGCATGTTGAACCCCTCATAATTATTTATTTTTGTAGGGGGACATTCATCTCCTTCTAATGTGAGATTTGATTCCCCTAGTTCACATACACCCCAGTCTTACACTGATGGGCCTTCCACGCCCGCTAAGGTTGAGGGTTCATCAACGCCCACTGCTACCCCTCAAAACTATACCATGATACGTAGGGATGGCAATTCATGTTGGCGGGTCGTAATCGTGTCATGTCGAGACACACGTATAACACGTGTCAGGCTAACCCGAACACGACCCGTTTAATAATCGTGTCAAATTTCTTAAACCCGAACATGACACGTTTATTAAACGTGTAACACGACATGACTTGTTTAACCCGTTTAACTAAACGTGTCGTGTCGTGTCGTGTCACCTGTTAACTTGTTTAACCTGTTTAATTTAAATGAGTCGTGTTGTGTCACATGTTAAACGTGTTATTTCGTGTATAATCGTGTTAACGAGTTCAGATTAACCCACTAACCCTTTTAATTAAATGTGTCATTTCGTATATAATTGTGTTAATGTGTTCGGGTCAACCCATTAACACGTTTAATTAACGTGTCATTTCGTGTCTAAACGGGTTAGATGGGTTAACCCGCCTAAGACACAAAAATAATCGTGTCATAAATGGGTTGACCAGTTTATGACCCGAACCCGATTAACCCCAACCCTAACCCGCTTAACTTCGTGTTGTGTCGTGTAATCGGGTCGTGTCCGAAATTGCCAGCTCTAATGATAAGTCCCTTGGGTTCCTCGTAAGCATTCTTGATTTTATTAATCAATTTTTATTTGCATAAAGTTTTAGTAGATGTTTTCACAAATTAATGTGTGTTTTAATAGGTTTGACAACATTTGGTGTGAACGAGATATAACATGAATAATCCAAAGTAAGTTTGAGAAGCCATACCCGAGTTGAAAAAACACAGACCCTGCTGTCAGGGATATGTGGTTTGACGAATTTAAGGTAATGTGTTACTTTAGTATATATATACTATTTACAGTTTTAGAAGCCATACTTGTTTTTGCTTTTGAGCTGTTTTAACCCAATGGATATTTTTTTAATATATTTATGCCCTAGTAGTTTAGCATTTAAGCACCAAATATATGTAAAATATGAGCTCTACAGATAGTGTTTTTTATTATCTATTCTCCATTATGTTGCACACAAAGTATTACTACAAATAAGCTTCCTAAAATGGAATACATGTAATTTAATTACAGTAATGTTAGATTGTGTTGTAATTCTGTGCATCTCACAAAAGCTAAATACATAGCAACATTTAATACACTCCTAAACCTTTTATAACCAGATTTGGGTCAAAAAATAAAAAATTAAAATGAACACATCAAGCATAGGTGTGTACACATATAATTACTTTCCAGCCAACCACAAGCAGGACCGATGTCCAATTATATAGGTTTTATTTGGAATTTGTTGTAAATTGTACTAAAATTAAATATTCAACCATCTATTTTAGTCTTTTACTGAAAGCACCTAGATACATATAGACATCACAAAACAAATTGAGAACTCCTTAAATAGTAGAAAACTTTTCTTAGTGTCGACAATAATATTTGGTTCAGTAGAAAACTTTTCTCTTATAAATTGAACTTTAATAGCTTTTGTTTTTCTTCTTCAGTCAGAAATCAGTGTATAGGCTTTAGGGGATGCTTGGTAATATTAACAAGCTAGTTCGTGATCTAAAGAAATGGAAATGAGATATTAAGGACATCAAACAGAACAATCATAAAAATTAAGCAAATTAGTCTAAAGGGCTATTTACAAAAGTATTTAAAACGAGGAGAGAAAGTAAAAACCAAAATTTGCATATCTCCTTAATGCCTAAGACTCTCTACTTTGTGAGGGTTGGGAGAAGGTGAAAACTAAAATACTTCAACCAATCTAGTATCCTATATCACAACTTATCTATACCTTTCCTTACATGTATACTGTTAAGATTGTCTTGAATCCAAATTTCAATTACTCAATCCAAACTAGTGTTTATAGCTTTTTTTTAGTAATTTGTTTTCGTTTTCATTATTTCGAAAACAAAAATAATATTTATAGATTGTTTTTGTTTTCAAAAATTTCAAAAACTTTTGGGGAAAACAATGAACACAAGAAAAAGGTATTTTCACATTTTTCATTTCATTTTCTTCCTCCCACCTCTAACGACACAGGGCAAAAAATGTAGGAGAGGAGTAAAATATACAAAAATTTAAAAACAAACTAGAGTTATTAAACAACATGTTAAGTTTCATTTATTTTCTTAATGAAACAAACTGATAGGAAAATCTTCATGTCTAGTGTTAATAATATGCTCAATCAAGTTAGAGAATTATTCAAGAAATATGCATATTACCATGCTCACCAAACCACAACTAAAGAACCTGCTGGGAGATTTATTCCCTACTCAACACTTCAACTTTTGTGAATTAACTATCCTAACATAGCTCTTGAGAATACTGTTAGCATATAAATAAATGAAGTAACTTGTTTATAACTTGCTTTAAGTTGTTGAAAAACTAAACCTTGAAGGTCATTGATCTTGACTCCAGAAGAAATGCATTTTAATTAGTTTTTTGGAAAATAGCAATTTATAGGATTGGCATTTAGAATTTTGTTGATGGGCATTCTTGCAATCTAGTATTTAAGGTTTGATTAATCCAGAATGACTTTATTATTCATTACACGTTTGCAATAGAAAAATTCAATAATTTGGCAGTTTACATTTACAAATTGGAGGAGTTCGGATTAGGGCAGATTAATGTAACTTTTGATTGCTTTGCTTTTTATATTAACATTACAGAAGAATTGGTCTTGGGAGAGTTAATTGAAAAATCAAATAAGGATAAATTTTGAAAAGACGTCATCTGATTGTTTGACTGACCTTTTGTTTTGTGTGAGGAGAGACTTGCCAAAAAACTATCTTGGATGTGTCTTGTTGTATTTAAAGCACTCAAGGAGTATTGGAATACTTCAGAATTTAAAAACAAATCAAAAAAGGCCAAGAAAAATCGGTCTTCAGATGTCGGATGTAGTAAGCATACTTGTGGTTCAATTCCCATGTCTGAGCATAAGAAGAGACTAGTAATATTTGATATTTTTTTTATTTTCATTATACTTAATTACTTAAGTATGGTTGCATGAATACTTTATTTTTTCCCTTTGCAGTCTAAGCGACTTGGTCGCACACCTACACAGGTTGAGTTATTCATTGCGACGCACCAAAGAAAAGATAAATTAGGATTCGTTGACAATAGATCTGAGGAAACTTATGTAAATATATAACAATACTTGTGTCTTATATTCTATTATGCTTAACTGACCTTTTTGATAGTACAACTTATTCCATGTATATATATACTTATAGGCTGACTTTCAGATGCGCCAACATGATGTATCATCACAATCATCAGCAATTGGCCTGACAGAAGATAATAACGCTGCTGGACAGCCCTCGCAACCAGCTTTTGATGAGACATCATTATGGTTGAAGGTTGCAGGCGGGAAAAAGAAAGGTCGTGTGTATGGGATGGGGTCAGAAGCATATGTTATCCCTGGTTCCTATCATATGTTGTCACCATCGCCACCGCCACCACAGTCGTCGTCCATCTCACTTGCTGACCAAATTCAACAAGCTGTTAACGCAGCTATACAACCATTGAACCATCGTTTGTCAGCCATAGAAGAAAGATTACATAATCCTTCTTCATTGCCACCGCCCTCAAATCCTTCGGATCATTAGGAGGATCCGTCATTGCTATGGATAGATATTACAATGTATTATTTTTATTGATCATGGACGATGTGTTTTATTAATATTGTATGGATTTCTTGTATGAATTTAATATTATAATATTATATGGATTTCTTGTATGAATTTAATATTATATGGATTTCTTGTATGATTTTAATATTATATGGATTTAATATTGAATATATCAGGTTTATATATTTATGCATGATTTATATTGTGTATATCAGGTTTATATATAAAATTTTGTAAGAATATTATTTTTTAATTAAATTTGTAATTGAGACGGATTTTGAGATGAAAAAAATCCGTCTCTAAATCTATCTCAAATTACACCAAATAAATTTAAGAATTCATCTCAAACTCCATCTATAAATCAGTCTCAAACAGAGATGAAAAAAATCGTCTCGGAATTCATCTCAAATTGAGACGGAAAAATCCGTCTCTAAATTCGTCTTGAATAGAGACGAGAAAAATTCGTCTCTAAAATTCATCTCTAACATCCGTCTCAAACAGAGACGAAAAAAATCGTCTCCAAATCCATCTCTAAATTCTGTCACTAAATCCGTCTGAAACAGAGACGAAAAAAAACGGTCTCCAAATCCGTCTCTACATCCGTCTCAAATAGAGATGGAAATAATTCGTCTCTAAATCCGTCTCTAATCGGTCTCAAAATTTGTCTCAAATTTACCGACTGAGGTTTAACGACGGCGCAAAATCCATCTCTAAATCCGTCTCAAACTCAAAATTCATCTCAAAATCCATCTCAAATTGATTGTTTTCTTATAGTGTCTTTTGTTGAGCTTATATGTGGAAGAAATATATATATATATATTGGTTTGCTACCGTTGCTTACTATTATATTATTTCATACACTTAGATCTTGATTCTCAATGAGTTGTGGGTCTTGTTGATGTCTCTAAATGGGATTTAATCATCTCCAGGTTCTTTCAGTGAATGACATTTATTTGGGTTTGAATCGATATAGAATCCTTGCTTGTTCTATATCTGTGTAAAAATAAGTTTTAAGCTATAACTGAATGTGCTTTACCCCCTATGCCTCATTTGAATCATATACATATACATATATACAACTTCGTGTAAATCCCATAAGTTCTAATTGGCCACCCACTTATATACATATACGCACGCCTCCATTTGGATGCCCCCCTATTTCAGTCAGCCACTTGACCCACTTACATATATATGCATGTATATACTCAGTTTGCAAGGTCCTTGTACCAATTTGAACCCCTCATGCCCTATTTGATTCATGTATACATATATATACACATATTCAACACCCTATTCGAACCGCCCACTTATATATATATACATATGTATGCGTAACTAGAGAAGCTGCATGTCTGGGAGCTCTCTCTTGTTTCGAGCAGCCTCCTATAATTTTGGGATAGACGTATGTATACTCCCTGTTTGATTTTAATAGCCACCTGAGGTATGTATATATACTCACGATCCGATAGCTCCTCACCCACATATATATCTATACATATATACATACCCAACCAGCCATCGGATGCTCAGGCCCCTGTGCATATTTGGAAGCCCACACACATACACACACACACACACATATATATATATATGTACATATAATTACCCACACCCAAGCTACTGGATGCTCTGCTCAAAGAAAACCCACTTACATTCACTTATATATTAAAAGCCCAACATACGTAGTCGTCAGAGAAAATTCATAGCCAACAGAAGCTTGGGCATAGGCGACAGATCATAAGCCATAGTCGACTATCCACAAGCCCATAATCGACTATCTATAAGCCATAGTCGATTATTCATAAGCCCATAGTCGACTATCTATAAGCCCAAGTCGACTATCCATAAGCCATAGTCGACTATCAATAATCCCATAATCGATTATCCATAGGCATAGTCGACAGACCATAATCCTATAGTTGACTATCCATAGGCATAGTCGACAGACCATAATCCCATAGTCGACTATCCATTTGGAAAATCTGAACACTTAACATTTCCTAACTTCATTTCTTTTGAAAGCAAGTTGAGATTATCAAAAGGTTATTAATTTTGAATTTTAACACTCAACCTTACTTCCTATAGAATTTAAGAAAGATTGATTTTCATAACTTTGCTTCAAACACATTTATGGATTTGAAGATTGATTTTCATATAGTCATTCTCAAAACTATTTTATTTTTCAAGAGTAAAATATCAAATGATTTAATGAATTCTTGAATAAATTACTGTAGCGTGTGCATACTTGATATGAGTAAGAAGCTACCCAGTATTGTGGGATAGGCAGAAATTATTTGTATAAGCAAGGCAATAATTTGTGAGATGAAATTTTGTGATATCTATATATATGTAGAAATGAATGCATGATATGTTACGTACACATTCAGCATGTGCATGTTGTGATACTTTGTATTATTTATCTTTGCGCACATATTATTTTGTGCGGAGGGAGAAAAGGTATCCTAGAGCACCTGACGCGGGACAAGGTGGCCATAATCTGGCAGGTTAGCTCCATATTTATTTATGAGGTTTTATTGAAATTAGGCACTTTTGCATACATTGATTATGGCTTGAGAGCCAGGGAGATCGATATTGATAATGAGATGATGCACTCTAGCATGTATTGAATGATGGCTTGCGAGCCTGTGAGAATTGATAATGACATTGAAATTTTATGCACATTTGCATAGTGATACATGGTGACATGATATATATCAAGTTGAATTGATAAATTCATAAATTATGAATCCTGTATATAATTGTGGAGTCCTCGATTACTCTTCTTGGTGTCATCATGTCCTTGGATCCTATACATTGTTCCTTGTTTTTCGAACTTGCTGAGCCTTGTGGCTCACTTGATCTTCTTTGCCATTCCAGGTGAAGGAAATGATGTTATTGGGAGCGAGTCCAGTAGGACTACAGTCCAAGGATAGCGGTGTACGAAGACGCATCCTAACTTCAAATATCCTAATTAATGATTTGGTGAGATTTTATAGTGATAAGAATCTATTATGTTTATTGGCATTTGAGCCTCTTATTATTTTGTATGGCCATCGAGCCTAAGGTTATGAGATTCTGAAAATGTAATTGAACCTTAATTTAATTTCTACTGCTAGAAATGAAATGCGTTGTTAATTGAGTTTAGTTTGTTTCTATATCATTACTGTGATGACCTTCTTTCGAATATCCTATGTTAAACGGGAATATTCGAAAGCGGGCCTTACAAAGGTACCGATGACAGAATGGATGGAACTACACTAGCCTCATAAACAATCCTTTAAATCAAAACAGCTTCCTTAGCAGCATCACATGATGCAACATATTTGGTTTCAATGATTGAATATGCTGTGATTTCCTTCTTGGAACTCCTTAAGTTCACAGTACCATCATTTAAGAGAAATACAAAACCAGACATTAATTTACGATCATCAACATCTGATTGGAAATCTTAATTTATGTACCCATCTATATGGATATCACCATTTCCATAAACCATAAACATATCCTTAGTCCTTCTCAAGTACTTTAGAATATGTTTTACTACAATCCAGTGACTTATTGGGATTTGACTAATATTGACTAAAAACTCTAACAGTATATGCAATATCAGGTCTCGTACATATCATTGTATACATAAGGCTCCTAATTGTCAAGGCATAAGATACTTTACTCATACCATTTCTCTCTTCTGGAGTGTTTGGGGACATATCTTTAAAAAGATGAATTATAGTCCTGACAGGTAATTGTTATACCTTGGAATTCATCATGATAAAGCTCTTTAGCATTTTCTCTATGTACAAGCTCTAAAAAAGACATATCAACTTCCTAACACTATCTTTATAAATTTAATTCCCAAAATATAGGTAGCATATTCCAAATCCTTTATGGAGAACACTTTGGATAATTAGACTTTAGTAGACAACATTATGTCTACATCGTTACTCATAATAAGAATATCATCGACATATAAGACTAGGAACACAACATTGCTCCCACTAGCCTTTTTATATACACATAGTTCATCCGAGTTTCTCATGTAACCAAACTCTTTGATCTCATGATCAAAATAGATGTTCCAACTTCTTGAAACTTGCTTCAAACCATAAATATATCTCTTTAACAAACATACCTGATCAGGATCAACAGACTCAAAGTCATGCGGTTATTCTATATAGATTTATTCCTCAAGATACCCATTAAGGAACGTTGTCTTGACATCCATTTGTCAGATCTCATAGTCATGGTACATGATAATAACTAATATCATCCTGATAGACTTAAGCATCACAACTGGTGAAAATGTCTCATCATAATAAATTCCTTGATGCTGGCGATCTCCTTTAGCTACCAATCGAGCTTTATATGTAGAAATATGTCCATCAGCACCGATCATTCACTTTAAGATCCATTTACACTTGATAGGAACAATACCCTTAGGCGGATCTACCAAGACCTAGACTTGGTAAAACCGACGTTCAATGTGTTTGAATCTTTAATGAGACCTAGGTTCCTTTACTCGTTCGCTATAAGAAAATAGCAGTTTAGAGATGGATTTTTGAGATGGAACTCTTTTGAGACAAATTTAGAGACGAAAAAAATATATCTCAAATTAGAGACGGAAAAAAATCCGTCTCTATTTTGAGATGGATTTAGAGACAGAAAAAATTTGTCTTTCCATTTTTAGATGGATTTTTTTCCTGTCTCTAAATCTGTCTCTAATTTGAGATGAAAATTTTTTTATCTCACAATCCGTCTAAAATTTGAGAGACAAATTTTTCTAGTCTCAAAATCTGTCACTAATTTGAGACGGAAAAAAATCCGTCTCTAATTAGAGATGGTAAAAAATCGTCTCAAAATCCATCTCGGATTTGAGATAGATTTTTTACTATCTCTAAATCGGTCTTTATTTTGAAATGGATTTTTTTTTGTTTCTAAATTTATTTTTTTTCGTCTCTAAATCTGTCTCTTATTAGAAATTAAATATAATTATTTAATTTAAAGTCTATTGAAAGTTTATTTAAATATATAAATAATAAAATAAATGTAAAAAATATAATAAAAAATATATTAAAAAATGTAAACTAAATATAAAATTTTATAAAACACACACTACATTTTAATTAGTAATACACTACATTTTAATATTATAAAACTCTATAAATAAAATATATACTAAACATACACTACCTTTTAAATTTTGAGGACGTAAAATGGGAGAATCAAATATTAAAAAATAATTAAATTAAAAGTTAATTAATCTAAGACGTAAGATGATTAAATAATTAAAAGACCTTTAAATCAATTCAAAAAAATGTTAAATAAAAAAATTATAGACATGCAATAATAAATATATAATTAATTTTCTAATATGAATCAACAAAAAAAAAAATGGTGCTACCTATGCGACTTGTGTCACATTCAGTAGATGCTCAACTAACATTTATGCACATATCTATTATATTCATCTCATGAATATTGACGTATGACTCATTATTCTTTAATATTAATATTTCATACTAATTAAAAGTAGTAGTCCATGTGTCAGTTTATAATCGATTTATCATATTTTTCTTCTGGGAAATCTAAGAACTGTCTATTTATTTAAGGATGATAGGTTAAAGACATGTTCAATTTAGCCCATAAAGATTTCAACAATGCCAATCATAGTAAGATGGTGAATACCTTTACTACAAGAATTTAGACTTGTTCTGATAAACTAATTTGTCACAATAGGTATGAAAATTCTAACAACATACTTATTGTGACGAAATGACACTACAATAAAACAATAGTTTAGAAACGAATTTTTGAGACAAATTTTGAGATGGAAGAGATGGGAGAAAATCCATCTCTAAATAATAATAATAAAAGAGATATACATACATATACATATATATATATATATATATAAAAGAGATAAGGTAGGTGGATCGAGTCGGATCCGCCTACTAAAAGGGAAGGTCAACCCATGCTGATCAGACTAGATATAAATAGGATGTGGTCGATGGTGGGAGCCAAAAGTTCCCCCCACCAATTTTTCTCCCTCTCTCTCAATTTTTTCTCAAGAACTGTAACGACCCACTCCTACTTACAGGTGCTACTAATGAATAATCAATCAGATTACTTACATAACAAACCAACAACTGAAGGGTTGGACTATGTTTCAATAGGAAATGCCCTAGGTGGGAACTAGGCTTCGTCTTTCCCTTCGCTCCACTCGAGGAATCGGTCCCAAACTCAAAAAAAGAAACACGGCAGAACGAGACCCGAAACACGAATGAGCTTCCACATTTCTTTAGCTCGCCTCACAACAAGCCAAGAGTGACCCAGGCATAAAGCTAGCACATTAACATCCGCTGAGTACTGGGGATTTATGGGAACATACCTTTTTGATCCTTATATGATTCGAGACTTGGCTCCACCACTTAAGCCATATGCACTAAGCAATTTCACAATCAATTATCACACTATGATAATTACAACAACTAGGCACATCTAGCACTCAACAACATTTACATTCACAACCAAGCATATATATAGGAATACGAATAAAATTATAGGAGAATATATAACAACACATCTCAGGAAATAATGCTAGTTGCCACTTCATCCTGCTCACGCCATCCCTGCTTGTATCCGGACTTACAACATCTACAATATGAGGTAAAACCTCATGAGTCATAAAGACTCAATAAGGGTGCAATGCATAAGTGAATGAAGCATGAGCGAGAGCATGTATGACAAAAATGCAATGCAACGTGGGTAGTCTTCCATACCCTCATAACCTCCATAGGTTACGACATCAACCAACCATTTCCACTACACTAGTCCTCCATATGGCCATAGGTATACTAGAACACATATCATGTAATGTTGACCACTACAGGCTATTCATAAAAAAACACTTACAAATGTAAGCAAGACCACCACCACTTGGGATCATCCCTTACCTGGCTCGAAGCCTCTCCTGCCTCGGCACGAACTCTAGCCTGAACCTCAAACTCTTCTAGGATCACCGCCTTCCTGGTCGAACCGTGATGCAAACACACAAAACCCAATTCCATTAACATCCGACATTAAACCAATGCCCTCAACTTCGCCACACACCGCAAAACCATCCATCAACAAATTTTTAATCAACCCCGACCAAGGGTTTAATCCAACAAATAATTATTCTACATTAACTCACTTAATGTAAATAATTTGGAAAGAAAATATTAATTTACCTAGACTCATCTAGGGAGAAAATCGGCCAAACACCCACACCGGCCTTGCCTCTTGAGTAGCCACTTGTGCCCAAAATCCCATTTTTGAGCCTCTGGCACGCTCCTCAAGCCCCAAAATAATTTTTAGAATTATTCCATAATTTTTTGCTATTTTTCTCTTATTTTTTTCCTTCTTTCCAAATTTCTTTATATTTTATTTTATTTTATTTTTCTATTTTTTTCTTTTTTCTCCTTCCTTCCTTCTTTTCTTCTTCCTCTTGCTTCTTTTGCGCACGCGAGCTTTAGCGCCCGATCGCAATCCCCGAGCTCCACTAGCAACCACCGTCTGCCAGCTCACCACCACCGGCTCCACCGACGACCGCACGACAGCCGCCAATAATCGCAAGCCACCACAAACCACCACCCGCGCCTCTGCATGGGCGTAACTAGCTGTCATGGCCGCCACTGCCTCAGCTCGCCTCAACCATTACTGGTTGCTCCTGACGCCGTTAGTTGTCGTGACCACCCCTGGTCGTCTCTGCACCACCGCACGCTCGTGCCTTGCTACTTCGCCTCCATTGTCGCCCAGGCTCACTATCTTTGGCCGCAACAACTGCTCCAGCTGCTGCTTCCATGGCCGCTGTTGCCTTCTCCACCTGCTGCTCGACATTCGGCCTCTATCGCTACTCCATGATCGACCCTCACTCTTGATCCCTCTGTCTCTCTCTCGATCTTTTCTTCTCTTTTCTCTTTGGCGATGCTCGGCCAACCCTCTACTTCTCTCTCTGTTTTGATTTCAAATGGGAGAAAAATTTGATTTAAATTAAAGCTACTGTAGGATACTTAGCGTCCAAGCACGCAAGTACACCCATATACATATAATTACAAAATTTACGCATTAGCCCCTCAATTTGACATTACTTACACTTGAGGAATTTTCTAAAGATCCTCTAAGCCTTTATTTAATTACTCTTAAGCCACTTAAAATCTCGATTTTTCCAAAATTAATCACCAAGAATTACTCAGTAAAATCGATTTTATCCTGGTGCCCGCCTCGAACCTTTTCTCTACTCGGAAATACCTTAGGGTTGCTTTACTCCGAAAACTGAACCACTCCTAGGGTCCCCTCACCTTCCCGAAGGTCCCCTACGACCATTTGGTACTAGCACTCATTCAAGCTTATACAAAATTTATTTCGAAACTTATTCGCGGTTTGACTGCTTCCAGCATCATTAATCTCGCTTCGGGATGCTCACCAATCTCATGCCATTTTCCCTGGACATTCAACTCTCGGGGCATTCCCTGCCGTCGATTCGACAACTTTATTAATTAATTTCTCGAAACCGACCCTTGGACTTCCCGAACCATTCGAGATCCTTTCAAAATAATTGAAAATTATTTATCTTCCAAAACCATGTAATACGGGGTATTACAAGAACACTTTTCTAAATCACCAATTTATACCATGTATTCGGCCTTTCTATCGTCGATCCGACAACGTTTTAACTATGAAAGTGAACTCGATGTACAAGTAGGTAAGTCTTTCAGTTTGATCAGCACATTTTTTTCAGTATATATCCATCCATGATATATATATGTATATGTGGGATTTGGGTGTTTGGCCAGAAGTTTAAACATAGATCTACAAAGATCCGATCATTGGATTTTGTTGATTTTTGGGTATGTTGGTCGATGGGGGTAAGGGTGTCGGGTGCTTACCTCTGATCGTCGAAAACGGCCGGCGACAACAAATAGTGTTTCACTTCATTTTCTGGAACCTTCATTGCTCGTGCAAGCCCTCTCTTTAGAAGTTTGAGGGCTTATGTATGGTTTATTTAATTATTTTGTCCTTTTTGTTTTAGTGAGTATGTTGGTAGGAGAAAAAATAGTGTTGAAACTCAAAACACGAGCGTTTTTATAGAAACAATGGCACAAACACACTATCAAATTTAAATCGTAATTTAGATACTAACTCAAAATTAGATTCCTAATTCTAAAAGTAAAATAATTTATTATTGAATTATTATAAAGTATATTGACTAATTTGATTCAAGATTAAATATTTATTTGATTACTTTTCAAGTATTATGACCATTTGAATTCCCAACTTAAAATATAATAAAATATTTGATAATTTATTTTTTTATTTATTTACATAATAATTTATTTGGCATTTTATTTTTATTTTTTTATTAGCTCGACAATCAATTTGGACAACTAATTTTGATGTTATCATTATCCTTTCTTTTTAGATCATTGAGATTTTTTCAGCTAAAAAAAATAAATGGTAAATATATACATAAATGTGAAAATGAATTAAAGTAATATTTGATATTCAAGAGAGGAAAATAAAGATTATCATTGAAAAAGTATATCCAATAATAGAAAAGTACATGCACAAATAAGAAAGTAAAAAGCCACTTTTGTATCATTTATTATTAAAAAGTATATCTAATAATAAATTTTTATGATTTTTTTCATAAAAATTATAATTTTTTTTAATATTTTATAAACTAAGTTGTGTGACACAACACTTAAAAAAATTTATTAAGATTTAATTAATAATTAATTATTTTAAAAAAAATTTCAAATCCCTAAATCCTTCTTTCCCTCTCACTCCCTTTTTCCCTCTCCCCAGTCCCCTAAATCCCTAACTCACTTCGGCGCCCCCCTCTCGCCTCCGGTCGTTGCCGTTGCCTCTTGATTTGCCTCCAGTTGTCATCGCCGCTGCCTTAAGGTCTGGTTCTTCCGCCTCCGGTTGCCGCTACCACTAGTAGGAAGTAGGAGAAGAGTGGGCTATTGATAGTTTCTGTGCATGTGTGTGGGTGCACACAAAGGTATACCTCATTTCTCTCACATTTTTTGGCTAATAATATGCTTTCGGATGAAGCCAATAAAGGAAATAGTTGATTGTGTTGGTGTAACAGCCCGTCTTGTTAGGCGTGTCACTATAAGGGAATTCTTGGGAAGCTTTTTTTTTTTCAAGTTCATCACATGCGGTGCATCAAGAACAACCTTCAAATGCACACACAGGCCGGCACCTGCGGTGATTCCAAGAACAATCTTCACATGCACACAAGATCCCAAAAACCCTAGTCTTTCCTGTTTAACTAACAAGATCAATAGTCTTAAACTAAATGAGTCATAATATTACGTAGCGAATATAATAATATCAAAATACCGTGGCCAACCACGAGGTTCATACATAGTGTTTCCATACCAAAATAAGTATTACAACGTTACAAAATAATAACAACACTATCATGCTAAACACTGTCGGCCCTCAACTGGCCACGTCCTCACCTTTGCAGCAGTCCCTAGCTGGAACATTGAATGTTCCAGAGGCATAACCCAGATTAGATGATAAAATATCTAAGTGATGGTATGATACAGTTTACTGAATGCATGAATGATTACGAGCATCGCATATACAGATAACAACAACATGCAACACGTTTAACTTGAGAAATCTCCCTGGCATACTCAACCTCTCGTGGAAAATCCATTCCACACACCTTTGGGGTTAACCTTGCCGCGACATACTTAATCCCCGAGTGCCCTTCCATGTCACCCAATCACTGGGATTAACCTTGTCCTATTCTCAATAAGACCCCATCCTGTTCCCCACGGACATAACAACGACATGAAAATCAATACCCTGATGATATGAAAACCACACGCCATGTGTAACGCCCCACTTTCTACTTTTATACTGAAGCTAAATACAAGCTAATATCCACAAGGGTGTTATGGAAATCCTTACCAACAGAAGCGATAGATCGAACCTGATAGCTAGCTGAAGCTAGATAAAAAGGATTTTCAATAATAAAACCTCAAATATGAGTACACCGTAATGCATGACTTCCAAAAATTCGTCAAATAACTCTTACCACAATCATAGTACATAGTAATCACGATTAACAACTTTAATAAAATAATGAGTATATCCAACCCCTATGTAACTCCTGTTTATACAACTGTGATACACAACTCTCAAAACATACCCAAAGATTACATAAGAACCATAGAACATGAGTAACAGGAAATTAAACTAAACTTTCAGCCTCCTTGTAGCCCCTCTTTTCTTTCTCATGCTTATCTTCGGGTACCTGGCACGAATGATATACTTGAGATGTTGAATATCCCAGGGGTATGAAACACCCGAGTTAGATTGTTACATCTAAGTGAGTGGTACAAGTGTAACACCCCACTTTTCTTTTTCCAAGGTACACATACAAAGATGCATGATGACGCTAGCAACCATATGGTAACCAAAGGGCGTTTATGGAAGCCTTTGCCAACGGAAGCAAAGGATCGAACCTGAAAGCTTTATAAAAACTATAAGCTAGATATTTAAGGCTTCCACTATATGCTTTTAACACAAAAATCACCTGAAAAGCCATAATACAATTTGGAAATCTAGGGATCATTTTGGCTTCCTTTTACAACAAGTAAAACTCACACTAAAGTCATAGTACAACGCTCTGCAATTAAAACGTAAAGAAGCTAGCTATCCAAGAACCACTTCCTTTCCTTTCCTCTGACTTGATTCTGGGGCATCTGTCACGACTAACCCACCTAGAACGTTGAATGTTTCAGGCGTATGAGACACCCAAGTTAGATAGTTATATCTAAGTGAGTGCAACAAGAAGAGATAGCATGCATGTAATGAGATATGCAAAATGATATGAAACCGCCTGTGTGGTAGTGACGCCGAGGTGTTGCAATCACCCCCGCTGATCAATCATGTTCTCACATCTCCATGACTTTTCACTAGTCTAACATGTGATCCTGACTTCATCTAGCCACACACACCAAGTGATGCATGACAAAGAAAGAGAAAATGCTTGGTTTAAAGGAAAGTCATGCTTATGCAAGTAATCAACCTTACCCGTGTGAAGACAAAATGTTTGGTATGTATCATAAAGATGCAAGAAACACTCACCTTGTTGGTTCGGAAGCTCTAAGGTACTGTTCACAGGGTTCGGGAAAGCTTTTATTCAAAAATAACATAACTTCGAAACTCAGATCTAAAATATTTTTATATGGGATCCTAGGGAAAAATTTAAGGACCAAGTATACAAAATTTGGGGCCAAGGGGGCCCCTCACGCGCTGGGGGAAGGATCCCCACGCGCTGCACTCATGGCAGTCAGGTCGCGCGTGAACTGTACGTGCCGCATCTCCAACTTTGACGTCTTGAGGTTTTTCGGCCCGTTCTCCCTCGTCCGGACTCTGATTTGACTTCCGTTTGAACCCACGTGACCCTTATTCAATTATCTATCAAACTGCTAAAATAAATTAGAATTACCTTGCTGTTTTGATTCTGTTTAACTCCTTTTACGGTGGCGGTCCAACTTTTTCGATGAAGCTTTTTACCACTATTTTTGCGCAAAGTTTCTCCTCTCAACTCACCTCCTCTTTTCCTCATGATTAATGGTGAGATTTTTCCTTCGAAGGCCTTGGTATTTATAGGCATTTATGGCCAATCCAAGAGTGCCATGTGTCACTTGCCATGTGTTACTTAGATAAGGTTGTAATCATTGCTTTTCGTAGGATCGCACCACGTGTCCCTTGAGATTTGAGCCACTTCTCTCCTTTGCGACATGTGTCCTTTGAAACATGTGCCACCGCATGTTAATTAGTTTTTTCAAGATTCCTCATGATTATGTCTCCTAACTAAGTTAGCTTATTTGGTTCCTTTAACTAACTAGTCACAAGATATTTTTAACTTCTTACAAATACCTCTTTAGCCCCAAAACTTCTTTGTACTTATATCCCTTGAGTCCTAGAACTCCTTAAACTTCTCCAAAATACCTTAGATGATGCCCCCTTGCGATAGTTTCCATGATTTTTTGGAAAATCCTTCATTCGTTCCTCGGCGATTATCCCAGAACTTCACATGTATCCTTCGATTTCCAAGAGAATGTTTTATTTCTTGAATAACAATGCCTAGGAAAACTTCGGGTATTACAACAAGGAAAGGAAACTATGCATGCAAGAGCAATATGTAGCTATGCCAAGAAATATGTAGAGATAAGTACAAATCTTCCAAGATCATGCCAACATAAAACTTCCCATGTGGTAACCAGGTTAGGGGGTTGTAATCACCCTCGCAATCATCATGTTAGCTCACCACAAGAGCATGAGATCATGGCTCACCACAAGAGAACGAGATCCCCCGTGATGTCTCGCAATCATCATGGTAGCTCACCGTAAGAGCACGAGATCCCCCGTGATGTCCCAACAACCAACCACAGATACAAACACCGAGATGTGTATAAAATAGGCCAAATATGCTCAAAAGCAATAAAACGTGAGATGTAAACCACCAACCATGACATGGTATATGACAAAGCAGAAGGAATATGATATACAAGCCATAAGACACGCACGAAAGCTGTCATGGTCATACCCTGATGCAACAAAATATAAAGGATATGCTCAAAACAAAGGGAACCATGAAACGCAAGCCACAACCGCTTATAAATGAAGTCAAGATTGATCAAGATGAAGTAAGAGGCATGCAAGAATAGTTTACATGCACAAGAACCACTCATCGAAGCTTCACACTTCTCGGTTGCTCAAATTTAAGGCCGAACGTTGCTCTAAGCGAACTGTTCTATAAGAATCGGGACCTTTTTGTAGCCAAACATAAAATATTTTTAGATAGGCAAGTAGCCACTAAAAATAGGAGATTGCATGAAAAATTTCAAGCCAATAAGGCCTCTCATGCTCCCAAACACGCGGCCATAAGGGGCTGCCACGCGCCTGGACGCGCACCTCTGCTGGGCACGTGTGGCACACGCGCCGAATGGACTTTGGACCTTGAAAATTAAAATGGCCATAACTCTCTCATTTTAACTCCGATCCGAGTGCCGTTTGAACCTACGGACTCCTATTTCGATGCTCTACATGATTACAGAAAAAAGAGCTTAACTTGTAGATTTGCTAACTATTTGCACGGATTTCGAGATGGGCTCGTATCTTCCGGTGGCTTGCTTTCGGCTCCTACTCGGGCAGAGTTTCCTTCGCTTCTTTCCAGCAGAGTTTCCCCTCTTTTATAAGCAACTTACCCCCTTAATTTAGTGGCCAAAAACCCAATCCAAAGCATGCTTATATAGAGCCCTTAAATCCATGAGATTGGGACACTTGGCTTTTTAAGATGGTGACACTTGGCACTTGAGATTTGCACCATAATCATTGCTTTCTTCCCATTGTGACAAGTGTCCCTTGAGATATGGGCCTAATCATGACATTTTAAACTCTTCGAAAAATGGATTTTCGCCACGTGCCATGGAGATTTGAGTCATAATGATTACTTTCATCCTATGGCGCCACGTGTCCTCAAGATATGAGCTATCATCATTACTTTCTTCCTACTATGCCATGTGTCCCTCGAGATATGAGCCATCATCATTGCTTCCGTCTTATGGAGCCACGTGTCCCTCGAGATTAGTGCTTAATCATTACTTTTGATTTTCCATCCAAATTGTGCCACGTGTCCATATAATCATCTCTATTCATGTGTCTCCATCCAAATAGTGACATGTGTCCATGTAATCATTTCTATCCATGTGTCTCCATCCAAATGGTGACATATGTCCATAATTGAATTTAATATGGGTTTGAAATCCATAACCACTTTTGATAACTTTTGAAATCCAAAGTTAGGTTTAAATAAACTTTGAAGTCCATTTACTTAGGTCCCCTAAAGATATCCTCGAATCTCACAAATTCCCAAGATTCTTAGTCAATTGCACTCGTACCCGAACTTCCATAATTACGACTTTCCCTCTAGCTCAGAAAATGAACTTTTGTCTTAAGCATTACATCATATTTGATTTTGAAAAATTTTGTGTATTACACCATGCACCGATTCTTTTACAAGTAAAAATAATTGATGTAATATACCACATGTTCAATATGCATACGATGCCACAAATACTTAAGTAAAATGCCTACATGATATAACCCAAATTTTGAAGGGTATAACTGCTCATAGGAACTTGTTCAAACACATGCAGCCTAAGCTCGGGAGGGTAGAACTGCTCACTTGAACCCATTACACACACACCAAACCATTTTCAAGACAAAGGGTAAGATTGGAATCGAACCACTCACCTTATTCAGAAAGTCGATTTGCACCTTGTAATGAGTGTTAAGTCTCGAATTGCGCGTCTGAATAATTTCATGGCTTTGTCATGCTCTTCTAGCCTCAAATTAATCCTCAATTTTTTTTTTAAAAAATTTTTTGAAAGATTTTCCCTATTTTTCCTCTATTTCTTCGATTTTCCTTTTTTCTTTTCTTTTTTTCTTTCTTTTTTCCTTCATTTTCTTCCTCCAGCCTCCTACGTGCGATCCAGCCCCTCGACCACCCCACCCGTCGGCCGTTGTTGCCCTCGCCGGCCTTCCTTGATCCTGCCGGTTGCCGCTCCACATTCTAGCAGCAATCATAATGACTGCTCCAGCTGCCATAAATGCTGTCCAACTGCAACAAGCTTGTGGATATGGTCGCGGCTTGCTATTGTGGCTTGCTCCAGCCGCCTCTAGCCACTATCTAGGTTGCCTCCGGTCACCAATGATAACCCTTAGCACTCTCCCTCGATCCCTCAAGCTCTTAGCCACTCTCTTCCACCTTCATTTTTATTTTGCTCTCAAACGAACCCCTATTTATAGGAGAAACCACTGACTATCCACCGCCTCAACTTGCCTTGGCCACCACCCTAGAAAACTTGGCCACCACTCTAAGCAATTTGGCCATGAAGCTTCTTAGCAGCTTCCACCAGCACACAAGTGTATATATATATATCTATATATTACACTATTAATATAAAGAAATTGCACAATCACCCACTAATTTCCATCTTAATTTTATTTGGGTAATTCCCTTAATGCAATTATACCCTTAAACATCAAATTAATTTGTATTTCAATACCAAAAATACAAAATTAATTACTCAAGATTACTCGATAAGGACGATTTCGCCCTAACGTCCTCACCGGGCAATTGTTTCATTCCGAAACTACCTCAGGGTTGTTCCATATGAAAAATCGGAGCTCCCTCAGGGTTTTGTTGATTTTCCAGAGGTTTCCTACAACACTTCGATAATTTAGGTTGAATCGAAGTTGTACCAAAAAATGTCTCTGCTTTGATTTCTTTCAATGTCATAAATCATGTTTTGATATGCTTGATGACTTCATACCTTTTCTTTTAGACATCTAAGTCTCGAGGCATTCCTTATCGCTGATTCGACGACTTACTTTGCTATCATGGCCATTTTTCGGTATCCCAAACTTATTCAAACAATGTGACAACCAAACGAAACATGGGATATTATTTTCATCCACAACATACTTTTTCTTCCAGAGATATTATGTTCCGGGGTATTCCCTTCAATCGATTTGGTTGTTTATAACTCCAAGAAATTATACTTAAACCCCAAAACTGCTAATAATTTTATTTTTGCCCCCAGATAAATTACTCTTGATCCTTTTGAAAGTTTTCAGGTGTTACAGTTGGATTATTGTCTTATTTTGTATATCTTACTCATGGTCCAGCGGCCGCAGAAATGGTAAAAGAGTGAACCATTCTCACCAAACTCTCTCTTTCTCTCTCGCTCACCTAAAGGCCTCGTCTTTATCTCTTTAAAGGCACGTGGCCTCTTCTTTCGATCTGGGACTCTATTGGTAGAAATTGGTTGATAACCGAGGTGGTAAGAAGCATGCCAAACCGGTCCTACATTTGATGCAGGACGAGTTTGGTTTTTTGAGAATACTGACTGGTTGGAGGCTTATTTAGTGTTAGAAGGCTATAAAAAACTGTTGAAAAGGCTAGGGTTATGTAATGGGCTGATAAGCAATTTAAAGGTAAAATATGTCTGAAAAGATAAAATTTGGGGTCAGAAATAAGGTTTGGAAGTAGGGTTTACAAAAATAAGAATATAAAATTAAAAGTAGGAAAAAGTGGGAAATATTTTCTAGGCATCTCACATAGGCTTCCATAGACATCACATTGAGGGTTAGAATTGCATCATGCAATTCAATAAAGCATACAGTGCTTAGAGAAAATTGCAATAATTGTTCCATTCACTAATTAAAAAGAGAGAGATTAAAATGGTGTTTGTAGGGTTGTAGTTATGCCATTCCAATTAGCATATGAAAATTCGTTTCCCATTAGGAAACTAACAAAATTGATAGTAATACTCTAAGGAAATACCATAAATAAAACCTAAACACTATAAATAGAGTTAACAAAAGACTTTAGGAACCATTATGCTGAATATCAAAATTGCCCAATGTATAAAACATAAAAAAACTAAAGTCTAACAAAGCTTCTAGGAAGGGTCTTCTTTAGAAACATCTCAAATCATTGCTTGAGCCTTAGAACTAGTTTTAAGATGCTTCTTATGTGTCTTTAGAGGCTGTTGTGAAGCCCTCCACCAACATTATAGTAAAGGCACCTTTAGCTCTACTATTACCTATTTAAACTTGATTCCTAGAGGAAGAGACCATGGAAGTGTGCATTATTGTCCATATGCCACCTCAAGAGGTTGCACATGGAGTTGCTTTTGATGGTTATTCATGAATCATGACGTGGAGGTGCAAGGTGTATCATTGGGTAGAATCGATATGCACACCAACAATTTCTTTAATCATATTTCCATGGAAAGAAGATAGGAGCTTCAAGTGGTTGGGCTATCTTTACCAAGTATACTTTCATCATGCAACAAAAGGTGATATGGAATAATGGAATTGATGTTCAAACTAGTTAAAATGGAATAGTGGAACTGTTAAATAAGATTTAAACCAAGAGATAGTACAAGATTAAGCTAACATATACTTGCAAATCCTAGAAACTGATGAATCATATTTTATTGCGAAAGTATTTAAAAGTTGTCATCACGTGTCTACTAACTATTGTTTGCCTTATATGACAGGATATGTCACAAAGAACACCATATGGTCAGGGTATACGACGTCGTTAGTTTAGAGAGAGTGTTGGCGAGGACCACATTGGTACACTCTACACCCCATCTTTAGCATATTCATCACTTTACATGTTGAACCCCTCACAATTATTTATTTTTATAGGGGGACATTCATCTCCTTCTGATGTGAGATTTGATTTGATTCATCTGATGTGAGATTTGATTCCTCTAGCCCATATACACCCCAGTCCTACACTGATGGGCCTTCTTCCACTCCCGCTAAGGTTGTGGGTTCATCAACGCCCACTACTACCCCTCAAAACCGTACCATGATACATCCCTTGGGTTCCTCGTAAGCATTCTTGATTTTATTAATCAATTTTTATTTGCACAAAGTTTTAGTAGATGTTTTCACAAACTAATGTGTGTTTCAAAAGGTTTGATAACATTTGGTGCAAACGAGATATAACATAAATAATCAAAGTAAGTTTGAGAAGCCATACCTGAGTTGGAAAAAGACAGACCCTACTGTCAGGGATATATGGTTTGACGAGTTTAAGGTAATACGTTACTTTAGTATATCTATACTATTTAAAGTTTTAGAAGCCATACATGTTTTTGCTTTTGAGCTGTTTTAACCCAATGGTTAATTTTTTAATATATTTATGCCCTAGTAAAAGCATTTAAGCACCAAACATATGTAAAATATGAGCTCTACAGATAGTGTTTTTTTATTATATATTATCCATTATGTTGCACACAAAGTATTACTACAAGGAAGCTTCCTAAAATGTAATACATGTAATTTAATTATAGTAATGTCAGATTGTACTGTAATTATGTGCATCTCACGAAAGCTG
Organism: Diospyros lotus; assembly: GCF_014633365.1. NCBI lineage: Eukaryota > Viridiplantae > Streptophyta > Magnoliopsida > Ericales > Ebenaceae > Diospyros > Diospyros lotus. The sequence goes on along the minus strand of NC_068339.1, from coordinate 33,456,687 downwards.
AATACATAGCAATATTTAAATACACTCCTAAACCTTTTATAGCCAGATTTGGGTAAAAAAATAAAAAATTAAAATGAACACATCAGGCATAGGTGTGTACACATGTAACTTTCCAACCAACCACAAGCAAGACTAACATCCAATTATATAGGTTTTATTTGGAATTTGTTGTAAATTGTACTGAAATTAAATATTCAACCATCTATTTTAGTCTTATACTAAAAGCACCTATCTACATACATATAGACATCACAAAACAAATTGAGAACTCCTTAAATAGTACAAAACCTTTCTCAGGTGTCGACAACAATATTTGGTTAGTAGAAAATCTTTCTCTTCTAAATTGAACTTCTTTAATAGCTTTTTTTTTTCTTCTTCAGTCAGAAATCAGTGTATAGGCTTTAGGGCATGCTTGGTAATATTAACAAGCAAGTCCGTGATTTAAAGAAATAGAAATGAAATATTAAGGACATCAAACAAAACAATCATAAAAATTAAGCAAATTAGTCTAAAAGGGTTGTTTACAAAAGTAACTTTTTAAAAGGGGGAGAGAAAGTACGTTAAAACCAAAATCTGCATGTGTCCCTAATGCCTAAGACTCTCTGCTTTGTGAAGGTTGGGAGAAGGTCAAAACTAAAATACTTCAACCAATCTAGTATCCTATATCACTACTTATCTATACATTTCCTTACATGTATACTGTTAAGATTGTCTTGAATCCAAATTTCAATTACTCAATCCAAACTAATGTTTATAGATTGTTTTCAGTAATTTGTTTTCGTTTTCATTATTTCAAAAAAAAAAAAATAATGTTTATAGATTGTTTTTGTTTTCAAAAATTTCAAAAACTTTTGGGGAAAACAATGACACAAGAAAAAGGTATTTTCACATTTTTCATTTTATTTTCTTGCTCCCACCTTTACCGGCACAAGGCAAGAAATGTAGGAGAGGAGTAAAATATACAAAAAATTAAAAACAAACTAGAGTTATTAAACATGTTAAGTTTCATTTCTTTTCTTAATGAAGCAAACAGATAGGAAAATCTTCATGCCTAGTTTTAATAATATGCTCAATCAAGTTAGAGAATTATTCAAGAAATAAGCATATTGCTATGCTCACCAAACCACAACTAAAGAACCTGCTGGGAGATTTATTCCCTACTCAACACTTCAATTTTTAAGAAGTAACTTTTCCAACATAGCTCTCGAGAATACTGTTAGCATATAAATAAATAAAGTAACTTGTTTATGACTTGCTTTAAGTTGTTGAAAAACTAAACCTTGAAGGTCATTGATCTTGACTCTAGATGAAGTGCATTTTAATTATTTTTTTTTTGGAAAATATCATTTTATAGTATTGGCATTTAGAATTTTGTTGATGGGCATTCTTGGAATCTGGTATTTAAGGTTTGATTAATCCAGAATAGCTTTATTATTCATTACACACGTTTGCAACAGAAAAAATCAATAATTTGGCAGTTTACATTTGTAAATTGTAGGAGTTTGGATTAGGACATATTAATTTAACTTTTGATTTTTTTTTGCTTTGCTTTTTATATTAACATTATAGAAGAATTGGTCTTGGGAGAGTGAATTGGAAAATCAAATAAGGATAAAATTTGAAAAGTCGGCCTCTGATCGTTTGACTGACCTTTTGTTTCGTGTGAGAAGGGACTTGACAAAAAAACCATCTTGGATGTGTCCTATTGTATTTGAAGCACTCAAGCAGTATTGGAATACTCCAGAATTTAAAAGCAAATAAGAAAAGGCCAAGAAAAATTGGTTCTTAGATATCGGAGGTAGTAAACATACTTGTGGTTCCATCCCTATGTCTGAGTATAAGAAGAGACTAGTAATATTTGATATTTTTTGTTATTTTCATTTTACTTAATTACTTAAGTATGGTTACATGAACACTTTATTTTTTTCCCCTTGCAGTCTAAGCTATTTGGTCATCCACCTACACAGGTTGAGTTATTCATTACGTCGCACCAAAGAAAAGATAATTCAGGATTCGTTGACAGTAGACCTGAGGAAACTTATGTAAATATACAACAATACTTGTGTCTTATTATATTCTATTATTCTTAACTGAACTTTTTGATAGTATAACTTATTCCATGTATATATATACTTGCAGGTTGACTTCTAGACGCGCTAACATGATGCATCATCACAATCATCAACAGTTGGCCCGATAGAAAATAGTGACGCTGTTGGATAGCCCTTGCAGCCAGTTTTTGATGAGACATCATTATGGTTGGAGGTTGTAGGCAGGAAAAAGAAGGCTCGTGTGTATGAGATGGGATTAGAAGCACATGTTATCCCTAGTTCCTATCATATGTTGTCACGATCGCCACCGCCACTGCCTCTACAGTCGTCGTCAATCTCATTGGCAGACCAAATTTAACAAGCTGTTAGCGCAGCTATGAACCATTTCACCATCGCTTGTCATCCATAGAAGAAAGATTACATAACCCTTCTTCATCGCCACCGCTCTTAAATTATTCGGATCATTAGGAGGATTCTTCATTGCCATGGACATATATTACATTGTATTATTTTTATTGTTCTTGGATGATGTGTCTTATTAATATTGTATGGATTTCTTGTATGAATTTATTATTATATGGATTTAATATTGTGTATATTAGGTTTATATATTTATGCATGATTTATATTGTGTATATCAGGTTTATATATAAAATTTTGTAGGAATATTATTTTTTAATTAAATTTATAATTGAGACAGATTTTGAGATGGAAAAAATCAATCTCAAAATTACATCGAATTAGTCTCAAAATTCATCTCAAACTCTGTTTATAAATTTGTCTCAAATAGAGACAGGAAAAATCGTCTCTAAATCCGTCTCAAATAGAGACGTAAAAAATCTATCTCTAAAACCGTCTCTAATAGAGACGGAAAAAATCCATCCCTAAATCTGTCTCTAAAATCTATCTCTAAATCCGTATAAAAAATCATCTGTAAAATTCGTCTCAAATAGAGATGGAAAAAATCCGTTCCTAAATCTATCTCTAAAATCTGTCTCAAACAAAGACCGAAAAAAACCCATCTCCAAATTCCTTTGAAAAATCATTTGTAAATCCATCTCTACATTCGTCTCAAATAGAGACGAAAAAAAAATCCATCTCAAAATTTGTCCCAAATTTATCGACCGAGGTTTTTTGCAACGGCCAAAATCTGTCTCTAAATCCGTCTCAAACTCAAAATCCATTTCAAATTGACTATTTTCTTGCAATGGTTCAATAACTCCATTATTGTCACAATACAAAGGTACTGATGACAGAATGGATGGAACCACACCAAACTCAGAAACAAATTTCCAAATCAAAATAGTTTTTTTAGTAAGATATGACCTTTTTATTATTATCAAGATCACATCATTAGTGCCATTCACATACATTTCATGAACTGTATGATAAATTTGTTAGCTTAAAATGAGGGGTAAATTAAGCTATTTCACCCATTTTAAGAAACAATGAACTTAAATAAATGAAACTAAAATAAGAATGGAAGGAAGCTGAGAATGCAAGACATTGGATTTAAAGTGGTTTAGCTATAAAGCTTAGTCTACTACCTTAGTTCACAACCAAGGCTTAGACAAACACACAAAGTGTGTTTTACTATACCTTATAGTTTTTCACTGGATCAACTACTTAACCTAACAGTTGGCTTTTTCAAACAAGGCTCAACCACAACCACTACCTTTTAAAGGATAAGGTATAACCTTTACAAATGGATTTTCATACTTAACTCAACCACAACCAAACAACATTTTCAAGGATTAAGTGTAACCTTTACAAGTTTAACAAATATTGTGAAAGGATTTCTCAAGAGAAAAATATAAGATAAAACAGTAAGCATTAAAACTTTTATCTTAAAATAGAGTTACAAGATATGAATGTAAAACACTCTCTTTAAAATATCTCATTGAAAGATAATATATAAGCTCGTGATAAGCATGAAGCTCTTGAGAAGAGTTCTTGTGTTTGTATGCGGTGGTTCTCTAAACTTCTTCAGACAACTTCTTCTCCTATTTATAGATTTCCTGTATTGAATGTTACTTAACATTGCAAGTGATAATTGTAATGTTTCAATTGAGTCACAACTGCCACTTTTTGTCTCTATGAGTATTAAACAACATATATAAATTTATAAAAGTACATACATGTTGTCTAAAATGCATTTAGTGAGCTGAAAAAATGAAACTGACAGCATTCAATGCGTCTAACTGTTATATTTTTCGAAATTTGTTAATCGACACTTGACTAACTTTTAGGCTTACTCGACTAATATAGGTCCTCACTTGATTGGATATATAATGTAATCAATTATATGAAGGGTTTACTCAAGTATGAAAAAGACTTACTCGACTAATATAGAAATCACATAAACTTTCATTATCCACTCGATTACAAGTCTAAGATTACTCGACTAGTATAGATCTTTACTCGACTACAAACACTTGATACTCGATTAAACTTAAGACAAGAAACTTAAGTAGCATCCAACCTATCTTTACTAAATAAAAAGAAGATATTCACCTAAGTATAAAAACACATTAGTTAATTATAAATAAAGCTTTACTTAATTAAAAAGATGCTCAAAAGATTTATCATAGAGATACTCGATTATAAAAAAGTTTTACTCGAGTGCAAAATATTGATACTCGATTATGAAAAACTCCTTATTCGATTAATTTTGAAATGATAGAGGATTGCATGACATACTTGTTAATATTGTGTGCCCTAATGCAAGATTGGGATGATTTTTAAGTTTATTATTAATAGATTCATTGTATCTTTGTATATATCAATATAAGACAAGTTTTCTTCATTCATAAACTCTCTAGTTAATATATGAATGAGTCCTAAGATCTTCTATTTGAGAATTTTAAACTCAAGATATTGACACTATGTGACAAGATTCTTTAGTAATAGGATTTCTTAGATGATTCCCAGTCCTTAGATTCTTTGGATGGGGACTTCAATTAGTTGAGTATGGACTAGTACAGGGGTTACTATCTTGTCCAGTATGAGATATTGGTGGGAGAGTGGTGTGTCACACGCCATATGATATTGGGATATCGCTAGTAGACCTGTGGGTGGTTGTTGGAGAACAATGCGCCAAATGTGACGTCAATGACTGACCACATGGCATAATGAATAATGGTTATGTCGTCAAGTTGTTTTAGTGTAGTTGATCCTTAGACTTGAATCGACAAGGTTGTCTTGTGTATTGGTGTTTGGGATTTGCTAATGTGCCAAACCATCCAATTACGAGATTGAAAGGTTCATCTATGTGATTTCGTATTGTTGGTATATGGAGGTAGGTGTTGGGGATAGTATCCATCACCCTCGTCGTCATTGATAGGGTGAACATCGTATGCGATCTACTGTCAGTGTGATGGGATACTCCCTAACTAAGGCAGAATGATTATTAGGAAGGTGTTTCTTGAGGTGTCATCTAGTCACATTGATGAGATCAGACACGTAGTTTCTGAGTTTATGAGTTTATCACTCTATGACTCTGGCTCAATCAAGACGTTAGGTGATGGAATGATTATAACACACGGTAATCGTCAACTATAATAGGTTTACTTGAAGTGAGACTTTATTATCACCTATATTACCCTGAGCCGCTGCTAGGCACTATTTAGGAACCCTTAGATCGTCATTAGGATACGAAGATATTCTGGTGATGGGTCAAGGTATTGACTGGTGACAATATGAGTTTTGGTGCTATTTGATTACTAGTAGATAGTGGATCTAAAAGTCACACAGTATATAGTGTTGCGTTTGGTATCGACATTGTGTGCCCAATGTATGTCGGGAAATAGTGAGTCAAATGCTGACTTGATGGGCATGGAAGTTGACTTTCCTTTGTGGAAGTCAACTCCTAATGGCTAGGAAGTCGACTCTCACATCACTCTAGCCAGCAACAGTGCCATCCATGTGGTACGAAAATTAAAGAGGGGTGGGGGTTATATAACAGTTCAATTGATGTGAGTATACAAGGAAATTACAGAGGCTTGATTATTGCATTGCTTATCTCTGTAATTTCTTCTTCCTTAGTCTTCTTCTATTTCTGTTAAATTACAACTACGTGACTGTCAGGTGGGAATTTTAAGACGCATGTGTTGGTGGTATGGGTAGCCTTTGGTCTAGCATGAGAATAGGCGATCAGAATGGTACCGGAATATACACTAGGTGTGGACAGCCTAGGACCACCACAACGTGAGCTGGAATCAGTCTCAGTATAGAAACAATTTTTGTACCCCCACTTGATATCAGACTTCAGGTACTCATTTATTATTATTTATGAGATGAATATATGTATTGCTTAAATACTTAATCTGTGTGTGGTGTATGTTTATGTATTCTACTGCGTGTATCTGATACATGTAAAAAAATTTAATTTTATCTGTACCGCCATATGTGTAATTCATCAATACTCGGGTAGGAGATTATGATAGTCGATTATAAAACACATTTACTCGATTAAGCTAAAACATGTAATCAACTAATTTTAAAAATGGACTGAGCATTAGTAGATTATATTCAAATCATACTCGATTGGATTTTCACAAAATCTTTTCAAAAGCTTTACTCAATTAACTCAAAAAGATTACTTGATTGGGTCTCACAAACTTTATGAAATACTTAATTATATCCAATATATACTTGATTATTTTTAGAATATACTCGATTGATATGAAGATATACTCGACTATTTTGAAAACATACTTAAGTATGGAATCATCAAACTTAAGAATACATCAAAATGTTTTGGATATCATCAATGAACTAAATTTATTGAAAATATATTTAATATCTTCTTATAAAATCAAAATACAAATTTCTCAATAGTGTAAATATAATATTTAGGGTACTAACACTAACAAATCTCAAGTCTATAGATCACTTACACCATCGATATGAGAGACGTTCCATTCACACACAAGCTATGCTCCATATGAAATCTCTTAGCTGATCCATCCAATGAACTTGTTCTCTAACAAGCATCCACATGGTTGTCCAAGTGTCGTCACACTTTAACTTGTGAGTATAATTACTCTCTTCGTAAGAAAGGAACATAACATGTGGTAGTCTCTCCACACTATCAATGTCCTATTTTGATAGTTCTATAACTAGGCATATTTTAGAGTATTGCATTGTATAATAAGGAACTTGCCATCATAAACACATTTCTATGTTGCATTTTCTCTAAGGATTTTATCAAACAAGTATACAAATATGTATTAAAGAAGGCTCATTGATAAAGAATGCCAAATTATAATTGAGTTTGCATAAATAAAATAATATTTTTCATAAACTCCTCTACACCTCTATGGCACACAACACTAACAAGAGCTTGCCATATCTAGTTGGATTCAAGTGATAAATCCGAAATAGGGGATGAAACTAACCATGACTAGTACTCTTTCCTATAATTTAGCTATAGATCTAATTCACTTCAAGATTCATCCATTTAATCTCAAGATAAACCTTTTTTCTTAAAATTTAGGTAGATAGCCACCAAAAATAAGACAAATCTCCTCATATTTGTCTATGATTACTATTCTTAATTAATATCATTCAATGAGATCTAAACGAGAGCATATTTCAAGCCAATATAAATAGAGAGGGACCTCTCCCATAGGGTACACGTTCTTGTTAACAATTACTCCATATGTTATTTTTTTTTATCCATTTTAACTTAGGCATCAAAATGGCTTTCCCAACAAATCTTGAATCTATCTTAGGATCTCTCTTTTTCAGATCAAATGAGCTAAACTTCTACCTGTGATCTAAGTTAGATGTTAAGTTTCCCAAACAAATATATTGGTGGTCTATTTTTTGCATCATCAATTGTATTTCTATTTCATAGTTGATTATGAAATTAAAACTTATGTTAGTAAGATTAGCAAAGAAAGAAAGAACAAATTATGATCCAAAGTGAGTTGATAAGGGGATCGCAATTCAATTGTTCAATGTCCATTCAAAGGTACGATCCAAAGACCATGAGAAGAGAAGAATTAATATTTTGAATTTGGCATTAAAAAAACATTTTAAGCAATACTCATTTTTTTTATTGAATTTTTTTTAAGAGAGCGTTTGTTAATCAAGATATAAGGTGGAAAATTCAAGATATGGGATGCATTCCTGATTTCTATAATTTTCAACCTGTTTGTTAAACTTATCTGACTATTTTTGGAAAAATTATTAATGACCTCTTATTTTGATCTTTTAAGATATGCTTATCTCTCCTCCCCTCAAGATAAGCATATCTTGATGTTTATAGATAAGAAAAAAATGACATTTGTGTCTTGTAGTACATTTTAAAAATTTAACAAACAATTTAATAAAAATCTTAGAATGCTTTCTAATTTTATCTTAACCATTCTATTTCTTGGTTCGAAAATCATTCCAGAGTTATGTAAATATTCTCTTTATCTTGCTCATTTTAACAAACGTTCTCTAAGGATAGAAAAGACCCATTGTCACTTTATTAGCATTCTTTGTGGCTCAAACTCCCACTAGACATATCCATATTTAATGTCTTATATTATTGTGGGTTGTATAATAAACTCTTCTCCTCCTCAATAGATTCGTAAAACATATAACGTGAAACCATTCAAGGCCCGTTTGAATTTGGCATTTTTCGACACAAACTCAAAAAATAGCAAAAATTTCCTCCCCCCCCCCCCCCAACAAAAGGAATCGGAAACGTGTGCATTCATTGCCAGAAGCAACATCACTAGCATACAACTCAGGAAAATAGGCAACTAGCTAGCTAAACAATCCATCAAGGAAAACACAGATACGCGCGCGCTGGGTAAATCTTCTTTTGTTCCTTTCATCTAATTGATGCCACGCAACGCATGAATTTCCGTTGGAGCTAATGCCATTTTCAGCAAGCAATGAATAAAATTTCTAGGCCACAGCCACAGGCAGTCAAGTCAGTTGGATATCTAGTAATTAAACTGACTAGTATAAGGGGAAAAAGAAGGATAAAAGAGTTAAATATCGCCCCGAAACAAGAGAAAGAAATACACTAGATATACACTACTCCGGCAAGAGTGCCTCTTGTCTGTCCAGCGCCCCTGTGAGCCTCTGATCCCATAGAAACCTTAAAGAACCATTCTTTAATCCATACACTGAATTTTCCAGTATGTGTACGCATCATTTTGAGTAGAATCTACTTATGTTAGCGCGCATGTCAGAACCATTTGAAGATTCATCATCCAGTTCTTGAATGCTAGAAATTGATTGTCGTGTGCATATTTGATGTAGCACTGCTAGTCATGGCAGACGAGCTGTCAGTGTCAGTTGGGGCTAACACGCTCGCATTGAGGAACGGAGGTTGTTCGGGTGAGGGTATGGCTCTTCCTTTCGAGGTTAACATCTCAACCACTTCGGACATTGACGGTCTTAATGCAGCTGAGGCTTGCGTGCATACGAGTCCAATCTGAAGCACATCTGGAGCTTCTTTGCCTTCAAAATCTTTGGGCCTTGAGCTACAATCAACAACTTGGTCGATGGTACCCCCCTTGTAATTCTCCCAGACCTGTTATTGAGAGACGTCAATGTGTCACAAAACATGAATATTTTTACATTTCAGCACAACACTGAATTATGAACCTTATTCCAGAGATTGACACCATCAAATGCACAATGAATTAATTAGTGCTGGTTAGTCAACCAGTGTGGCAGCTACTTTCTTTCTGGAAAGTCATGGGTTCAAGTTATGAAAACAGTCTCTTTGCCCCGCCCTCACAAAGCGGGTAGCCTTTTGCACTAGGTTGCTCATTATTGTTTCCTTTCTTCTCCCTTTCATTTTATAATAGGATTGAAAGGAAAGTGGCCCCAAGGTCTAATAATTCATGTTAAAATAGGATTGAATCAAATAATGTTTATCTGGCAAGTTTCTTTACTAGACCAGTAACGGCAATGTGGATTTTGAGGTTTCAAGAAAAAGAAAAGGATAAAGGTAGTATCAGTTTCAAGAGGAAATATCTGTAAAATTCGACACAGAAGACTATGAATCTTACATTTTGTAAAACTGACCCTGAATCATCGGTAAAAGTATTGTTCTTTTTGCCGCATGCAATCTCAAGTGCCAGCACACCGAAAGCGTAAACATCTGCTTTGTCTGTTAGTTGTCCTCGAAGAAGATATTCAGGAGCCATATACCCCCTAAGTCAAAATTATTGGACAAGGGAGAAGTTACTCGATTGTGTATTGGATAATTATGAAGTGACAAGTGATGAACCACATTGTCCCTTGATTCAGAAATCTGGATATGTGGCTGAAAGGGTTAGTTATTTACTATTTTCAGATTCATCATAAGAACATAAGACAATAATATGGGACAAAGAATCAAATGAAAGTAAAATATAAATAGTAACTGCAATCAACATTTTCTTACAGTGTGCCTGCAATTCCAGTGCTAAGATGGGATCTATCACCAGCAGCACATCGAGCAAGCCCAAAATCGGCTATCTTCGGAGTAAGATTGTCATCAAGGAGAATGTTGCTGCTTTTGATGTCTCTGTGGATAATTTTCACTTGAGAGCCTCCATGGAGAAATGCAAGCCCTTCAGCTATTCCCAATATAATCTTGAAACGCTGCTCCCAGCTGAGAGGTTGACGTGAATTCCTATCTGCATGGAACAACAGAGTTGTTACCACTAGGAGACAGAGTTGAGAAAGTGCATATCTCAGGATTCTTCGCATGAGTTTTTAGATTTGTAGAGATATCTGACCAGTTCCTTCATTTGTTTTTTCCAACCATGGTGCATTATGACATGTTTAGTATTAATAACAGTTATTATAAATAAGGGGTATTAGTGTAATTAATTTAAAATATTTATATATATATTTTGAGTCGTGTTACAGTGCCCAAATGGTTGACGCACGGAATAATCAAACAGAATGAAACCCGCTCGACCAAGGTTCGGTGGACTTCATCTAAGATGAAATCCGCCTAGCACACTGCTATTAAATTTAAAATAAAAAAATAATTAAAATTATAATATAAAAATTAACTTAAATTAAAATTATAATATAAAATATAATTAAATTGAAGTTCGCCACCTGCGGACTTCAATTGAATGAAGTAATATAGTATAATTATAATTATAAAATATAATTAAATTGAATGAAGTCCGCCCGCATGGGCGGACTTCATCTGCCCAGCAGCCCGCCCACTACTAGGTGGGCGGCCCGTTCAGTTCGGGCGGACTTTGATTTTGAGATCCGCTCGACTTTTATTTGGACTTGTTATATATAGTGTGAAACTTCAAATGAGGCCCAAAAGGTTGGGGGGCCATTTGGCAACCGTGGGCTGCTCCTTTGGGCGCCCACTGGAAGGCCAATTGGCAGCCACCTTTGGGCCAGCCCAAGCCTCTTGTATTTGGCTTTCTTTTGTCTCATAGCCTGCAGCTGATTCCTCTTGCACGATCTCATCCAGGCCGTTGTTGCTGCTTTATTTTGTGTAATCCCAGCCATTCAGATGCATTATTTATTTCGTCTCGGGATTGTCAATTGGCGGAGAGTGGAAGACGAAAGAAATTAGGGGTTGGCCGAGAGAGTTGTCATTCTTTAGGGTTTTACTTTCTCTCTCTCTCTCTCTCTGTAAATGTTGTACAGTTCGTCTTCCTCTTGGGTTCTCTAGTTTAATTTTTAATCTAAGGTAAGCTCTTAATCTGTTAGTGATTCTGAGCATCTTTGTATAGAAAACCAAGGTTGTTTTTTGGTTTCGATTTTGCTGTAATCAGATTGAATATATATAGTGGAGTGAGCTCTTCTCACCGGAGCTCAAGTAGACTTAGCCCCTGTTTGGGGTGAACCACTATAAATCGTGTGCCTCTTGTTTCGTTTATGATTTTATTATCATCTGTGTTGTTTTTAGACTCTCGGTTAGTTTTATTGATATCATCAGTGCTTGATTTTGACTGTGTGTGTGGAGATTTGCTATCTCTGTTTGTTCGTAACAGTGGTATCAGAGCCTCTGGTTTACGTATCCAAAGTTTTTGGGTCAAAATCGTGTTCGATTCTTTTTCTCGAAATCTAGGGTTTCATTTCTTTTGTCTGTGTCAGTGTTGTTTTTAAAAATCCCAGGGTTTTCTAAAGAGACTCTATCAGCGGGAGTTTGCTATACAGGTCTCAGTCAGTAATCTAGGGTTTATTTTTGGGTATTTTTCGTGCAACACGAAAATGACAACAACCCGATTTGAAATCGGTACATTCGATGGAAAGGGGGTTTTCGGAAGTTGGAAAAAGAAGATGAGGGTTTTTCTCTCTAATCACAAAGTGCTTATAGCACTCGAGCCAGATGACCGAAAATGGTCATTTGAGCAGGTGTCTCGAATTGATGAAATCAGAGAAGAGGTGTTTAATCTGATATTTCTTCATTTTGGTGATTCTGTAATCCATAAGGTTGACGGTATATCTCTACCCCTTGATCTTTGGAATAGATTAGAATCTCTATATTTTGTTATGTCTACTCCAAATTTGGTTTATTTAAAAGGTATGTTGTTTAACTTTAAGATGAATACCTCTAAATCTATGGATGAAAACATAGATGAATTTACTAAACTTACTTTGTTACTAAGAGGTACTGATCAGGCTTTAGGTGATACTAGTGAAGCCATGATTTTGTTAAACTCTCTACCTGATGATTATGATGTAGTGAAGCATGCTTTACGTTATACTAGTATAGTCCCTAGTATGGAACTTGTTATTTCTGGTATAAAGGCTAGAGAACTAGAACTTAGCACATCTAAGAAAATGGGCAACAATTTGTTTATAAAAGGAAATGCTGATAAAAGAAATTATACTGTGAATACTGAACAACTTAATGGGTCAGGGCAGAAGGGAAAAAAAAAAGATAAGAAGGGAAAACAAAAACAAAAACAAAACAAAAATGGAAGTGTTACCACTATGGGAAAGAGGGACATATAAAGAAATACTGTTATGATTTTTTTAAAAAACAAAAGCAAGGGGGCAATGTAACAATAGCAGCTAGTAGTTCAAATTGTTTAGCTAAGGTGCTTAATGTATCTGTTAACTCTGTTAAAATTGAATGGATTATGGACTCTGGCTGTTCTTTTCATATGTGCCCTAATATTAACTGGTTTCACAACTTCAATAACAGAGAAAGTGGAATAGTATATATGAGAAACAACCATTCATGTAGTGTTTAGGGTAAAGGTGACATAACTCTTAAGTTGCATGACAACAAAGTAAGAACACTCATTGATATACGATATGTACCAGGCCTTAAAAGAAATTTAATTTCTCTCGGTACTCTTGATGAGTTAGGATTCTCATACATAGCTGAAAATGGTTCTATGAATGTTTTTAAAGGAGAAGAGTTAATCCTAACTGGTTCAAAGAGAAATGGCTTATATGTTTTAAATGGTTGCTTTCACTCCTCTGTTATATCAAACTCTACATGCTATGTTAACACTAATAAGATAGAACTATGGCACTTGAGGCTTGGTCACATGAGCCTGAAAGGTTTGTAGGCATTGTCAAACCAAGGATACCTTGGACTAGTGTCTGCTGAGACCCTCGTTTTTTGTGAACCATGTGTGCTAGGCAAGCAACACATGATGAGTTTCCATAAGGGAACTCACTTGGCGAAGGCATGCCTTGAGTACTTACACGCAGATCTCTGGGGACCTTCCCAGGTCCTCACCCATGGCGGCAACAGGTATTTTCTTTCTATCATTGATGATTTTACTAGGAAGGTGTGGGTTTTTCTGTTAAAAACTAAAGATCAAACATTAGAGAAGTTCAAAACATGGAAGATCTTAATAGAAAACCAAGCTGATAGGAAAATCAAAACTCTTAGAACAGACAATGGGTTAGAATTCTGTAATAAAGAGTTTGATGAATATTGCAACTCCCAAGGAATAATTAGGCATAAGACTGTTCGGAACACACCCTAACAAAGTGGGGTGGCTGAAAGGATGAACTAAACCCTCCTTGAAAAAGTGAGGTGCCTTTTGTTCACATCTGGTTTGCCTAAATCCTTTTGGGGAGAGGCCTTAGCAACAGCTTCACACCTAGTAAATAGGAGTCCCTCTACTGCTCTTAATTTTAAATGCCCTGAAGAAAAGTGAACTGGAAGGAAATTAAACTTCAACTACTTAAGAACTTTTGGCTGTGAAGCCTATGCTCACCAGTCAGAAGGTAAACTGGAACCAAGATCCACAAAGTGTGTTTTTGTTGGGTATCAGGAAGGAACTAAGGGATATAGGCTATGGGAAAGACAATCTAAGGGTGTAAAAATTATCATCAGCCGAGATGTTATATTTAATGAAGCAGTCTTCCCTTGCAAATTATCTAATACTGAAGAATCAAACCAACATAGTAACACATATAATTTTATCAGCTTAGGAGGAGCCCAAATAGAAGAGGAGCACCCAGCTATAAATGATAACCCTCAGAGTGCTCTAGTTATACCAGAACCTCAACCAGAAGGTGATCCCTCACCTATATCAAACTTAGACCAGACCTTTGATCATGAATCTGATCATGAGGAACAAAATGATGAAATTGAGATTGAGGTGGAGCATCATGACTCCCCTCAACATGATCTTGGTGACTACCAGCTTGCCCGAGATAGAAGTAGGAGGTCTGTAAGACCACCTGCTAGGTATGCTTTTTCAGATTTAGTATTTTGTGCCTTAGTGGCAAGAGTTGAAATGAGGAGCAGTGAGCCTTCCTCTTATGAGGAGGCTGTTAGCCCAAAGGAAAGTAAAAAATGACAGCAAGCCATGGATGAAGAAATGGCCTCCCTCATGGCCAATAGAACTTGGGTTCTTGTCCCTCGTCCAGAAAATCAGAAGCTGATCCAATGTAAGTGGCTGTTCAAATTAAAAGAAGGTATGTCTTCTAATGACCCTATTAGATATAAAGCAAGACTAGTAGTTAAGGGGTTTACACAAAGGGAAGGGATAGATTATACTGAAATTTTCTCTCTTGTGGTTAAATTTAAGACAATCCGCATGATGCTTGCAGTTGTAGTTCAATTTGATTTAGAACTTGCAGTTAGATGTTAAAACTGCATTTTTGCATGGAGACCTTGATGAACACATTTACATGGTTCAGCCTAATGGTTATGTTGTGTCTGAAAAATCTGATCATGTCTGTTTGTTGAAAAAATTTTTGTATGGCTTAAAACAGGCCCCAAGACAATGGTACAAAAAATTTGATAATTTTGTTCTAGGGGCTGGTTTTGTTAGAAGTCAGTATGATAATTGCTTCTATTTTATACTCACTGATATTCCTGTTTATCTACTGCTGTATGTAGATGATATCCTACTTATTAGCAAGTCTAAGTCAAAGATTAAAAAGTTAAAATCTATGTTAAATACAGCCTTTGATATGAAAGACTTAGGCCCTGCTAAGAAAATATTAGGAATGAAAATTGCAAAAAATAGAAGCAACAATAGACTTAAAATACATCAGCATGATTATTTGGTAAAAACTGTTCATAAATTTGGAATGCAAAACTGTAAAACTGTTATAGTTCCATTGGCTGGACACTTTATTCTATCTAAATTACAGTGTCCCACATCCAATTCTGAAATAATAGAAATGGAAAATGTCCCTTATGCAAATGTAATTGGAACAATTATGTATTCAACGATAAGTATCAGCCCAGACCTTGCATATTCAATTTCATTACTTAGTCGGTATATGTCAAACCCTGGGAAAATTCATTGGGATGCGTTAAAACATTTGCTTAGGTACATAAATGGTACTGTATGCATTGGTTTAAATTTTAAGAAAATATTTGATACACTTGATCTTGTTGGGTATGTTGACTATGATTTTGCAGGGGATAAAGACTCCAGAAAATCCACCACTGCCTACTATTTTACCTTGGGTGGAAACTGCATTAGTTGGAAGTCTCAGTTGCAGCCACTTATAGCTTTGTCCTCTACTGAGGCAAAGTATGTGGCTATAACAGATGCCTTCAAGCCATATGGCTCCAAGGTATTCTCAAGGAAATCCACTTGCTTCAAAGCAAAGTGGTGGTTTTCTCAGATAGCCAAAGTGCCATCCACCTGTCCAAAAATCCAATGTATCATGATTGAACAAAACACATAGATGTGAAGTATCATTATGTAAGGGAAATGATAGCCAACGGAACTGTGGGCATCTAGAAAGTTTCTACAGCCAACAATCCTGCGGACATGGGCACCAAGGTATTGAATGCAACTAAATTCAAGCATTGCTTGAATTTGTTGCATATTGATGATGGCTAAATTATTTTAGTCATTTAGAGCAGTGAAGGTGAGAATTGTAGCATACTGCATTTATATTTCATATCTGATTACTTAGTCATTTGATGTTTCAAAGTGGAGTTTGTTATATATTATGTGAAACTTCAAATGAGGCCCAAAAGGTTGGGGGCCATTTGGCAACCGTGGGCTGCTCCTTTGGGCGCCCACTGGAAGGCCAATTGGCAGCCACCTTTGGGCCAACCCAAGCCTCTTGTATTTGGCTTTCTTTTTGTCTCATAGCCTGCAGCTGATTCCTCTTGCACGATCTCATCCAGGCCGTTGCTGTTGCTTTATTTTGTGTAATCCCAGCCATTTAGATGCATTATTTATTTCGTCTCAGGATTGTCAATTGGCGGAGAGTGGAAGACGAAAGAAATTAGGGGTTGGCCGAGAGAGTTGTCATTCTTTAGGGTTTTACTTTCTTTCTCTCTCTGTAAATGTTGTACAGTTTGTCTTCCTTTTGGGTTCTCTAGTTTTATTTTTGATCTAAGGTAAGCTCTTAATCTGTTAGTGATTTTGAGCATCTTTGTATAGAAAACCAGGGTTGTTTTTTGGTTTCGATTTTGCTGTAATCAGATTGAATATATATAGTGGAGTGAGCTCTTCTCACCGGAGCTCAAGTGGACGTAGCCCCTATTTGGGGTGAACCATTATAAATCGTGTGCCTCCTGTTTCGTTTATGATTTTATTATCATCTGTGTTGTCTTTAGACTCTCGGTCAGTTTCATTGATATCATCAGTGCTTGATTTTGACTGTGTGTGTGGAGATTTGCTATCTCTGTTTGTTCATAACAGACATGTATTTTGAGGTGAAGCAACAGTTTTAAGGTGAAGATATTTTTGTCTTTTAATGCCTTTAGTCATCCTGTACGTCAACCAATTCGGGCAAAGTAGCATTATTCATATATTTTTTTGTATTATACACTTTTGATATAATACACACATTATTTTATTCACATGGTATCAGACCCATTAGACAAACCCCAACCCTAGATCCAGCTGTTGCTACTGTTGTTGCCGTCGTTGCGACCTTCGATCGACATCACAACCTCTATTTAACGCGACCGTTCGTCTTCTCTGACCGCCTGCAATGGAAGAAGAAAAGCCTCAGTCAGATCTGAAATTGTCGGCGCCACATGTCTACTTCTCCAGCTGACTGTCCTCATCGTTGTCTTATTCAATCGACACTGCCTAGTCGCCGCCGTCGTTAGCCGTTGCCCTCTCCACCATTGCTCGCGACCATTGGCTTTCTACTTGCTACGTTGCAGACTGACTGTTGGCCTCCCCACATGCCATCATCTTCTCCAGCCGCCTTGCCTTCATCGTTGGTCGCCTTGCCTTCTAAGGCCGCCTTGCCTAACAACTCCCACAAAGTCGCCACCATCGTCTTTGTCTGCCGTTTAGCCACCGTCGCCGTTTGGATTTCCTCCATTGCAGAAGGTCACTGTTTCAGCAAACCCAGATCTCGCCTAGATCTGGTTTGACCTGACCTGCCTAGTCTGTGACCCACTCCAGATCGGACAAATTTGACAGCTGCCTCCGCCGTTTGCGGCCTTCGCCGCCTTTGTTAGCCCAGAGCTTCAAGTTTTCAGTCATTGAAGCAGCAGGCAAGCTTGCTGCCCAGATCTTCAAGCTTCTCACCTAGACCTTGCCTAAATTTGGACCAAATTCGACCTGCTCCAGATCTAGTCAGCAAGAACAACAGGATGTTATTTTCGTATCATGTCTTCATTTACGGCACACTCTTTATCCACAAGCCTTTCCACCACATCCACAATTGTAATTATTCCCCATTTTTTGGGCACACAAATTATTAACATGGAGAAATTGAATGAATAAAATTATTCTTCTTGGTCATCCGTGATTGAAATTTGGTTTCTTGGACATGACCTTGAGGATCATTTATCAAAGATCATTTCAACCATTCTCGAGGGAAATCAACCTCCTTGGCGATAGGTGGATGCACACTTACTCAATTTGTTGTGGTAGACTATTGAGCCGACTTTGATGCTTATATTTTGACCTTTTCGTGAGTGTAGTGCTCTATGGAGTTGAGCTCGTGAGCTTTATATGAGTAACATCACTCGTATTTATGATGTGATTGGTGCTTTGTTCAATCTACAATAGGATGATTTAGATATGACAACCCATTTGGGTAAGCTCCAAGCTTCTGTTGTTGATTTTAACGAGTTAATGCCCTTTGATACTGATATTAAGAAACAACATTAGCGACGTCCTCGACCTGTGGCTCAACCAATAGCGTTTATCGTCGCTAGTTCGAGGGAGCCATCCATTGACTCATCCCTTGTGCCTGCTCATTCTTCCTCCTCTAGTCTATCACCCTTGGTTTTTGATCTTGACTCACCTATTGCTTTTCATAAAGGTACTCGTCATTGCACCACTCTCTATCCCATTTCAAATTTTGTTAGTTATAATTCTTTGTCCTTTGGATATTCTGCTTTTGTTTTTTCTTTATCTTACGTTCCTCTTCTTAAATTTGTTCCCGAAACTCTTTTCCATCCGAGGTGTTGGGTTGTTGTGGTTGAAGAAATGATTGCCTTACATTCCACTAGGACTTGAGACTTGGTACCTTTTCTCAATGGTAAGTTTGTTATTGGTTGTCACTGGATTTACACTGTTAAAGTTGGTCATGATGGTCAGATTGATCGCCTTAAGGCTTGCCTTGTTGCCAAAGGATATACTCAGATTTTTGGGCTTAATTATGGCGATACATTTTCTCCTATTGCTAAGATCTCATCTGTTCGCATTTTTTTGGTCCCTTGCCACTATGTTTCATTGGCCTTTTCATCAACTAGACATAAAAAATGCTTTTCTTCATGGCAATTTACAAGAAGGGGTGTATATGGAGCAATCTCCTAGCTTTGTTGCTTAGGGGGAGTCTGGATTGGTGTGTGTCACAAGCCTAATGGCTTATGTGTAATAAACTAGAGATGCATAGCTAAGATGGTAATAACAGAATGGCTATAACAGATTGCATGTGCAAGCGGTTTCGCCTAAGCCACTTGCAGGAATCAGTTGTGATAACAACCAGTTGGGCGAGCCTATAAATGGGCATTGTATGTGAGGAAGGGATCTATTAATGAATACATTCGGATCTTTCCCTCTCTAATTTCTCTCTATGTTTCTTTCCCTCTTCTTAATTCAAATTCTCCCTCTCTTTCTCTTTCTCAAATTACTGATTCTCCTAGAATTACCCAAGCCTCCTACCCAAGGCTTAACAATTGGTATCAGAGCTAGCGGCCTCGGCAGTGTTTTTGGAAGGAAGTGCGAAGAAGACGGTGGCGGAAGGAATGAGACTTAAACAATTGGAAACCAGAATGGAAGCACTGGAGTTCGGAATGACGCAGACACACGAGGCTATCACCCAAAGTAGGGAAGATGTGGCTGCAATGCGAGAAGGAATGTGAGAGGAACTGGCAACTTCTCGCGAGGATATGCACCGCGAGCTGGAAAGGCATAGAGAAATGATGGATCAGTTTGGTCAAAGGATCAATAGCATGTTTAATATGCTATCATCCTTACCACAATTCCGTTTACCAACGGAATTTCCCCCGCGATCTGGAGCTGATCCAAATCCGAACGGATCTGGAATACTTCCGAGACCTACAGGAGAAGCGGAGTTGGAAGGGGTGCAAGGAGTTGACACAAATCCTCAGGTAAGGGAATTTCAATTACAACCTGGTACTCACACGCCAATGCCAAGGCTAGAGATACCATTATTTGATGGGACAAGGCCAAGATGGTGGGTGCGCCGGTGTGAACGTTTCTTCCAGTATTATAATGTGGCTGAGACTTAGCGAATTACATTGGCCACAGCCTATCTTAATGATTCAGCTAATTGCTGGTTTCAAGGATGGTATAGGTACCAGGGAATTGGGGTGAGATGGATCGATTTTGTCGAAGAACTATGTAGGCGTTTTGGAGAGAAAAATTTGGCAGATGTGATAGAAGAATTCAACAAACTTCGGCAAGAAGGGACGGTAACAGAGTATTTAGAGAAATTCGAGGAGCTAGGAGCTCTAATGTGGAACTCCTAACCATCACTTACTGAGCAATATTTTGTGTCCAGCTTTATCAATGGGCTCAAGGATGAGTTGAGATCCATGGTAAAGATGATAATGCCACTCATGGTTAGATAAGCAGCAGAAAAGGCCCGATTACAAGAATTAACGTTGGAAGCTATCTACAAAAGGAATAGGGCCTCCTCTCGAACAGGACCGTTAATCAGTCTACCTCCTAGTGGTCATGCGCGGGAGATAGGGACGACAGGAGGTACGGGTCCACCAAGAGGAAGTCAGCAAGCCGTGGCGATCAGAAATCCCACTATGGAACAGAGTAGACAGTTGCGGCTCTGTTTTAGATGTGGAGATCCTGATAGTCCTGGCCACCAATGTAGAAGGTAGCTACTAAACATGGAGGGTGGTGAGGAGCAAATATTAGAGAAGGAGCAAGAAGACCTTGAAGAAATAGAGGTGGAAGTTCCTCAAGGTGATCCTGTCGGTGAAGGAGGGGAAATTTCATTTCATGCACTGAAAGGGGAGCATGCAGGGCAAATCATTAAGGTTGAAGGGAAAGTGGGCAAGAGAAGAATGATGGTGTTTATTGATAGTGGCAGCACCCACAACTTCCTCAATGAAGCAACTGCCGTGGAACTAGGGTGTGCCTTGGTAAATACTTCTCCCTTGTCTGTAACAGTAGCTAACGATAATAAAATGTATAGCAACCATAAGAGTGTAGGGTTTAAATGGCTGATGCAAGGGGAAGAGTTCTCTACAGATTTAAGAATTCTGGAACTAGGAGGCTGTGACCTCGTCCTTGGGGTGGATTGGATGAGGACAGTAAGTCCTCTGACTTTCGACTTCAATAAATTGGAAGTCACACTGGATTTTAAAGGCCAGAAGTTGACATTAAAAGGGTGCCTTGAGGTAGGGGAATGCAAGATGATCACAGGAAAAAAATTACAGAAGTTGCTAATGAAAGGAAAAGGGAAAATATCCCAGCTATTTTCCATTCAAACGATAGGAAAAGATGAGCAGGAGAGCCCTCCCACTTCCAACCTCTTTGCAAAGGTAACATTTCCTACTGAATTAGGTCCATTGCTTATGAAATTTCAGGAATTATTTGTGGAACCATGCACCCTACCTCCAAACCGCATGTTTAATCATACTATACCTTTGAAACCCAATTCTGAGCCAGTAAACGTTCGAGCCTATCGTTATCCCCCTTATCAGAAGCCTGAGATTGAAAAACAGGTCAAAAATATGCTCTAAACGGCCATTATCCAACCGAGTCAAAGCCCTTTCGCCTCATCCATTATTCTCGTCAAAAAGAAGGATGGTACTTGGCGTTTTTGCATCGACTATAGGCAGTTTAACAACCTCACCGTAAAAAATAAATTCCCCATCCCTTTGATAGAAGACCTATTAGACGAGCTAAATGGTGCTGTCATCTTCACGAAACTAGACCTGAGGGCAGGGTATCATCAAATCAGAATGAACCCTGCCGACATCCATAAAACAGCCTTCCGCACACACCAAGGCCTCTATGAATTTTGGGTGATACCATTTGGGCTCACCAATGCCCCAACCACTTTTCAGGCCCTTATGAACCACCTCTTTGCCCCATACTTGCGGAAATTTATTTTAGTCTTTTTTGATGACATTTTAGTTTACAGCCCCAACCTCAAATAACACCTAGCCCACCTGCAAACCACATTTGAAATCCTGAAAGTTAATTAATTGTTTGTTAAACTCTCTAAGTGTTCCTTTGCAAAGAATGAGGTGGATTATTTAGGGCATATCATTTCTGGTCGAGGAGTCAGCACCGACCCCAGTTAAATTACAGCAATGTTGGAATGGCCCAAGCCTTTGACAATAAGGGAGTTGAGGGGATTTCTTGGCTTAACAGGGTATTATAGAAGATTTATACAGAATTATGGAGTGATCAGTAAGCCATTGACTGAATTACTCAAGAAGGACAACTTCAGATGGAATCCCCAGGCTGAGCAAGCTTTCAACACCCTAAAAAAGGTGATGACACAAGCCCCAGTTCTGGCACTACCGGATTCTCTAAGGATTTTGTGGTGGAGACTGATGCATGCGACATCGGGGTAGGTGAAATGCTGACACAAGAAGGGAAACCCCTCGCTTACATCAGTCAAGCACTGGCTGCTCGACACCGAGGGCTAAGTGTGTATGAGAAAGAATTGTTAGCCATGATTATAGCTATCGACAAGTGGAGACATTATTTGGATGGAGCCTCCTTCATAATACGGACTGACCATGATAGCCTAAAACACCTCCTCCAACAGAAGCTGCATACGCATTTGCAAAGGAAGGGAATATCCAAATTGTTGGGCCTGAATTATGTGATACAGTATAAGCAGGGAAAGGAAAACATTGTGGCCGATACTCTGTGACGAAGATCAGAAGCAGGGGAATGTGAGGCAATCATCGCCGTGGTGCTTGATTGGGTCAAAGACGTTACTGGAAGCTATGAGAAGTCTGAGTGGACCAAATCCCTCTAAACCCAATTAGCCGTGCAGCACTCCAATGAGCAGGGATATTCTATGTCCGATGGGTTGATCAGGTTCAAAGGCAGATTGGTCATGGGCAATGACAGGGAACTAAGAGCTAAGATTTTACAGGCTTTACATAGCTCTCCACTAGGGGGACACTCGGGGGTTCGAGCTACTTATTACTAGGTTCGACATATGTTCTTTTGGCCTGGCCTCAAGAAAGAAGTTATAGAGTTTGTGGCAGCTTGCATGACGTGCCAATGATGCAAGCATGAACAAGTGGCTTATCCAGGATTGTTACAGCCACTGGCTATACTAGACAGAGCATGGGAGGAGATCTCCATGGATTTCATCGAGGGCTTGCCCAAATCAGAGGGACGAAACGCGATTCTCGTTGTGGTCGATCGGCTGACCAAATTTGCTCACTTCATTAGCCTCACTCACCCTTTCACAGCCCAGGAGATTGCTTAAGTGTTCATTGATACAGTGGCCAAACTGCATGGCCTACCTAAATCCATCGTCTCGGATCGAGACAAAATATTTACCAGCCACTTCTGGCAGGAGTTGTTCAAGACCTTAGGGGTGAGTTTACATATGTCATCAGCATACCATCCAGAGTCTGATGGGCAGACCGAAAGGGTCAACCAGTGCTTGGAATCTTATTTGCGATGTATGTGTTTTGCTCGGCCTAAGAGTTAGGGTAAGTGGCTCTCTTTATCTCAATGGTGGTATAACACAACTTACCATAACACTATCAAGAAGACTCCCTTTGAGGCTCTATTTGGATACCAGACACCTATAATGCCTGCCATGACAGGTACCAATCGGGTGCGAACTAACACAGCTGAGTATTTGCAAGACCGGCAGGAGATGATCTCACTCCTCAAGCAAGAGTTGGCTACCGCTAACAACAGGATGAAACAAGTTGCCCACTGCAAACGAAGTGACCGAAATTTTGAAGTAGGCGATCGGGTATTCTTAAAGGTTTGACGGTTCCTACAGCCCTCTTTTTCTCAGGTCACCCCCACCAAACTCAGTCCTAAGTACTTTGGACCATTTCTCATCTTGGAGCGGGTGGGTCAAGTCGCCTACCGATTGCAGTTACCTCCCCACGTGGAATGCCACCCAGTATTTCATGTCTCCCTATTGAAGAAGTTCATCGAGCTTAACGCTACTGTGAGCTCCGAACCACCTCCTACAGCTGAAGAGGCCGACGGTGACGGGGAACCATTAGCCATCATCGACCGGTGAGTAGTCCATCAGGGCCCCATACCTCTCATCCAAGTACTGGTTCAGTGGTCCAACCGACACCCGGAGTCTACCACTTGGGAATACCTTCCCCAACTGTTGACTCAATTTCCACGCGCTGCTCAGCTACTCACCTTCCTTGGGGACAAGGAAGATTTTAAGGGGCCGGGACTATCACAAGCCTAATGGCTTATGTGTAATAAACTAGAGATGCATAGCTAAGATGGTAATAACAGAATGGCTATAACAGATTGCATGTGCAGGCAGTTCCGCCTAAGCCACTTGTAGGAATCAGTTGTGATAACAACTAGTTGGGCGAGCCTATAAATGGGCATTGTATGTGAGGAAGGGATCTATCAATGAATACATTCGGATCTTTCCCTCTCTAATTTCTCTCTCTGTTTCTTTCCATCTTCTTAATTCAAATTCTCCCCCTCTTTCTCTTTCTCAAATTATCGATTCTCCCAAAATTTCCCAAGCCTCCTACCCGAGGCTTAACAGTGTGTCGCCTTTGAAAATCCTTATACGGCTTAAAACAGTTTCCTCGAGCTTGGTTTGGTCGATTTAGCTTAGCTGTTTTTGAGTTTGGGTTAACTCGTAGGGAAGTTGATCATTTTGTTTTTTATCGCTTTCAATCTAGCCGCCACATTCTTCTAGTGGTATATGTTGATGATATAGTACTTATAGGAGATGATGAAGTTGGTATCATTGAATTGAAGGCATATCTTCACCAATAGTTTCAAACTAAGGATCTGGGTTCCTTGAAATATTTTTTGGGCATTGAGGTAGCTTGGTTAAAGTAAGGCATTTATATTTCTCAAAGGAAGTATGCCTTGGATATGCTAGAGGAGACAAGGTTGCTTGGATGTAAGCCAATAGATACCCCTATGGATTCAAATATCAGACTATTGCCAAGACAAAGGGAGTCTCTTTCTGATCCTGGGCACTACTGTCGACAAGTTGGGAAACTTAATTACCTCATAGCCACACGTCCTGATATTTCATTTACTGTGAGTGTGGTGAGTCAGATCTTGGATTCACCTTGTGAAAGTCATTGGGATGCAGTGATTCGTATTCTTCGGCATATTAAGGCTGCCTCCAGTTGGGGTGTATTGTATTAGAATCACGGACACTGCCGAACTATGGGATATACGGATGCTAATTAGGCGAGATCCCCTGGTGACAGACAATCCACATTTGGATACTATGTATTTGTGTGTGGAAACCTAGTCTCTTGAAAAAGTAAGAAACAAAGTGTTGTCACCAGGTCCATTACAAAGGCTGAATATAGGGCAATGGCTATAACAACATGTGAGCTAATGTGGTTGAAATAATTAATTGAAGAGTTAGGAGTTACGTAGGTCAAGCCTATGCTATTGATTTGTGACAATCAAGTTGCAATGCATATTGTTTCTAGTCTTGTATTTCATAAGAAAATCAAGCATATTGAAATTGATTGCCACTTTGTTAGAGAAAAAGGTGTTATCTGGGAACATAGTTACAACATATATGGGTTCTAGCGATCAGTTGGCTTATTTACTCACCAAGTTACTTAGAGGTTCTCATGTGAATTACATTTGTATCAAACTGGGCATGCTCAATATATATACTCCAACTTGAGCGGGAGTGTTAAATAAGATAAATAAGAAATATTAGTGTAATTAACTTAAAATACTTGTATATATATATTCTCTTATATTATATACTTTTGATATAATACACACATTATTTTATTCACAGTAACAAAGTAATCATCACGATGCGAAACTCAATAAGCAAGTGCGATAGTTGGCAGTCTTAAGTGTGAATTTGGCTAAGATGAGAGTATCATGAAGAACATGTCTTGCTGAAGGAAAAAACAAAACTAGTAGCTAGGCAAGACTTTTCAAGTAACTGTTTTGCATAAAGAATGAATGGCAAGAGGGAAGCATGATCCCCTTATTTATTTTGTTTTATGATCATTTGAATACATACAGTTCTTAAGAGCAGTTTGTGAAGTAATACTAATTCGCAAGAGTTCAATCAGTTGTTATCATACATGATGTTGCCGTAAAGCTAGGGGGATAGAAAATCGTGTTGCTCCAATTCTAATTGAAAGAGATGCACATAGTTTTAGATTCTACACAATCTGATAAGATAACATTGCCTTAGGTCGAAAGCAGTCAAAACAAAAGCAACGGTGGCCATGAAAAAGATGCTGAGCATATTCACAAAAGAACCGAGTGGAAAAATGAAGATGAACTATCCCTTACCAAACAAGATACGATCGAGGCTTTTGTTGGGTACAAATTCGTAAACAAGAAGGGTTTCTGGACCCTCGATGCTGCAACCAAAAAGTCTTACAAGGTTCTTGTGTTGAACTCCGCTGATCGAATTCACCTCATTGAAGAAGTCATCCACCCAGTGCTTTGTATTGTAGAGCAACCTTTTTACAGCAACTGTGCTCCCATCAGGAAGAGTACCTCTGAATACAGAGCCAGAGGCTCCTTGACCGAGTTTATTTGAGGAACTGAAATGATCAGTTGCTTGCTCAAGCACTTGGTACTTGAAATGCAAGTTAGACTGGTTTACAAAAGCTGGAACCTCATCATGTTTCTTCCGCTCTAAGTAGAGTAGGAAAATCACATTACATTAGAGCAAGTACAATTTGAAAAACATTGTAAGGAAGGAAAAATCTTGATTTTCAGTGATTAATGGGTACCTTCTCTCCTCTTGGAGAATATGTAGTAGCCTATAATTGCCCCGAAGAGAGCCAGGACTGAGCTAAATCCTAGTACGGACCCTCCAATAATGCAGGCTCTACGCGTTCCTAATGCTAGAAACAAGTAGCTGAAATTGGTTAGACTCAAGTCAATCGTGTCCCACTATGTATCAAAGTTCCCTCTTAGCTTTGCAACACATGACATACGCAAAAAACAAATGAGTATGTATTACAGTTTCCAAGTTTCTCTGTTTCAAAGTGTCTGTTTTTCTAGCGAGTTTCAAAAACAGTGAAAATGAAAACAACATTCATTGATCTTCATTGACTTACTAGTTCTAGCATAAAGGCAAGCTCATTCTACTTTGGGGACAAAATTCCAACATATTCACAAGACCCAATTTCATTGATTTGTACATGCAGAAGCAGAGATGAATGAGTGATGGCGATGGGTTGGATATTCTTACTTACCACTTTGATCATTGTCCTCTCCGTTGCCGAAGAAGTCGAGATAAGAGTACCTCAAATAACAGCCAGCATTGAAGGCTCTCCCTTCTCCGGCAGGCAGACACCTCTTCACCTTGCTCCACGCATTGTCCAAGCAAGCTTGGCAGCCCGTGGAATTCAAAGTGTTCCAGCATTGCCCAAGGGCATAAGCCGCCGGCACGCTGGTCATCACCTCGGCCTCCCCCATCCCGCCCCGCCGCGTCGACGTCGCCATCTCCGTCGCGTTCGCCACCGCCTCCGCTACCTTCTCCGAAAACTGCGCCTTCATGTCCCCGTCGCTAAGCAGTTTCAGGGAGGCGCTGCACGACCTGGAATCGTACCTCGTGTTGACAGTCTCCTGGAAGAAGTCGTATTCGTCGTACCGGATAAAGCAGCCCTCCAGGTAGACGCGGCCGCTGGCGGATGGCACGCAGCGAGTGAGCTTCGTTCTTGCCTCCGTGAAACAGAGCTGGCAGTCTTCTTCAGAGAGGTCCTTGTGGCATTGGGCGTATCCGAAGATAGGTAGCGGCGGAGATTGAATCGAATAGAGCCCCCATTGCCGTTGAATCACCAAGAGGTTGAGATGCTCCATCACGCTCACGAAATTGGCGACGAAGTTGGCGTCAGTCGTGAGATGGGTGTCGTCGCATATCAGGTGGGCGAGGGAGGTCCGCGGGTCGGAGAGGGAAGGATTCAAGAACAAAATCCAGATTATGAGAGAGACCCATTTGAGATGACAACAAATCTGAACAGGAAAAGGCATTGAATCGAATCCAATTATTGGGTCCGAGGCTTCCGGGATTTTGTGAAGCGCTCTGTTTCATACCATAATGGCGAAACAGAGCAGGTGATGATTGTGAAACAGAGGAACAAAGCATAGAATCGATCTTTCTGGACTCTAGTTTCAAATGATAGAAGACATCGGAGATGAAAAGGATTTGCCTTGATCTCTCTCTCTCTCTCGGTATCGGGGAGATAGGAGAAGAGAGAGAGAGGGTGGGTAAATAGGGTGTGGAAATGGGGGAATTTGAACTGTGAGTTGAAAAGCATTCATGGTGACAACAATGGTGTTGATTATTTCGTGGGTATTACAGAGAGGAGGTTGAGGAAGAAGACGAATGCACTATATTTCGGTTTCGGTTTTGCTTTTGCTTTATTTAGACAAACCACCTCATTCTCAATGCACCCCATTGCAGAAGACAGAAGGCAGGCTCGCTTTTAATTATTATTTTTAATTTAACTTCCAGATGAAATTGCTTTAAGTTTTTAAATTATTTTTCTCTTATTTATTAGTGTTTGGATTATTATATTTTACAAAATGAATAAAACTTAAAACCTACCTTCAAAATGTACGCATTTGTTTGTTTTGCATTTGTATATAAAATATATACTTTCAAACAATTTATTTTAACATATTATTTGAAAAAATATTTTTGCTTATAAAATATTATAAGTAAAAAAACTCATGTACAAGGATAAAAACTATCTTTTATTTTACATAAAATATGTTATATAAAAAATACAAAGCACTAATGTCGTAGCATACCGGGGGGAGTTTTCTCGAAGAAGTCATCATCATGGGAGAATTCATTCTCTTAGAAGAGTTTTCTCGGGGAGAGGAAGTTTTCTTAGACTTCATAACGAATAACATCCTTGGGACTCATTCTCTTGGAGAGAAATCTTGCATGTTGCAATTCACTCGGTCGAGCCATCATCTCGATAAAGAACAACGAAGAACTTTCTCTCGCACAACTTTACCCCATGTTGTCCCACACAAGGTGGCTTGCCTAAAATAGGCTTTTCTTCCTCTAGGGGACCATTCCTTTATGGGATTTCTCATGAAGACCCTCTTCCAAGATTAATTCCGAGACAACGTTGTGTCTTATGGCCAAGAAAGCACTTCGTCCCTCGTGCATGCGTGTCACATATCCGAGTCACAAGGTCTATAAATACCCTAAGACCTTTCATAATGCTATTCCCCAGTTTTACGACTTCCTACAACATGTTGGGGTGTATGGGTGTAGTCTTGGAAGAGTAGCGATCCCGGCTCATACTCTCAAACCCTTATGCAATGCATGATCAATAATATCAACATGTACATATGCACATTTCATTATCAATACATGTACATGCAATTTACATGACATATTTACATCAAAACATGACAACATAATAAACCATTTATATAAAATCGGGTTTAGGGTAGAATCACTTACCTCAAACGTAACTCAAAATATCTTGATTCTTGTGCCAGCCTTTTAATTGACTCAATTCGAAACTTCAACATTCCTTGGCCATTATATTTATTTAAGAATATCAATATTATATTTTTTCCTAATTTTCTCATACTTTCCTCTATTTCTTACTATTTTTCCTTAATAAATCCAAACTAAATATTTCTCAAATATTTCTCTATAACAATTCATAAAATAACTTTCCTGATTTTGTGAGAAATTTTACTCACCTTAACTTAGCTTCTCAGGGTTCCTCAGTATGCATTCCATGACCTTGAAACGAGTGCCTTGATAATTTCTTGGCCTAGGGCATGCTTCTCAAATCCCAAATTAATTCCTAGAATTTTTGGAGATTTTTCCATATTTTTTCATATTTTTCTTCCTTTTCTTTTCTTTTCCTTTTTTCCTTTTCTTTTCTTTTCTTCTTCTCCTTTCTTCCTTCTTCTTTTCTGCCTCTTGCGCATGTTGCCTACGCCAGGCCTAGCTTCGCCGGCCATTCTTCGCTCGTCCGTCGGCCACCACCACCGGTCACGCTGGCCACAACGCAACCGCCGGTTGCCCCCTACTTGCCTTTGCTAGTTGCTGTTGCTCCGTTAGTGCGCCATCGCCTAGCCGCTGTTCGCGGCTTGCTGCTCGTGACCATGACCGCCATTGATTGCTTTCTTCATCCACCATCCATGATTGGCTGTCTATCTCACTCTCTCAATCTCTCTCTCTTGCTTCTCTCGAATTGCCCAACCCAAGCTTTGGCTCTCTCTCTCTCTCTCTCTCTCTCTCTCGCATCTCTCAACCCTCTGCTTGCTCCCATTCTCTTTTCCCTTCCTTTTTTATAGCCGAAGCCCACCACCTCAACTACTTTGGCCATCCCTTAAACTATCCCTCATTGTGTAAACATCACTCCATTACAGCCATAACATTGCAGGGTATGGCTTTCAAATTGTAGAGGCATGGCCTCCCACGCGCACACTGCCACGCCCATACATATATATATATAAATATATATTACATCATAATAATAAGAAAATTACACATTTAAACTCCAATTCCATTTCTATTTTACTTAGGTAATTCTTTAATTACAATTATACCCTATAATATCAAATTAATTTGCATTACAATACTGGAAATCCACAATTAATAACTCGAAGTTTGCTCGATAATGAAGATTTCGTCCTTGCGCCCTCACGGGACCTTTGTTTCATCTTGAAACTACTTCAAAGTTGATCCTTCCAAAAAATCAAAGCCTCTTTAGGGTTCCGTTGACTTCTTGGGAGTCCCCTATGATGATTCGATTTTTCAGCCTGAATCAAAATTGTACCGAAAACTGTCTTGATCTCAATTTATTTTAATATCATAAATTCTATCTCAGAACACTCATTAAGATCATATAATTTTTCTTAGACATTTACACTCTGAAGCATTCCCTATAGTCGATTCGGTACTGATAATTGTAAGAAATTTTACTTGAGTCTTTAATCTTTTGATAATTTCACCTATGACTCAAGTTAAAATTACTCTTAAGTCCTTTAGAAAATCTGGGATATTACACCTTTAGACCCCCTTGGATGTCCCTCATGAACATTCAGTTTTTGGCCATAATTCAAACTTATACAGAAATAATTTCCTAGTCTGATTACGTTTAGTGTCATTAACCTTGGCTCGAGATGCTCGCCAATCTCATGCCCACTTTCCTACACATCCAAGTTTCAAGACATTTTTTGCCATCAATTTAGCCATTTATCACCTCATTCCTCACTTATTTCTCGAAGAGTATTTACGAAATTTTCTTTCCTTCCTTTAACACCGGTAACACAAGGTGTTACATACCGTTTGTGGGAAACTAGCAAAAAGTCAAAACATGATCTACCTATGTGGGTTATCATCATAATAGAGGGAATAAACCCCCCAGAATCGAATCAAGTCCTCTAAAAAAACTCATGGCTTCTCCCAAAAAGCACCATTGCACAAGCTTTATGGGACCACTCTTAATCAGCCACATAACTAGTCCTCCCGAGCTCACACTTGGCAAGCCGAGGGTTAGTCCATGGGTCCTCCTAGACAACTCCCCTAGAAAAGTCCCCCTGACATCAAATCAAAGAAGATGTCCCAAGTCAAAGAAACATCATTCTAGATCATATTTCGCTCAAATCCCAACGAGAATATTGAGACCTTTAGAAGGAATAAGGCTGCATACCATTTCCCTCATGGAATACTAATAACTCAAAGGGAGTTATGATGAATTGAAAAGAAGCTATGAAGAGAACTCAAAAGTGCTCGAGGACATTTCACAACTACCTTCTCATGTGATTCCACCTGAAGGATACACGAGGAGGCGAAGACAAGAAGGTGCCTTATAGAGCCCTCTAAGTTCCCAAGATCCTTAAGTGGGAGAAAATCTTCTTTACCTATAACAATGCCCGTTAGGAAAGAAAAAAATTTCAAGGGTGGCTTGCTAGAGCAATTGCTTTCTCTAAGATTTGGATCCCTGAAGTTGCCCTTATGTTTTGGGAGACGAAATTCCATTTAGTACAATAAATGGGATGACATTGCATTGCGCCGCACACTTCTATCGATCCCATTAGACCATATTTTTCCCGAAGGGTCCATTTCTTCACACGACCAGTTAGGACGAGAGTTTTTACAAAGGATTACCCCTAACCCATTGAGGGGGTGTCTGGCATTCAACCAGCATCAACTAGCCTTCTACTATGCGCCATGCACTAACCAATTTGTCATATGAGCAGAGATACTTGAGGGGTGTAGCTTTTCCAATGAAAAAGAAAGAAGCAAAAGAAAGAGGTCTGCCAATGTAAGCTCTAGTTAGCCTAAAGCAAAGATTAAGGTTGAAAGAAATAATAAAGTGAAGTATTACACCATCACACCTCTCTCAAGATCTCTCGACGAAATGCTTTCTATTGTGGTGCATACAGGTTTAGTTTAACTCTTTCCTCCTGATAAATCTCGAGGGAAAAACCCTAACTATTTTTGCAAATTCCATAGAGGCCTTGATCATTCGACCAAGGAATATCACGCCTTGAAAAATTAGATGGAACACTTGGTTTACAAGGGCAACCTGCAACCTTGATAAGTTCATTCTCGACCATCAGTGGTTAGATCTCAACACCTAGTTGCAGTCATTGGAGAAGGTCAAGGGCACTTGAAGACATAATTTCAATGTAAAGGCTTTGTAAATAGCAGACGTAGGTGAGATATCCTAAACCGCATTAACAAAAATATCTATACATGAGATATTCATTGATCATTTTCTTGTGAAAGCATTTGCAACTACCTTTTCAAGCCTCTATACATGGCCATCTTCTCATGAGATACTTATGCATGGCTATCTTCTCAAGCATCCATGGTTATCTACTTAGGCACCTGTATATCACCTTCTTGCATGACCATGATTTCCTTCTCATTTGCCTATGGTTATCTCCTTATCCATTCATGGATTGCCTACTCGTAAAAGCACTCATGGGTCATCTTCTCATGAAACACCTATATGATCGTCTTCCCGAGCATCCATGGATAAGTGTCTATGGTCATCTTTCCATACGGTTATCTTTTCAAGCACTTATACAGTGCATTTCTCTGAAGAATTCCTAGTTGCCTCTTGGAGTATCCATAGGTATTGCCTTTGGGACACATATATGGTTATTTAATTGTAGATGTAGGCCAAACACCGAATTGCGAAAACAAAATATTCATATAGGTATCCTTTAGTTATGGACATAAGCGGGAAGTGTCAAATTGCCCAAAC
The DNA here is from genome assembly GCF_014633365.1 of Diospyros lotus. NCBI lineage: Eukaryota > Viridiplantae > Streptophyta > Magnoliopsida > Ericales > Ebenaceae > Diospyros > Diospyros lotus. Next base: position 33,423,396 of record NC_068339.1, on the reverse strand, counting down.
AAAATCTTGACACATCGATATTCTGGCATTCTAGTATTTCGGCATTTGAACACTTTTGTTGCAAACATAGGCAAGATGCATCGAACCGCTTAAAAATTCTAATATCCTTATTGCTGATGTAGGCAAGGTATGTCGAATTGTGTAAATAAAATTTTGGTATTCTAGTATTTTGATACTTTTATCTAGGACGTAGTCTATCCCGAACCACGCAAAAAAAAAAAATAAAAAAAAATCTTGGACATAGGCCAGCTCGAACTATGCAAACAAAATCGTAGACGTAGGCTTTGCCCAAACTGCGTCAACAACATTCATGCAAAGAATCATAATTGCGATCATTTGTTGAGCCAACTTGCTTATAGTAATTTAGTTTTAATGATTAATAAAAATATTTTTTTTAATATATAAATTGTAGTATTTTTAGTAATTAACAAAAAGAGTATTTTCCTTAAATATATTAATTATAATACCGAATTAGTTTTGATTAATTTATAAAATATTTTTTCATAGTATATGTATTAGCAAAAATACTATTTTTGATTAAAATTATTTTTTAGGAAATTTTAATATGCATAAAAAATATTTTTCTCAAAAATTGGACTAGAAAGTCGACCTTTAATGCCTTAAAAGTTGACTCTCAATGTGCATGAAAGTCGATCCTTGAAATCTAGAAGGTTGACTCTTTGGATGCCAGAAAGTTGACCCTTAAAGCCTTGGAGGTCAACCCTTGGTATATGGAAGGTCGACCCTTGGCCCAACAGTCAAATTTTTGACTGTTGCAAATTCAAGCAAAGGTTGACCCTTCTCCTTTGGAAGGTCGACCCTCAGCCTAACGGTAAGAAAAATGATTATTTGAAATAGTGCCTCAAAAGCCTATAAATACCCCCAATCTCATTTTTCACAGATCCAGGTGCTTCCATTACAAATCCAAAGCACTCGAAAGATCCCAATTGCTCTCAAGTTTTCATCCAAGCAATCCGAGGCTCACAAAGTAATATTGTACATCAACTGAAGAGTCACAAGGCAAGAGGAGAAAAAGATTTTCAAGTCTACTTTAAATTTCTTAGTGGTCACAAAGTTTATTTATTTTGTTTAAATATTATTGTCTTATATAATTTGTGCTTAATTGCTTATTTGTGTCCAAGTGTAGAAAAATTATTTGTAAACATTTAAATTATCATTAAAGATTCTATAGATTTGTTAGAACAGTTAAAATCTAAGTGAATCTAGTTTTTAAGATAAGCTAGGATGGAAACCTTGGTGTAGTAGTTGCCTAGAACTTGTTGTAATTTAGGTGTGTATCTAATTTCCATGGTGAGCTAGTGTGAAAATCTTAGTGAAATTGTTTTAGTGGTACATCAAGGGTGGTTAGACCTTGGGAGAGTAGACTAAGTGTGTAGAAACACCAAACCACTATAAATTGTCTTGTGTCTCATTTTATTTATTCTTATTATATCTTGTGGCTTGCATTAATTATTAATCTTAAAGATAATTTATTATATTTATCAAATATATATTCTTAAATAAAATCATTAATCAAGAATATTTATTAATATTGTGTAAAATTTTAATCACTCAATTCACCCATTTCTTGAGTAGTCATATCTTAAGGGACCAACATTATCATCATCCATATAATAGACAAATGACGAGGAGAGAGAGAGGGGGGATAAAAGGGAGACCAGCCAAAGCATCAAATGATGTAGGCCATCATCTCGTCTCATCCTTAAGACACAGAAATCGTGCAGAATTGTGACCTTCTTTGTTGGAAACAGTTGATAGTTCTAAGCAAACTATAGATCGATTTCAGCCATTGGACAATAGACATCCTCCAAGGTCTGTCGACCATTTCAGTCTCTTTGCACCAAGTTTTTGCAAATTGCATTTAGGCCCGTCATTAACTCTTAATGACCTTTTCATCATCTCATGATGAAACAGAGGCCCTCATTAACTCTTAACGGCATACCTGTCAACTCTTGATAGTTGCTCCAATTAATTTCGAACCCGATCTGTTAACTCTTAACAGTGCACCATTAACTCTTAATGACAATAATTAATTACAGCTTTATATCACTCAGTCATTAGATATGCGTGTGACCTTCTAGGTTCACTACTAAGTAGCAATCAGGATATGCCAAACTCTTTGATGTCGACCAACCATTTTATTTTACAACAGGGATCTCTCCATCTTCCTGATGTACCTTGAAAGACCATGAGTAATAACTAGCATTATGTCGTGTACTATAATCCCTCTATCGACTAACATCCCGATCGAGTGAGAGTTATGGACTAATCAAACTCACTAACTCGATAGCTATGCCAAGATCTAGTGTGGTGTGATCAAGATGACACATTGAAACTCTTTTCGACATTGTAAACACTTACCAATCAAGTGTACTCCAGCCAGAGATTCATTCAATCACAACCACCACTAATTACATAGGATGTTAACCTCACACTGGAGGTCGACAGATCCCATTAGCAATCACCTGTCTTCATATGCCATTGTACAAAGACCACATAGTGCATCTCCCACCTTGTAACTAGATGGTTCTTATCAAAGGAAAATCTTAGTCATCGACATACAAGACAACTATGTCGCCTTCAATCTAAGAACTAATAAAATAATCATAGCTTGTGATAGATCATGGACCCTCTCAGCCATATGATCTATCTGTTAATGTTGGTACCCTAATGCTAGATTTAGATAGTATCTAGCATTTATAATTATGGGACGAATAATGTAATTCTTGCAATATGTATATATATATGACAAAATGTGTTTTCATATTTGAGATCATATCTTTATTCATAACTCTCTAATCATTATATATGAATGAGTCTTTAGATTTCCTATTGAAGGTCTTATTCTTAAGTCCTAAGAATATGTGACAATTGACCTTTGTGATAAGGATATCTTAATGATATTTTTCAGTCCTTAGACTTCTCAGATTGGGACTATGATTAGTCGAGTACAGATTAGCACATGAGATGCTACCTTTGATTAGTATGTGTACCACCCCTTCTCCTAGATCTGCTCGAGAAGAGGTGCTACGGGGAATATAAAATAAACTAACTGATAAACTGCAATCTGATACCCCAAAAATAAATATCTCAATCAATTGAAATAAAACTCGGAGTCAACATCAACTGAAAACCATAAACTACATCTAAGGGAAAATTCGTAAACTGAAATGTAAAATAAACCTAAATTGATAAGACACCAACTAAAAAACTAACAACTCCCAGACATCTTTTGTCTTGAATGGCTCCACGTACACACACTACTGGACACTACTGCTAGGCCCCACATCTGGTACTCCCTCGCTAGGACTTGGAATGGTGAAGAGTACAAGGTGAGCTACAAAGCTCAGTAAGTAATAAACTGGAAAGAATAACTGAAGCTGAATTGAAAAATATCGATACTGATAAAATACTTACTGAACTTGTACTGAGAGATATAAAAATCACTAGATTGCATTTACAAGATGTAATGCATGTAATCTATAGACTAAATGTAGGTATGCAACTTTGGCACGTAGGCTCACATAACTGTAATACATAACTGACTGATCTGAGTCCTGTAAACATAAAAACTGTAAGCACATACTGTGGGCAATATACCTCTAGCTCTCTGGTCGACATCAGGCGAGCGACACACAAACTGAAACTGAAACTGGTGGGATCCCTGCGGACTAGCCGCCTGGCGTGCATAATGTAATGCTCATATACATGCTAGCACACAATATGTAGTGCTCCATAGAAAATCATGCTCAATGCTCATACCAAGATGTATGCACATAAACTTACAAAATAATGCTGATCATGTCGAATTAAATGCTAAACATGTAATCTGATCTAATATTTTGGAATATAAAGATTTACTCGTGTTTTCTCTTGAATTGCAATATTTTTTAACATTTATTTAATTATTTAATGATTTATTTATTGCAACTTGAAGACTTCCTGGGGGGGTCACCCATCATAAAATTACCCCAACCCGAGCACACTTAACTTTGGGGTTTTGAAGATAATGGAACCAAATAGGAGAAAAGATGGAATTTCGGTGTGAGTGTTATACACCCTAGACCCATTGGGATATGAATTTCACCTATCCGGATATGAGACACATGAATTGAATGGGATTGTGAGAGACATCCGGATGAGTAAGGACCCATTCAGATACAAGACACATGAAACTTTGGTTGGGTTGTGAGAGACATCCGGATGTGTAGTGCAAAGACCCATCCGGATTTGAGACACAAACATATTTGGCACATTCGGATACAACACAAGGTATTCCGATATCACTCTCGAAAAGCCTTAGACTCATCCGAATACGATGCAAAGCATCCGTATATCACTCACAGATAACTTAGACACATCCGAATACGACTCTAAGCATCCAGATACTACTCACAATCACTACTGGACATATCTGGATACAAAAATGAAGCATCCGGATACCACTGGACCATCCGGATATGAACAAAATCTATCCGGACGTCATTGACATAAATCTTTTTGAACCATTCGGATAGCCTCTAACCTATCCGGATGCTACTCACATGCTCTGAAAAATCTATTCGGATAGGAGGGAACCTATCTGGATGTTTGCAACCTGATAACCCAGAAACGAACGAACATAGAGACTGAATCTTGATTCAAACTTAATCGAAACTACACCATTCCGAATAAAATCTTGGGAAAACAAATCCCAATTGATTCCAAACAACTTATGAATGATTCAACAATAATATTGATAAGAATCGCTGGAAGCAATCATGCATGCATTAACTTGAACTCACTATAATTGTATATATATATGTATATGTATCTGAAATTGTAACTGATACAACTTGATAAACAATCTGGAATAATTGAGATTGAGTGCTAATATACTCACGTAAGAAAGGATTACAAGGAGAAGAACTTTCCTTAATCTCTCTGATCGATCGAATCGATGACTGCAACCAGAAATCTTCCTAAGCAAAGAATTGAACCCACTGTTGGCTCTTGCTCTCTGTTCTTGCGGCGTGAAAACTATGGCTATGGTCAATTATATATATATATATAGATAACCCCAAGCCCATCTTATTCCCATTATAACTTGGAGACTCGCAAAACCTTCTCCTATTTACTTTCAATTCTCACACACGCTCGGTTTCCCTCAAGAACACAAACTCTTAATAATAATTAAATTCTAATTATTATTTAAATCTCTACATACTTTCATGCCCTTGCATTTAATAAGGAAATATAATTAAATGCTATTTTCTCATCTAAAAATATTCTAAATTGCCACATTAAAATTAAATGGCAAATTCTCTTAATTAAATACCTCACTAATTAAGTAAATAATTCTAATTAAATACTGGGCCCTCTAACGAGTTGTTATAGTATGAGATGTTAATGATAAATGATGGTGAGTTGCATGCCATAATCCATGAGATGGATATAATATACGTGTGAGTAGGTGTTAATGGAACACTTATTGAATGTGACGCACGTGATGGATCACATGGCTGAGAGGATCTATGGTTTATCATAGGCTTCGATTGTGTTATTGGTTCTTTAACCGGAGGCAACACAGTTGTCTCATATGTCGGTGATAGGGATTTGCTATTATTAGAACTATTCGATTAACGGGTGGAATATGTATTGTGTGGTCCCTATGTAGTGGCATGTGGAGACAGGTGATTACTAATGGGATCCATCGACCTCCGGCATGAGGTGAACATCCTATATGATCAGTGGTGGTCTTGATTGTAGAAACCCCTGGCTCGGTACACTTGATTGGAAAGTGTTCCAATATTAAAAAGAGTTTCGATGTGTTATCCCAATTTCACCACACTGAGATGAGTTAGTGAGTTTGATCAGTCTATGACTCTTACTCAATCGGGATGATAACTGATGGAGGGATTAAAATACACAAAAATCAAAAGTCCAAATAGGTTCTATTATGAAGTAAGACTTTATTACTAGTAGGATCTCATTGACATAATACTAGTTGTCACTCAGGGTTTTTCAGGGTACATCGAGGAGATGGAGAGATCCTTGTTATAGACCAAAGGGGTTGACGTGTCTCAATTGCTACTTAATAGTGAACCTAGAAAGTCACACGTATATTTAGGTGTTATGGTTGACTAAGTGATTAAGGCTGAAACCATCATTAATAGTTAATAACATTTATTGTTAAGAGTTAATGGGCTAAGTTTAAATGATTAATAATTGAGGAGCAATCATCAAGAGTTGATGGGCATGTTGTTATGAGATAACGAGGACCTTAGTGTCATTATGAGATAGTGAAAAGTGCTATTAAGAGTTAATAGTGGGCCTAGATGCAATAAACCAAAGTTTGGAAATAAGGGCCAAAACTGTCGATAGTTTCAAAGGAACTGTCAACAGTTTCCTTTGACATGTAAGGAAACTACCGACAGTTTATGTCGAAGTTGCTAAACACTTGCACGATAGATTTATTGTTTTGTGTAATGAAAGGCGAGCCACATGGCAAGGGCAGACGAAAAGAGGACAACATGCTTCCTTCTGGTCTCCCTCTTATTCCCCAGCTTGTCCTCCATGTCGTTTGTCTGTTGTGGAGGATTTGGGCAGCTAGGGTTTATGGAGATACCTTAGGGTTTCTAGATTTGGGAATATATAAGGTTTATGTTTTGTGCTGAATGAGAAGTGACAGCTGAGCTTTGTTTTCTCACATCCTTAGGCTTGTTTCTTTGTCTCATTCTAGAGCATAAGAGCCCTCAATCATTGCTCCCAATGATTACCTCTTCCTCTCTCATTTTTGCTAGAGTAGAAACCCATCCATAGAGAGTATATGCTTTATCTTTGAGAGGCTATTTTTCATTTGACCCAAACCCATTTCGTTTCAGCCCATAATCTCCCACATTCTCTTTGTCTAGCACAAGGAGAGATTGATGGGATTTGATCATTCAACAGAGCATGGACTTGATAGGCCCTTCGTAGTTTTAGGGAATGGTTCGGTTTAACCGAAAGGAGATTCAAGAGCTATTCTTGGAGCAAGGAGTTGCTGCCACCAGTGGAGTTCAACCTCTACATTAGCCTTCAAGTGTTAAAAGGTATACCAACTAAACCCCCTATGGCATGGTTTAGTTTTTGGTTTGCATATGGACATTGAAAACAGGTCTTGTAAGGTGTTTTTTGATATTGTTTTTGTTGCTATCTTTGATATTTTCAAAAAATGTTTTTGAAAATGACTTAAACCCTTGCATTAGTGCACCTCGTAATTGTATTCCTCATCACTATCACATGCGTCACTTTCAATAAATCTTCCACTAACATCTACCCACATATCTATCATATTATTCTTATGAATTATAGCATATGACTCACTATCCTTTATCATTAGTATCTCATACTAATCAAAGATAGTAGCCCATGTGTTAGTTTGTAATTAATTAATCATAGCTCTCTTTTTAGAAATCTAAGGACTAGGAATAACCTTTAAGAAATACTTAACCTGAAAATCTTTGTCACATATTCTTAACATTTAAGAATACAACTATCATCTGGAAATCTAAGGAGTCATTCATAAGATTGATTGGAGATGTATGAATGAAGATATGACCTTAAAATAAGAAAATATATTTTTATTATATTTGCAAGATTTACATCATTAGTCCTCTAACTATAACCGCTAGATGTCATCTAAATCTAGCATTAGGGTATTAACACTAACACTTGGGTTATCTTATCACATAACGTGAAATAGAAGCTAATCTCAAGAAGATTCAAGGTATTATGGATATGCAATCCCCTTTTAACATAAGGGAAATTCAACGACTAACTAGCCATCTTGTAGCCCTCAGTCGTTTTCTCTCCAAATCTGTTAAAAAGAGCCTACCATTCTTTTAGGTACTAAAATGAGGAAGAAACTTCCAATGGGATGGTAAGTGTTGTAATACCCGGGAAGTTATTAAGAGTATAAATGATTTTCAAGGAAGGGTATAACTGGAATTAGCAAAAGAATAAGGCTATATGGCACATTAACGCAGTTTTAGACGATCAAATCAGTCGGAGGGAGTAACTCAGACCTTAGATAGCTAAATAAAATTGTACAGTATCGACAAATGATTCGAATTATGATTTTTAGTGATGAAAGAAGTGGGATCGGGAACAGTTTTCGGTACAGCTGTCGACCGGGCTGAGAAAACTGAATCGACGTAGGAAACATCCAGAAGATCAACGGAGCGCATCAAGGACTAGTATTTAATGTGTAGAACAACCCTTAAGCGATTTCGGGTTGAATCAAATGGATTTAGGGTCAATTTGACCAGCCAGGCCTAAGCGCAGTTTTTTAATTTTTCCCGAGGGAGGTCAAAACGGTAATTTTTCAAGAGTTTCGAGGGTCAAATGAGATGTACTAAACTTGTGAAACTTAGTGGTATATTTGGATTTATCAGGGGTGTTGTAAAAAGGGCAGAATTGTTATTTGAAGAAAATAGGGGTGAAAGTGCAATAAAATGAAAATTCATAGTGTGAACACAAGGGAGAATTCGGCCGCCGCACTGCCACGCACATGGCCACCGTTTCCGACGATGGGACGGCCGAGGGATGACTGGGGGAGGTTGCAACTGGCAGTAGGAAGCTTGGGGACCAAGCTTGGCCGGCGATTGGTCGAAAAATGGCTGGGTTTTGGCTATAAAAAGGCGGCCGAAACATGAAGAATTTTAGCATCGAATTGATCGATTTTGGGAAAGAATCGAAGGCAAAGGATAGAGGGCTTTTTCTCCTTGGGGTATGGGCATCGTTTCTGGAGAATTTGGGAAGCAATGGTGTGCGTTTAATGGCCGTTCGAAGCACGGTCGGAAAACCCTAGGCGGACCATCGCGAGCCACCTGCAACTGGCTGTTTGGGCCAATTTTAGGTGGCCTTTCGGCCTGAAATTGGTGCCGTTGGGATCGACTTGCAAAGGGCTTCAAGGGGGTGCCCTTATTTCGGCCATCGGAGCAACCGCCAGAGACTGGTTCAACGAGGAAGAAGGTGGCGCGTGCAGTCACGCGCCAGCCTCCACACACACCCACGCGCCAGGCACGTGAGGGCGCGTGAAATGGGCATTTTGGGTATTTCTTCTTCCAGTATTTTTAATTAATTATTTTAGGATTTATTGTGTTGAAATATTTCGAAAAATAGTTGAATAAATAATTATTTTGGAATTATCGAGGAGAAAATTGGGAGAAAATAGAGAAAATTATGAAAAATTGAGGAAAATGGATTTTAATGCTTCCTTAATTAAATATGGTGTTTAGGAAGTATTGTGGCTCGAGGTTGAGTATAAGTTCAAGCATTTGGGATTTGACATGCAAATCGAGGCGTTGCACGAGGATCGAGGCGATCTGAATACATTTGAGGTGAGTGGTTTGATTCCAGCTTTTCCTTGTCTTGGAAGTGTTTTTAGGTGCTTGTGGTGGGTTCTAGTGAGCGGTTACACCCTCCTAGACATAGATTGTTTTACAAGGCTTTTACTTAAGACCATTGTGTCGATATTTGCTACATTGCATTAACTGTTTTATTTTAAAATGTTGGTGCATGGCGTGTAAATTTTCATATCATTTGGGGTCAAGTTTAATTGCATCGTTGGGTCCGTATGGGGCGGGATGGGGTCTACTTGAGATTGGGACAATGTTAATCCAGGTGAACGGGTGTCACACTGGGGCACTCGAGGGAATAATGTTAAACCAGGTGAACGGGTGTCACGACGGTGCACTCGAGGGATTAACGTTGGACCAGGTGAACGTGGGGCATTCGAGGGATTAAGTATGTCAAGGTGATATCTCGAGTTAGACGTGTCTTGCATATTTACGTTTGTCTGAGTATGCCATGCTCGTGTGTCTCTCATGCATTGTATGAACTGTTTTTATGCCATCACTTAGATGTTTATCATCTAACTTGGGCTATGCCCCTGGAACGTTTAATGTTCTAGCCAGGAACTGCTACGAGGGCAAGGATGTGGCCGGTTGAGGGCCAATGGTGCTTAGTTTGTTAAGTCGTTGTAACGTTTGGAGGATTTAACATGCATTTCAGGTTGTAAATGAACAGTTGTATATAGCAATTTTATCATTTGATCTGTATTACGTATTTTGCTATGGAAATACAATGTAAGAACTATGGTGTTTTGGTATTAGTGTATCCGCTGCATTGTATTAAGACTCGTTTAGTTTAAGATTATTGATCTTGATAGTTAAACGGGCAAGACTGGGGTTCGCGGGGTTTTGTTTCTGCATGTGAAGATTGTTCTTGAAATACCGCGCGTGTTGAATTTTAAAAAAAAAAAGAAATCCCGGGAATACCCTTATAGTGACACGCCTGGCGAGACGGGGTGTTACAAGTGTGAGCAAGCGTTTCAGGCCCTAAACAATTATCTCTAAGAAATATCACTGCTCACCAGCACTAGAAGAAAAATCAGTTTTAGTAATGGAAAAATCCGTCACTAAAAACATAAAATCCGTCACTAAATTTTTCTGTGACGGGGTAATAAACTGTCACAAAAGGGGGGTATCACAGAATTTTAGTGATGGGGTGAGGGTAACCCGTTGCAGATCTGTGACGGGAAAGCAATTTCGTCACAGATTTGTGACGGGTATCCCGTCACAAATCTGTGACGGGGTAGTCCTGCCCGTCGTAGATCTGTGACAGGGGTACTGCCCGTCGCAGATCTGTGACGGGAATAATTCCCGTCATAGATCTGTGATGGCTGTATCACCGTCACAGATCTGTGACGGGCAATCTGCGACTGGACACCCCGTCACAAATATTCTTAAATAAAAAAAATAATATTAATTTTATTTAAAAATAATTAAATTAATACGACCAATTTGCAACAGGCTGTCCCGTCGCAGATATTTTTAAATAAAAAAAATTAATTTTGAAAAAAATATTAAAATTAATATTAATATTTTAAATCAATAATATATTTTTATGAAATTAATATTTTTTAATTTCAAAAAATATATTTTTAATTTTTAAATTTATAAAATTAAAATTTATATTAAAATATTTTAAAAATTAATATTTATTAAAATTAAAATTAAAATTAATATTTTCTTTTATAAGAATAAAAAAATTTAAAATAACAAGAATTTTTTTAAAAATTTTAAATAAAATATTAAAAATAACATTAAAAAAAATTAATATTACCCACATTCACATTAAAAATAAAACAAATTTAACATTAAAAAGAAAATTAATATTAATATTACCCACGTTTACATCATCAATGTTTACAAGATTCAACTACAATCAATCGTCATTATTATTATCATTTTCATCTTCATCATTGTCACCCTCGTCTTGATCAGCTACCGGGTCAGATCCACCTGGAACAGTCAACGGTCCAGCATCTGCAATAGATTTTTTTGTTAATCTACTTATTACTATATTCATTTCTGACTGCTATATCGTCACTTGTTCTTGCCACTATCGAAATTGCCGATTCTCAGCCCGGGATTCAAGCAACTTATCGTTTAGTTGGGTGACTCTAAGTTGATATTTTACTCTTGTGTTTAGTTTTGATGATGAAAAATTTCAAATGTATTTTTTTTCTCAATCAAAGCATATGGTTTGAAAACAAAAATCAATTTCAAAGTGCTTTGTTAAAATGATCTATGATCTTTTATATTATTTGGAGATTAGCATAAACAAGTTTTAAGATCTAAAAAGAATCTCCTTGAAATCGTTGGTCAAAACAATTCTAAGGCAAAAGACCAACTAGAACATGTTTTTGAAAGTGTGTTCATTTTAGAAAACTATCTCTTGGTAATGTTTTTGAAAGTGTGTTCATTTTAGAAAACTATCTCTTGGTATTTTGATATCTAATATCTCTTGGAAATGAAATGGTTTTGATAAATGTCCATAATGAATGGTTTTGATAAATGACTATATGAAAATCAATTTCTACTATGTGGATTATATGAATGAGAAAATGAATTTTTAGTATATAAGCTTTGAAGCAAGATATGAAAACTTATAGAAGAAATATTGAGTATGGTTGAGAGTGATTTGAAAAACTTGCTTGTTGAGAGTGATTTGTTTCAAAATATACTTTTGATAATCTCAACTTGCTTTAAAGATAATCAAAATGAGTTTTTAAAGAATCGAATAAGGATGTATTGAAAATTCAAGTTTTTCTAAAGAATAGTTGACTATCAGGATCATTCTGTTGACTATGCTTCAAAATAGTCGACTATTTTTAATGTTCTGTCGACTATTTAAGCATCTGTCGACTATTTTTAGCATCTGTCGACTATCGAGTAAAAATAGTCGACTATGCCTTTTGATCTGTCGACTATTTTTGTTCATAAGTTTCAAAAATTTCTTCATATCTCAGCATCTGTCGACTATTGGAATGTGTCTGTCGACTATTGAAATTTTGTGTTATAAAATAGTCGACTATTCATTTTGTCTGTCGACTATTTCTTGCTTTAGTTGTAAAAATAGTCAACTATATATTTCTTCTGTCGACTATTTCTTTTTGCAGAAAGCTCCAACGGCTATTTTTTCAAATCCCAACGGCTATATTTCTCTTCAACTTCGTGGGACACTTATACATACATGTCATAGATGATCAAGAGAAGGCTAATGGACGGGAACGAATTGAATTTAGCTTACATTTTACACTCGTTTCTATTTACATTCACTGTGCTTCAATTTTCTCTCTTCAAGGCTGTGATCTTAATTTGTTTACATTCATTTAAGCCTTGTATCATTTTTGAGAGACATTGTAACTAAGAGATTCATCTCTTAGATTCTCTCCAACTAGAGGGCCCATTTGAGTGGGAGGTTTTGTAATTCCTAGTCTCGGACTAGAGGACCTACTTGGTTTAAGTAGGGGGTTTTAGTGGATGGTTTGAAAAATCCTTAGTGAGGAGCTAAGGTAGTGGATTAGGCTTGGGTTAAGCTGAACCACTATAAATCATTTGTGTTCTTCTCTTGTGCTTGTGGTTTTATTTCATTTATTATTTCAAGCAATTCAATAATCCTCACTTGCATCGAATTTTCCATCAAAAGGATTTCAAAGTTTTAAATCAAGTTTTTAAAATCACCAATTCACCCCCCCTCTTGGTGTGTGCCATAGCATCTCCCGTTCTAACATAAGTCTCATTTGTTCAAACTCTTGTGACATATTTGAAGATGATTGGCGGTAGATGGATATAACAAATTAGCTTGGGAGCCCAGCCCGTATATTCGACCCTTTTTATTCCGACCACTAACAGCTTGATAGAAGAGGTTATGTTCATTAATTGTAGGCAATGAGGACTCTCCGGTACTTACGGATGATGAAGATGCCTCCACACTCATTTTGTCATATTTTTCCTATAAAATTAAAACATTCATTATAAAACACACTTACAGCGACGACCCTAGATCTGTCATCGACCCACACTTCTTCTCCTTGATTATCTTTCCTCCTGTGGGTTCTCCTGAAGAATTCAAACTCATTGGGCTCGCGATTCAATTCAGTTGCTTGTATAAGAAATTAATAAATAATATAGTAAATTTGATCAAACTAAACTTATAATTTAAATAGATTAAAAAAATATAACTTAGCATAAGTAATTACCAGCCTTCTTCGAGTCAAGGAGAATAGAATGGACCCGCTAGTGTGGAGCGACCCATCGGTCTTGGAAGCACGATTTTTTTTATTTTGTGTGGCAATTTTTTTGTTGCTTTCTTCTGCCCACTTTGCATCAAGTGCCTTACGCACGTTGGGATCCATCCACATTGCTTGGTCTTCCCCGTTTCTAATTCGATGCATATGGCTCCTAAAACTTCGTCTACCAAACTTATTCCTTGTGAGCCATATACGATCATTCTCCTCGGGTTTCTAGAAATATGTCTTCTACATTAAGTTAAGAAAAATATATATATATATAAGGATTTAAATACAAACTTATATTAATAAAGAATTATAAATTAACTTATGCTAAATTCTTTAAGCCACATCCTTCGTATTATTTCTGGCACTTCATCCCAATGAATCCACGGTTCAGTGTATCGTGCCCTCCAAATCTTTCCCAGTTTACTTGGTGGGCCACTCTTAGGGATAAAACTGTTAAACACAAAAGATATATATATATATATTCATTTGAATGTATAATATAATTGCAAGTAATAAATTCAAAATAATAAATACGATACTTACTGATTACATTGTTCATCGCAAGATAAGTGTTTTTGACCATCTCCTCGGCTGGTGCCAACCGGGTCAGTTGGAATGGGCTCAGAGTGTTATGCAGAAGCAGATGATGAATTGAGTCCTTGCGGTGTCGGCATGAATGTGTATGGGGAAGGTCTGTCTGGCATATGAGAAGTTCCCCTAACATATTGGCCACTCGGTGGTACAACATCTGGTGGGTAGAAAGTAGGTGGAACACCATAATAACCCCATGGTATCGTGGTTCCAGGATATGGAAACTGATGAGGCATGGGAGAAAAAGGTTGTGAGGGTGGTGGTGGGTATAATACCCCATATTTTTGTGAAGATGTCACGTATTTTAAGTGAGTTTAAAATACCGAAAATATATTTGAATTGGCAACGAATGACCAAATCAGTCGTAGGGAGTACCCTAGAGCTTAGATACCTAAGGTTAAAGGTATATTTTTGATGAGCGTCTCGAGGCGAGATTTATGACGCTGAAAGAAATCAAATCAGAAATGGTTTTCGGTTAAGCTAAGTTGTAGCCTAAAAAAACTGAATGATGGTAAGGGGCTTCCGAAAAATTGTATATATTGAGTAATTTTGAGTTATTAATTTTGGGATTTTAAGTATCTCGATAAATTTGATGTTTGAGGGTGTAATTGTAATTAGAAAATTATCCAAGCGAAATAAGGATGAAATTAAGAGCTTATGTGGTAAAAGATTGAAGTTGAGGACTTGAAATAAGGGCCAAAGTGTTATTTGAAAGAAGTTTGGGGTTTTAGCTTGGATTCCAAAAGTTCAATTCATTCTAGTTTTGGATTTCAAAAGCCACTCAATTATGGCTTTGAGTCTTTGGAGTCCATGGCTAAGATTTTGACAAGTGGCATAATGTGATTGGTTGGAGAAACCTATAAAAAGGCACCATGGGTTCTTCACAAATCATTCCAACCAAGTCTGAGGAGTGAAGCACTCTAAGAGGAGGAGCTTGCTCTAGACAGAGAGAAGGGAGTTCGGCAAGAAGGCGGGAAGAAAGCGGCGAAGAAGCGGCGGAGAACGAGCCTCGTCGGAGTTGAGGGTCTTCGCCGGAATTCGCCAAAATCAGTCAGCAAAAAAGCAAGGTAAGTCTGATTTTTTTTTAATAATCCTGTAGAGGGGGAAGAGAGGGTCGCGTAGGTTCAAACGGGGGTCGAATCGGAGTAAAAACGAGGGAGATATGGCCGAAATACCAAACCGAGGCGTTGCTGTCCGAAATCTACTGCCTGCGCGTGAGTTACACGCGTCGGAAAATGCCTGCACGTGAGGACGCGTGGCCCGCCTTTCCAGGGCGCGTGAGGGGCTTATTTTTCTCCAAAGTTTCTAGTTATACCCCTAATTTAATACCCTTCAACCAAAACATGTGTTTTCTATAGAAACCTAGGCCGTTTGCAGTGAAACCGTACTGTTTAAGAGGTAAACCAACAAGGTGAGACTCCTATACTCAAAATCCTATTTTTTATCCTCTTATGAGAGACTTCTATTGCATGAGACGTGTTTCATGAAGTTCTTACACATAAACGCATTTTATTCTCTTACGTGAAATCATGATGCATATATGAAATGTATTTTTCTGAAAATTATATGCTATTGGCTTTTTAACTGTTACATTTATAAAATTCTTGTGGCCATACTATTGTACCTATTTGTTGTTGGCCGAGGGCAAAAGTCGGATATCCCCCGAGAGGCGCTATGCGTGCGCCATCGAAAAAGCTCTCGTGGGGGAAGACCGTGAGCCTAAGGAACAACTAATGCGGTGCTTGCATGAGTGCTATGAGGTCGGGCCGAAGTGACATGGTTAGGGACCTCCCGAGAGGCGCTATGCGTGCGCCATTGAGAAAGCTCTCGTTGGAGGAGGCTGACGTGTTCACGAGGCACTTCAGAGTAGTTCTCATTGTCTTCTCATACATTTTATACCTGATCATGCATCGATATAAACTGTTTTTTGGAGTTTCTCACTAGAAGATTCATCTTCTAATTGGACTATGTCCCTAGAATATTCAAACGTTCCAGATTCGACGAGCGGCTCTTAGGGAAAGGAGGTAGCTAAAGAATAAGTTTAATTTGCTGTCTATAGCATGTTTAGAATATTTTCATTTATATGCGAACCTATGTATGTCTTGGATATGTTTAAGACGTTCAGTTATATCTTGCGAGAGATGATGTCCATGTAATTCATTTTGTAAACGTCTCGAACAATTTTATGATAAATAAAGTATTATGGTTGTGAACCATATCAGGTTCGATCTAGCTTCAACATTAGAGATTTTAACACCTGTCTTAGCTATTTAATATTGTGTTTGTTAAGCTGAGAAGGTGAAAATTAGGTTTTTTGGGAATTTGTGTGATGTATGGCAGCGATTGTGATATGAAAACTTTTTATATTCCTGAAATCCTAAGTTATAACACGCTCAAGAAAATTGGGGTGTTACAGTTAGTATCAGAGCAAACCTAAGGAAAAGTTCGCATGTGGCTAGATGAGTAAAGCCACCGTAAGTTTTGGGAATTAGGTTAGGATTTTTTGAAATATTTAGTGGCATACTCTTGTTGCTTATTCAAATTGAATTATGCTATGTCGTGATGATTTAATAGATCGCCCTGTCTTCTTGCCAGATGGTGAATACAAGAAGGAACAGGCGCGAGAGAGGCAATGGCGAAGAAAGCAACACCAACCATACCCAGGAGGTGGTGTGGAAGGTCAAAGAGATGCACGAGCTGACCTCGGTGAAGGCCGGATTGATAGGATCGAGAGAATCCTAGAAGGCATGGCTGGGCGAATTTTGGAGTTGCAGCCCGAGCAAAGAAGAGTAGATTCCTTGGAAAGGTATCTATGACAAAACCCGCCAGTGTTTCGAGGAAAACCGGCAGATGACCCTACAATTAGTGAATACTGGTTGGACCAGACCGAGAAGATCCTACAAAGATTAAGAATCCTGAATAAGGACAAGGTCGAGTGTGCGACCTATATGCTAGAAGAGGAAGCTGCTCAATGGTGGAGGTCTGTGCAGCGAGCGATACCTAACCGGACAAGATCTCAAGGGTCAGCAACAGACGTAGAATTGGGGGAGGCACCCCAGATGTCGTGGGAACGGTTTAAGGAACTGTTCAACGGGAAATTCTTTCCCACTTGCTAGAAGTTGGCTAGAGCTCGAGAGTTTATGAACTTACGCCAAGGGCCAAATATGTCTGTGGCTCAATATGAGGCTGAATTTTTGCGGTTAATCAAGTATATGCCGCTGTATGGGATGGACGATGTGGAGAAGGGACGAAAATTCCTACAAGGCTTGCGAATTGAATTTCAACAGCTGATGAGCCTGGTCCATGTGGAGTCTTATGCAGACATAGTTTTCAAGGCTATGACCGCCGAGGAGAATATGATGCGGGTGGCAGAACTAAAGGCCACGACGATTCAAGCTGGAGGACAATCAGAGAAATCCCACTCGACTATGGGACCTCGGGATGGGAAGATCGTAAAAAAGGGCAAGGTGTGCTTTAAATGCAAGAAGAGGCACTCGGGCAAGAGGTGCGATGGCCAAAGTATTGTCTGTTACACCTGTGGACAACCCGGGTATACTTTCAGAAATTGCTCGAAGGGAATGGTCCAAGAAGGTAAAGCTATAGCAGCAACACCAGTAAGCGTGATCTGCTACAATTGTAACCAGCACGGGCACATCTCGAGGAATTTCCCGAAGAAGAAAGAGCAGCTGCTAAAGATTGAGGATGGAAAATGGACCAGACAGGGCCGAGTCTATAACTTGACCAAGGAGGACGTAGAGGCGAATCCTACAGTTATCCAAGGTACTCTCTTCATTTTGGATACTCCTATGCATACATTGATAGATCCAGGGTCTACTCATTCTTTTATATCGCATGCTTTGGCTGGGAGTTTGAGAGTAGAAACCGAGTCTATGGGGTGTCTTATGGTGATTTCGACACCTATGGGAAAAAGTATGAAGTCCTCAGAAATGGTGAGGGGATGTGAAATTAACCTGAGTAATGTTTGGTTCCAGGCTGATCTGATTCTGTTAAAAGTGTATGACTTCGACATAATCTTGGGGATGGACTTCTTATCCAAGTACGACGCCAATATAGATTGTCATAGGAAGATAATGACCATAAGAAAACCCGAGGGAAGGTGGGTTAAATTTCGAGGACAAGGCGACCTCGAGGTCATAAAGATGATTTCGGCAATGAAAGCAGCAAAGCTGTTGAGTCGAGGAGCTCATGGATTCATAGCTTATGCTCAGTTAGAAGAAAGAGAGGTACCGAAACTCAATGAGGTGCGAGTAGTACGAGAATATGATGACGAGTTTCCAGAAGAGTTACTGGGACTACCTCCACCTCGGGAAATTGAGTTCTCAATTGAGTTAGTGCCAGGAACCCAGCCAATATCAATTTCGCCATACCGAATGGCTCCGGCGGAGATGAAAGAATTAAAGAGTCAGCTACAGGAGTTGACTGATAAGGGGTTCATTAGGCCAAGCACGTCGCCATGGGGCGCACCAATACTATTTGTGAAGAAGAAAGACGGGAGTCTAAGGATGTGCATTGACTACCGTCAGCTAAATAAGGCCACAGTAAAGAACAAGTATCCACTTTCAAGGATAGACGAGTTGTTTGATCAACTACAAGGAGCGAAGGTGTTCTCAAAGATTGATTTGAGATCCGAATATTATCAGTTAAGAATTAAACCAGATGATGTTCCGAAGACGGCATTTCGGTCGAGGTATGGCCATTTTGAGTACTTTGTAATGCCATTCGGATTAACTAACGCTCCAACAGCATTTATGGATCTTATGAATAGGGTATTCAAGCCCTATCTGGATCGGTTTGTGATCGTCTTCATAGATGATATATTGGTGTATTCTTCGAATGAAAGTGACCACGAGGAGCACTTGAGAATAGTGCTAGGAACCCTTAGGAAACACCAATTGCACGCTAAGTTCTCAAAGTGCGAGTTCTGGCTATCCCAAGTGGCGTTTCTTGGGCATGTGATCTCAGCCGAAGGAATCTCAGTGGATCCAGCCAAGATTGAGGCTGTTCGAGGATGGAAGCAGCCGACATGTGTGACCGAAGTACGAAGCTTTTTGGGATTGGCAGGTTACTATCGAAGATTCGTGGAAGGGTTTTCGAAGATAGCTGCACCTATGACAAAGCTCATACGGAAGGAAGTCAAGTTCGAATGGACTGCAAAGTGTGAGGAAAGCTTTCAAGAGCTCAAGGATAGACTGACCTCAGCACCTGTGCTGGCAATGCCTAGTGGGCCTGGTGGATATGTTGTATACACCGATGCCTCGAAGGTGGGTTTGGGTTGTGTATTGATGCAGCATGGTCAGGTGATCGCATATGGATCATGCCAATTAAAGAGACACGAAGTGAACTACCCAACACATGACTTGGAGCTGGCAGCGGTGGTATATGCTCTGAAGCTATGGAGGCACTACCTATATGGAGAAACGTTCGATGTATTCATAGACCACAAAAGTCTAAGGTATGTGTTCTCGCAGAAAGAGTTGAACATGAGGTAGCGACGCTGAATGGAGTTCCTGAAGGACTACGACTGCACCATCTTGTATCACCCGGGGCGTGCCAATGTGGTAGCTGATGCTTTAAGTAGGACTGTACCTACTGTTATGGCCGGGTTGATGGCCCAGGAGTGGCTGTTGATTGAGGCTTTTAGCCTGATGACGGTGAGTGTAGTACCGAAGGGATCTTCTGTCCTAGTAGCTGGCCTGGCAGTTCGATTGGATCTGGAGACCGAAATACGGGAGGCTAGTGGGAGTGACCGGCGTATACGTCTATGGGTAGATGAGCAAAGCTAGCCCAAGAGTTAAGATTTTGAGATGCGAAATGGCATTCTCAGGTTTTGGGGTAGAGTGTACGTGCCAAACCTTCGGGAGTTGAGGCAAAAAATTTTGGATGAAGCCCACAGAGCTAAGTATACCGTGCACTCGGGATCCACGAAGATGTATCGAGATCTTCGGGAAATCTATTGGTGACCTGGGATGAAGGCCAGCGTGGCTAGGAGGGTGGCACAATGTGATATATGCCAAAGGGTAAAGATTGAGCATCAGAAACCCGCAGGGTTGATGAGACCTTTGGAAGTTCCTGAGTGGAAATGGGAACATATCACGATGGGTTTCATAACAGGATTTCCAAAGAGTCGAAGGGGCTGTGATGCCATTTGGGTGGTGGTAGACAGGTTGACAAAGTCAGCGCATTTCCTGCCTACGAGGATGGATTAACCGGTATAAAAATTTGCAGAGCAGTACATGAAGGAAATCGTACGACTCCACGGTGCGCCGGTAAGTATAGTTTCAGATCGGGACCCGAGGTTCACCTTGAGATTTTGGGAGAGTTTGCAGGAATGCATGGGAACCCAGCTGAAATTGAGTACGGCTTATCACCCCCAGACTGACGGGAAATCGGAGAGGACAATTCAAACTCTTGAAGATATGTTGAGATCCTGTGCCCTTGATTTTGGAGGAAATTGGGAGGAGCATCTGCCATTGGTAGAATTCGCGTACAACAATAGTTACCACGACAGCATCGGGATGGCTCCTTATGAGGCTTTGTATGGAAGAAAGTGTCGATCGTCCATCTGTTGGACCGAAGTAGGGGAACGACAGATGTTAGGGCCCGAACTTGTGCAGCAGACTACCGATAAGATTCGAATAATCCAAGAGAGGATCCGAGCTGCACAAAGCCGATAAAAATCCTATGCTGATCAAAGAAGAAGGGATCTAGAGTTCGAGGTCGGGGATCTAGTGTATCTCAAGGTATCACCCTAGCATTTGGTGACGCGTGGAAGCGGTAAAGGAAAGCTGAAGCCAAGGTATATAGGACCATATCTGATTGTGGAAAGAGTCGGACCTTTGGCCTATCGATTGGAGCTTCCGCCTAGTTTGTCCGGGATTCATAATGTGTTCCATGTCTCCCAACTTCGAAGGCATGTGTCAGATCCAACTCTCAGAGTTCGGGTGGAGACAATTGAGCTAAGGAATGACTTGACCTACCCGGAGTCACCTGGAGCAATTTTAGATCGCCGAACTCAAGTGTTGAGAAATAAAGAGATACCGTTAGTGAAGGTTCAGTGGGGAAAGCACTCGGATGACAAGGCAACGTGGGAACTTGAGGAAACAATTAGGAAGAAATATCCTCATCTGTTCGAGGAAATGGGAATAGAGTAGGGAATTTTTATATTTTCTTCCAGAAATTGTATGCAATAATTAGTTAACCTTCAATAATGTTGAGTATGTTTCAAATTTCGAGGACAAAATTCTTTTAAGGAGGGGAGAATATAATACCCCATATTTTTGTGAAGATGTCACGTATTTTAAGTGAGTTTAAAATACTGAAAATATGTTTGAATTGGCAACGAATGACCAAATCAGTCGTAGGGAGTACCCTAGAGCTTAGATACCTAAGGTTAAAGGTATATTTTTGATGAGCGTCTCGAGGCGAGATTTATGACGCTGAAAGAAATCAAATCAGAAATGGTTTTCGGTTAAGCTAAGTTGTAGCCTAAAAAGACCGAATGATGGTAAGGGGCTTCCTAAAAATTGTATATATTGAGTAATTTTGAGTTATTAATTTTGGGATTTTAAGTATCTCGATAAATTTGATGTTTGAGGGTGTAATTGTAATTAAAAAATTATTCAAACGAAATAAGGATGAAATTAAGAGCTTATGTGGTAAAAGATTGAAGTTGAGGACTTGAAATAAGGGCCAAAGTGTTATTTGAAAGAAGTTTGAGGTTTTAGCTTGGATTCCAAAAGTTCAATTCATTCTAGTTTTGGATTTCAAAAGCCACTCAATTATGGCTTTGAGTCTTTGGAGTCCATGGCTAAGATTTTGACAAGTGACATAATGTGATTGGTTGGAGAAACCTATAAAAAGGCACCATGGTTTGAGGAGTGAAGCACTCTAAGAGGAGGAGCTTTCTCTAGAGAGAGAGAAGGGAGTTCGGCAAGAAGGCGGGAAGAAAGCGGCGAAGAAGCGACGGAGAACGAGTCTCGTCGGAGTTGAGGGTCTTCGCCAGAATTTGCCAAAATTAGTCAGCAAAAAAGCGAGGTAAGTCCATTTTTTTTATAATCCTGTAGAGGGGGAAGAGAGGGTCGCGTAGGTTCAAACGGGGGTCGAATCGGAGTTAAAACGGGGGAGATATGGCCGAAATACCAAACCGAGGCGTTGTTGTCCGAAATCTGCTGCTTGCGCGTGAGGGCGCGTGGCCCGCCTTTCTAGGGCGCGTGAGGGGCTTATTTTTCTCCAAATTTTTTAGTTATACCCCTAATTTAATACCCTTCAACCTTATATAAAAATATTTGAGTTTAGGTTTACCAAAACATGTGTTTTCTATAGAAACCTAGGCTGTTTGCTATGAAACCGTACCGTTTAAGAGATAAACCAACAAGGTGAGACTCCTATACTCCAAATCCTATTTTTTATCCTCTTATGAGAGACTTCTATTGCATGATACGTGTTTCATGAAGTTCTTACACATAAACGCATGTTATTCTCTTACGTGAAATCATGATGCATATATGAAATGTATTTTTCTGAAAATTATATGCTATTGGCTTTTTAACTGTTGCATTTATAAAATTCGTGTGGCCATACTATTGTACCTATTTGTTGTTGGCCGAGGGCAAAAGTCGGATATCCCCCGAGAGGCGCTATGCGTGTGCCATCGAGAAAGCTCTCGTGGGGAAGACCGTGAGCCTAAGGAACAACTAATGCGGTGCTTGCATGAGTGCTATGAGGTCGGGCCGAAGTGACATGGTTAGGGACCTCCCGAGATGCGCTATACGTGCGCCATTGAGAAAGCTCTCGTTGGAGGAGGCTGACGTGTTCACGAGGCACTTCGGAGTAGTTCTCGTTGTCTTCTCATACATTACGTGCGCCATTGAGAAAGCTCTCGTTGGAGGAGGCTGACGTGTTCACGAGGCACTTCGGAGTAGTTCTCGTTGTCTTCTCATACATTTTGTACCTGATCATGCATCGATATAAACTGTTTTTTGGAGTTTCTCACTAGAAGATTCATCTTCTAATTGGATTATGTCCCTGGAATATTCAAACATTCCAGGTTCGACGAACGGCTCTAAGGGAAAGAAGGTAGCTAAAGAATAAGTTTAATTTGCTGTCTATAGCATGTTTAGAATATTTTCATTTATATGCGAACCTATGTATGTCTTGGATATGTTTAAGACGTTCAGTTATATCTTGCGAGAGATGATGTCCATGTAATTCATTTTGTAAACGTCTTGAACAATTTTATGATAAATAAAGTATTATGGTTGTGAACCATATCAGGTTCGATCTAGCTTCAACATTAGAGATTTTAACACCTGTCTTAGCTATTTAATATTGTGTTTGTTAAGCTGAGAAGGTGAAAATTAGATTTTTTGGGAATTTGTGTGATGTATGGCAGCGATTGTGATATGAAAACTTTTTATATTCCCGAAATCCTAAGTTATAACACGCTGAAGAAAATTGGGGTGTTACAGTGGGGGTGGTGATTGGAGATTGAATTGTGTGGAATAGACAACAGGTGTGGAGTCAGGAGAAGAATATTGCAAACCAGAATTGGCATCTGGCGAAGGTGTGGTCCTATAAGATGTTCTACTTCTACCTCTTCCCCTACCCGAAGGTGTTGAATGTTCTGACATCTATTTTGACAATTATATATATATGAAAAACAAAATTACATTAACATCAAGGTTATCATACTAAAAGTACAGGTACACAAATTATTAATATTCATATTTTAAAAATACAAAGGTTATTAATTAGCATGCACAAAAAAAAAAAACTATCAGTCATCTTCTTCTATATATTCATCAATGTCTTCCTGGTCACTATCTCTGTCATCAGATAATATATCTTTCTCGTCTTTTTCTGAAATAGATTCTTCATCCACATCATTTTCTTCTTCCTCAACGATATTGGAGACATCAACTTCCTCTACTAGCCCATTATCATATTGTAAAGTGCCTTCGAGGTCAATATTTACATCAATTATAGGCCGTTG
This sequence comes from Diospyros lotus, assembly GCF_014633365.1. Lineage (NCBI taxonomy): Eukaryota > Viridiplantae > Streptophyta > Magnoliopsida > Ericales > Ebenaceae > Diospyros > Diospyros lotus. The sequence continues at coordinate 33,399,163 of NC_068339.1, read as the reverse complement.
CAATATTTCATCCTCTTGAAAAGGCTCTTCAATGTTAGCTTCAGGAGAATTTATTGTACCTCGTGCATTTGTTTTAATTACAACCATCCAATCATTTTTTTCACGACAGCAATTAGGGTAAGGCGCATAATACACTTGTTCAGCTTGTTGGGCAAATATGAATGAATCATATTTCCTATATCTTCTTGATGATCGAATGTCTACAATTCCATATTTATCATGAATTTTAGTTCCTCGTGGACTTGGATCATACCATTAACATTTGAACAAAATCACTCTTTTTATTGGTAAGCCTGCATATTCTAACTCAAGTATGTTTATAAGTTTTCCATAATAATTCATATGTGAAGCTTCACCTCCTGACGCAGACACGCAAACACCATAGTTTTCTATCGACCTACTCTGACTCCATTCAATAGTATGAAATTTGTATTCATTGACGAAATACATTGGCCAATATTTCACGTTGGGAGTTGGCCCCCACCCTATGCTCTGAATTAGTGGGTCTGTAATAACTTCGCCACTTAATTTCACCTAACCAAATATTTCCATCACTTTATGTATACATAATTAATATTAAATTAAGAAATATCCTAAACTTTACAAACTTACATGATTATGGAACCAAACACAAAAATGCTCCTCGATTTGTTTGTCTAATTCTTTGTCACTGATTACTGGCGATAATTCATGTAACATGTTTGTGTACATGCTGAAACATTAAAATATATATATCAACATAATATGAAAAAATTATTAATATGAACTCATAAATATATTAATATAATTAAGTTTGGATTCTTACTCAATATAAGGTTCGACCTCTGGCGTATTTAGCAAGACATACAACTTTGCTGTTTGGAACTCATTCACATCCAACCATCTTTTTTTCATTGGACCAGCCGCACAACCCGGATAATTGAAGATAGAAATTTGTGAATGCGAAGATTCTCCCCCGTCATCATTTCGAGGGGCTCTCGTCCTCCTTGATTGAATATTTGATTCAAAATAATATGAACCAAATGTGGTCGTCTCCTCAATTAAATATGCCTCACAGATAGATCCTTCTATGCGAGCCTTATTCCGGACTTTCTTTAAAGTATCGAGGAACCTAAATCATTTTAAAGTTGTCTTAATTTATGAAAAAAAAACATAATAAACTATACGGCAAAATCAATAAATTATATGAATATAAAATTATTATTATCGTTCAAATGGATACATCCATCTGTATTGGATTGGCCCTCTGACCTTTGCTTCGTAAGCTAAATGTACTGGGAGATGTTCCATTGAGTTAAACCATCCAGACAGAAATACACGCTCTATTTTGCATAGAATGATTTGGATGTTCTGTTCCATAACTTCCAAATGTTCAATTCTTAACGTTGTTGAGCATATTTCTTTGAAAAACTGGCATAACTCAATTATTGGACTCCAAATTCGATCTGGTAATCCTGAAAATGCCGTTGGAAGTAATCGCTCCATAAGAACATGACAATCATGACTCTTCAAGCCAAACAATTTTTCGTTCTTCATATCAACACATCTGCCCAATCTAGATGCATACTCGTCACAGAGTTTAAGTTATTTTATCCATTTCAAAATACTTAACTTTTTTTCTCTCGTGAAAGTATATTGAGCTTTAGGTTTCCAATATTTACCCCCACCATGTTCTACTAATTCCAACTCCTTCCGCCTGCAATATTCTTTCAGGTCCATTCTAGCTTTGCTATTATCTTTAGTTTTACTTTTCACATCCATGATTATATTGAAAAGATTATCAAAAATATTCTTCAAGATGTGCATGACATCTAAGTTCTGTCGGATAAGATTATCTTTCCAATATGGCAAGTCCCAAAAAATACTTCTTTTTGTCCAATTGTGTTGCACACCATATCCGATCATAACACAATTTTGTTGTTCTAAGATAGACGGGACATTAAATACTCTACCAAATACGTTTTCTCCACTTAAACGAGGAGGTGGACAAGAATTATCAACTTTATTTTTTCGAAATGCAGTTATATTCCTCCGAAAAGGGTGATCCATTAGCAAAAATTGTCGGTGACAATCAAAAAATGATGTTTTCCCACTGTACTTGAGATTAAAAGCTTTTGTGTTTTCCATACAATACGGGCATGCTAATCTACCTGATGTCATCCAACCAGATAACATTCCATATGCAGGAAAATCATTGATAGTCCACAACAGAGTTGCTTTCATCATAAAATTTTGTTTTATGGATATGTCATAAGTTAACACTCCTTCGTGCCAAAACAATTTCAGTTCATCAATTAAAGGCTATAAAAATACGTCTATCTTACTTTTGGGATTTGAAGGACTCGAAATAATAACCGTTAAAAACATAAACTCTCTTTTCAAACATAATCTAAGAGGAAAATTATATGGGATCACAATTACTGGCCAACAAGAGTACGGGCGACTCGATTGACCATATGAGGTGAACCCATCAGCACACAATCCAAGCCTTACATTTCTAGGATTAGTAGAGAAGTCAGGATGTGTCCGATCAAAATATTTCCATGCTTCACTGTCAGACGGGTGAGACAATACCCCAAACTCTCTCTGATTTTCATAGTGCCATCTCATGTTCGAAGCAGTAATGGTTGAAGTATAAATTCTTTGCAATCTTGGTATGGGGGGAAAATACCACATTCTCTTAAAAGGAATTTCTTTAAATTTTCCTGTGCCACTTCTTGCAGATTTAAAACGAGGATGACTGAAAAACTTACAACTCGTCTCAAATTAATCATCCTTATAATATAACATACAACTATTTGGACAACAATCGATCTTCTGACAACCAAGTCCATGCTTAGAAACCAACTTTTTAGTATGATAAAATTCATCGGGCACACAATTACCAGTTGGCATTGTATGTTGCATAACGCGACCCTCTACAGGATTATAAAAAAAAATTAGACTTACCTCGCTTTTTTGCTGACTGATTTTGGAGAACTCTGGCAAAGGCTCGTAACTCCGATGAGGCTCGTTCTCCCTGGCTTCTCCTTCGATTCCTTCCCGCCTTCTTCCCGAACTTCTTACTCTCTCTCTAGAGCAAGCTCCTCCTCTTAGAGTGCCTCAACTCTCAAGCTTGCTTGGAATGATTTGAGAACAACCCATGGTGCCTATTTATAAATTTCTTCAACTAATCACATTATGCCACTTGTCACAATCTTAGCCATGGACTCCAAAGACTCAAGCCTAAAATTGAATGGCTTTTGAAATCCCAAGCTAGAATGAATTTAACTTTTGAAATCCAAGCTAACACCCCAAACTTCTTTCAAATAACACTTTGGCCCTTATTTCAAGTCCTCAACTTTAATATTTTACCACATGAGCTCTTAATTTTATCCTTATTTCATTTGGATAATTTTCTAATTACAATTACACCCTAAAACATCAAATTTATCGAGATACTTAAAATCTCAAAATTAATAAATCAAAATTACTCGATATGTACGATTTCCCGAAGCCCCTTACCAGCATTCGGCTATTTTAGGCTATAACTTAACTTAACCGAAAAACCATCTCTGATTTAATTTCTTTCAGCATCATAAATCTCGCCTCGGGATGCTCGTAAAAAATATACTTTTATCCTCAAGTATCTAAGATCTAGGGCACTCCCTGCAACTAATTTGGTCACTCGTTGACATTTTAAATATATTTTTTGGTATTTTAAACTCACTTAAAATACGTGGCATCTTCACGGAAATATGGGGTATTATATTCTCCCCCCTTAAAATAATTCCATCCTCGAAATTTGAAACATACTCAACATTCAAAATATAAAATTGTATAATTTTTTTTACACATTTAATGCAAAATAAAAAAAAATGGACAAGTCCGATCGAACTCTTCTTCAGACGAAGATCAAAACAACTGAAGAGTCTTGATGATGAATAGTTCGATGAATAGTAAGCCACTTACGTTTCATCTCCTTCCTCCACCTTATTAAGAAATTTGTTTTCTGGGAGCTTTGTAAAACTGTTTCTAAACCATCGATGTCACTCCTCGGTCTCGTCATCTTCGTCCTTTGATTACTTCCTCAAGGATGTCACCATCGATCTCTAATTCCTCTTTGCGTTGATCGACTATTCGGGCTCTTTCTCTTCCAGGGTTTGGTTTTAATGTTCCGATTCCCCGTGGGTTTAATCGCGGTTAACCCACGTGGTTTTTATTTTACTTTTGTTTTTACTTCAGTCAATGTGGTCTTTATAAAGCTACGTGGCATGCCACCTGTGTCGCCTGGGGATTCGATTTAGAGAGCTATCCAAAATTGCAACTAATTTCATAAAATTGATACTTTTTGCCAAAATTGAAATGATTGGATATAATCGCAAAAACTTGAAAACGTTTGGTGTTTTGGTGCTAATTGCCTTATTTTTTATGTTTATTTGGATAATATGATGATTAGGGTGCTTAAGGTGAAGTAACTTGTGTGAATTTTGAGGTTGGCACACAAATCGAGGCAATGCACGTTATTTGAGGTGTTCAAAATTTGTCAAAGGTAAGTGGTCCTACCCCGTAAATGGTTTTTCCAAAACCCGATTTTATGTGAACGATTCTATTATGTTGACATGCCTTGATATACTATGCATCATGTAGATTACATTTACATGTATTAATGATAAAATGTATGTATATTCACAATGATATTATTGATTTCAGGCTGGCATCGCTGCACCCATTTACCTCGGCATGGTATAGGAAGCCGTAGAAATTGGTGGTAGCATTAAGGTGCGGTTGGCTCAAATGAGAATGCGGACCGGCACCGCTGCACCCATTTACTTCGACGTGGATAGGAAGCTATAGAAATAAGGGGAAGCATTAAGGTGCATTCAATTCAATGGGAATGTGGGCTGGTACCGTTGCACCCACTTACCTCGGCATGGATAGGAAGTCGTAGAAATGGGGGTTAGCATTAAGGTGCGGTTGATTCATGGAAGGAAATGAAGACGTTTTGCATATTGCATTCATGCACAAAAATATGATTTTGTACCCTTACTTAGATGATTCATCATTTAACTTGGGCTTTGCCCCTGGAATATTCAAACGTTTCAGATGGAGATTATAGCATAAATTAGGATTAATGAGGCAGGAAATGGGACTTAGCAAAGTGCATGATGAATTGAATGTGAATTGAATGTACGTTATGTAGCCCATGTATTTAAGTTCTACTACTTTGAATTCTGAACGTTTTAAGGAATGATGATGTTAGAACTGATTTATGATTAATATTAAAGTTTAGGTTCGATTCTAGCTTTTGCATTTGATGTATATGATGATTCGCTTTTGAGATGGATGTATGAAAATTTTAGGATAGATATGAGGAATGATATGGTTTAGCATTAGTTTGAAAGAAAAAAAATTTATTATCTCAGAATTGTCCCAAATTATAACACGCCAGAGAAAGTGGGGTGTTACATAATAGATATGGGCTGGCCCATTTATCTTAGTCCAACTAGGAATTTAATTAAATAGGTTTATCCTAATCCAACTAGAAACTTAATTAAGTGGCCCAAATCCAATTATAAGTTTAAATAAAATATTGGGTCCAAATGTAATTTAGCCCAAATATATTGTATTTCCTAGTTGTCATTTTAGGAAGGTATTTCCTTTATGATGACCTCTCGTCATATCGATGTCATTTCGTCTATTTGTTCTTTTTTGTGAGAACTTACGACGGCACAATTGTTAGGAACTGCGATAGTGCAGCCTTCGATGCCTTCTGATTTTGATTCGCAGAGACACAAACATGATCTCCTCCAAGTAAGTCCACATGATTGATTCTTCCACAAATTCCTTGGTCGTGCTAGTAACCCTAGATGCGTTTTGAGAGAGACGAAATTTTCTTCCTTGGTTTTCAACATCTTAAGCGGCACATAAATAGAGTTTAAGAACCCTAAATACGTTATAGAAAACCCTAAACACTTTAGGCCTGACCCTTAATCACATTGGGCCGCCTTTCTGTGTTCTTTTTAATTGTGGAATGGGCTCGATCTATGTGTGTGACCCCTTAGGTCCACCATTAAACTAGATGTAGGGCTAACTCTATTTGGGCTATATCAAGGGCTAACTCATTGGTTTAATTAAACTCATCTCATGGTCTTATTAATTAAACTCTTTAATTAATAGTTTTTAGAATTAGTGAAATTAATTCTAAAACCCTACATATCATGGTTAACGTCTAGGAACATACCATGAATACCTAGCCAATGATGAAATGAACGCGGATCTTTTCAATTGCAATTACCATGCAGTAAAATTATTTCATCGATTTATATCCCGATTGAATTTAGGGTATGGTTTTATGACGAAACTCTAATCGTTCAATAACTATGCATCCATTCCAGATTTATGACTTGATAGGTGAAATTAAAACACCTTTTGATTTCTACCTCACCTTGGCCAAGGATTTCCACAGTCATGAAATCATCAGAATACATAGAACATCTCTCATGTTGACGATAAGTGATGAATTCTATTTTTGACATTTACAAGCCTTCATATGTGACATAGTCACACCCAGTGACTGTCAATGACTTCATTAGAATCCAAAAAAGTACCAAGGCATAACCAGCCAAATGTAAGACTACCATGATGTTTCAAGTTTAAGGATCAATCTGCATAATTGCAACATAAGAATTCCAATTTGACATTAAACAATAACCATTAGGAATTCTGTAACGGGTTAGTTCAATGTACTTATTCTTATAATAAGCACCCACATATATGCACTAGTGTCCTCACACCAATGTCCATGAAACAAGGCATTCTCTTGATTGAGCATGTATCATATGTGTTACCTATCTGAGTTATTAGTGTTCATTCCTAATAACTCTATAACTAGGAACATTTAAGACCAGGGCTTATAAGGAATATGTTTCATGATCTCCATCCCTATGCACGACTATATTCCATGAGCTTATTTGATCTATGGACTTTATTAAGTATAGATCGCAATAAATAATGATGACATATATCAATGACAAATAAACATAATGCCTTGCAATAATAATTGATTGAAGATAAAGAATTTCAATGAAAAATATGATCAATTACATAAAATATAGTTGGCTTGTGGGGCATAACGCTAGAGAAAGTGGGGTGTTACATAATGGATATGGGCTGGCCCATTTATCCTAGTCTAACTAGGAACTTAATTAAATGGGTTTATCCTAGTCTAACTAGAAACTTAATTAAGTGGCCCAAATTCAATTATAATTAGTTTAAATAAAATATTTGGTCCAAATACAATTTAGCCCAAATTTAATATTTGGCCCAAATCCAATTGAAGCCCAAATATATTTTATTTCTTATTTGTCATTTTAGGAAACTCTTTCCTTTATGACGACCTCTCGTCATATCGACGTCATTACTTCTATTTGTTCTTTTTTTTGTGAGAACCTACGACAGCACAACTTCTTGCCGAAGTGTCCTACTTAATCATACGTCATCTCTCCTGGTTTAAGCCAGAGACTATACCTATTGCATATGACTCATTAAACTTTCGAATATGTTGGCAATGTGTCAGTATGAACACATAAGACAAGATTGGTCTCTAGCAAGGCGTCATCACACACGACCTTTTTGCCCTTTAACAAGAAACGTTTTGCAATCTAAAGATACAAACACAAGAATAAATATTAATTTAAGCCCAAATATATTTTATTTCCTATTTGTCATTTTAGGGAACTCTTTCCTTTATTATGACCCCTCGTCATATCGACATCATTACGTCAAACATATAGGTATATACAATACATACCTACTATTACTACTGCATCATTTTCTATACAAATGCATTTTGTTTATGTGGTTTGATACATGCATCTATGTCTGTGGTTACAATGAGTTAGCTTCCAATAAGTATTGTCTTCACTTAAGTGATTTTCTTGTAGATTTGCGGCTTTTGGCTCACAATCATGAGTAATCTGCTTCGAACTCTTGGAGTATGGCATTCCTGAAGTGATCAACATATTACTGCCAGCGGCTTTGATAGTTTTTTATCTTTGAAGCATTTATGGCAAAGGCATATGAGAAACCCTAGTCACCACTTGTCACTTGATCCTGCCTGTAATGGGCTTGGGGGGATTGGTGTTGAACGTCAAACATCTTCAAGCAAAGGGGGCAGATGTAGTGATTGAGAGATAGGAATGGTTGTAGAATAAGTTGTTGCAGAGAATGCCGATATTAATCTCATCTCGTCGACACCTCGTGTAGCTCACCAATTCCTGCTTCATCTACTTATAAGGTGGTGGGCACCTCTTTGCTCTAAAGCACACTCGAGCTTAGGGAAAGGCATATCTTAGGAAGCTAATAAGCCTAAGGTACTAACCCTCTGTCTCGGGTTAAGATATAATGAACCTAGGGAGTCGACTGACCCAAGCCTCCCAATGAAGAAGTTGATCCTCTTTTGAATGACTTTAGGGTTCATTCTTGCTCAGGATTAGGCATGATTAAAGAGTTACGATCCTTATCGTCAAATTCCGGTTATATAAGAGCATACATGAAGGACATGTCTCCTTTAACCTTCCCACTTTCCTTGAGTGGTTCCTTGCTTTAAAGAACGCACATGACACAGGGTGGGGAGGTATTTTTTTCCCCCGAGGGTCGGCGTAATAGTGGAAGAAAAGCCTTGGAAGGCTCATAAGTAGGGAAAAAGCCTTGCGAAAGCTCCCCAATGGTTCCCAAGAGGATTTGAAAACTGAGCCACGAGGAGGCACTGCATGTTGAGGATTACCAAACTGGAGTAGCGTGTTCTTGCGAGCAATCTTCATAAATTTTCCCAAGGTAGATGACTTTTCATCTATTTCCCACAGATGGAGCCAAATTATTGTTGCCAAACTACAATAATTAAATTTATTTGTCTTGAGAACATCCAAAGTAGAGTCTCTTGGGAGAAGGGTGTAACGACCCCACTCCTGGAGACCCCATAAGTGAGGAGTTCAGGAGGGAGCATTAAAAGATAAGAAACAAAGATAAGGACACTCAATTTTACAATGTCACACATTAAAAGTATCCACCACCATTTTCCTCATTACAATTCATTAGGCCTTGAACAGAGACCACAATCGGTTTAGGACACAAAAGTTTAGCTAACCTCTTAAAAAAACCCAAAATGACACCCTATGATCTTTTGTTTTGGTGAGCTCTATACACTACTACCCCAATGATCAACCCATCATGGGCCATCCCTAACCTTACCCTTGTCGGTACCTAGAATAGTGAGAAGCAAATATGAGCCATAAAGCCTAACAAGTGCATATAGAAGAAAAGAATAGCAAGGCTGATAGTTGACTTACTCAGGAACTAAAATTTATTCAATTCAAGTCATGCTCAGTGCATTATGCCATACCGAGAATCATAATGTCAAATCAATGATATAAATGAAGGAATGCGCACATATGGTCCTTGGGGCCCACATAAGGTACACAGTTAGTGGCACCTAAGGTCCTGTATACAAACCTGTAGTTGCCATAAACTGGCTAGCATATCAAGATCATAAGTTAAAGCTCCCAAATCAGAACCACCAACCTCGTAACCACCATAACCCCCCACAACACCATAATAGAAGCATGAGCCGAAGCCCCTCAGCACAATCTCGAGCCAATGCTTGTATAAGATCAAGATCATGGAAGTCGCGCTTCCTTTTCCACAATGCAACCACTCATACCCTCACCATGCAATGCAACACATAAGAAATGTAGTGGCTCTTATAGGATAAATGTGATAGTAAAGCCCCTATAAGCCAAGCATCAAGCCATGCTATGTTAACATAATAATTCACACATGAGAAATACTCTACATGCACATGTTCTCCTAACATACATGAGCCAGCACTCACATGCCAAGCATGTCATGCCAATGCTCACACTCCCAATAAATACAAAACATGACCCCCAATGAATACCGCCCATGGTCGAACATCACAACATATATGTGTCATAGCATATAAAACATATCGAATGAAGACATCCGCATTAAACACAATCCATTTCATAATACCAAACAGTTCCAAGATTAACCCATTAGCATGCCCAAATACGCATATTTATCTCCCAAAGACATTTATCCAAGAGATGAATACGAGAGGGAGCACTTGGGAAACAACTTGAATTTGGTAGTAAAGGAATAGTACAACCAGTCGACAGCCTCCCAAAAATGGTTGACAGTCTCCTCATTTTGGGCAGAAATAGTCGACAACCTTCCAAAAACGGTCGATAGCTTACCCCTGCAAGGCCAAATGAACGATAGCTTCTTAGGCATCTGTTAACCCACATAATACTTTGGCTCAAAATAGGACACCCGAAACATGTAAGAAACACCAAAATTTTTGCATGATCTACATCCTAACAACCAACACACCATTCCTAATGGATTATAGAGTAGAACAAGCCCTATTTGAGTTCCAAAACACTTTAACAAGCATAGACAAGGATTAAGAAAGATTTATAATTCTTTTTACATAGACACTTCCTAAGAATTTCTTTCCAAATATAGGATGTTTTTTGGTGATTAAATCACAAAACTCTTGATTCAAAAGTTAAAGAGATCATGAAGAGATTAGAACTTGCCTTATTGAGCTCCTCCTTTGATTTCAACTTGAAGGAATCATTGCAAGAGAAGAAGTCCATGTTGTTAGTATAGGTGCTCTAGACCCAATCAAATTGGGCATGTTGTACACTGATAATTGCAATCATATTTATTATTGAATAAGAAGTTATTCAATTTCACAAGAAGTTGTTCTATTAGTTTCTTGTTATTATTATAATGACAGGATGAAACTAGATAGAAGTCTGTATCATGTATACTGTGATTAATCTATAAAGATGTGAGACGATGCATCACAGTTTGTAGACATCATTAAATGTCCCAAATTGTAGCAATATCAAGAATGGACATTAACAATTACGATAAGACTTGTATGTGCTATGTTTTTGCTATGTGATAGCAATGGGGGTCTCACACCCATAGGTATGGGGATACCTAGACAAGTACATAGGTGACTAATGTTGGAGAACGTGTCACTGGACATAACTTGACATGAGAATTCATTTTGGTTATGTGTTGATGGAATTCTCATGTGAGATGGGTGTAACCAATCTTTGGACCTAAGGTTGTCACGGTCATCTCATAAAAAGACTAGTATACTTTGACATTGTTTCGATGGGCCTGGACAAAGGCTGCACGTGGGCAATCATTGGGCATATCATGAGGCTTATGGAGATGGGTGCATAACTAAGATGTATCTAAGGCGCATTCGATGGATATTCACTTTAAATCCATGGCCATGGTGAAAGAGATCAATAAGGAGATATTAATTCACTTTATATTTAGTGAGGATATCCGATGGACCAAAGAAAACTCATATGATCATAATCAAGCAACACATCGCTAGACTTGAGATCACATAAGATATGTTGATGAGTGGATCGAATTACACGATAATCATGATCGTGAAAGGTTGCAGATTATGAATCCTTCTGAATAATTGGGTAAGCATGACGCCTTGCTAGAGACCAATCTTGTCTTATGTGTTCATACCGACACATTGCTAACATATTCAGAAACCTAATAAATCATAGGCAATTGGTACAGTCTCTGGCTTAAACTAGAAGAGCGGATGTATGGTTAAGTGAGACACTTCGGCAAGAAGTTGTGCCATCATAGGTTCTCATAGAAAAAGAACAAATAAATGTAATGACGTCGATATGAAGAGGGGTCGTCATAAATGAAATAGTTTCATATAATAGTAATTGATTAAATTAGAAGAGAGTTTATAATTTAATAATTTAATATTTGTTGGAGTGGTAAATAGGAAATAAAATATATTTTGGCTAAATAAAGTATTTTGGTCAAATATTAAATTAAATATTATATTTGAATTAAATTAAATATTATATTTGGGCTTAAATTAGATTTGGACCAAATATTTTATTTAAACTTATTATTGGATTTGGGCCATTTAATCATGTTCCTAGGTGGACTAAGATAAATAGGTTAGCTCATATCTATTAGGGTATAAAAAGCCCTAGGAGGCTTTGGTCATTTATAAATACCATTTTTATGAGTTACCCAAATTAATGAATGGTTTTGTGATTTTTCGATAGTTGAAAAAATTGCCATTCACTCCCCCTGTTTCTTTTCACATCGATTCGAAACGAGGAGATTCTTTCCGTTCATACACAAGCCCAAAAAAAGAGAAGGAGCTAACACTCTCATTCCTCTCTCTTAGCCATCGGACGCGTGCCGCGTATCACGAATTAGAGGTCGGACGCTTGGACGACTCCAATCTGCAAATGACTCAGAAATCTAAAGGTTAGAATTCTTTTATTTTGTATGTGATTGTAGATAAGGAGAAAACCCAACTAGAAAGGAGGAGCAAGATGATGAAACAACTCTCCACTTGCACACCACCTTCTTGAACCTTTTATGGTCAAGGAAGGAGGAGAATAAGAAGAAGGTTTGGAGCCCTAGCTTTTTGGAGGAGCAAGATGATGAAACAACGCTCCACTTGCACACCATCTTCTTGAACCTTTTATGGTCAAGGAAAGAGGAGAATAAGAAGAAGGTTTGGAGCCCTAGCTTTTTCCTCCCAGTTGTATCAACCCTCTCTTTCTCCCACTTTCCTTTAATTTCTTATGCCTCACTCATTTTTTTATACTTATCCTATTTCCCTTATTTATTTATTTATTTACATATATACATACTTAAGCCATAACTCACATATATTAATCCAAAAATCCATAATCCCATATTCCAATATTTCTAAATACCACAAATTTGGTAACAAATATATATCCACTTTGCTCCACCTTTGACTTTTCAAATTCCCCTTGGTTTGACTCCCACATTTACTTATTTGGGAGAATTCCACCCAATGCCCTATCCCCATTTTGACTTCCTAAGATTTCAACCCATCTCCTCCTTGACTTTTCCTCCATTTTTAACCTCATTTACTTTAACTTAGAAATTGGGATGTTAAAAAGGAAGAGGTTCGAGATGCCACTCAAAGGGTCAATAGAGACTGGGGTCTGATCGATGACTCGAGGGGACTAAGGCCTCGAGGCCCCTAGAGGGTCTTTAGAGTCTTTGGGGGATATTGTCCCTAAGGGGTCTTTAAAGTCTTCAGGGTATATTGGCCTTGAAGGGTATTCAGGGAATAGTCTCGAGGGTCTTCAGGAGTTCAGGGATATTTACAACACAAACACAATTAGAAGGCACGCGGGGATCTTTCTCATGTTGGCCCTATGATGCTTAAGTCAGATTCTAATGTCTGAAGATGTAACGCAGATGTATGTAGGTGCCACTACAAAAAAAATAATTTTTTGATGGCGGTTTTTAAAATCGCTGCAAAATATGTTTTTAGCGACAGTTTTTTTAATATTTTATTGTGGTTTTTCAAAATTGTTGCAAAATTCATTAAAATATTTAATTTTGTGGCAGTTTTCAAAAAACTGTTGTTAAATTTAAAAAATAATTAAATAATTAAAAAATAAAATTGAATTTAGCTGTGGTTTTTCAGAAATCGTCACTAAATTCAAAAATAATTAAATAATTCTAAAATAAAATACACTTATCACAAAATTGACTAAAAATTGAATTTCAAAAATCGCAGTTAAATTAAAAATAATTAAATAATTTAAAATTAAAATTAAATTAAAATTTGCAGCTATTTCTCAAAATCATTGTAAAATTCATTAAAAATTGAATTTAGATATGGTTTTTGAGAAACCGTTGCTAAATTTAAAATAATTAAATAATTTAAAATTAAAATTAAATTAACATTTGCGATGGTTTTAAAAAATAGCCGCAAAATTCATTAAAAATTTGAATTTTACCTAAGAAAATAATTAAAAATTAAATTAATAAAAAAATATAAAATCTTAAAAAGAAATTTAAAATTTAATTTAATTTAATCACAAAATTAATTAAAAATTTTAATTTAAAAAATTAAAAAAATTAACAAAATTTTAATATATAAAATTTTAATAATTTTAAAAAATATATAAAATCTTTTTTATTTTTGAATCAATTAATTTATTTATTTTAATTCAATTAATTTATTCCTTTATTATTTTTAAAAATAATAAATTAATTAATTTTTTAATTTATATTAAAAAAATATAAAATATAATTATAAAAAATAGTGGTTGGATTGGTATATAATTTATATGCGCAGTTATTTTAATTCATTTGTACATTATAAGTCTATTAGGATAAATACAAGTACTATAAGAAAATAGTAATTTACAGATGAATTTTTGCATCTCAAATTAAAGACGAATTTGAAATGGATTTTAAGAAAAAAATTTGAAATAAATTTAGAGACGAGGAAAAATCTGTCTCAAATTTGAGACATATTTAGAGACGAAAAAAAAAATCTATATTTAATTTGAGACAAATTTTTTAGACGAATTTTTTTCGTCTTTAGATCCGTCTCAAATTTTGTAACGGTTATTTTTGCGATGAACAAAAATTCGTTTCTGTCTCAAAATGATTGTTTTCTTGTATAAAGTGAGAATAAATAAATAAAAAAAATAAAAAATAGAATTACATCTAACAATATGATCCATATGAATCTAATTAACATGCTGGTTTAGAATGCTTATTATAATACTTTTTGGATTTTTTATCCTGTGAATTTTGATTGAGGTGGTAATATATATATATATATCTTATATGTTGTGTCTTTTTTCAATGTAACTCGTTTAATGACAAAATAAGATTGAAACTTTTTCTTTGTATGCTATTAATTATAGGAAGGTATTTTGGGTAGGCCATTATGTTGTCCTTCTAGTTATTTTCTATTTTTAACCATTATAATTAACTTAGTCAAGCATTATTATATACTCTTTATCTTCTCAATTATATACTCTTAGCCTTAGAAAGTCTCCAACATCCTGCATGTTGACTCTAAATTCCACATTTTTTTGTGAAATGTGTAATTTTAGGTTTTTGTATCATTGCATTATTGATTTATAGCATCTAGAGGGAATAAAATGCGAGGATCTAGATAAAGCCTAGCAATTTAACCCCATCTTTCATAAAAAAAAAAAAAAAACACTCAAATAATGACAGACTATAGAGATCTAAACAAACAAATCTCAAAATGGGAATGGAAGCTAACTAGTCTAATAAACAACTCCTCATGATATCCATACATCAATCAAGCATTCCCTATATAAGAGCAAGAATTGTAACTATGTGTAGCATTTACGTTAGGAATCAAGAATTTTCTTCTTCTTTTTTTTCTTTCGACCGATCAAAAGAATATATAATTACAACACAATAACACTAATAGCACCAAAAAATCCATAACCTAACCAAGAAACACGCAGAAAGAAGAATTCAAGCTAAAAAACTCAACAAGGTATTCAAGAGATTAATCAGATGTCGTTGACTTACTACCATTGATCACCCTAAAAGAAAGAAAAAAAAAACTTATAGCATACAAATGAATAAGATAAAATTGAATCACTTTGTTGACTACCTAGAGATAACAAAATCTATTATATGCCATAATCGCATATGGAATCTACGATTTCCAATGGCCATTTGTATATATGTGTTGTTGTCAAAATACAACAATTTATTTTTAATGTGGGAGAATACAATGTGTGTAGTTGATTATGAAAATCTCGAGAGTGTAGAGTCTTATGAGTCTCGTGGGTCTTGAGAGTCTCGTGTATGCTTAGTGATGGGAGACTCTCGGGATCTTTTGAACGGGAGACCTGATGAACAAGAGACTCCATTGGATCTGACGGGAGGCTTTCTGATCACCGAGTGACCCTTGATGGCTAAGAGAGTCTTGATGACTTAGTGACCTTTGATGGGCGCGGGTGGGTGTCCTCGTGCAAACCCTCCGATGCTTAAGTCAGTTCTCGAGAGCAGGAGCGTAAAAGTGTATTCAAAGTGCCAGAGAGAGCGTACTTGAGGTCGGAGGTGTAGCACCCCAAATGCTACAATAATTAATAAGAGAAAATCTATACCAAAAATAATAATTAGATCTCATAAACTGGAAATAAATTGTTAAACCGTGCCACATCTCAAGGCAAGAAAAACTCAACCAACAAAATATAAACTTAAATGAAATATCCCTCAATGCTGAAATTAAAATATATGACAATCTCTAAACTAGTCAACCATGGCCCAGAAATCTTATAGGCATCGAGTAACCTCCACGTACACACTGCTAGTGTCCCCCACTACTATTACCAGGACCCGCCTCAAGAGCTACCTCGCTATGACCTGGAATGATGAAGAGTACAAGGTGAGTCACAAGACTCAGCAAGTTATAAGCAATGAAAGAAAATTTAAAGCTGAGACAAGAAAAGTCAAACTCATCGAGATTGACTCATCTCACAACTCATAGATAACCAATCATAAACTGAGGGATAACTTATCTCAATTTGAGGGAATTAATATATTGAAATATCTTGTATGGTTGCGTAGGTTCTCAAATAGATGTAGAACAAATAAACATCACTCATGCAGGTATGTATGCAAAACTGGCTAAGGCCCATATATATAAAGAAGAAGTCTCATACCTGCCCGTTGCTAAACCTGCAACCTTAAACATCAAACAAATACTTACTAGGGTCAAACACCCCTACTCCATATCTAGGAGCGAACAGAAAAGAAATATCATCTCAATAGTATTATTAGGGATGCCGTCTCTCGCTACCGGTAGTGGGTAATCTCAAAAGAGCTGAGCTCATGGGATTCCTTTGTGGACTAAGCTGCCTTAAATGCCAAATGTTCAAATACGTGCTAGCACACAATATGAAGTGCTCCAAGTAATCTCATGCTCCATGATCACACAACATGAATGCACATAAACTCAAATAATCTTATGCAATGCATGTGCTTTAATTCTCATTGTATTGGAGGCTTCATACTTTGGATTGATTATGTAAGCATAGATTTTTCTTACCCTTGTCTCAATTTAGTTACTACTCCTCAACCTATGAGATTAACTTAACTCTCTTATGTATCTTGAAAAACAACAATGAACTCCAATTTCATATCATAAGGGTTTAAGACTTTGAATATTTTTGCTAAATATTGAGGCATCCAATATTTGTCTCTTTAAGTTTTATATGGAGGCATGAAATTAACTATTAATCTTTTAAATTGGTGCCTTCTCTTCTCACTTCCAAATTATCTCAATAATGTAATTATTTTAATTGAAGTTCAATCAAAAGATAAATATTAAACCTCAAGCCTTATGAGTTCAAGGATATGCTAGATGAATAAGACTTGCTTAATATTATTTTTAAAGCATAAGATTTCTTTAAATCTTATCAATATTTATTTAAATTTAATTTAGAACTTAATTAAAGAGATTTCTACTTGCACTAAACTCATATCAGGATGAAAAAAGAATATATTTTTTTCTATGCTATAGTAACAGCGCTACAGTATGTTGCTACAGTACATCGCTACAGTAGCTTCATGCTTATAAGTTGAAATCTTACGCAAAGCCTCTACAATTATATACATATGTATATTACTTCCAAAATTAGACCACCATCTACACCTATTGAGAAAAATAATTTAAGAGGGCTAATACCCCATTGAGGGGAACGAATTCACAATCAATCAACGATAATTTTTCAAAAGAAATGCGATCGAATTCAAATAATTTATTCTCTGCAACTCATATACATATATATATGTATATATATCCAAGAACGTATATATATATATATTTCAACAACTCCCTACATACAAATGTATATATATGTCCATCAATCTTATAAGCTACACCATTCCAAAGGGAAAATTATGATGAACAAATCATAATAAAGAAGGATCGAATTCTCAGTTTATCAACAGCAGGGTCAAGTGTTGTTGTGATAATGTTATACAAATATTTATGTATATATGTACATGTAGATGGGGGAACTTGAACAGAGAGCCAATGGGAAGGTTATTTGCGTGAAGAACTTCAAGAAAATCATTGATTGAAGAGGTTTAAATCCACATAATGAGAACAGAAGAGAAGAAAAAGAGAGAACTTGCCTTGATAATCAATGACCTCTCTGTAAATCTCCTCCACTCTATTTCTCCTTCTCTCAATCTCTCTCTGCTTCTCCTCCCTTCTTTGTTTTATTCCCAACGGCGTGAGATCTTCAAGCCTCAAATCACACACACACACACATATATATATATATAACATTGCCCCTTCAACCCTACGTGACTCCCTCTCCCAATATAACTTTCAATTTTCTCTTTAATTAAATGCTTAGTTAATTTCTTCCAAAACTACCCTTAATTTAATTAACTCAAAATCTCCACAAAACTCAATTTCTTAAAATCTCAAAACTTCCTTTAAAACCTTTTTCCATATTTTAAATACCTCAAAATTCCAACTTATTAATTTATCTCCAATTAATTCCCAAAAATTTCATTCTCAAAATAATTATTTTAATTAAAATTTCTAGGCCCTATAACGGGTCACTACAAGAGGCGTGGCCTCTTATTTATAAAGGAGGGAAAGGGGGGCACGTGGAGGCCATCCCGAGAATCTCGCGGCCCATCCCAAGAGTTTCATGATCGTGAGGTTCTATCCACTCAGTCAAATGACTATGTGGCCGAGAAGGTCCCACCTACTCGGTTAAATGACCGAGTAAGTACCTACTCTATCATTTGACTAAGTGGGTGGGTGGGTGCTTGTTCCATGCCTTCTTCATTGCTTCCTTTATACCACTTGGATACTTATTTACGATCCTTCCACTCAGTATTCTATAAACCTTTCCTCATTTGCAAGGCATATCAATTGTTCCATACTTTTTTGGCTAAGAAACTCAAGCAAAAGAGTACCTTGTCCTGCAAACTTTTGGATATTTGTTTTCTTGAGTTATTTCATCTTTTGCATGTTCTTTCGAATCTATTCGCGCATCGTGCATTTGAATTTCTAGACTCTCATGCTTTCCAATTCCCTTATGGAGGTACACATAAAGTTTGCTTTCCATAGATGTCGAGCTATGTACCGGACAATGCGTTTGATTTTACTTGTTGACGGGCAGTGTGCCGTATAATGGACTTGATTCTGTTCCCAGTTATCATGTTATGCGTAGGGCAATAGGCTTGCATTTATTTTTCCCTTATTGTCGAGCTACGAGCAGGGCAACAGGCTTTAGTTCATTTTTCCTTCATTGCTAGCCCTTGAGCAAGATAATGGATTTTGGATTTACCCTTCATTGTCAAGCCGTGTATGAGATAATCAGTTTGGATTTCTTTCTAGTTGTTGGGCCGTGAGCAGGACAATGGGTTAGGATTTATCCCTCATTATCGGGTCATGCGTGGAGCAATGAGTTTGGATTTTTCCCCCAATTATTGGGCTATGAGCGAGACAATGAGCCCATGTTCATTTCTTTCCCTCATTGTTAAGCTATAAGCGAGACAACGAGCTTGAGTTTGTTTTTCCCTCATTACCAGGCTACAAGCGGAGCAACAGGCTTAAATTTGTTTTCCCTTCATTATCGGACTATAAGCGGGGCAACGAGCTTGAATTTGTTTTTCCCTTGTTGTTGGGCTGTAAGTGGGGCAATGGGCCTGAATTTATTTTTTCCTCATTGTCGGGTTGTAAGCGGGGCAACATGCTTGAATTTGTTTTCCCCTTATTATCGAACTATAAGTAGGATAACGGGTTTGAATTTATTTTTCCCTCATTGTTGGGTTGTAAGCGGGGTAACGAGCTTGAATTTATTTTTCTCGTTGTCGGGCTGTAAGCGAGGCAACGGTCTTGAATTTATTTTTCCTTCATTGATGAACTGTAAGTGGGGCAATGAACTTGAATTTGTTTTCCCCTCGTTGTCAGGCTATAAGCAGGGCAACAAACTTGAATTTATTTTCCCCTCGTTGCTGGGCTCTAAGCGGGGCAACAAGCTTGAATTTGTTTTTCCCTCGTTGCCAAGCTGTAAGCGGGGCAATGGGCTTGAATTTGTTTTTCCCTTATTAGCTGAGCTGTAAATGGGGCAACAAGCTTGAATTTGTTTTTATCTCCTGAAAGTAAAACATAACAAACACACTTTCATAAGACAATGTGCAAGTAATGAGAATGCTAACATGTTTTGCATGGTTTAGCAAATAAGTGAGTACATCCACTATTTTATTTTGGGGTCTTATCACTGCCACTAATCATAAGATACACAGGTCACGCACAATTTCAAACAGTTTAGTTTCTCGATCTTTTACATGGTCCCTCTTGAATGTGTTTGAAGTTTGCTCCTAGTTTTCTCTTTGAGGGTGTTAATGATAGCTGGGTGTCTTCTTCTAAGGGTATGTCCTTTCGTGGTTTGTTTTAGCAATGGATAAAGTCTTTTTATTCTTTTTCCCTTTTGTAGATGCCACATAACAGGTGCATGCTTTTCACTGATCCCCTTGAACTTGTCCTACTCCCACGAGTGTAGGAAATTTCATTAACAGATAACAAGAAGAAACCACCATTCCCACATCATTGAGCAAAGGACGACCCAAAATTATATTGTATACCGGTGATGAGGTCTTAACTACCATGAAATTGGCTTGTCATGTTACGGTTTGAGGTTTTGAGCCTAGTGTAACTGGCAATTGAATAGCTCCCATCACGGGGATAGCTTCTCCAATGAAGTTGTATAGAGGGGAAGAAACCTTTTTCAATTAATCATGAGAGATATTCATTTGTTCAAAATAATTCCCATAAATAAGATTGACTGAACTACCATTGTCAACCAGTATTCTGCTGATAGGATGCTTTGCAATAACAGTTAAAATTACCAGTGGGTTGTCGTGCGGAATGATTATGTCTCCTCTATCAGCCGGAATGAACGTAATAGGCTTTTCATTTTCCCTAACTTCCATTATTGAGTTAACCTAGTATGCTTGATGGGCGTAAGCTTTTCGAGAAGATGAGAAGTCCCCTACCATAGTTTCGCCACCCAAGATAACATGTATGGGCTGATGAACTAGTTCATTGTCCAGAGGAGGATTTTCTCCGTAATCCCTTCCTTTCTCTTACTATCTCTGATTTGATCTCTCCTACTCTTCTTGTCTCTTTTCTCCTTTATGAGGCTCTCTGTCTCTCCCTTGTACATACCTTCAAAGATGTCCTTCATGAACTAGCATCTTAATCTGATCTCTCAACTCTAGGCACCAGTCAGTGGGATGGCCTCTAATCCTGTGATAATTGCAATATTATTCCCTATTCTTCCCCATAGGATGGTCAAACTTTTTTGGGAGTCTAATGAGAACTGACCCCTCGATGGCTACAAGTATGGCCGATCGAGGTTGGAGGAGTTTGGTGTAATGGTGGAATTGGGGCCGAGGTACATCTGATCCTTTAACCTGACCAAAGTCTTCATCAACATTGCGTTCTTTCCTTTTTCTCTCTCTATCCTCATTCCTTCCTACAGCTCTCATAGCTTTTGTATAGAGCATGTATTTATTTGCTCCAGCAAACAAATATGTCAGGGATGTTGGTGGGTCCAAAGATAATGATTCTTGTAAGGAAGTTAGGCATGTTCCTTGTAACATAGTAGACACTGTCATTTCAACTGGTAAATCACTAATTTCAAGAGTAGTGTTACGAAATCTATCCATGTACTGACGCAAAGTTTCTTTATTCCCTTGCCGAGTACTGAGTAAGTATGCAACGTCCTTCTTCCTCTGACTGTTAATTACAAAGGCCTTAATGAATTCTATTCCAAGCTATCCAAATGAAGAGATAGAGGCCTCAGGTAAGCCATTAAACCATGTTCGGGCGTGCCCTGATAGAGTTAGGGAGAAGGCCTAGCACATTATGTCATCATCCCATCCTCGCAATAGCATCAACAACTCGTAGTTTTGAATGTGATCATATAAATCATTCTTGCCGGAATAGGGGGGACCTGGGGTATCTTGAATTTCTTCGATAGTGGCTTCTCTAATATATCCACAATAAAGGGAAATTTTCTATGTTGTTGCTCTTCTGTGGCCGAGATTAACTTCCTTTGTTCAAGTACCTTTTCAACCACTCTTTCCATATCTTCCTGTATACTTGCTATTGTTTGGTTATCTTATCTTCTCCCGTTGGTGTACCGACCACAGTTTCATGGTGTATCCTCTTTTGTGGGATCCTCGCCCTATCCTCTATTTGCGAATTATCATTTCTTTTGGGAATAACTTGGGGATTCTTCCCTAGTGGTGGTGATCTTGGCCTATTCTTTTGGCAAGGAAAGGACCAAGAATGAGAGTTGGAAGTGGCTTCTTGATAGGAATCGACTTCCAAGTCAGGCTGAAACTCCTCAAGGTATCGGGCAATGTCCGTCCAGGAATCATGCTTTGGAGTATCCTAGCCATGTCTCGAAGTGCCTGCATATCCTCAACATGTTGCTTTCTTAAGCCTTCGTACTCATCCCACGAGACCATAGGCGGTAACTACTATGAAGTCCTAGCTTAATTCGTGGGGTGTGCCTATGAGTCGATGTTAAGTGGAGGCAAGGCTGGCTGGTACCCCACCTGTGGATTTAGGGGAGTAGAGCGAGCACCTCCCTATGGCTGAGAGTCTAGAGGAGGTGAAGGTGCTCCTTGTGGCTGAGAGTCTCGTGGAGGTGGGTATGCTCCCTGTTGCTGGAGTCCCGTGGAGGTAGGCGTGTTTCTACGCCTTAAGAGAGAATTTGTCGATGTCCACGGGTGTTTTCCATATTTTAAGTTGACTTTTTGTTCTTCTTCCCACAGATGGTGCCAATTGTTATTGTCAAAATACAATAATTGATTTTTAACATGAGAGAATGCAATGTGTGTAGTTGATCACGAGAATCTTGAGAGTGTAGAGTGTTAGAGTTATGCCCCACAAGTCAATTATATTTACATGTAATTGACCATACTTTACATTTTGATTCTTTATCTTCAATCAGTTGTTATTGCAAGGCATTATCTTTTTATTTGTCATTGATGATTGTCATCATTATTTATTGTAATCCATTCTTGACAAAGTCCATAGATCAAATAGGCTCATGGAATATGGTCGTGCATAGAGATGACGATCATGAAACATATTCCTTATAAGCCTTGATCTTAAATGTTCCTAGTCATAGAGTTATTAGGATTGGACACTGATAATTCGGATAGACTAGCACATATGATGCATGCTCAATTAAGAGAATGTCTCGTTTCATGGACATTGGTGTGGGGACACTAGTGCATATATATGGGTGCTTATTATAAGAATAAGTACACTGAACTGACCCACTACAGAATTCCTAATGGTTTTTTTTAATGTCAAATTGGAATTTCTGTGTTGCAATAGTGAAGATTGATCCTTAGACTTGAAACATCATGGTAGTCTTATATTTGACTGGTTACACTTTGGTTCTTTTTGGATTCTATTGGAGTCATTAACAAATTATCACTAGGCGTAACCTTATCACATATGAAGGCTTGTGAATGTCGAAATAGGATTCATCACTTATCAATAAGATGAGAAGATGCCACTGTTGGTCCCTTGACACACACAATGGCCACTCAAGATGGGGTGAATTGAGTGATTAAAACTTATTGAATCGATTCTTTCCCTTTTAAAACTCTTGAGATTTTCTTATACACAAAATACACTTGTTATAAATATATATGTTGTTTGGAAATGATAGCAATACAAATACACAAACAACTACAATATAAACACAAGATATATAGTGGTTCCGTGTATCCAACACCTACTCCACTCTCTCAAGGTCAAACCGACACTTGAGGTTCTACTAAAACCACCACTAGATTTCCACACAAGATCATCTAGCAAACTTGTACACCCCGAGGTTTCCCCTTAGCTCACCTCGGAAACTAATACAACACAATAATACACCTAGATTACTTGGGCTCTAGGATGCCACTCACAATCCACAATCTAATACAAATAAATCAATCATATGTCCAACACACTTGGACTACAATGGATATCAATACAAGAACAATATACAAGATAAAATAAAATTATACAAGTTACCAATAAGAAGAAAACTTCTTCTTTGCCTTGAGGCTCTAATGGATAGATCTTTGAACCTCCTTGGGCCTTGGATTGCTTTGATTGAGTGCTTGAGAGCTTGGGTGTGCTTTAGGAAGATAGGAAATGGTAGAGCATTAGCCTTCTCAAGATTTCTCCCTTTGATATTTATAATGGGGCTCCCAAAACGACCTGTAACGGCTCCAAAAATCCGACCGTTGGAGTCTGGCAGTCGACGACTCAAATTGATAGTCGACTCCGCGACACCCACAGTCGACTCTCACTTCCTATAGTCGACTTTCTCACAGATAGTCGACTTTCATTGGCCTACAGTCGACTCGACAGTCGACTGGCCAAAACCCACTCTCGGCTACCTCGACTCTGCATAAACAAGGCTCGGCTATATCGACTGATACACATACACAATCGACTGCCATTGTCTTACAGTCGACTGTCCCTCACCGGGAGTTGACTCTCAGTCCAGATTTCAGAAAAATAAGATTTGCTTTGATAATACAATACATAGCATAAATTCATTACAAGATATTTACAAAGTAAATGTCCACATTTTTTTTTATTTATATTTTATCTTCCATTTACTTTAATACATAAATGTAAATAACAAAGTACCCCCCATTTGGATTCAATAAAAATATCTAAAAAATCAAAATCCAAATAGATAAGAAAGTAGATTTTGGGTTTTAGAACAAAATCTAGTTTTGACGATTTTAGCACTTCCAAAAACATACTTTCCATTACTTGAAAAATTCACTAAAAATCATTTTCACAATAATGAATACTAGCTATGAAAATACCGAGAGTTAGTTTTCCAAAAGGAAAACATTTTCTTATATGTTCCTTTATAGAGTGCTAATATTCTACTTAGAATCAAATAGCATTTCTTGGTTCGTTTTGATACACAAAATACTATAATACTTAACAAGTATCCAAAAATCCATTAGGGGTTTTAAACATACTAAAAATAGTTTTACTAAAATTATGTTTTGTTTAACATCAAAATACACAATAGGTTGATTGGAACAACTTGGCTCAACAGCCACTACAAGAAAAGTGACTTTTAGTGGCGGCTAGAAAAAATTCGTCACAAATAAAACTATTAGTGGGGGCTGGTGTCGTTTGTCACTAGAAAGACATCTTTAGTAGCGGTCGAAAAAATTGGCCACTAAAAGCCCTTTATTTGTGTCAGCCACATGTTGTGGTCACTAAAAGATGGTTATTTGTGACGGCCATCACTGGCTGCCACTAAAAGTGGATTATTTATGGCGGCACTAATAAAGAGATGTAATAAAGAGATGTACTTAGTAATAGAACATGATTATTTGTGAAGGCCAATGGTGGCCACCACTAAAGGTGCTCCACACAACCATTATTTATAACCGTCGGTACTGGTGTATTACTAAAAGATAACTATTTGTGACAAGCACGAGTGGCGGCCACTAAAGATAAATTATTTGTGACAAACAGCCATGGCGGCCACAAATAAAACGTTGGGATGGTGTGCATAATAGAACATGATTAGCTGTGACGGCCAATAGTGGCCGCCACTAAAGGTGCTCCACACAATGTCTATTTATGACAGTTGGTTGTGGCGGCCACTAAAAATGGGTGGGCTTTTATGCTTATTTGTGAGGGTCAGCGAGGTGGCTACTAAAG
Organism: Diospyros lotus; assembly: GCF_014633365.1. Lineage (NCBI taxonomy): Eukaryota > Viridiplantae > Streptophyta > Magnoliopsida > Ericales > Ebenaceae > Diospyros > Diospyros lotus. The sequence goes on along the minus strand of NC_068339.1, from coordinate 33,373,497 downwards.
GATAACTATTTGTGACGGGCAAGTCATGGCGACCACTAAAAGCTTGAGATATGGTTTGCCAACTAAAAGCACATTATCTGTGATGACCAAAGCTGGCGACCACTAAAAATATACTTATTTGTGGCAATCAAACATGGCAGCCACCAAAAGCTTCTATCTAAATTGGAATATACACTTATTTGTGGCATAAAATGTGACATAAAATATAAAATATATAATTAATAATTAATAAAAAATATTTTCATTCTTAATAACATTTTTCTTCCAATATACTTTTATAATTAATAATTAATAATATACTTATTTTTAAAAAATATACTTCTATATTCTTAAAATATAAATATAATTAATAATTAAAACCAATTTTCTTTTCCTTTCATCTCCCTCCCTCGTCTCTCTCCCGCCTCCTTTTCATTTCCCTCCATCTCCCTCCCTCCCTCTCTCCCTCATCTCTCCTGCCCCATCTCCTCCTCCGTCGCCTGACTGCTGCAACCGTCTCCATCTTCGTCTTCGTCACCATCTCCATTTCCCTCTCCTTGTCTTCGGCTTTGGCTCTGTCACAGCCTCAACGCTGTCGCTGTTGCCGCCTCCGCTGCCTTAACGCTGTCGCGTCTCCATCTCCAGCAAGTATCTCTCTTCTCTGTTGATTGCACATAAACAATATACTTGTAATAATAAATCAGTTTTGAATCTCCTTCTCCAGCAGAAACAATATACTTGTAACAACCCATTAGAGGGCCCAGTATTTATTCAGGAATTATTTAATTAATTATTGAAGTATTGATTAAGAGATTTTGCCAATTAATTATTTAATGTGGCAATTTAGAGATTTTGAAGGAAAAGAATAGCATTTATTTCTTTTTAATGTTGGAGTTAAAGGAATTTGCCAAGGTGGCAATTTAGATTTTTAATTGAGAGAATAGTATTTAAATAGCATTTAAATGGAATTTATTTTGTGGATATTAAATGCAAGGGCATGAAGGTAATTTTGGAGTTTTATTTTTAATTGAGAGTGTTAATAATAATTTTTGTATTATTATTAATCAAGTGAGATTATGTATTTAAAGGAGAATAAGAATCCATGTATGAGATGGATTTGGATTGAGAGTCTCCTAGTTAGATTTGGAGAAGGAATCCAAGTTGTAGAAAAAGTGTGATCTAGGGCTTTATGTCTATATATAGAGCCCATTAGCTTAGCTTTTCTTCACGCCATGTGAAGAACCAAGAGGCTAATAGATAGCAGAGGCTTGCTAGAGTCTTCAGGATCGCTCCAGGGTTCGATCAGAGAGTTCTATCAGGCAAGTATTCTTCCTGTAATCCCTTCCATTACAAGTTCATATCAGTTTTGATTTCAGATTATTCCAGTTCTTCATCGTAGTTTTCAGATTTATATCAGTAAGCAGAGACATATATATATGTGTGTGTGTGTGTGTGTGTGTAACAGTGAAGTTATAAGCAAGTTCCAGTAATCCTTATCCATTTTGGATTGCAAGTTCCATTAATCCTCATCCATTTTGGATTTCAAGTTCCATTAATCCTCATCCATTTTGGATTTCAAGTTCCATTAATCCTTATCCATTTTGGATTACAAGTTCCATTAATCCTTATCCATTTTGGATTGCAAGTTCTATTACTCTAAGTTCTAATATCTGGATACCTTGTATCATATCCGAATGTATCTAAAGTTCTTCGAGTATGATATCCGGATGGTTTGTTTATACATCCGGAAAGGTCAAGATAATATCCGGATGTCTCGCCTGATATCTGGATGCCTCCCTCAAAAGTTGAATTTTTTATTCGAATAGTCCCCAATTATATCCGAATGCATTAATGAGATATCCGAATGACCAGAATCATATCCAGATGTCCTAGTTCATATCCGAATAGCTTCTGCTTTGAATGTTAGTGTATCCGGATGAGCCTTCTTCATATCCGAATGTCTTTCATCATATCCGGATATCCTTCCTGATATTCGGATGACATTTCTAGAAATCCAATTTAGCTTCCAGTGAGTTCTAATTCAAGTTTAATTCAATTAATGTATTCAATACCTTCCAACATTAAATTCATAAGCCAGAACATGACAAGTTAATCATACCCATACCCTGAATCATAGTTCATTGAATCTTTGTATTCTAACATATAGATGAAGATCATATCATGTTCAGCATTATTATAACATGATCAGCATTATTTTGTGAGATTATGTGCATACATTTTGGTATGAGCATTGAGCATGATTTTATATGGAGCACTACATATCGCATGCCAGCATTTATGTGAGCATTGCATTGCATTATGCGCGCTAGGCGGCTTAGTCCGCGGGGATCCCATCAGTTTCAGTTTCAGCTCAGTTTATGAGTTGCTCGCTTGGTGGCAATCAGGGGGCTAGGGGCTTTGCCCACAGTATGTGCTTACAATTTTTATATATGCAGGTTTTAGATCAGACAAGTATGTATTATCAGATTATGTGGGCCTATGAGCCAGAGTTGCATACCTGCATTTAATTTACAGTTTATGTGCATTACATTTTTATTAATCCAAACAGACAGTGATTATACAGTACAAGTTCAGCGAGTTATTTATCAATATCGATATTCTTCGATTCAGCTTCAGTATTTTTTCCAGCTTATTACTTGCTGAACTTTTGTAACTCACCTTGTACTCTTCACCCCTCCAGGTTCTAGCAGGGGAGTATCAGATGTGGGGCCTAGCAGTAGTATTCAGTAGTGTGTGTACGTAGAGTCGCTCAAGAAAAAAGATGTCTGGGAGTCCGTTGAGTTTTATAGTATTTCCTCAGTTTAGATCTATTTTATATTTCACTTGAAAGATTGTCCCTTAGATAGAGTTTGTGCTTTTCAGTCTGTATTGACTCAGAGTTTTTATTCCAGTTGACTGAGATGTTCTGATATGGTATCAGATTTCAGTTTATCAGATAGTTTATTTTATTTTCCCCGTAGCACATCTTCTCGGGCAGTTCTAGAAGTGGGGGTGTTACAATACTTGTTAGAAGAACTCATTTGGAAAATAAAATTAATAAAAAATAATAAATCAGAGAGGTTGAAGTGTGTAGAAGCAGCCAAACACGCTTAGAATTGCTATAAATAGACCAAGAAGAATTAATCAAGGTGTGTTTTGAATCAAACTCTCCCTATCCTGCCTCATCTTTACTTTACATGTCTCCAATAGTAGAATGTTTGATCCCCATATTATTAGGACAATACTGACTGGATTATAAATTTTATCCCAAGATTAATTGGTGATAATTAATGCTGCTTATAATTTGACTTCCTGCGTTAGTTTGGGGTCTTCTTCTTTTGGCCCATAATTTTGAGGTTTCATTAATCTTGTAGGTTGTATTAAATTTTTGGAGTCGTATTACCTCATTTTGGTGACAAAAAGTCAGCAAATCGGATGTATATGTGGTCATGCGATTTACAGTATAGATGAGAGCCAGTTAATTACAATCCCGCATGCCTCAATTCAAACTGATGTTGTGCATTTCAAAACTGAACTGAGGTACTTTCTACGACCTTTTAATGTTCTATTGCTAACTTTAGTTACGCATAGTTTTCAATTTTTTTTTTTTAATTTTTTGATTGATATCCAAACTGGTGTTTGTTTTGTTAAAGAAATTTATATATTGACATCATATCCATCCAAATTGGTTTAATAATTAATGGCCCAATGCTTTTCGGAGATGGTTAATTTCATTGGCAAAATGGTGATTTGTTCCAAAGAAGTTACTGAAATGTTGACTTCTTAATTATGAGATTTGCATACTGTAGATTTTTTCTTCATTCTGTGGCCGTTATATTTTAAGATTTTCCAACAGGAGCTTGATAGGGTTGAGCATCACTAATTTAAGTTTTGAGAGGACTAAGTGACATGTCCTTTAGCTAGAGGGAGTTAAATACCATAAGCGCTTGGGAACTTGATTGTGTCAAAATACTCTCCGAGAAGACATCAGCTTTATAAATTTTGAGATGATGTCCTTGTTCCGTGGAATGTTGCTTAATTTGATCATTTTATGATATGCATCATATACTTTCTTTTGCTTATCCTTGTTTTTGCTTGTGGTAATACTAGAATGCTAGTTCTTATTTGTGCATTCTCTTATAGATTCTTAAAATGTTCCTCTGTGCATTCTCTTATAGCTTCTTTTTGCTTGGGTTTTTGCTTGCATTTTGAAAAACTTCAAAAAAAAAAAGCCTCCAATTCATATAAATGATAGTTTTGCATTTGTATGTAAAATGTTTACGTCGAAACAATATATTCAACATATTGTTTAGAAAAATGACTATATTTTGTCTATGTAGGTGTGGTTTCTCGTCACATTAGTAATATTTTATTATTGTTTACCAAAATTTTTAGGGAAGTGATTTTATATTTTGATGTAAAATGTTTTTGCTTGAAAAATAGTTTACATTATTTTTTTTTCCCATCTAAATACCGGAAATAAGTAAGTCTTTTACTAATTACTCTTAACTATTTCTCTTTACAATCATTTTTTTGTTTGTAAGTTTAGTATAATTTTAGTATTTGTAAATATTATGGGTTTTGCCACATTTAGTTTAGTTGGATTGAGTGTGAAGTTGGGTGAGGTTAGGTTGGCATGAATTTGATCAGTAAGACTAGTAGGGTGTTTGGCTAAATATTTCCAGTCTTATTTGCTCAAATGCCTACAGGGCCCACGAGAATGATATTCAAGTAGTAGGAATGTAATGTTTGAGGGTCTCCCCTCTTAAGTTTTTCTTCATCATTATTAAAGTAAAGTAAAGAAAAAAAAAGAAAGACATGGCGATAGCATTAACTAGGAAGAAGAAAAACCTAGAATTTAGGAAGAGACTGACTAACAATACTTGCTACCTACCAAGTTCAACAATTAGCAAATGCTTAAACTTGTGAATTTTATAAGAAGAAAAGATTCAATATGACTAATTGTTGAACTTGGTAATAAATTCCACACAAAATAATCATGATAGATCATCTTTGTTTCCATGAAGATTACTTCATAACATTTACTTTTATATTGTCACTCAGATGTAGATGAAGTCACCAATGCTATAAAGAATATCACAAATCCCTCTATATATATTTCTCCGTTAGTTTTTTTTTTTTTATACAATGCTCGAATCGACAGAGAACGCAATAACGACATGGATGAAGTAATCTTCTGACCAGCTCTGTAAAAAAAGACTAGAGTTGCCTGGCCCAACAACATAGTAAATTATCCTCCAAGAAACATTCATAAAATAAATGAAGCTCTACATTTTATTCATCCCCCATATATAATTAATATATGCCCATACAATGACACAAACACACACAAATTGCTTCCAGGCTCTTGTTGGAGCGTAATGTCAACATTGAGCATATTGAACAATAAACGCAAAATTGGTTTTGAAACTACACTTAGTGGACCAAAAAAAATAAAAAAAAAGGTTCAATTATCTTCATAGATTTTATTTCCTCCTCTTCAAATTTTTTAAATTGGATTAGCATTTGCAACTTCTATGCTCAATGTTTCTGCAATTTTCTTCTTTTGCGAAGTTTTAAATTCCATCCATGGATTTAGAAGTTTTTAGACTGTTCTTGCTCAAATCAATGGATAGAATTGAACACTTGGAGAAATAAAAGCATAGAAGCTTAAATGCTAATCTAATTCATAAAATTGAAAGATGAGGAAATAAAATTTGTGGGCATAAATAAACCTTCTCCTGGATCTTATCAAGAATCCTCTAATCCTTAGGACTTCCCCAAGAGTCTGATTCTCCTTTCCAATCCCCATAATCAATGTCCCATCTTCTCCAAAGCTATAAATACTTATCAGTTGGTTTGAAGTTAATTTCTAGTCATTCATGCCCACTGTTGTTCATCTTTCTCTCTTTAATACCACCAGCCTCAAGATCTATGTGGAATACATTCTCACGACATGCATCTCCTTTACTTCTGGCTATGAATAATTTGATTTGAAACATATACCCAAACAAGAGGGTGAGATCCATAGGGAGATAACATATCTACAATGGATCTATTTTAACCTTATCAAGAATCATCAAAAGGACAGTCATGAGATCCATATGTTTTTATTAAGTATTAAATTTTAGTCATTTTAAATATATAAGAGATAAATCATTATGCACTATCACTCGTGAAAACATAGAGCACTTCCATATAAAGCAAGCTATATATGGAAAAATCAAGCTATGGCAAAATCACTATTACAATTTAGAGGTTTGCAGATGAGCCTAATTTTTTATAAAGAAAAGTAGTTGAGTCAAAGAAGGATTGTTTTTCATTTCGAGGATTCTTAATTTCAGGCTAATTTCAAGAAAAATTCTTATTGCTATAAACTTTGGGGCTACTAATATTGTCACCATTCTTATTTCCCTTGCAGTGTTAGTTTGTTTTCAAATCGTTGCATTATTTGGGATTGTATTTACATCGTAAGAGGTATGTATCCCGTGAGTGATGGGGATTTTATCACTCCCTTCGGGTGGTGGGAGATCACCCTAATTTATAAGTATGGAATAGTGAATATATATATGTACATACCCCGTGAGTGATGAGAATTTTATCACTCCCTCCGGGTGGTGGAAGATCACCCCAATTTATAAGTATGAAATAGTGAATATATATATGTACATATCCCGTGAGTGATGGGGATTTTATCACTCCCTCCGGGTGGTGGGAGATCACCCTAATTTATAAGTATGGAATAATGAATATATATATATGTACATTGACATTGTGTATGTACATACCCCGTGAGTGATAGGGATTTTATCACTCTCTCCGGGTGGTGGGAGATCACCCTAATTTATGTGTTTATTTGTTCGTTATGTTTAGATTGTCTAATGGATGTTTAACAACTTATACCTTACATTTGTTGTAGTTTCCTTTATTAGTTTTTTGAATAGGAATTTTATTTATTTTTTATTAATACTTATTTTTAATTAGTGTGATGGATAGGAGTTGGATGCAATTGGATGACAGACTTTGTGACCAATACTTGAATAGAGTTAATGATTTCCTTGAATTTGCGTTCAGAAACTCACGCATAGATGGAAAAATTCAGTATCCTTGTGTGCAATACAACAATACATATTTTTTTTATCAAGATGATGTTAAGTTTCATCTAGTTAGGTATGGAATAGTTAAGAATTACGTTAATTGGTACTACCATGGGGAAGAGGTATTGGTTGAGGTAGAGATTAGTGATGAGTATGATAACAATAATAATGACGGTATGCGTCCTATTTTGGAAGAAGCCTTTGAGATGCCACGTGTTAATATTGAGATGGGTCATGATTCATCTAACGAGAATGAGCTGAACTCGAGTGCAAATTTTTTTATGAATTATTGCATGATGCCGAACAACCTCTATTTCCGGGATGCACCCATGTGTCAAAGTTTTCATTTCTTGTGAAACTGTTGCATTTGAAATGTTTAAGTGGGTGGAGTAACAATTCATTCAACATGTTACTTGAGATAATAAGATCTACATTTCCAGTGAGTGAAACTGTCCCTTCTTCTTATTATGAAGCTAGGAAATTCATCCGAGCTTTAGGACTCGATTATGAAAAGATAGATGCATGCCCAAATGATTGCATACTTTTTTCGAAAAGAATATGTAAATTGTCATGAATGTGGTGCTCCTAGGTGGAAGTCAGTGGCAGGAAAAAAGATGTAACTGGGAAAAAGGTACCTACAAAAACCCTGAGGTATTTTCCATTGACCCCAAGGCTTCAAAGGCTATATATGTCATCCAAAACAACTTCAGATATGCGATGGCATGAAGATAAACGTGTTAAGGATGGGTTATTACGTCATCCAGCTAATTCTGAAGCTTGAAAAAAGTTAGATGAGTATTATCCTTCGTTTTCAATTGAATCTCGTAATGTTAGACTTGGATTGGCAAGTGATGGATTTAATCCATTTGGCTCAATGAGCATTACTCATAGTACATGGCCTGTGATTGTAGTTCCATATAATTTGCCCCCTTGGATGTGCATGAAACAACCTTATCTCATATTAATCTTACTTATTCCTAGTCCAAAAGCCTCTGGAAACCACATTGATGTTTATTTGCAACCTTTGATTGAAGAATTGAAGGAATTATGGGAGGCTGGTGTTCAAACGTATGATGCCTCAAAGAAACAAAATTTTCAAATGCATGCAACTATTTTATGGACTATTAATGACTTTCTTGCCTATGCAAATTTGTCTGGATATAGTACAAAGGGAAAGTGGGTTTGTCCTTGTTGCAACAAACACACCGAGTCTCATTGGCTAAGTTATGGGAAAAAATTTTGCTATATGGGCCACCGTCGATTTTTACCTAGGAACCATAAATGGCGTAATAACAAAGTTCATTTCAATGGGAAGGTGGAACGAAGGGACTGACCTCCACAACTGTCCGGATATGATGTGTTTGAACAATTATGCACTGTTGAAAAAGGAAAATGGGATGATTCTAATGATACTTGGCTAAAACATTGGAAGAAAAAAAGTATCTTCTTTGAGTTGCCTTATTGGAAAGAACTTTTGTTACGTCACAATCTAGATGTTATGCACATTGAAAAAAATGTATGTGATAATGTCATTGGAACGATCATGCATATTCAAGGAAAATCAACATATGGTAAGAAAGCTCGCATGGACTTGAAAGAGATGGGCATTAGAGAGACACTCCACCTACTCGGTAAAGATGATAAAATACCTCTTGCATGTTACATGTTGTATTCAAAAGAAAAATTGATGTTGTGTGAATTTTTGAAAGAAGTTAAAGTACTAGATGGTTATTCGTCGAATATCTCAAGGTGTGTTAATATCAAAGAGCACAAAATCTTGTCTTTAAAGAGTCATGATTGCCATATTCTTATGCAACGATTACTCCCTCTTGCTATACGGGGCCTTCTCCCTAATGATGTTTTTGGTGCATTGATTGAATTGAGCAACTTTTTTTTGAGAGATTTGTTCCAAAGTATTGAGGTTTGAAAGGTTAAATGAACTTGAGCTCCAATTGCTAAAACTCTTTGCAAATTAGAGCGAATCTTCCTTCCAACTTTTTCAACATTATGGAACACTTACCTATTCACTTACCTAGTGAAGCTAAGATTGCCGGCCCCCAGTATCATTGGATGTATCCAATTGAAAGGTTTGTACATGTTCTTATTCATACTAGTTTTGTTGGAAAAAAAAAAAGTTTACTCCCTTATTAAGGAGTTTAAGAAAAGTTATCAATTTCTTTGACAAGTATTTATGCACATTGAAATCTTATGTCCGTAATAAGAGTCGTTTAGAGGGTTCAACTACAGAGGGATATCTTATAGAAGAATGCCTAAATTTTTGTTCTAGATACCTAAAAGGATGTGAAACGAAATTCAATCGCGTTGAAAGAAACGCTGACGGGGATGCTGTGAAAACAATTGGTGGATTATCTATGTTTACTCAAACAGGTCGTGCTTTAGGAAAAATGACTCAATGTGAGCTTGGAAGAGAGGAATGGTCCCAAGCTCGATTATATGTCCTTAAAAATTGTGATGAAATCCAATCATTCATAGAGTAAGTGATAATTTTGACATATTCTATACCAATTAATTTATAACAATTATTTTTTCATGGAATTTCTCTTACTGCTTTTTGTGTATAATTTAAAATAGAGAACACAAACAATTGGTGGTCCAATCTCAAGCCCATTCCCATCCCAGAAATGTATAAAACATTCACAATAGAGAATTTTCAAGTTGGTTTGAGCATCAAGTAAGTATATTAAGATCCAATATGTATCATTTAAATGTTTTGTGGTTAGATGTTCAATGCCATCCATTTGAACTATATTGTTATTTAACCCATTTCCCTTTAAATGGATAGGTGACACAAATGTATAATTCAAAAAATGACAAAGTCACCAATCATTTGTTATCACTTGCTCGAGGGCCAAATCATAGTGCATTGTCATACAAAGGCTACATTGTTAATGGTTTTCGGTTCCGCACCCGAGATCGAGAGAAAGAATTGAAAACTCAAAATAGTGAAGTTTTCGTGAGAGGGGAAACTAATAGTTTTGCAACTGCGAGAGATGGTAACCCAACCCTTGGTAATGTGGATTACTATGGCGTGTTAATGAATATTATCGAATTGAATATCTTGGTGGTTTATGAGTAGTACTATTCAAGTGTGATTGGAGAGATGTATGCAATAAAGGAAGAGGAATCAAGACAGATAATTACGGGTTCACTTCCTTAAATTTTGATAGATCATTGCAAACTAATGAACCATTTATACTTCTTTGCTAAGCTGAACAGGTGTTTTATATAAGGGAAATGGGGGAATCTAATTGGTATGTTGTTCAACGATCACAACCTCGAAACTTTTATGATATGGATGCCTATGAAGCCACTAGTGATGAACAATTTCAACAAAATGATCTTTCAAACATTGGCCAATGTTCAACCCAAGATGCTGATCTAAATGACTGTGAGTTTTCATGCCATAGAAGTGACATTCCGCTAGAGATTGCATTTGAAAAAGGAACATCAAGACAACGAAGGAAAAAATGTATCCTTCAGTTAAGGGAAAGAGAAATACTAGAGGAAGAAAGAAACAAAAACCAGTTTTAAGTGCTGATGATTGATTGTATATGTCTTGCTTGCTTAGTTTTGATATGTTTCTTTTTTTTTTTTCCTCTATTTTTCTAAAGCTTAGTGTATTTCAGTGTTTCTTTTTTCTTTAGTCACTTTCTATATATAAGTCTATGTTGTTACCAATGGAGGGTATAGCTGAAACCAACGAACAAACTCTCATCACACAACCTAATTTTGATCCATCTACAAGACAAAGTTGCGCTAGTAAGAAATAATTATCTACATTTTAATAGTTTGGTTTTTTCATCCGTAAAATGATAAAATAATTATTAGTTTTTATTTATCATATATTTATTGTATAGGATCATCATCATCTAATGCAAGAAAAAGAGGTCGAGGGAAAAAAAGGAATAAAATACTAACATCTTTGGCTCCTGGTCAAAAATTGCCATTGGAATTCAATAATTATGGTCAAGTCATTAGATCAAATGCTAATGTGTTTGCAAGTCATATTGGCAAGATTGTTAAAGTATGTGAAGATGCACCAATTTCTTGCAAGCGTTGGGAAGATGTTTCACAAGACAATAAGAATAAAATGTATTCTTATGTATTGGTAAGATTAATAATTATTCTATATTATACTTATATGATATTTTATTAAATCGTTCTTCATGACTTATAACGTTTCAAACAACTTTTTCTTTTAACTTGTGTAGGAGAAATTTGAATTTGAAGAAAACGAAGTAAGAAAAAATTGGATCTTTAGAAAGTTGGGAAGGGCTTTTGCAAACCATAGATATAAGTTGAAGGCTGACTATTATGATGCATATGACAATGATGATGATCGAATTAAGTTTGCTCCAACAATAGTCAACCAAGGACAATGGAGACAATTTGTCAGTTGGTTGAGCTCACATGAGTTTCAGGTATTTTATACCTTTTACTTTTTTTATGTACAAGTCACTTTAATTATTTAAAACATGATTATTGTATTTGGTCTTACATATAGGTTTCTTGTGCTCGTAATAAGTCTAATTAGTCAAAGCAAACAATGATTAAAACTACAAGTACTAGAAGTTTTGCTCAAGTTAGAGCTGAACAGGTATAATTTAAATCATTTATACATCTTTCTCATTAACAATTTTTTTTTTTTTTTGTTGTTGATTAACTTGTCTATTTAATACATGCTGAAATATTAGGACACAAACCGTCTGCATGGGAAATGTTCAAGGTAACACACAAGAAAAAAGACGGGTCAATGGTTGATTCCACATCAAAAGAAATAATGGTAAATTTTATTTTAAACAGTTTATGTTGTTATTGTGATATATATTTTAGTATTATGTTATAACATATATATTTTATTTATTATCAAATTTCAGGACAAAATTCAATCTTTAGTAACCCAAAGAGTTGAGGAAGAACCTTCTCAAGCGATTGATGAAAATGAAATTTTTTCTGAAGTAATGAGAAGAGAAAGACATGGACGTGTTCATGGGTATGGATTCGGACCAACTCCTTCTGTCCTTGGAAAGATTCCATCTCGTCATGAGCTTGTTACAGAACTAGAACAAATGCGACAACATAATAATAGTTTGAAAAATGAAATACAACTTTTGAAAGATAAAAATGAAGCATTGTCAATAGAATTGGACCCAGTCAAAGAAAGACAATCAATTTTTGAAGCTTTTACGGAAGATGTTAGGGCAAGATGGATTAGAAATAACAATTAACTAGACTTAATTGTTTGATATCTTTTTTTTTATGTAAAGTGCTAGATGTCTTTTTTTGATGACAATGTGATTGTAAATTGCTAGATATCTTTTTTTGATGACAATGTAAATGTAAAGTGCTAGTTAATTATTAATTGACTAGAGTTGTTTTCTAAAGTTTCTTGATGATTAGAATAGTGTTTATTTTGGATACAATGTATTAAATTAATATGGTTTAAAATATAGAAAAACAAGCAGTGGGTTGTGGGAAAATTTTATGAAAATCACTTTTTGTGGCGACCAATAAAAAGTGGTCACTAAAAATGTCTTCTTTTGTGGAAGCCATGACTCTCACTAAAAGTATCTATCAAACATTTTTTGTGGCAACCAATATAATGTGATCACTAAAAAATGTTCATTTTGTGGCGGCCAACACTATCACTAAAATCTTACCATTTGTGACAACCAGCAAAGCTGCCACAAAAAATTCATTACTTGTGACAATGGTGGCCGTCATTGAAGAGTCATTATTTGTGACGGCCATGACCGTCACAAAAAATGACATTAGTGGCAAAGGGTTGTGGTTATCACTAAAAAATTTTTTGTGACTGTCACATCCGGCCGCCACAATAGTATTTTTAGTAACGGCCAGCAAATAATCACCACTAATACTATTTGTGACAGACTTTTTAGTGACAAGTTGTGACGACCAATTTGGCGGCCACTAAAACTTTTAGTGACGAGTTTTTATGCTTTTAGTGACGGTCTTGGCCTCTACTAAAAATCTTGTTTCTTGTAGTGTGTCCTATGTATTCCGATGATTTCATGACTGAAAAAATTCTTGGCCAAGGTGAGGTGAAAATCAAAAGGTATTTTGATTTCACCTATCAAGTCATAAATCTGGAATGGATACATAGTTATTGAATGATTAAGGTTTCATCATAAAACCATACACTAAATTCAATCGGGACATAGATTGATGAAAGGATTTTACTGTACCGTAATTGTAATTGAAAATGTCCGTGTTTTTCATCATTGGTTAGGTATTCATGGCATGTTGCTAGATGTTAACCATGATATGTAGGGTTTTAGAATTAATTTGATTGATTCTAAAACTATTAGTTAAAGAGTTTAATTAAGAAGCCCATGAGATATGCTAATTAAGAAGCCCATAAGTTTAATTAAAGAGTTTAATTAATCTAATGAGTTGGGCCTTCATATAACCCAATAATGATGGCCCTACATCTAGCCCAATGGTGGACCTAAAGGGTCACACACTTAGGTCGATCCCGTTCCACAATTTAAAAGAAAGATTTGGCCCAATGTGATTAAGGGCCAGGCCTAACTCGTTTAGGGGTTTTCCAATGGCACAATTAGGGTTTTTAACTCTATAAATATGCCACTTAAGAAGCTGAAAAAATACGAAGAAATTTGGATCTCTCTTAAGAGGCACCTAGGGTTGCTAGCACTACTAGAGGCGTTTGTGGAAAGGGTCGATCGTGTGGACTGACTTGGAGGAGTTTGCGCTTGCGACTCTACGAATCATAACCGGGCAGAATCAAAGCAACACGGTGGTCGGTTTCCTAACATAGAGTCTTATGAGTCTCGGAGGTCCTAAGAGTCTCGTGTATGCTGAGTGACAGGAGACTCTTGGGATCTTTTAAATGGGAGACCTAATGAAGAAGAGACTCATTTGGATCTGACGGGAGGCTTTCTGATGACCAAGTGACCCTTGATGGTCGAGAGAGTCTAGATGACCGAGAGACCTGCAAGATGAATTCACAATTAAGGGCATAGGTGGGTGTCCTCGCGCAAACTCTCCAATGCTTAAGTCAGTTCTCAAGAGTGGGAGCGCAAGAGTGTATTCAAAGTGCTAGAGAAAGCGTACTTGAGGTCGGAGGCGTGGCCCATCCTGAGAGTCTCGCTGCTCGTCCCAAGAATTTTGCGGTCGTGAGGTGTCTATCCACTCGGTCAAATGACCATGTGGCCGAGGAGCTCCCACCCACTTGGTCATTTGACCGAGTGAGTGGGTGGGTGCTTGTTCCGTGCCTTCTTGATTGTTTCCTTTCTACCACTTGGATACTTATTTATGATCCTGCCATTCAATATTCTATGAACCTTTCCTTGTTTGCAAGGTCTATCAATATGAATAATTGAATTTTGAACTATCTAAAATATCAAACGCTTAGGAGGTATAATCTAGAAAATACAGTGCCTGAAATGATAACTATGTTTGGTCACTATTACTTAAATAAAAAAAAAATTGTAACTATTAATATATCCCAATTGTTTAAACTATTCTCTTAGTAGTATTAATTACATATCTTAGTGTATTATATGTGTATATATAAATGCATTGAGGATTCAATTTAAAATATCTTATCCACTAGCATTTGAATTTATCTTATTAAGTTGGCATTTAGACACATCACTCTTGTTTAGTTAACCATGTGCAATTACAACACTATGGTTGGCCATAATGGATATTTAAATTGACCACTATGGTTGTTGATCACATTTTTTTTTTTTTTATGGTTGTCTAGAATCAAATATAATGGAAATCCTTGAGCATCGAAGATGGATGGATAATAGGTTAAATGCTAATTGACATTTTCCTAATGAATTTTTTGAGGGGGTTAGAGAGTTTATAGACTTCTTATGTGTTCAAGATCAATTTCAGAGGGTAGAAAGGTTGAGATGTCCTTGAAAGAAATGCAAATGTAAGAAATTTAAATTGGTTAACAAGGAAAATAAAGAATTATGTAGGATAGGGTTTATGGGAAATTATTATTATTGGACTAATCATGGAGAATCGATGCCCCTATTTACACTAGTAGTCTGGGAAAATACATACTATGGTCATGGTTGACAAAGAGAATAATTCAATCTGTATTAACAGATGGTTATGGATGCTACAAGACCTAATATGGGTCAACATATTGAGCAACAGGGCTTTGGGTATGAATATAACGCCACAAAATATCCTAATCCAGATGCACAACAAATTTTTTGAGATGTTGTCAAATGCACAAGCTCAATTGCAGGATGGATATGAAAATTATTTTGAGTTATGCATGACAATTGAGAGTTTAAGTCTCAAGAATGATTATAGCCTTAGGGCTGCTTTAATCACTTGGTGCAAATGATGGGTGATGCGTTGCCTAATGATATCAGTATGCCCACTAATTTATTCCATGCAAAAAAATTAATAAAAAATTAGGGTTAGGGTGTACAAAGATTGATTATTTCCCTAATGGTTGCATGTTGTATATAAAGATGATGAGTATGAAAGAAGTTGTAAATTGTGTGGGCATGAGCATTTTAAACAAACCACTAGAAGGGGAAGAAGATATGGTATTTCCCACTTGTGCCTAAGCTACAAAGACTTTATTCTTCACTGGCTACAACAAGTCACGTGAGATGTCATCGTGAGAATTCAAGAGAGTCCAATGTTTTATCTCATTCATCGGATAGAGAGGTGAGGAAACATTTTGATAAAACCTATTTTGATTTTGTTGCCGACCCTCGAAATATGAGATTAGGTTTATGTGTTGATGGTTTTTCTCCATACGGCTTATCTGGGCACGCTTATACTTGTTGGCCTATCATTATTACTCCTTACAATCTTCCTCTGATGTGCATGAAAAGAGAAGTAATGTTCCTAACCATTATTATTCCTAGTTCATCTAATCCCAAAAATAAGATTGATGTGTATTTGCAACCACTAATCAATGACTTAAAATTGTTGTGGAATGAAGGTTCTCCAACTTATGATGTGTTTCTAAGACAAAACTTTATGATGAGGACATCTTTAATGTGAACTGTGAATGACTTTCCTACTTATGAGATGTTTTCTAGTTGAATGACTATTGGGAAAATTGCTTGCCCATATTATATGGAGGGGTCTAAGGCTTTCATACTTCAATATAGCAGGAAAGTTTCATTTTTTTTATTGTCATCAACAATTTTTTCCCATGGAACATCCCTACAAATAGAACAAGAGAGCATTTAAAAGAAATTGTATTGAGTTCACATTATCTCCTCATCTGTTAACTAGTGAAGAAATGTGGTAAAGGGTTAGATGTATACCTACAATATTTGAGTCTCAAGGTGCACGTTTGTTTGGATATGGGGTTGATCACAACTGGACAAAACAAATTACATTTAGGGAGTTTCCATATTGGAAAATACATCTATTGCCATATAATGTTGATGTGATGCACATTGAGATGAATGTTGTTGTTGGAACACAACAATTAAATTTATATGTCCTAGGAGACAACATGGTAGAGCTCAGTAAGGAGGTGAGGAGTAAAGTTTATGCTGACAAGGGGTGTCAACTGGCATCTATATGGAGGATGGCTCGATTCGCTATCCGGAAAAGCAAGATTCTTAAGGAGAAGCTTGATCCGTTATCGAGGAAAGCAGAAAAGTCACCCTGAGTCTTAAGATGCCAATCAGGTTTTCGGGAGACTTTAGCTACAAAGACTTGGGTCTTCGACTTGCTAGTCTTTAGATGGGTTTGCAACATAAGCACAGTCAGAAGGCACACGGGGAGCTCTCCCACATAGGCCCTCCAATGCCTAAGTAAGATGGTACCCTCTTAGAATGAGATGTATGTTGTGCGAGGTTGCAGATGAGTGTCTTTGGATGAGAGTCTTCAGATGGGTTTGAAGTGCTAGACTTAGGTCTGAGTCTTCAGGTCCTAGATCCGGGTCTCCTCTTGGGGGCCACATGACACATGGCATGCATGCGTGACCTGACTCTTTGGGGAAAAAATGTTGCGAATAAGGCCAGAGGGCTTGAAGGTACCATCAGGGACGAGATGCCTCGAAAGAGAATCCTTCGGATGAGGTCTCTCCGAAGACTCTGAGTCATTGAGAGACTTGGGACTAGAAGACTTTTTAGATGAGTCTTGGGCTTTGGTTTGATGAGCTTAAAGGTATGGCTGGCTCGAAGACTCTTTGGAGTCTTTGAGAGACTCTTGCTCGGAAGACTCTTCGAGGTCATCTAAGTCTTCAGCTTCTTGGATACTTCTAGGTGCTTTTTGGAATTTGTTTTGATTTTTCTTGGGCACCCCCACAACAATGGCTTCTCACTCTTTCCTTTTGATACAAGGTAAAAGGGAAGAGTATAATGCCTCTGGATGCCCGATGTCCTGAAGAATGGGACGCAAGTTGGCTTAGATATGCACGCATGATGGAGGGGACGAAGAACTTGCATGTCCAGCTCTAAGAAGTAAAAGGGAAAGCTGAAGAAGCTACCTGCCAGTTGACGGAAATGGACATCCACTGTTAGTGTAGGTGCTCTAGACCCAATTAGATTAGGCAAATTATACACTAACATTTGTAATCATATTTCATATTGAATAAAGAGTTATTTAATTCTACAAGAAGTCATTCTATTAGTTTCTTGTTATTAATGTAATGATCGGATTAAACTAGATAGAAGTCCATATGATGTGTACTGTGATTAATCTATAAAGATGTGAGATGATGCATCACAGTTTCTCGACATCATTAAATGTCCCAAGTCGTAGCAATGTCAAGAATGGACATTGAGAATTGCGGTAAGACTTGTATGTGCTATGTTTTTGCTATGTGATAGCAATGGGGGTCTCACATCCATAGACATGGGGATGCCTAGACAAGTACATAGGTGACCAATGTTGGAGAACATGCTACTGGACATGACTCGCCATGAGGATCCATTTTGATTATATGTTGATGGAATTCTCATACGAGATGGGTGTAACTAATCCTTGGACCTGAGGTTATCACGGTCATCTCATAAGAAGACCGATATGCTTTGATATCGTTTCGATGGACCTAGATAAAGGCTACACGTGGGCGATCGTTGGGCATATCGTGAGGCTTATGGAGATGGGTGCATAACTAAGATAGGACTTGTTTATCCCTTGATAGAGGATGATGTATCTAAGGCGCTTTTGGTGGATATTTACTTTAAATCCATGGCCATAGTAAAAGAGATCAATAAGAAGTTATTGATTCACTTTCTATTAAGTGAAGATATCCGAATAATCGAAGAAAGACTTATGTGATCATAATCAAGCAACACATTGCCAACTTGAGATCACATAGGATACATTGACGAGATGATCGAATTACACGGTAACCATGCTCGTGAAAGGTTATTTGCGGATTATGAATCCTTCTGAATAATTGGGTAGGCATGATGCCTTGCTAGAGGCCAATCTTGTTTTATGTGTTCGTACTGACACATTGCTAACATATTCGGGAGCCTAATGAGTCATACGCAATAGGCACGGTCCTTGGCTTAAACCAGGAAAGCGGACGTATGGTTAAGTGGGACACTTCGGCAAGAAGTTGTGCCGTTGTAGGTTCTCACGGGAAAAGAACAAACAGACGTAATGACGTTGATATGACGAGGGGTCGTCATAAAGGAAAAAGTTTCCTAAAATAACAATTGATTAAATTAGAAAGAAGTTTTGAATTTAATAATTTGGGCTTAATTTAATACTTAGGCTAGATAAAGTATTTGGGCCAAATATTAAATTAAATTAAATATTTGGGCTAAATTAGATTTGGGTCAAATATTAAATAATAAATATTATATTTGGGCTAAATTAGATTTGAGCCAAATATTAAATATTAAATATTTGGGCTTGAATTAGATTTGGGTCAAATATTTTATAAATGGATTTGGGCCACTTTAATTTCTAGTTGGACTAGGATTAATGGGCTAGCCCAATTTCATGTCCATTAGGGTTTGGAAAACCCTAGGAGGTTACCTCTCTATAAATAGCCCATTATGGATGCCCAAAAAAAGCTATTTGATTTTGTTGTTTTACAAGAGTTGAAAATCGATTCTTTTCCCGTCCATTCATAAGCCTTGTTAGGAGAAGGAGCTAGCACTCCTATTCCGCTCTCCTCACCAACGGACGCGTGCCGCGTATCACAAGTTAGAGGTCGGACACTTGGACGACTTGAATCCGCAAACGACTTAAAAATCTAAAGGTTAGATTTACTTTATTATGTATATGATTGTTTGATTTCGACGTTGATCCAATCGCCGAGATCGGGGTAAGGTTCAAAAATTTTGAACTACGCTGCTTGCCCCATAGCGATCTTGCTTTACTTTCATCCACACCATCCAAGTGACGACGATTAAGGAGTACAAACTCTCTTGGGAATGCTACGCGAGGAAGGAGGAGTATGCCTCGAGCTTCATGAAGTCTGGATTTTACTTTTCCTGGGGGCACATGGAGATGAGGTGTCCCAAGGAGATCTTTTTGGAACTGGTTTTCATGCTAGGGGTGTTACACTTCAGCATCCCTAATTGGCGAGAGCTCGGCGACCCAAAGCTGAGTGTGTCAGCGGATTACTAAGGGCTGGTTAAGAGGACGATTTGTTTAATTTTATTAGTTAGTGTAGTCCGCTCATGCCGAAATTAGCTTCGAGACTCCAAATGCCACCAGATTCTACTACGGGAGAGACGTTATAGGCAATTGATGCTTTGGTGTATGTCGACATAACAAGGTCTGGACATCTTGGAGGAAGGGCAAGCAGGGACCTCAATTGTCCCTTTTGAGGATGATCCCTCACACGCTCAGCCTTAGGATAAGTTTATTTTACTTTTTGATGCTTTTAGATCAATTTTGTAACTCATTTTGACTATTATACTCTGAGCTTCATATATATCAATGAAATGATTATTTTTTGGGAAGGATGAGCACTCTAAGGACTATTTGTGCATGCTTAGTATGTATGCATATATGTATAAAGGTAAAAAGGCATAGTAGATTATGTAAAGTAATTGAACACTTAAAAGGCAATAACTAATTACCGAAAATTGAGTGCAGGACTTGATTACCTCAAAAGGGACCTGTATGTTTTGTGAGTACTACTTGCCCATATATATACAAGAAGAAAACCCGGCTCCCTAGTGTAATTGTCTCGAGGATGCTGGTTTTCCCCAACTTTTGGGGGGTAAAGTAGTTTTATATGTAAACTTACAAAAATTATGAAAATAGGAAATGATTGGATGAATAACAATGTACCTACCAAGGTACTATGAAATATAGAGAGTCTCGTTAAGCAACCAGAGCATGAGGCCAACGGGGGGTATCATTGCCTTCACCACGACTAGTGGGATGAGTCATGTCTTGACCTCTCGAGTCCCCTTAGACTCGTAGATCTTGTTGGGGCTTGACGGTTGTTGCCACATGCCCCGATCTTTTCATCGCTAGGAGCTTGGCAATTTACCTATCTATTGCGTGCACACCGAAACCCATAGAGTCTCCTTGAGAAAGGTCTAACTGTAAAGAAGTGTAGACATGCCTATGAGGCACCCTAGTACAGTGTAAGGAGTGAGTACCGATAAACATGCATGGAAGAAATGATAACATTGTGCCCAACTGGTCATGGCCACGCTGGCACATGCGAGTCGTTCCCTATTCCCTGCTCCTTCCACTTATATATATAGGGCAGGAGAACAGAAATTAGGAGAGGTTGCCACTCTCGGTCTTTGCGTTCAATGACAAATTAAACTAGTTATTGTGGGAGCATGCCCGACGACCTGTATGTGAGTAATATTTGACTAGGTGGAAGAATGTAGTCCCTACCTAGTTACATGGGGCATGCATTATAGCACTCTATTTTGTTTGAGCAGTTTGGTGCTTTGCCTACATCCGTAACAAAAGAATATCAATATTTCTTTTGGGTTATTCATTGCTTCGCCTACATTTGCAACAAACGAATATCAATATTTTGTTTGGGCAGTTTGGTGCTTCACCTATGTTGGCAATCAAAGAGAGAATACTGATATTTTGTTTTTGCAGTTCAGGGTTTCGCCTATTGTAACACCTAATATTACCGGTGTTAAGAGAATGAGAAAGGAAGTGAGAAACTTCCAAAAATGCCCTTGAGAAGGTAATGGATTTTTAGAATAAGGGTGCCTTAGGAGAGGGGCATTTTGATAATTTGGGTAGTAAAGTTCAATAAAGGGTATTTTGATAATTTTGAGAGTATAATTCCATGAGGGAATTTTATTATTTAAAGAGGGAAATTAATTATAGTCTGTTAATATTTAAGAGGTAATTTATTTTTCCCTAAATTGGGAATTAAATGTGGTGGAGCCACATTGATGGCCAAGGTGGAGGCTTGGAAGCCAAGTTTGGTGTCAAGGAGTGACACTTGGCAAGCTCTTGACCAAGAGAAATGAGAGATTTAAATAAATGCAAAAGAAATGCAAATTAGTCTTTCAAGCATTTAATGAGACATGATGGTGTTGGATTAAAAGAAAATCTAAAAAGAAATGAAATTAGTCATGTATTAATAGTGAAAAATAGTCTCATAAATTTAAATGAGAAATAAATGAAAATTCAAGAGATGAGATTAATTCTTGGATTTGAAAAGTGATCTAAGGGCCACCATTTAGTCTTGAAGGTTGGCCAAAATTGCCAACATATTAATAAATTAAATTAAAGACTAATTTTGGATGGCTAAGGTTAGTTCTTGGATAGGCACATGGATTGTGCTTTCTATTAATGGTAGAGATTAAGTCTTGAAAAGGCAAAATGATCCAATGGTTGAGATCTAAAGAGACCATGGCATGGATTGTGTTTTCTTTCAAGGGTTGAGATTGAGCCTCAAAAAGAAATATCAAGGGCTAGGATGTGCTCTTGAGTTTGGAATATCAAGACTTAGGGAAAAATCTCTCAAATGAAGGAAAGAAATAATGGAAGAAAGAAAAGATAAGAAGAAGGAAATGAGAAAGAAAGGATGAAAGGTACGATTTTTACCTCGTTGTAGTATAGATCTTTTTCTCTTGATGGTGCCTTAGCTTTTTCATTTCTTTTCTAGTTTCTTTCAAGTGGAGAGTTGGAATTAAAAGAAAGGTCTTGAAGATTAAAGTTTATTGAAGATCTTAAGGAGTCAAGGTAAGGGATGGCCCCACGGGAGGGTGGCCTTGCAATGTGTTGTAAGTATGGTTCATAAATGTGTATGTTGCATTTTGCATGTTCTATTGTGTACATGAGACCTATGGCCATAGGGTAGATGGGAACATGGTGGGAATAGTGGGTTGATGCCTCTAATTTTGGTGGGTTGTGAGGGCAAAGAGACCTAGCCACACTTGCATGCATTTGGCATCATATAATCTTATTATATTCATATTTACTTTGCGTTGCACCTTTATTGAGCTTTGAGTTCATGAGGTTTTTACCTTACATATAGGTTGCCAAGTAAGGGGAAAGTGAGATTGTGGATGGAGAGCATGGAAGATGCATGGAGAATGCCCCAAGAAATGTATTTTGTTAGTTGATGGCTTGATTGAAGTCTAAAACGTTAATGCAATCTTTTTTTGCATGTGATGTAAACTTGGTGGAAGAAGAAATGAGTATTTTCTATTGTAAGCATCATAAAAAAAATGGATATTTTTTATGCATGTATGAAGTGTGAGAAATCTGAAAATTTTGGGTTAGAAAGGCTCAAGAGAAAAAAAAAAATGAGTAAGATTGGCAAGTGGCAGCAATCGGGGCCCGTGTGTGGCGTGCAGGGGGCCACAGCGGGCAGCAGGAGCGCACTGGGCTGCGTAGGCGTACAGCCGTGCGGGCGTGCGGCCCCATGCGGGAGCGCGGCAAGCGCTCGCAACCCACGCAGCTAGTGCATCGCGGGGCCCCGTGCGGGCCCTGCTAGAAAAATTTGAAAAATTTGGGGGATTTTGGGGCAATTCTTGGTTGATTATGGGCCCCGGAGAAATTTTTAAAAATAAAGGAGTTTTGGGTATTTTGGAGAAAATGCCAAAAAATTTTGAAAGTTTAAATTATATGAGTTTTTCCTCCAAAATTGGTATAAATTGAAGGGTTGATTGAAATTGTAAACTTATGGAGCCCGGTAAAATTCTTGGAAGGAAGAAAAATTAAAATAAATCAGAAAATGGTGATTGAGCATCTTAATGAGATTTTTTTGCCAAGTGTAGTGTGGTTAAACCCCAATTCCGCTAGTGAATCTTGGGGTTAAAGGAAGGGAATGACGGAGTCTAGTTCTCGCCAAGGGCGTTTCGTGTTGAAACATAGTCCGCCATTCACAAATGGTTAGGAAGGTAGACAATTCGGGTAATTATTCACGAATGAGACCCATAAGTGAGAACGGGGCGTCACACCTATGTCTACAATTAAAGAGAGAATACCAATACTTTGTTTTCACAATTCAGCATTTCGTCTACATTCGCATTTAGAGTGAATATCTGTATTTTATTTTCACAGGTCGGTGTTTAGCCTACGTCCACAATCCAAAGATGTACTGCGATTTTTAGCTGCTTTGGTGCAAGATACGGTCACTTTAAGGCAATGTTTTAAAAATCGGACCGGAGAGCAAACCGACCTATTAATTGGGTCTCGCGTTAGTTGGCCCGACCGGTTAGACCGGAACAGTCCGACCGGATGATGTCATATATATTTTATAATTAAATAATATATATTAGATGTATATTTTAATATATATTTAAAATACTAATATTGTATATATTATTATGAGAAATGCTATTATTAACTAATATACAACTAATATTTTATATATAATTGTTATATATGTTATTATAGAATTAATAAATAATTAAAAATTTAAAAGTGAGTGAGGGATGAAAAAATCGGGGTCAATTCAGTTTTCGGTTCACCGGCCCAACTGGATTTTGACCGATTTGAAAGGCATTTGACTTTTTAAGTTGAACCGGATCGGATAGGCCACCGGTTCCCGATTAAACCGGTCCGGTCCAATTTTTAAAACATTGCTTTAAGGGACATTCTTACCTTTTTCCTGTGTTCCCGAGGAATATAACAACCACGAGGGCTAACATAAGGAGTAGAAGTATCTTTGGGGGCTATGCGCTACCTCTGGGCTAACGTGTAGACAGATGCCAGCTTTCTAGTGGGATGCATATAAGAAATCCGATATAATGCAAGTGTCCGCATTGATATGTAAGTTCAGAAAGCTCAAGGTGTACCTCCAAGTTAAGTTTTTAAAATCTGAAGAGTTCCTTATAGAAACATTGTAAGCCGTGAGATAGCAAGAAATCTATGGAGATTACACATTTCTAGCTCTAAGCATAATCAGAGTTCGCCTAAAGGCGCAAGCATCGGATTTCTGAACATGGGCAAGACGGGGCTTGATAGGACAATCTAAAAATGATCAATGTTTGAGGAATATAGTAGAAAAGAAAAGAAAATGAAAAAGAGAGTCATAACAATTTTCATTACCACTAGGAGAAATAATCCATGTTTGAGTCCATACAAGAACAAAGTAGGCAACGAAAGAAAGTCCACCTCAATGATCAGTAATGTGAAATGACCCATAAAGGCTATCCATAATAGCAAATTGCATGTTCCCTGACGATTGTCTCCAATGTCGTTTTCTCTGGTTTATGAACCAATTGTCTATCTGTTTTTGGTCTAAGCCTGTCGACCTTGCTAGAGCAACTTTGTCTGCTTCCTACGTTACCAATAAAATTACTGTATGAATGGATGATATTTGGCCATGGAAAAAAAATTTCATCCAACACAAGCAGTAGAAAGTAATAAGTTGTCAAAATGGAAACTTGGCCTTGATGATTGCAAAACCAAATAATACTAGTTATGCAATATAGTTTCATCTTCTTATAGTATACAGTTATAGATTAAAGAGGACTTAGAGACACAAATAACCACCCTAAACTTTAGATTTTTAAGGGTACCCATAGCGCACCATAAAAGCTACATGGAGCTAGCCCGAACATTATACACATGTGGATCATTAAGTTTAAACAAAAAAGATATCATAACAAGGAGGGCCTAATGTGTTCACAGTATTCATGCAAATCTTACATCTAGTTACTAAAAGCAAAAAACTAGATGAAAAGAAAAATTATATATAGGGTGCAATTCAAAATGTCAAAGACCAATGAAATGTTTGCAAGATATTCTACCGTTGGGTATGGCCATTTGAAGTGAGTTGTCCACCAATCATGCAAAATTTGCTTTGCTTCTCTAGGTAGCTTTCCTTTTTTCTTCCTCTTTAAAAATTCATTCATCAAGGAACTTACGCAACCACTATATCTGTGAAAAAGCTTATCCTTGAGTTCTCGATCTTCTCCTATTTGGGAGGTCTGTCCTACACCAACGTCATCCTCTGATGATTCCATGGCCTCGTCTAATAACAACGCCAACATGAAAATGTAACTTCCATTGCCAAATTTAACTAGCTAGTTATCAAATTAAATAGAATTAAATACCAGTGAAAATTTTCCCCATCACAAAGCAAAGTCGAGCATAACCAGCATGAATAACATTAACTGGAGTATTTGGAAATCAGGTGCAAAAATATATAAACTCTGTTTAACAACAGGAAAGTAGGTAATTATCCTCTAGCCTAGACCTTTTGTCATTTTCAATCATTTTTGCGTACATAATTTCAAAAAATATTGATTTTATGTTGTTCCATTCTATATATCAAATAGATTAGGTGCTCAAGCAAATTATGACATAAATAAATTTGATGACTTTCAAGTCATGGCACCCTACAAACTAAGTTTATTTTAGTTATTTGGCCATCTGTAGCTTACTTACCCATGAATTAATAAACTCTTATTATAACAATCAATAAATATCCTTTCATATATCAAAGGAATATCCAAGCAACACAACTCAAATAATATCAATTCTATAGATTATGAGTACCTATAAACTAAGAGAACACAAATATGAAAAGCTTCAAAGTCATAACTAAAACAAGAACAAGATATTGAAAAATGTGTGTAGTGCTTCTCATGTAACATCACCTTTCAATGTGCTATGAAGCAAAGTAAGAATGAAGTCAATTCCTATAATAAAGATTAACTTATTTAAGGCATCAAACACTAACTATAAACTTCTTACTAACACTAATTGAATTGCCTTCTCACATTTATTACATCTTGAGGTCTATATAACACAATCCCAACAAACACCTTCTATCATCTCTATTCTGAAAGTTGAATGCATCTCTAAGAGGAGAAATTATTTTCTGCCTTCGAAGTTGTCAAATGATCATATTTATAAAATTTCTCCTAACCAAAAAACAATGGCTTGAATATACTTTAAAAACTTATGCTTATCAATAACATGTGGAAGCAACTAAGTATATAAGATTTGAATTGGGATCATAGTAAATTTAAATTACTAATTATATTATAGTTAAATTTTTGGCCTATAAATAAGATTCATAATGTAACTTTCTATTAAGCTCTTGATATTAATTTTGTCTCTTATCATTGTGGTATTATCTTAAAGTCCCACACTGCCATAAATCTCATTGCAAACCAGAAAGTGCACAACTCGAATAAAAATGCACTCACAGACGAGCATATAAGTATGTCTGCCAAGTCAGGTCAAAATTGCAACATATGAAAGCCAACATATTGAATAATCTGGTAAAACATCATACCAGATGGAATTATCTTTGATGACGCAAGGATCAAATCTGATGCACCATAACATATAGAGCATATTACTGTCATAAACATGCAAAATTCACAAATATCAAAGCTGTCACTTTTTTTTGTTTTGTTTTGTTTTATTCTAGGTAAGCCCAAATGTTCTGGAGGGAGTGTCTCAGTGGTACTATACTCCAGTCATTTAAGTAAATTTCACATCAACAATGGCAGTGTATCTTGCTTGCAGACCAGAGCAGTTGGCCAGGACAAAAGAATGTATAATCAAAAGAATAATGTCATATAATCCGAGACTACAGGATTGAAGGCAGAAATGGAAATTCCCCACAAAAATGAAAAATGTTCTATTTCGACTTGGAATCTCGGACTGCATAGCGTCGTTCTAATAAAAAAGAAGTATGAAACTTGTGGCCAAACAGAGCAAAAACTATATGACAGTAAATCCATTCCCAGAAATGAATTAATCATTTGCTGGCTTGTGCGCATGTGTGTGTGTGTGTGTGGACCAAAAATAAATAAATAAAGACACAAAACGGGCTGTAAGGCTGACTAACATGAGACCAACAAGATTAAACTATCATAACAAAAGAAAGCTCAAATGGACAAGATACAAGTTACAATCCCCAAGCCCCCCAATAATAAAACCAGAAGACGACGGCCATTTTTTTTTTTTTCTCTTTTTCTATAAACAACCATGTAGAAAGAAATGTAGTCCAGAAAAGGACACATCCTCCCGAGAGAAAGAGAGCTTGCATTAAAACTATTAATGGCTCTTTATATCCTCGAAAGCTCTAAAATTACATTCATGCCAAATAATATCATCATATGATAAACAAGAGAGTAGTCATCAAAGTGCAACTGATATAAAATTGGGCTAATAGCAATAAAAAGTCAATTTTTTTTCATGTTTTTGCAATCTAATTCAAACATTTTAATTTTGACAATAGTATCCCGATTTGATCAATTGAGTGCAATTTTATTCAATACCTGAATCCGATTGGAGAGGCGTGTGCCTTTGTTGGCGCGGCACGTCACCTGGTATTTTAAAATATTTTAGTAGGCCCCACATGTATACTTGTAAAAAAATAAAAAATAAAATGATATGTTATATATACATATATATATATATATAGAAAGAGAGAGAGAGAGAGAAAGAAGGGTAAGGATGGACGACGATGACAACGAAAATGAAGGAGGATTGTGATGACCGATCTGGAAGCTTAATGGCTGATTGTTGATGATGTCGATGGGGCCAGCTTAAGCAACCGATGGTGAGGGTGAAACGACTAACAAAGGACTTCATCGATCGGCAAGAGCAGAGGGTTGTCGGTCAATTTTTGTAAGGTGGCCATGAGCACAAGAAAGCCCAAATCAAAAATAAGAAAAGCCTACTGTCACGTGGTAAGGCAAAGACAACAATCGCTGGGCTTTCTCTTTCTCCTTTCAAATCGGCTTCCATCACCACTTTTAGCTTCCAGATCGGCCATTGCCTCCAGCCCCCCTTCATCATCGTCACAGTGGGAAGTTTTTGAAGAATAATATAACAAAAAACCAACTACAAAAGTAAAGCAAGCATTTCAAGGAAAATGTAAAGAAGAATGCAATGACATTAAGGATAATTCAACCCGAAGTGAGTAAATTCATCTATCATAGAATTTTGGGCATAAAAAAGGCAAAAGCTACATGAAAACTTTTGAAGAATGAGTTTCGAGTGTCCAGTATAGTAATCTCCATAAAGTTGCAAACCTTGTGGAGAGATTTTGACAATTTGAAAATGATGGATGACGAGCTTGTTATAGATTTTTCTACAAGAGCTGTTGCAATCGTTAATCAAATAACAAGTTGTGGTGACAAAATTCTTGAGAAGAAAATTGTTAAGAAAATTCTTCGAAACTTGCCTAAAAAATTTAAGCATGTTGTTACAGTGATTGAAGAGACAAAAGATCTATTAAAACTTTCAATGAATTAACTAATGGGCTTTCTTGAAGCACATGAACAAAGAGTGAGCAGGTACAACAACCATCCATTGAAGTAGATATTTCAAATAAAGATGAGTCTTGTAGAAAAAAAAGATGCCAATGATGGAGCAAAGTCAGAAAGGTGGCTTCTTCCATTAAAAAGGATCTTACTTGAGAGGACATGGAGGTCAAGCACAATACAAAGGCAAAGGCAGAGGAAATTCTAGAGAAAGAAAAGAGTATTCACCTAAACAAAAAACTGGTGAAGTTGATTCTTATTGTGCCATTTGTAGGAAATCTGGTCATGAATCTAAAGATTGTTATTTTAGATGCACTTGATGCAAGATTCCTAATCATTGTCAAAGAGATTTCTGGTTTAAAGATTATGGTGAAAGTAGTGGAGATAAAAATACAACAAATTTTTCAAAGGAAAAAGATGTTGATCAGTTATCTTATGCGGGAGTACAAGCTGAAAAAAAAAAAAAACATGATTCTTGGATAATGGCTATATCATTCATGTTATAGGAAATTGTAAAGTTTTGTGGAGGTTGATGAAAATTCTTCTTCTCAAGTGGAGCTTAGAGATAGCAAGAACGTGAAGATTGAAGGCAAATGAGTCATTGTTGTCCAAATAAAGGAAGGTAACACAAAACATGCTCATGATATATTATTTTGTACTCTCTTAGTATCACTAAGATTCTTCTTAGTGTTGGAGAGATGATGGAGAAAGGCTCTAAATTGGTTTTTAACGATGGTCGAAGTCAAATTTATGACAAAATAATTAATAAGTGGTTGTGGTGTAGATGAGTCCAAACAACATTTTTCCTTTAAGCTTGAACATGTTGTAGTCTTGTAGATGTTACTTTCAAAAGTGTAGCATGATGATTCATATCTTTGGTATCTGAGATATGGTCATTTAAATTACCAAGGATTGCAACTGTTATCACAAAAGAAGATGGTGGTTGGACTTCCTTAGGTTCAAAGAAATGAGGGACCCTATGAAGGTTGCATATATGGTCAAATGCATCAGCTACCTTTTTCAAAAATAGCTTGAAGAGCTTGTGCACCTCTTGAAGTTATGCATTCAACTATCTGCAATCCATTCCAAACTCATTCTCTTAGTAAAAAACACTATTTCTTGCTCATGTTTGATGATTATACAAGAATGATTTGGCTTTATGTCCTTGATAAAAAAAAAAAGATTTTTTTCCCATTTTCTTGCAATTTAAAGCTTTTGCAGAAAGACAAAAGTGATTATTTAATGAAACTCTCAAGACTAGTCATTCTAGAGAATACATTTACAAACTTTTTCTTAATCATTGTAAAGAAAAAGGTGTCTAGAAACAACTCACAACTAAACACACCTCTCAATAGGGTGGAGCGATTGTTGTGGGGTAGTGCCCAGGACAGTTCCCCCTGGAAAAGTCCTTGGGAAGCAAGCCTATGGTTCTCAGGAAGTGTGCACGTAGTCCTCAAGAAGCGTGCCTTGGCCGGACATTTGTTCTCCAGGGTATCGCCCTTCGAAGTCAAGGGAAAAAGCCAAAAATATCAAAAACAATATCATATATATATATATAGGAGGAGAGAGAAATGGCAAGGTGGTTGGCCCTATAAAAGGGGTCGGCTATGCTCCAGCAACCCCTTCTTGGCCTTGCACGCGCATGTCATTCGGACGTCCGAGAAACTCTTCTCCCAAACACCCTGATGCCTCTCAGTGCCTGCCTTGGCCGTGCGTGGCCCCAAAAACCCACGCAGCCCTGAAGCCTTGCCCATGCATAACCCTGAAGCCTTCCAACTTCTAACCTGGAAGACTCAGCCATCAATGTGCTTTCCTTGGCCATGCGAGGCCTCGAAGACCCATCTGATGCCTCCTAGTGCCTACCTTGGCCATGCCTGGGTCCTGAAGACCCATTAGAGTCACCTAATAACCCGACCCTAAGATCTATTCGGGTCCCAAAGACCTATTCGAGTCATTCGAGGACCCAACACTAAAGGGTCTTTAACATGCTCCATATGCGCCCATGTCACACCCTACACAGCCATGCAGGTCCATGTGTGGCCCTGTGTGGGCCCCAGTGCTCCACCCACGCCTCTACCATACCCAGCCAACCTCCAGACACCATGCCGCACCCACATGTGGCCTATGCGCACCCCCGCGTGTCAATAGCCCCCATGCACAGCCCTAACTGCATCGATTATGCCTATATGTGCCCTACGTCATGCCAACATTGTGCCCTAGCAACCCATGCAATTCTCTCCTCCCCCACGCAGCCTCGTGCAGCGCTTTTCTCCGTGACATGAGCCTATTATTAACAGGTATGCATAGACGACCCTCTCGAGCATCTACGCATGTATTCGGTCAAGTCTTCAGTGACCTCCTAAGTTACTCGAAAGCCCCCAAAGATCTCACAGTAACTAGGTCAGCCCATGAAGGTTCTCTTTCCTCTCTGGACCATTCTCAGGAAGGGGGGTTTCTCAATGCCCTCTAAGCATGCATAACCTTGGAACCACTAGGTGTTGTAGGGGAATTGTGCTCTCTGCAT
This sequence comes from Diospyros lotus, assembly GCF_014633365.1. Classification (NCBI taxonomy): domain Eukaryota; kingdom Viridiplantae; phylum Streptophyta; class Magnoliopsida; order Ericales; family Ebenaceae; genus Diospyros; species Diospyros lotus. Next base: position 33,342,247 of record NC_068339.1, on the reverse strand, counting down.
CTGGGTGCCATGTGCTAACCTCACATCCCGGTTATGCCATCTTGGCAATACATCTCTATCACCATATTTTTTTAATCACATGCATGAGGATTCCACCTACATGATACATTCATATACTGAGCACATTGTATCATATTATATCTTTATTTCATCTTGACTTGTACTTACTTAGGCATCGGAGGGCTCGCAGGAGGGAAACTCCTGTGGGCCCTCTAAATGTCTTTTGTTTTGCAGACCCTATTGCTCCTAAGATGCTCCGCTCCTCAGCTCCCCCCGCTAGCGGGTTGAGCCCCTTGTTGCCCGTCTCATCCAATGATGTCTGGCATTCGCCTTCTCTCCTGGGCTCTACTTTAGTTGTTTCGAAGAAAAATAAATTTAATTGTTGTAGTCATGTAATAATAGCAGTTGAAAGAAAGAACCAAACAATAGTGGAGATGGCATGAAGCATGTTAGAAGACGAATGGCTTCCAAAAAGTTTTTTTGTGAACACAGCTATTTATAGTCTCAATCGCTCTCCGACTCAAGTAGTCCGCAACAAGACTCCATTCGAAGCTTGGAATGGTCATAAACTAGTAGTGAATCATTTAAAAGTCTTTGGCTACATCACTTATGCTCTTGTTACTATTGAAAAAAGGGATAAATTTGATGCAAAAGAAGAGAAATTGATTTATATCGACTATAGTGAAGAGTCTAAAGGCTATTGGCCTTATGAACCATAGACAACAACTTTTATTCTTAAAGGACGTTGTATTTGATGAAAAAAATGCAGCATAGGAATGAAAGAAAGATTTTACTCTAGACTTAACCACTGCGTTTTTAAAGCTACAAATTCACATTGAAGTTATCTTTATCAAATGAAGGCAATCATGAAGCTAGCACATCTAGAACCAATCCCATAGTGATAATTTTGATTCAGATACTCCTCTAAGAAAGTATCATTCACTTGCATAAATTTATGAAATTGCTAATGTGTCTTTCTTTTCTTATGAACCATAGAGTTTTGAAAAGGCTAAAAAGGAGGAAGTTTGGAGAAGAGAAGTTATGAATGAAGAAATAGAGAGCATTAAGAAGAACAATACTTGGGAGTTGGTAGAACTTCGAAAAGGAAAAGCAAACAATCGGTCTACAATAAGTGTGTAAGACAAAGTTTAATGCAGATGGCAACATACAAAAGCAAATGGCATGAATGGTTGCTAAAGGATATGCACAACAGCTTGGAGTGGATTTCAATGAAACTTTTCTTCCTATTGTTTGAATGAAAAAAATAAGGACTATTCTTGCTTTGGTGGCTCGAATGGAAATATAGGTATATTAGCTTGATGTGAAATCTGCATTTTTAAATGGAGAATTAAAGGAATAAATTAAATTTATGTAGAGCAACTACAAGGTTATGAAGTGAAAGGAAAAGAAGATAAATTTATGTAGAGCAACAACAAGAATGATTTTTATTTCCAACTATATGAACTTTTAAAAAGGCCCAAACGGACAATCTCTTTATGTGAAAAAAGCAAAAAATGGAGATTTTCTTATAGTTTGTATGTTGATGATCTGATTTATATGGGAACAAATTGGAGGATGGTTGAAGATTTTAAAAAGACCATGATGAAAGAATTCGAGATCATTGATCTAGGTGTTATGAAATATTTCTTGGGAATTCAAGTCAAGCAATTGAAAGGGGAGAATTCTTTTTTTTTTTTTTTTTATCTCAAGAAATGTATTGAAGATGTGTTGAAGAAGTTTCCTACGACAAATTGCAAGTCTGTATCCACGCCCATGGCTATTAATTGCAGCAAGATGATGGAGTAGAAAAGGTGGATGCAAATATATCAAAATGTAAAGGTGGATGCAAAGATATATCAAAGTTTAGTTAGTTCTCTTATCTATTTTACTAATACTAGGCCTGATATTATCCAAGTTGTGAGTGTTGTTTCCAAATTTATGAGTAATCCTAGCAAACTTTACTATGCAGTAGCAAAGATGATTTTATGATATTTGTAGGGGGACAAAAAAATGGGCATTAAGTATGTATATGAAGTAAGTGGCAAGTTAGTTAGTTACACCGACAATGATTGGGCTGGAAGTTAATTTGGACGATTGAAAGAGTACATTGGGTTACATTTTTAGTTTGGGGGGCAAATTATCTCTTAGAGTTCAAGAAAGTAGAGGACTGTTACACTATCATCTGCTGAAGCAGAATATTCAGTAAGAATTGAAACTACTTGTGAAGCTATTTGGTTAGGAGACTTTTGATTGATTTGCAATAGGAAGTTTTAGATGCTACTACTATTTTTTGTGATAATATGTCAGCTATAGCAATAAACAAAAAACCTATTTTCCACACAAGAAATAAGCATATTGAACATAGGCATCATTTTATTGGTGATTCAGTTAACTAAGGAGAAATTTGCTTGCAGTTTATCAAGACAGATGAGCAACTTATAGATGTACTCGCCAAAGTTATAACAAAAGAAAAAGTTGAATGGTTCAAGGAGCAACTGAAAATTACAAATTACTAGGAGGTGTTGGAAAAGTAATTTGTGATTTTCTAGATGCATTAAAGATGTTGTGAAAAAAGTAAGAATGACTCTTTAATTCTGCATAAAGAAGCTCAAATGCATGCCTTTCTAGAATTTTCTGACATCAAATATAAAAGAGATGCATTTGGTTCAATATTCAATATTAATTAATGAAATATCAACTAAAAATTCTAAAAAGCAACTCTCTAATCTGCAAAACCACCAACTTATTCTTTTCTTTTCTTCAGTCTAAACCTAACAACTTCCACAATCTAGTTTTCTGCAAGATGAGTGAGTGCCTCAACCATGAATGGTCTTTTTCAGTTGGATCTTTATGGCATAAACCAACCGTTCACTTTAATTAGGAGGTTGCCATTCAAACAAAATTATCAAGTATGATATAAAGCACATGAGAAAGCACTTTCTCTGAAGTGATGCTTAAAGGAGCATGCTATATTTGTTACCAACTATCCTGTAAGCTATATATATTATATTACTTTGGAGAGAGTTTTGAAATTTCTTCACTAGACAAGAGTAATATCATGTATAAAAAACACTTTGTAAAGCAAAACATTTCGTATCCTAAAAAACTTTTTTTATTACTTAAAGATTTATGAATATATTCCATCTGTATACCAAGTACAATTGGTTATGGATTGAAATTATTTTTATTATGTATGTACTTGTGCCAGTAAGCAAGCAAGAAATTAAAAAATTAAGTATTGGATGTCAAAGGATGACCCCATTGCAAACACAATGCATGCAAACACAATATTTTAGAATAAAACTATGGTGTCCACTCATCTATGCACGTGTTAGTTATTAGACTTGTTTGGGAATCTATCTCGTTGATGATGAGGGTGATTGTGGAGAAAAGGAACTTGCTTTTAGTTCATGGAAACTTTATACATTTGAAACTATAAACAACAATTTCCTACCAGTTTCTTTTCAGATGAAAGCAGACCTTTACCTCTTCCAGTTCGGCTGACACTGTTGATCCATTAACGAGAATCTTCCCCCAAGGTATGATAGTGTTTGGTCTCCCACCCAGCGCATGCATTTTAAATCATACTTTATTCAACATTTACACACTTTTCAAGTAGCAGAATTAAGAGGATTGCCGCAACGTTAAATGTTCAACAAAACAGACCAAGTACTTGCTAAAGAGGACTAACACACAAGAATATTGTGGAATAATTTTGTTGAGTTCACAAAGTTAAAGAGGTGTAAGCTAATTTTATAATTTATGATTAGTTAAAAATTGAGTTCACAAAGTTAAGGAGGTGTAAGCTAATATCAAAAAAAAGAAAAAGAAATAAAGTAGAAACAACATCACTGGAAATCTCTCTCTCCTCCCCCACCTCTCTCTTTCTTCACTGGAGAGTAGCTTTTGTATCATCTTAGTTGGTTTTATATGGTTGCTAAATGAAACACCAAAATGCACCCGTACTCGATCTAATAAATATAATCAAGTCCACCATCTGTCAGGCTTGGCGGCTGTAAATGTCTACATATCTGTTATGGGATGTGTGAAGATATTACCCAATTAATTTGCAATTGAGATTAAAATTGTACCCTCCTAGTCCAATTCAAAACTATTTCAGTTCAAAAGGCTCAAAGACAGCTCAGCCCATGACCTAACTTCTGTCCAATCTTAATTTTGCGCCAATCTACACTAGTCATCATTATTACTACATGCTGGCTACTTTGCACCCACTCCAAATCATCCTAATAATAGATTTCATCTGTATTTAATGAAGGTTCCGTTAACATTATTCCATCGTCAGGAAGCCTTATCGGTACTAGATATCCAGTTTCATCACCTTGCAACGCCCGATGTAAACATGCGTGTCGGAAGATCTCTCATCCTTCTATATAAACCAGTTCTATTAAGAGTCAAGGTATGTTATTTTTTACTCTATCGATACTCTACCACTTTAATCTTTTATTGACTTGAGCGTCAGAATGCTTGTAGGTGCCAACAACCCCCCACCGTGTCGATTGCCTAAGTCAATTCCCTAACTGCTACAAGCTCACGTCCGACCACCCCTTTGAACCACGAAGGAACAAAAATGTTGGAAGTCAATGTTGTAGAATTTGTTAGCTGATGATGGGATGGATTAGGAATGTTATATTTTAATTATTCTTTGACCTATGACTATGTTCTTACATGCGGCAAACCTTCTAATACAATCAGATTCCGATAAATTTAACTAACTGGAACCTCGTAGGCATTTCATCATACAAACATGAACCAATCTAGTTACTTAACAAAAGGTCTCGGTCAAGGAGTCGCAGCAGGCCACCCAAGCCTTCTGCATCAGAATTCCTGCCGAAATCTAGCTCATGTTGGGATATCGAATCATGCCTCCATACTGAGGAAAGCTTTCCTATTCTCAATCAGTTACCAATATTAATAATCGCACAAATAAACAAAACCTGACCAAATGGGAAGAAATATAGTTGTCATTACTACAAGACAAGCAGTTTTTCTTTGTTCTTTTATTTGTTTGGTACGAAGAAGATTAGTAGTCTTCAAAATTATTGTCGTGCATTGAAACAAAATCATTATTCCTTGCACTAGCGGTGTGCACGGTTCAATTTGGCCAGTTTTTGGCCAATTTTTGATCAATTTAGTGCGTCAAATTGCATATGCGATTTTTCTATAAAACCAAATTGAATGGTCTGATTTGGTGCGTAGAAACCGCACTGCAAAATGTGATGCGATTCGGTGTGCTTTCCACAGTTTGCTGAATGTGCAAGTTGGTGTGGGTTGCTGAAGGTGAAGAGGAAGGTTGGCATTGGGTCTAGAGCTAGAATAGAGAGGAAGAACCAAAGAACAAGAAATAAATGAATGATGCTTCAAATTTCAAACCAGATCTTAGTTGTTCGACGATTAACACGAAATGAAAAACAAACAAAATATTAAGTTATCGAACTCAAAAGCGACTCATCGGTGACGATCAATAGACTAGATCTTGGACAAAATCGACGAATTAACCAAGCAAAGGTGAAGGGGAAGGTCGACGTTGGGTCGAGAGCCAAAACAAAAAAGAATAACCGAAGAACAAGAAAGAAACGAATGATACTTCAGACCAAATCTTACATGTTCAGCGATTAACACAAAATGAAAGATAAACGAAATATAAAGTTATTGAAATTGAAGGTGACTCACTGACGACGAAGGTGAAGAGGAAGGTCGACACTAGGTCAAGAGCCAAAATAGAGAGAAAAACAAGAAAGAAACGAAGTTGCAAGTTGCCTGACCCTATCCCTTTTATATTTTAATTTATTTTTAATTTTTAATTATTAAAATACTAGTCGGGCAGTTTGATTTTGAATCGAACTGTCCAACCCTCAAATCGCAAACCGACAATTTTAGAAATTTTCAAACTGTTCTAAACCACTTATCCCTAAAAATCGCACAATTTGATTTGGCGTGATTTGGTTTAACCAAATTTTGCAACAGATCAATTTTTTTTGGCACACCCCTATCTTGCATAGGAAATTGGCAGGGGGTATGGAGATAAAAAAGAAGTTCGCCCCCCCGCCCCGGCAAAAAAAAAAATACAAAAACATAAAAGAAAAACTCCAAACAATTGAGTTTTCCCAAAATTTAGGGTTCTTTTTCTGGTTCGTGCAGTTATTCCAATTCTGAAGACCGTGGACGCAAGTGTTCTTCTATATAGAATGTTAATAGAACTCGCCCAACTACAGGAAAAAAACAACTCACGAGTCACGCCTACGAAATAGCGACTTTTGTTTATATATATATACACACACGCGCGAGTTTGCAAGGATAAAATGCATCGAGTCAAGACCTAGCGTGTGAACGGGCGTTCACTATCCCTCCACGTGAGTAACGAAGATCTTGCACGAAAGTAATTAGAATGAAACAGGAAAGTATAAGGGCAGCCTATTGATTGGGGGAAACAAAAAATCCCAGAGAGCACAGACCTCGAGAAAAACTGAGAAATGAAACCATATATATATAATTTGTCTGGCTCAAGTATATGCAGATATACTTACAAAAAAAAAAAAAAAAAATCTGCAGATATATGTACATAATAAATATAAGTCGGAGAGAGAGAGAGAGAGAGACCGGAAACATAGCTTTTGGAAGCGCCCGCAGAGAGATTTCTCAGCTGCGACTCGATACTGTTCAAGAACGTTGTTGCTTCGTTGAAATGCTTTTCCAGATCGGACTTATACTTCATCAGTATGTCGCAGTACGTTCCCTTCGGAGCAACAAAAGACAAAGAAAAGAGTAAGCCGTTTGAAGAAACTCAAAACTGAAGCGTAGCGAGCGAGCGAGAGAGAGAGAGAGAGACCATGAACTCGTCAAGTTCAGGATCATCACCCAAACAAGTTGAAACTGCGGTTGATTCGCTAAACGGATTGTTTTCTCGGTACAATTCGTCAAACAGATTCGCAATCTCCGGTGAGGCTCCCACCTAAAAAAGCAATCGTCCATATATTATGAACCTTCGAGGGTATCGTAAAAAAAAGAAAAAAAGAAAAAACCATAAATCATTCACAAAGCGCATCGCATACGAACTAATATATGAATAAGCGAAGCAGATAAAAAGCTAAAACGTTGATCCACGCCAGTTAACCCTAAACTAAGTTTGCTTCCTGCAACCTTTTTAGGAGAAATGAAGAGAAAATAAATTTAATACGTTCTATCTAGCGGAGTAGGATATTTTCAACAGAGCTCAGAGGACGACAAGACTGATATATCTTCTACTTTTGGTTTTTGCTGCAGATCGATGGCCAGTTTTTTTGCGTGAGGACTGAAAAACGACTACTACCGCAGGATATAGATATCAGACACAGACAGAGACGTATCCAGGCACACGTACGTGTATGATTATTGTGTGTCTATATATATATATATATGTATGCACGCATCAAGTGAAAGAGAGAAAGACAGACTCAGATTCATTAGAGAATTAGACGAAGAAACAAGGAGGGAGCGAAAGGCCTCCGGCTCAGGACCTTCTGGCAATCGATGAAAGCTTGGAACATCTTAGGGCATAGAGGATGAGCTTGGATTTTGGCTCGAATTGCACCAGGAGCATCCTCTTCCCATCCAATATCACCGGGTTCCGTCGCAGTAGCGGCGAACATTTGCTCCGATCCGAGCAATGGAGGACCGTCACAGAGAGCCGGCAGGTAACTCGCCGGTGACAAGAGGTGGTCCGGCGGCAGAGGTAATGGAGAGCTGTGATCGGAGTAACCGGCGGCGGGGCAGCTGAGACCGTACGTTTCATCGTCATCCATTGACGAGCATTCCGAGAAGAAACGAGGACCAAACTTGAGCGCTGTAATGAAGAGAGAGAGAGAGAGAGAGAGAGAGAGCTGGAAATGGAGAAGCGGAGAAGATGACCGGTAATTTAAATAAAAATTTATATTCATTGAGTTGTAATTTTTAGCCAAGTAGAAAGAAGATACGCTCGGTGACCTTCATTAAATAATCATAAAAAAAAAAGGGCGCACACAAGGGAAGCTAAGTGCCGGCGACACGCACGTAGCGATCTTTCACTCTCCTAAGCGCGTTAAATCCTTGCACTGCGTGGGCCTAACTGAATTTTTCAAGCAAGAAAAAATTGCCTAATATGAAATACATCTTAATGGTGATTTACACCAAAAATCATAAAATTTTGGTACCTTTTATAATGTGTTCATTAAACTTCAATTACTTGTAAAGTGATCATAAAATTTTAAAATATTTTATAATATAATCATATTTGAGACTTTTCGGCATGCCCTCGTCAGAATTGCTGTCATTCCAATGATGTGGCGCTGATGTGTATATGACGTTATAAACAGTCACAAGAATGTTGAATGTACAAAAAAGATAATCAATAAAAATGCACTATGTGTCAAAACCCCAAATCCCCATAAAACCCATCTCCTTTCGCCCCTCTGTTTCTTTCTTCTCGCTTGAGACTGTTCACATTCCCTTCTGGTCGCTGATTGCTACCATTGCTCCAGTTGTTGTTCGCCTCTAACCCTATCACCGCCTCCATCATCATGCGCTGCCTCCATTGTCGTGCAATGCCATGACCTGTTGGTTCGCTGCTGCCCCCAATCACCCGTTCCTTCATTGTCGCCTCTGACTACTTCGATCACTGCTGCTTCACCCGCTAGTGGTGGTGGGGTTATTAATAAGGCCAACAATTATAATGTTTTATTTAAATAAAAAATTAAATCTTAGATGAAAGAAGACCTAATTTTACTGGTTTTGGTTCTAATGTACATTTGCATATGAATTCAAGAAAGAGTAATTTTATTTGGCTGTTTAATATTTAAGAAATATTTTTTTAATAATTCTAGTTGTATTTTTTATTTTAATTGAACTTGTTAATATAATTTTTTTTATAAATATATATATATTTTATCTTACTTGTCCAATAAACTAGTTAAAATTTGACAATTTGTCGATCCTTTTATTTTATTAACAAACAATCAAATTTTAATTAGTTCATGAGGTAAAAAGAGAGAGAGAGAGTTGTAAAATTAGAAATTTTTTTTATCATTTTTAAATATTAAATGTGTATTTATCTATTTATGAAATTTTAAAAAAAATTAAGTATTAGTTACTCTAAAAGTTAAAGTTGTCAGGATAAGTAAATTTGAAGAACAACCAATTCTTTCCGTGAAAAATAATTTATCTTTTACACAAATAATTTTGTTTAATTTTTTTAAAGCCACATTCTCATGCAAATATGATGTTTTTTTTTTTTGTCACTATTATAAAAATTTTGTTAGTATGTGAAATTATTTTCTTAAAATATTATTGTTGAACAACGGCGAGTGAAGCAATGGTGACCGGAGGCGGAGGCAACAACAAAGCATGGGGTGGCCAACAGGTGAAGTAGCACTAACTGAAGCAACCGGAGGCAGTAACGAAGGAACAACTGACCGGAGGAGGAGGCAGCAGCGAAGCAACGGGTGGAGAAACAGAAGCGTTGATGGCGACGACTTCAATGGAGGAGGAAAATGGCGATGGAGGTAGCGGTTGCATCGACGGCGGGAGCAATGGCGGTGATCGGAGACTAGAAGGGGAGGGCAGCAGTCTCGGGCGAGAAGAAATAAGGAGAGAGAGAGAGGGGGGGGAAATGAGATGGGTTTTATGGGGTTTTGACACGTGGCACATTTTTTTTGTACAGTCAGCACTCTTGTGACTGTTTGCCACGTCTTCAACACATCAGCGCCACATCATTGGAATGACAATAACTTCAATGAGGGCATCCAAAAAGTCTGTGATCACATTACAAAAATATTTCAAAATTTTGTAATCACTTTACAAACAATTGAAGTTTAGTGATCACATTGTAAAAGACACCAAAATTGTCACTTTTGGTGTGAATTACCCTCTTACTGCCTTTTAATTTGATTAGGTTATTATAATAAAATTATTACATAGTATTCTAATTGTTGGTAAGCTAAAGGGAAATGCTATACCCAGAAATAAATTTGATAACAAATTTTACAAAAATAATTCTATCCAAATTCACAAATTGACATGGCTAGGATTATCATGAATTTGTATGTGTCACATCAATTTGTGAGAATTGTTTATTAACCTTATTTATGGGTATATCATTTCCCTAAATTAAACACACAACTCTTAAAGTGTGTCAAAAAAGGAAAGACAATCTTGACATTTATATAAAAGATAAACACCCCATCATTGTTAACATGTTGGGTGAATTGACTAATCTACCCCATATTTTAAACTCACTTGTTTCATCTCTCCTTTCTTTTTGACTTTTGCTACCACTCATCTTTTTCCCTCTCTTAAGGATTTATATGGATCTGCCTATAGGATTTGTAGAAAAAGGGAAAAAAGATATGGTCTGTTTACTGCAAAGGTCATTATATGGCCTTAAGCAGTCTCCTTGGCAATGGTATAATAGGTTTGATAAGTTTATGCTCAGGGAAAATTACAATAGGAGTAACTTTCACTATTGTATTTATTTTAAACAACTTAAGGGGAATCTATATATATATATCTCTTAATATATGTGGATGACATGCTAATAGCATGTAAGGATAAGAAAGAAATAAGTAAACTGACCCAATCCCTTAGATTTGAATTTGAAATGAAATCTCTAGGTGCAGCAAAGCGTATTCTTGGAATTGACATTAAAAGGGATAGAGAGAACGGTATATTAACCTTGAATCAGTTTGGTTATATAAAGAAAGTGGTAGAATTATTTCAAATGCAAGAATGTAAACCAGTGTCAATTCATGTGTCTCCTCAGTTTAAGGTAAGTGCTATGAAAGGTAGTTTACCTAAGGTAGAAGAGGAGTACATGAAGAATATTCCATATTCCAATGCTGTAGGAAGTTTAATGTATGCAATGATATGCACTAGGCCTGATATTGCTTATGGTGTAAGCCTAGTAAGTAGGTTTATGAGTAACCCATCTAAGGAACATTGGAAATCTATTAAATGGATACTTAGGTATCTTAAAGGAACTGTAGATAAAGGTTTAGTATTTAGTTCAAACACTATGAATGATAGCTGCCTGCATAGAAGGTTATTGTGATTCAGATTTTGCAGTGGATTTGGATAAAAGAAGATCCTTAACAGGATATGATTTCACCTTAGGTGAAAATTTAATTAGTTGGAAAGCTAATCTTCAGCACATAGTGGCTTTATCAACCATTGAGGCTAAATATGTGGCTCTTACAGAAGCTATGAAAGAAGCCATCTGGTTACAGGGAATAACAAATGAATTAGGTTTAGGTAGGCAGGTCCCTAGGGTATTTTGAGATTTGCAAAGTGCTATTCATCTCTCTAAAAGTAGTGCATTTCATGAGAGGATTAAGCACATATATGTGCGACTTCATTTTTTAGGGATGTTATATCTAAAGGACAAATTAAGGTAGAGAAAATCTCAACTGAAATTAACCCAGCAGACATGCTAACTAAGCCTGTTCCTGTAGTCAAGTTTGAGCAAGCTTTAGGCCAGCTCAAAGTGCTCCCAACGTAGCTATGGGAGAGTTACAGAGATCTCAAAGTCAAATCCATTATCATTCCATTCTTGAATCAAGGTAGAATTTGTTGTAATATGTGATTCAAAATTACATGTTAATTGCTGCATTTCATCTGCATTTTATGTCAATGTCATTCAGCTTTAATTTCATCTTCATTTACATGTCATTACACTATTATTTGGCCATCTCTTATATCAGTTGTTGATCTTATCTTAAACACTGATCTTGTGGTTTACGAACAGTCTGCCTTGGTATATAAGGTTGCTATCAGAACATCAAGCGTCACTTTTTTCCCTACTGTAAACAAGAAACCCTAAATCGGCGCACTCGAAGGATACACAACCTGTGAATCCTTTGTTCGATAAGAACTTCCATTGTATTGCTTGATCTCCGGTTGAAATCACTTCATCGTGGGAGAAACGGTAAGGGATAGGGTGAGTACGGTGGTTTTGTAGGGTTTGATGCAAGTTTTGTACTCAAGTTGTATTTTGTTTTCTTGATGCAATATTGTAACTGTTTGTTCTTTCATTGAATCGGTGTAATCGATTTGTAATCATTGATTTAGTGGATTGATTAGAGGCGAAAACCTCTACCGTGATTAGGATCCATTTACGGATCTGAACACGTATATCGTGTGTACTGTTTGTGTTGTGTTCTTGGTGCGTTTGATTCATTCTCGATCCGATTTCTTGGCTTGGTTCTTGGTTATGTCTTTGGCTGGGTAAATCGGTTGTGGGACTAACAATTAGGAAAGCTTGTGCGCTCCCACTAATTTTCCTGTATATACAAGGTTCATTCAGATTTCTAATGAAATCAAACTCTTTGATCTCACTATCAAAACAAATGTTCCAAGATCTTGAGGTTTGCTTAAGACCATAAATGGATCTCTTAAGTTTGCACACTTGATTGGCATTGGAAGACTCAAAACCATGTGGTTGTTCCATGAATATATCTTCCTCAAAATAACCATCCAAAAATGCTATCTTGACATCCATTTGCAATGTCTCATAATCATAGTGTGCGACAATGGCTAGCATCATTCTGATGGATTTAAACATAATGATCGGCAAAAATGTCTTTTCATAGCCAATACCATGTTTCTGATAATATCATTTTGCCACTAGTCATGCTTTGAAGGTCTGCACCTTCCCATCAGGACCAATCTTTCTCTTATAGATCCATTTACACCCAATAGGAGCTATTCCTTCATGTGGATTCACTAGAGTCCATATATGGTTGCAATACATGGATTCCATTTCTTAAAGTTGATATCTGGCATCGCCTTTTAGTAATTAGTAAGATCAACATCTTGATCACTATCTCCATATAGGAACGCTTCCTGTATCTCCTTCATGATAAAACCATACTATTTCGGAGGATGATATACTCTACTAGTTCTACAAGCCTCATGTGGGATGACACTACTCAGACCTACTAGCTCAGGATCAACTCCCTAACTAGGCATGATTTGGGGCTCAAAAGACACCTCTTCTAGCTTTACTTTCTTTCTAATGCCTCATTCCTAAAGAAACTTCTTCTCTAAGATATATCATCCTTGTTGACCAACACTTTTTGATCACTAGGAAAGTAGAAGTAGTATCCCTTGCAATGAAGAGGATACCCTATAAATCTTCCTTTGTCAAACTTGAACTCTAGCTTATTTGTCTTTAGCTTTTTAATGAAAGAGGGATAACCCTAGACCTTAACATGCTTAAGATTGGGTGAGCTCCCATACCATATCTCATATGGCGTCTTCTCGACAGATTTGCTTGGAGCCCTATTATGGAGATAAATCACAGTGCATAATGCATAGCCTTACAATGATAATGGTAGATCAGCGAACGCGATCATTGATTATATCATGTCTAACAAGGTATAGTTTTTTCTCTCAGAAACACCATTCAACTATGGAGTAGTAGGAGCAGATAACTAGGATATAATGCCGTTAGCCTTGAGGTAATCATTAAAGTCCGTACTCAAGTATTCCCTACCTCGATCCAATAGAAGTATTTTAATACCTTTTTTGGTCTAATTCTCTACTTTAGCCTTTAACTCTTTGAACTTTTCAAAGGTTTCAGACTTGTGCTTCATTAAGTACACATAACCATACCGTGACAAGTCATTAGTAAAGGTTATGAAGTAGTTATAACCACCTCTTGCCATTATAGAGAATGACCCACAAACATTTATGTGGATTAACCCTAACAATTCATTGGCTCTCCCACTTTGTCCAACAAAGGGTAACTTAGTCATTTTATCGAGAAGGCAGGATTGACAAGTTGGTTCGATTTAGAACCTACTGTATCAATTAATCATCTTTTGGTTAATTTGTTAATCCTATTCTCATTTATATGGCCTAGTCTATGATTCCATTACTATTTAAGGTCAATATTGTCACCACGAGAACCCTTCCGGTTTCACTATTTAAGGTCAACATCATCACCACAGGAACCCTTCCCACTACTACTAGATGTAACTTTTACATCCCTTTATCTGACACTTTTGTGCAACTCTAATATGTAAAGACCATTCACCATGATGTCCATGCCAACTACCTCATTATGATAATGAATATGACATGCATTATGAGCAAAAGATAGTTCATAACCATCCCTCACAAGTCTAAGAATAGACACTACTTGAGTACCAGGCACTTGCTGCTATAGCCAGTGAGATCGTTTGGTTGTATCAGCTTCTTGTTGATTTTCAGGTTCCTCCTCTCACTCTTGCTCTTTTATTTTGTGATAACCAGGTTGCTGTTCACATTGCCTCGAACCCGGTCTTCCATGAGCGGACAAAACACATTGAGTTGGACTGCTATTTTGTTCGTGATAAGATGGCTGTAGGTGTCTTCAAATTGTTGCCTATACGTTCTCCTCATTAATTAGCAGATCTATTCACCAAGCCATTGCCCGCACCTCAATTGTCCCATTTATTGTCCAAGATGGCTGTTATGGATATCCACAATCCATTTACATTCCTAAAAGCATTCGAATAATACAAATAGTCTTTTAAAGTCATTACATACCTAGAATGGAGAGTTACATGAGTTATCCTTATAGCTAATGGCTCAACAAGGGCTCCATTTCCCACTCTGAGGATAACTTCTCACTTATGAAGTGGCCTACTCCCCTCTAGGTCCTGTATGCAAACACATATATGAGAAGTTGCACTTGAATCAAGTATCCATGAGATGGGAGAATGACTAATCACACTGATCATCTCAATAACAAAGAAATAAGATATACTTGAACCCTAGTTCTCAGAATGCTTGACTTTTAAGATGGCGAGATACACGGGACAATTCCTTTTCTAATGCACATCTACTTGGAAATGGAAACACTTTTCTCTTGATCCCTTCTCCTTCTGTTTTTGCTTGGAAATGCCCCTCTTTGGCCCAAGCTTTTTCTTCCTGTTGGAAAAACTTTTCTTCCTCTTAGATGATAAAGCAATTGCAAGAACTCCGTCTTGCATCTTCCCTTTGATTTGGGCTTGGGTTGTTGTTAACATGTTTAACAACTCAAGGACCTGGTTGCGCTTAACCTTGTGCATTTATTTCAAACAAACACATACAAAATAAACAAAGAAGAAACAAGCATGCAGGCACAAGGCGTTCATACTCGCCAGTTAACGAGTGTGCGTTGCAGCACAATTTAATTTTCTGGGAAAGTCCAGGTCGATTCACTAGGAGATTGTTAATAAAATGAAAATAAAGCCGCAGTATAAATTGGGTTGTCAGGCCAATTCATTTGATTTTAAGTGAGAAAGAATGAAGTAAACTGTAACTGTAAGAAGTCTTGAGTTTCAGTGCCAATCCCATAACTTCCCAATAGATAGATAGGTACTAGAAACATATATCTGAATTAATTTGAGGTTTTTCTATTAAAATGCATCCCAAGATGATGATAGTTCTTGGTCTATACATGGCATGAGAAATTCTAAGTTAAGCAACTACCATAAATTAAAACATAGTTAATATGCAGTAATCGGATAACTCATTTGGATTTGGGTATGATAACATCTCCAGTTTAAGTAACCTCCATACATGGCATGGAGACTTTAAGTTAAACTTATGCTCTAGTCCAAATTCAAAGATTCAATGCACGCACACAATACTCAAATTAAATCAGATTTCTGGTAATGCATTTGAAGTTTGGTTATCTTGAGAAATCTATGGCATTGGACATTGTCCTCGCCTTGGCCCAAATACAAGATTAGCCACAAATCTTCATTGTCGCATACAAAAAATTTAAAGATAGAAATTAAAGTGCTGGAATGCAAATACTGAAATTGAAATTACAGAAACGTTGGTGAACAGTTAATGACAATTGCATAATGTAAACAAGCATGAAAGGAAATTGTAGAATGTAAATAACAAAAATAAAGAACACTATATTGATGGAACAAAATGAAGAACATGAAACTGCTAGAATTAAAGAAAAAAATAGAAAAGAAGCAAAACAAAATAAAAAACATAGGAACAAGACGATGAATAGTGTTATTTTACCCTTATTCTAGTTAAATGGCGGATGGGGACTCTCTCCTCCCTCTTCTTCTTGATGCTATGGTCTATTTATAATCCACTGGTAACGAAAACTTTCAATTCAAATCTCCCAATAATTCTCTGAAAAATTCTGCATATTACTTCTGCCCGTACTCTGCAAAACTCTGTATGCTATCTTGAAATGGCTTTATGAGGCATGTGAACACGTGATCTACTTAGAATAATTTCGTATGTATGTGTAAAGCAATATTCAAATTTGGCTTCATTGATATCTAAATCTGTTGTTCTTAATTTCTCTTTTGTATCCGAATAGGCTGAGACGCATCTAGATGTGGCGCGCAGGTCTTGAGTCTTATATCCGGATGCTACAGTGATGCATTCGGATAAGGCTTCTTTGGATTTTATTCTTGGATGTAGATGTGCTGAGAGATATCCAGATTTGCTTCTTTGGTCTTCAATCTTCTATCCAAATGTGTTGAGAGACATCTAGATGTGGCTTCTTTGTATTCGGATGCTCCTTCATGCATTCGGATATGTCTTCACTTTTAACTAAATTTTGACTACATCACGTCCAATTCAGATAATTCCTCGCAAAACAAATATAAATGCCAATTAATCATATTTAATTGATAGGAAAGGGATGAAAATATGATAATATTTGACATATTTTACCATTAATCACACCCCCCAACTTGAATATTGCTAGTCCCTTAGCAATTAGAACTATCCCTGGGATATGCTCGTCCACAAACTTTAACATTGGAAATGAAATTTTAGATGTGAAATGCAAGTGTGTGACTGATAACATGCAAGTTTAAACATATAATGGAATCCTACTTTTACCCAGCATAATTTCTATCTTCATGCACAATACTAATTTCCACAACTCACGCATAAATAAAAAATTAATATAATCATTTTCCAGGTTGTGAACAACATTAGAACGCAAGGATAAGAACAAGATTTCTACAATAATTAAAAGAGAATGAATAAAAGGAGCTGTAAATAAACCAGAGTTAATTCATTACAAAAAAGAGATTCTTGTTGAGGTCTTGGTCTCTTAGACCTTTCCCCTAGGTATTTTTAAAATCTGGTCTTTGATGCCATGGCCAAATGGTTGTAACTAAAATGGAGACTTAAGCTAGGAATTCTGTCAAACAGTTGGTGTGCACAGTGAAAGCTCTTTCTCATTCTTCACTTATCCTCCATAAATTACCACAAGCCCACTCTACTTCTTCTTACAATCTATTCTTCCTCCCAACTCACCAAATCCAAACTTAAAACAGAGTATCTTGGCTTGAATGCATAACAGAAGTTGTAGATATTCGGATAGGAGAGAATTAATGAAAAACGTAGATTCTGGACATATTCGACACCCTTTCGAATTCCAGGCATAACTCTCTCTTCCAGGCTTCGATTGAGGTGATTCAAGATGATACAGAAGGATAAGAGAAATATCTACAACTTTCATGTTTTGACTTTTGAGAGATTCGGACTGAATCATGGTCGAAATTGGGTCGCAAGGCGAAAATGACACACTGGAACTTAGGCTATTCAAATGGAAGCTTACTAATTCGAATTATGACAACAAATCAAAACACATCCGAATGAGAAGAAATTCATCTGAATGAATTTGATGTTGGGGTTCAGTTTATGAAATTTTGTGAAGACATTCGGATGCTACAGTGCATCATTCGAATGAATTAGGCTCCTGCTTGCTCTAGAACTTAGAAATACATTAGAATTGCACAACCTAAATATATATAATTATATATATTTTTTGAAATATTAGAACTGTTGAAGCCTAATTAACAAAGCCACATAATACTAAGCAAAATAAACACATCAAACATCAGTAATTATTTTCTTTTATATATATAAAAAACAAATCAAACAAACAAAGCCACATTCGAATGCTTGAGATGGATTCGAATGAAGGCCAAGTGATTTGAATGACTGCTCGAGTTTTAGAAAGACATGCAATGGGTGATTTGAATGAACGTAAGGCTATTCGAATGTGTGCTGAGGGTTTTTTAAACAAGCGAACACTTCATTCGAATGAATTTCAAATAGTAACCCACTTAGCGAAGGTTTTCCACAGGGCATTCGAATGCAACAGTAATGTCATTCAAATGAATTTCACAGACATTCGAATTTCTTTGAGGGCATTCGAATGGTTTTTGGCGTTATGCGCACTAAGGACTTATGGGTCATTCGAATGTGCCTGAGATCATTCGAATGTTGCATAGGTCATTCGAATATGTTATTCGAATATCATTTTTTTTTTCAAAAACAAATCAAACAAACAACCACAATTAAGCATGAATCAATTATACCTCACCTCCCAACTTGAATTGTGTATTGTCCTTAAACATAATAACACGTAAAAATTAGGAATACCTAGATGGTGAAATATCCTTAGACACAATAAAAAGTTGAGATTAGGAGTACCTGGTGTCTTCAATGTAGAAAATATCCATATGCTCATTGTGGATTTTGAAAATTGAACTAAAAAGGAAGCATAAACTGGTGAACGTTAAAGAGAAATGCCAAACTTACAAAAGAACTCTTATAAAAAACACACATTCAAAATTAAAACAACTATATGAAGGCATAAATAATAGCCTTTTATTCTTCTTATTATTTTTTTTTATTGCTTTTTCCTCTTCTTCCAGTTAAGGATCAAATAAGTGGTTGCACTTAGAATCACAACAATCATTACATGCTTTAAACCACTTGTAACATTATTTTCAAAATGATGCAATTGGATTTTTCTTATAAAAGCACAACCATCTTTTGAAAATGTGTCATTCAGAGGTGTTGGATCTATTACATTAGAATGTGGCATATTAATTTGCATAAACACCTCACACATGTCTAGTTTAATTTGATCCCCTATATAGACTAGCCTAAATGACAGAAGTTTAGGCCCAAATTTAGATAGATCTATAATATCTTTACATGTTTCTCCCTCCTAAGCTTTTTCTTCTAAAATGGTATCACTGGACAAAAGTTCCTCCCCAAGGCATTGACCTATGGAGTTTTGATTAGGTTGGGTTGGAAACTAGCCAGGCTCCCTTATGCTCAAGGTCTGGGTTAACAAGGTCAACTGATCTAGAATATCACCTATGGCCTTAGAGGTTTGGTCTTGAAATTTGGTCACTTGCTCATTAAAGCTCATTTGACCTTGCATAAATTCCTGAAGGGTATCCTCTAAAAAATGCTCATCTTGAGGGTGATACTCACTAGATGTAAACCCTTGCTCTAATTCAAATTGGTGAGGTGATGGAGGAAAAGGTTCATGAGATTGGAACACAGAGTCATTGTTCCATGGATGATTCAAATGGTTAAAAGAAAACCTCTCCTCACTGTGGTGTGTTCGAAAATCAGATGGTTACCTATTCAAAAATTTCTTGAGAACAGGTATGGTAGGACAATCATCTGTTTGATGATTTGAAGATTTTCACACTGAGCATCTAACCTCACTTAAATTTTGAAAATTTTGAAACTCCAACCACTCCACCTTCCGGGTTAAATAATCCAATGTCACATTAGGGTTGTCATTAAAATCATGATGAACAACAGAAAGTGTGGTGTAGGATGGAGTTGGTTGCCTAGGAAGGTTCGGGTAATCCTTAAAGGGTCTGGAAACATTTTGTTCAATGGGATCGTGATAGCCAAAAGCATTTCTAAGCACAAACGTGTAATCAAAATACTTAGACATAATTGAATGTGAACGTGATAATTGAAAGGTAGATAAGAATTCTAACAATGAATCTTACTTAACCTATGTCTCATGTATTACTAATAACAATCAACAAAAACAACATAAACTAAGTTACAATATATTTCTTTTTGCAGCAATAATTCCATCACCGATCTTCCAGGCAATGGCGCCAAAATTTTGAATGCGCTTAACTCTGTGCAATTAATTAAACAAACACACAAACAAATAAAGAAAGAAATCAAACATGCAATCACAGAGCATTTATACTTGCCAGTGTACGAGTGTGTGTTGTAGCACAAATTTATTTACTGGATGGGAGTCTAGGTCGATTCACTGGGAGATCTTCATTAAGACGAAAATAAAAGCAATGAAAATTTGTATGTGTTGAATGGGTTTGTTAGACCAATTCAATTGATTTTAGAAAAGAAAAAAAAAATTGAATGTGTGACTGAAAATAAAATGCCTCGAATCAAGACAATTTCAGTACTAATCCAAATATTTCCCAAGACTCATAAAAAAAGGTATCATCAGGTTAAGTTAATTTTAGGATCTTTGCTATTGATTATATTTCGGGATGATGATGGTTCAAATTCTAGTAACCGACATACATGGCATGTTGACTCTAACTTAAGCTACCACCATAAACCGAAATGTATATAGTACACTTAAGCTTGGGGATGAATGATGATATTTCCAAGTTGGCATGAAGGTTCCAGATTAGGCATATATCTAAAAATTAATTTAAACGCCTCAACTTTCAACGAAGTTCAGCTAACTCAGGAAATTTTGGTATCGGACACTGTCCTTGCCTTAGCTCGAGAATTTATTAGCCACACATCTTCTTTTAAAAACTAATTAACAGAAATTAAATAACATAATTTAAATGGGTAAATTATTGAAATTAAATAGCAGAAATTAAAGTGTTGAAACTAATTTGCAAAAATTAAAAGACAGAATTAAAATTTTGCAGAATTAAAGTAAACAAAAATTAAATTAACAGAATAAACTACTGAGTCTAAATATTGAAAATTAAACAAAATTGAAATAACATGGAATGGAAGAAGAAATTAAACATAGAACAAAACACAATAACAAAAATTAAAAGAAGAACAGTGCTAGAAATTTAACAGAAATCAAATGGAAGGATAAAAATTAAAAGTGTTGTGCGTGAAATAAAAAAACAAGGTGTCAACAGTAAAGAAAAAGAAATGAGAGTTCCTGCTGTGTGCTATGGCAGAGAGCTCCTCTCCTTGCTGTGTGTTTATTCCCAGCGCCCCAGCCTCTTTGTATTGCTCTCCCCCTTATTCTAGAATAAAAATAGCCAATGGGGGCTTTCTCATCCCTCTTCTTCTTGATGCTCTAGTCTATTTATAATCCACTGGTAACGAAAACTTTCAATTCAAATCTCCTGACAATTCTGTAAAACATTCTGCATATTACTTCTGCCCGTACTCTGCAAAACTCCGCTTGCTGTCTTGAAATGGCTTTATGAGGCATGCGAACTCGTGATCTACTTAGAATAATTTCTTGTGTATGTGTAAAGCGATATTCAGATTTGGCTTCGTTGATATCTGGATCAGTTGTTCTTAATTTCTCTTTTGTATCCAGATAGGTTAAGATGCATCTAGATGTGGCGCTCGGGTCTTGAGTCTTATGTCCTGATGCTATAGTGATGCATCCGGATGAGGCTTCTTTGGATTTTATTCTTGGATCTGGATGTGCTGAGAGATATGCAGATCTACTTCTTTGGTCTACAATCTTCTATCCAAATGTGCTGAGAGACATCTGGATGTGGTTTCTCTGTATTCAGATGCTCCTTCATGCATTCAGACATGTCTTTACTTTTAACTAAATTTTGACTGCATCATGTCTAATTCAGATAATTCATCGTAAAACAAATATAAATTCCAATTAATTATATTTAATTGATAGGAAAGGGATGAAAATATGATAATATTTAACATATTTAACCATTAATCAGGAGCGTGCACTCATGCTTGTTCATATTAAAATTAAGAATGAAGGGGGAAAATGATTTCAAAAGAAACTAAAGTATGAGGCTAATCTACAGCTCAACATCTATGTAGAATTCCAGAATGTCTAGCTGACTAATCAATTGATCATCTTGAGGACACAGTCTCCTACATTTGTGTCCTCTACCATCTTAGCCCTGAACAGCTGCTTAGATATCTCATATATGTCTGTTCGACTATGTTCCTTATAGAGCTCCTGTAGATTCTGAATCATGCTGGCAGTGTCAGTCATATGCTCATGCCAATGCTGGAGCTCATTGGACATAGATGCCAAGATATAAGTTCTCGTCCTCAAGTCTTGCTCCCCCATCTCCTCTCAATCTAATGGATCAGATTTGATAGGTTACAAGATAAAGATTTGATTTTCCCTTAAAGGCTTGGCAAGATGAGTAAAGAAAGGGAACCAAAATGTGGGTTTCGAGAGGGGACAAATCAGTTCTAGGTAAGAAAATCATGGGTTCCAAAGGGTAAATGATAGTGATGAGACAAAAGACAAACCTAGTTATATCTCATGATGTAACGATAAGAAACTTAATGACACGTCTTATAGAGGAAATGATTTGGCATGGGAATCATAGACCAAAGTAACCACCACAGTTTCACGTGAAGGGTCAAGGGTGAAATATGAAAAAACATGCCAACATTTGGTGGATCTATGCAAGGGAAACTGGGTTTTTGAAACTTTTCAAAATTGTAAGAAAAATAGCAGTGGAAGCAAACAAAACTCTTGGATGACTCAGTATTAGACATCCATATGCATATATAGAGCCATTCATGCATAGGGGGTTAAGTATTGTATACCTCAAGTGGATGAAGTTATAGCTAGTTGTCTAATGCACCCAAAGCTCCAAGATTTTGATCTCTTTCCAAGTTGCCACATACTACTACAAATTACTCCTTAACCTTCTAGCTTGGATGACCGATCAACCCTCGTATGTGTAGGGGACCTAGTCCATCCATGCCTGAGCCACACAGTAACACTTCGTCAGACTCATGCTAGGGTATCTCAACAAAGGTGAGCTAAAGCTGTCGGTGGTTCTTAAGGATGAGAAATGGTAGCCTCATGACTAAGGATCAACTCAAAATGGAAGGAAAAAAAAAAAGACAAAGAGGAAACCAAGGTTGGCTTCTTGGAGTAAGAAGAAGAAGTAAACTAGAGCAAGCACAAGAAGGATGAGAAATGGTAGCCTCATGACTAAGGATCAACTCAAAATGGAAGGAAAAAAAAAAAGACAAAGAGGAAACCAAGGTTGGCTTCTTGGAGTAAGAAGAAGAAGTAAACTAGAGCAAGCACAAGAAGGAGAAGAAGAAGCAAAATTGGATGAAAGCTTGCTTAGCATGAGAGACTCTCTCAGTTCTTCTTTTCTTCCTTCCCTTTTAAATCACTCCTACTCTCCTCATTGAATCCCATAATAAATGCTCAGCAAAGAGCATAATTGCATGGCATGGCATGGAAACACAACATTTAATGCTTTGTTGCCAAAAGCGACAGAAGATGGAAGCGCATGGGATTAATCCGCTCACAAAACTGTTGACCGCTTATATGCTTGGTCAACTGTTTTAGCTCTTTCAAGAAAAACTATCAATTTCCCATAAAGCAATTGTCAACTCCTTTGTGCCTCCAATTGTTATTTTCAACTTTTTGCATCTAGGACCCCTTATTAACTCTTAATATCCTTTACTTTAACATTTAATGGAACCAAGGCCTTCGCTAACTCTTAATGGCATGCCTATTAAGTCTTAACGATCTCCCAATCTTGTTGATCAATTTGTTAACACTTAACAACATTCAACATCTTTAACTCCTTAATAATGACAATAATAGATCACTAATTCAATGCGTTACTCAGTATGCATGTGACTTTCTAGGTTCACAGCAATGTAGCAATCAAGACACTCCACTTTGACGCTAATAAAACATTTTGATCTACCAAAAGGATTTCTTCATCTCCTCAAAGCATCTTGAAAGATCTTGAGTATCCTCTAGTCAGGACTTAAGACAATTCTAATGGTAATGAAGTCTATACTTCTGGTAAACATATTAAGGCTTTCAATCACCATGCATTATAATCTTTTCACTAACTAATATCCCGACCAATTGAGAGCCATGGATTGATTAAACTCATAAGAGTCAGTAACTTTTAGATCTAGTATGGTGTGATCGAGATGACACATCAGAACTCCTTCTAACATTGAAAACTCTTTTCTGATCGTGGGCACCCTAGCTAAGGGTTTTCTAACCATAACCAACTATGGCCATATAGGATGTTCACCCCCATGCCGGAGGTCAATGGATTCCATTAGCGAGCATTTACCTCTGTACACCACTGTACAAAGACCACATAGAGAGCATCCCCACCTCACTTTGGATGGTTCAGCTTAACGGCAGAACCTCAACACCAGTACACAAGAATGTTAGTGATAGTGCCTTGAATGCTAGATTTACACTACATCATATGTAAGTTAGTGGCACTTATGATGTATTCTTGATAATTAATAAAAGGTCATACCTTTATTTATTCTCTCCAACTCTTCTTTATGAACGAGTCCATAGATTTCTTGGTAGAGATCCTATTCTTAAGAGTTAGAAAATGTGATGAGGATCTTTAGTTTAGGATTTCTTAAAGGAATTTTTGGTCCTCAAATTTATTAGAAGGGGATTATGGTTTATCGATTATAGAGCGGCACATAGGCTACTACCATTTATTAGCATGAGATGTTCATGGTAATGAGGTGATGAATCACATGCGACATTGCATGAGATGCATATAGTGTTAGTGTTGTGTGCCCTAATGCTAGATTTGGATGACGCCTAGTGGGCTTATAACTAAACACATTTATTGTGTCTTTGTATATCTTAATAAAGGGCAAGTTTTCTTCATTCATGAGCTCTCCAGTTTACTACATGAATGAGTCCCTAGATATTCTATTTGAGGATTTTATTCTCAAGGTGTTGAGACTATGTGACATGATTCTTTAGTAACATGATGTCTTAAACTATTCCTAATCCTTAGATTCTTTGGATGGGGACTTCGATTAGTCGAGTATGAACTAGCATAGGGGTTACTACCTCGTTCAATATGAGTTACTGGTAGGAGGGTGGTGTGTCACACGCCATATGACATGGGGATATTGCTAGTAGACCTATGTTGTGGGCGGTTGTTGGAGAACAACCAGCCGAATGTGATGCCGATGACTGACCACATGGCATGGTGGATAATGGTTAGGTTGTTAGGTTTCAATAACACCCCACCCTTTCAGGGAATTAATTATGCTAGGATTTTTTTTTCACATACATTCATAGTTCATACAAAAATCCTCAACATACTCATATAAGGATAATCTGCCCAAAACAGAACTAAGGAATAGTAACCTTATTCATAAGCAGAAGTAGAATCAGAATCTTATGAAATCTCGTAAATCATTACATAAATAAGTTCACACATATTGCTCATCCATCATAACATTACAATAACAAATGAAAATAAACCAATCTAACTAGATATCTTGTCCTAGCCTTGGCTTAGGACCCATCACAACCTCCACCTTGTTCATGCCTTAATCACCCCCTTTCCCTTCTGTCCGCTCGTCTCGCCTGAAACGTAGAATATTCCAAGGACAAATGTCCAACATTAGAAGATGAATCTTCTAAGAGAGGGTTAAAATAACATGAATGTATGATGCATGGACATGTATAAACAGATACCCTAGTATAACTTCCTTGGCAATCCAGCCTGACATAGAATCTTAGGCAGTCCTCCTGGCATGCACACAAGCCAATAGGATGCTCCTATACGTTGTTCTAGCAATACCCTTGGGGAATTATGGCTACACTATTAGGGCAACATCCCATCCCACTCATAAGTATCAATATGCCAACAATATCATGTCATGTAAAAAATCACGACTGTCGATGCAACAATACATGTATAGATATGACAAAATGTTCATAAATTACATATGATTTAGCAACCTTTGTGAATATCATGCATAATATAGGCAAAACATAACACGTATAAGTTTTTGGGGAAAAATCATTCACCTTAAATAAAAAAACAAAATGCCTTGAATATCGTGTCCGACCTTAGTTTTCGTGCCCAGCCCCAAAAAAATTGCACAATCTCTCAACCTTGAGCCTCAACATACACTAGCTATTATATTTATTCAAAGGAAATATAAATATCTATTTTTCCCAATTTCTCCATAATTTCCACTTATTTTCTTCCAATTTTTACCTCGATAATTCCAAAATAAATATCTCCTCAAACATTTTTCTAAATTTTTCAACACCATATTTCATAAAATAATTTCTCAAAAATATTTAAAAAAATTCCAAAAATTACCTATTGGCCATGCACCCTTACGCGCTTTACGCATGTACTACGAGTGAGGATTGGTGCATGCACCTTATGCGGTGATTGTCTTCTCCAGCTTCGGCCACCGGTGATTGCTGGATTTTGCTCCCACCTTACTCTACACCCTTAGTCAATCACAAAGATACCAACTTTGGCTTGAAACAAACACCGGAGGTGGCCCAACCAGCCATTTAAAAACTCGACCTAGGCTTCCGTCTAGGTTTTGGCGATCACTCGAAACCCACTCAAACCTATACAAATGCTCACCAAACTCTCCAGAAACACTCTACCAAATTCAAGGAACAAAAGCCCTTTATCTTTAGCCCTCGATTCACCCTCGGCCTTTCGACCCTTATTTATACTCGAAATCGAGCCCTGAAATGCCCTTGGCCATCCCATCCGAGGTCTTTAATACCCTAGCATGCCTCAGATCAACCCAAAATGATCATCATTATCCCTCAAACTAAACTTTCAAAGCTTCAATTTTCTAGCCAAGACACGGCCAAAATTTCGATCTCATCGATCGTTGACGTGGCCGATCCTTGGCCGTGGACAGCTCCCAATGAAGCTACCTCTAACCCTGAACCCTTTAAACCCCCACTGGCCGAAATCAGCAATGGGACAGGAGCTCGGTGGTTGGTAGTGTTCACATTGCCAGTCTTTTGAAAATTACACTTTTGCCCTCCTCAAGCTTCAAAATTACATTTTGGCCCTTTCCATGAAGCCCCTGAGTTTTTCAATAATTTAATTAAGGCCCACAAGTTCTAAACTCTTCATTTCCTCCCCAAAAATTTAGAAATAATGTATTTTCAACCTCCATCAGGCAAAATTAAGAATTTACACTTAGGCCCGAACGTATGATTTGATTACAAAACCCTCTTGTTTCATCCTAAAACCACTTAAGGGTTGTTCCTTATGCAAAACTTGAATCCATTCAAGGTTCTGTTGACATTTTGGAAGTCCATTACGATAATTTGGTTTTTTAACCTAAACCATAGTTGTACCAAAAACTGTTTCTAATCTGATTTATTTCAACGCTAAAAATCATTCCTCAAGATGTTTATCAACCATGTACCCTTCTTTGTAGGTATCTAAGTTCTAGGGACTCCCTGTAGTTGATTCGGTCATTTTTCTAGGCTATTTTGATACCAATTTCCACAAAATTTCATATTTCTATCAAAATACTTATTCCCAAAATAACTCAAAATTTCTAAGTATTACAAGTGTGTTGATCCTTGGATTTGAACTAGCATGGTTGTTTAGTGTATTGGTGTGCAGGATTGGCTAATGAGCTGAACCATCCAATTCGGAGGTGGGAATGTTCATTTATGTGCTTCTATATTGTTGATATATGGAGACATGTGTTGGGGATAGGATCCATCGCCCTCGTCGGTATTTGATGGGGTGAACGTCCTATGTGATCTACTATTAGTGTGACAAGACAATTCCTGGCCAAGGCAGATTGATTATTAGGAAAGGGTTTCTTAAGGTGTCATCTAGTCACATTGATGATCTCAGATACATAGTTACTGAGTTTGTGAGTTTATCACTCTATAACTCTCGCTCAATTGGGACGTCGGTGATGGAAGGATTATAGCACACGGTAATCGTCAACTGTAATAGCTTCACTTGAAGTGAGACTTCACTGCCACTTATACTGCCCTGAGTCGCTGCTAGGCGCTTTTTAGGAACTCTCTAATCATCATCGAAATATGGAGAGATTTTTGGTGATAGGTCAAGGTGTTGGCCGGTATCGAAAGGGATTTCGATGCTATCTGATTGCTAGCAGATAGTGAACTTAGAAAGTCACACACCCTATAGTGTCGCATTTGGTATTGACATCATGTGCCCAAGGAGTCTCAGGGATTGGTTGATCAAAAGTTGACCAGCAGGCCATGTGAGTTGACTCTTTCCCAATAAAGTCGACTCTCAGGGGCAGCGAGAGTTGACTCTTACCAAGGCAAGAGTTGACTCTTAACGCCACTTAACTAGCCCAATTGAACACCACGTGGCTAATTTCCTGCAGATTAAAATTAAAGAAGCAGTGTTTACTACTTCATGCTGCTGTCTCCTTCTGTTTTTGCTTCCTCTGTAAATTCTACTGCCACTGTGAAATTAACACACGTGAGAGTCGCATAGAAAATTGAGATGCAAGTATGGGTGATACAAGGAACCTCTGTGTCTAACATGGGAAGAGGTGACAAAAATGGTACCGGACAACATACTAGGTGTGGATAGACTAGGCCCACCACAGCTTAAGTTGGATACAATCTCATTACAAAAACCAATTCTGTACTCCATCCCTAGATCAAACTGTAAGTGCATGTTTATTTATATTCATGAGATGAATATTCATGTTACTTAAATACCCAAGCTACGTATAGTTTGTGTATGATTAATTTCACTGTGTGTATCTGATATATGTAAAATTTTTAATTTTACCCATACCACCATATGAGATTTCCTTCAGTGGTATCGAGCCTCAGTTTGGTATTTAATGCATATACGCAGTTGCATGTGTTAAATATAGCATTTAAATAGGCAATTGAAAGGCTTCTATAGTGCTGGGTTCATAAATGGCGATTCTAGGTTCCAAGAGGCAACTCTCCATTTTTGAAGAGTTAATTCTCGGGTTGCCCAGAAGTCAACTTCCAGTGCTGCAAGAGTCAAATATTGCTGGTTCTACTAGTTAGATAGTTTATTCTATTTACTTCATTGTTGATGGTTATGTGGTAATTCGCATTGGACATCGACATGGGGATTTAGATATGCGGGTTTGGATGCTCGGTTGTATTATTTGACATATGCGGTATACATGTTTTCAAAATTGTTTTGAAACAGCAATGGAAGCAAATGTATGTTCAGGATGAGCATGGGCTTGGTTTGAATGAATGTTATAGGGCTTCGATTGATTTAGTTAAATTTGTAATGGTTTAATCATTCATGTATCCACTGAGGCATAAGCCTCAATTAGCTTCTTTTTGTCTTTATTTTACAAAAGTTGTAATTTCAATATGGATTCAAAAAGTTGATGGCAGCAAGAAACAGTGAAACAAGCAGTCTGTCAAGGAGTTGATGTGTGGCATGGTTTAAACTCTTAAGGCTCAAGTTTATTCTATGCACAAGCCCATGGTCATTTTGGTTTATTTATTGTTCATTTTATATTATGCAATAGTTGTATGATGGAATAAATGATGTATGATGAGACCTTTAAGATATAAGCCCAAAAATCCTCTCATTCCGTCAATATTAGATCTAAACAGTGAATCTGATTCATCATGGCTTTCCATTGTCGTAGGGGTTCATTAGTTTGATTGGGTGTATCTAATAACTAAAATGTAAGGGTGTAGTTAAATTTGTAATGGTTTAATCATTTGTGTATCCACTGAGGCATAAGCCTCAATTAGCTTCTTTTTGTCTTTATTTTACAAAAGTTGTAATTTCAAGATGGATTCAAAAAGTTGATGGCAACAAGAAGTAGTGAAACAAGCAGTCCGTCAAGGAGTTGATGTGTGGCATGGTTTAAACTCTTAAGGCTCAAGTTTATTCTATGCACAAGCCCATGATCATTTTGGTTTATTTATTGTTCATTTTATATTATGCAATAGTTATATGATGGAATAAATGATGTATGATGAGACCTTTAAGATATAAGCCTAAAAATCCTCTCATTCCGTCAATATTAGATCTAAACGGTGAATCTAATTCATCATGGCTTTCCATTGTCATAGGGGTTCATTAGTCTGATTGGGTGTATCTAATAACTAAAATGTAAGGGTGTATTTCATTAAAGATTGTTTGATTTCTCCTATTAACCATGAGATAGGGAGGTTTTCAATGGGTCTCACCTAACCAAAAACTAAAATGCGAGGGAGGGTGATGTTCAACTCATTGCACTTAGCCAGATAGAAGGTGGAATCTAGCTAGTCCACCAGGCAAAAAAACTATAATGTGAGGTTTATGGTGGGTCAGAATATGACGGCCCTACCCTTAGAAACCCCGGCTGAGGCACCTAGGGAGGAGCACCAATAAGATATGGTACCTGCTAGAGTCAAAAGAACATAAAGTCTAGCACTTAGTCATCAACAACAAAACTATATATATATAACATGAAGCATCAAATGCTATCACATACAATGGGCCATAAACCTAAAGCTTTATAAAGAAGACAAAAAATGACCCTTAAAGGCTATACAACTATAAACTCGAGCACTAAAACAAAACCCTAAAGATCTTTTGTCTAGGACAACTCTGTACACATCTAAAAACTGGATCCCACATTGTTAGGCTTCTTATCAACTTTAGTCTTGCCCCTACCTGGAATAATGCAAGCATAAGTGAGCTACAAAGCTTAGTAAGTAATATAGAAATAAAGACAATGGAGTAATGAATCCCAACCATAGATGACAATAAATATCCCCTCTCATGAACAAAGAAAGAGGTGGAATCAAGCCATGAGTGTTGTGAACATAAAACACATGCATACATGCTAAGCTGACATCAAATCACAATAATCATGCATAGAGCTCAGGATGTATGTTCCTACATAACCACCTACATAGTCATTTAGAGGGGAACCTAGGTGCCACACGAGTTCGACCCTTTTGGCCCACATGAGCTTCAGTTTATTACCATACGAATATCCCAGCGGATCCCGTCCATAGCATGCATTGAGTTTTACAACCATGCCATTCATAAGAAGGACATCATGTTCATACAAAAGCCATGCACACAACCCCTTGTAATTTACATGCATAAGGCTACACATGCTCATATAATTGTGGTTAATATGCATGGAGTACATTTAAGAATAGGAAAACATGAACCAAGATGGAGAAAAGGGTAATTTAAGCTTGCAAAAGGCTTTAGAGCCAAACAGGGGATAATCAGTCGACAGATTGCCCATTAGAAGGCAATATGTCGATAGACTGCCCTTTAGATGGAAATCTATCGATAGATTGCTCCCAATTTGTCGACTAGTAGAGCCCAAAAACACCTGATGGGCAATCAAAAACAACATCATTCCCAAGAAAGAATAGGGAGAACAAAGCCCTTTGGAAGCATCAAAGAAAGGATTAGACATAGAGAGGTAAGTATCTTACAATCATATAGAGGTTTGGTTCTCAAAACAGAGAATTTAACCAAAACCCAATTCAAAAGTTGAAATCTTTGTTTTATAACCATGAAAAAGGATTAGAACTTGCCTTATCTTCCTTCTTTGACAATCCCTAGTCTTTCTCTACCCTCAACACCACTAATAGGCTACCATACATAGAGATTTTCATCTCTTTTTATCCACAAAACAGAGGATAAACAAAGTTCTAGCCTAAAGAATAGATAAAAGATGGATTTCCTACCTCGTAACCCTTCCAAGCAATCCCTAGTTGCCTCAAGAAGAAGAGAAATGAAGAGGAGAAGAGCCCTACCTGCTGGAAGAAGCTTCTCTAGAACTCCACCGCCTCCAATCTTGCTCCATTTTCCAACTTTGGCCCTATTTATAGTTTCCCACCTTTTGATTTAGTTTTATTCCTTTATTTCCAGCCCACATAATCCCTGTAATCCCCTCTCCTTATCCTTTAATTACCCTTTTATTAGTGGCCTTTTATCTTACTTTCAACATTCCAAACTTGCCCCTTATGCTGACTTGCTTTCTTCTCACTTGACTTTGAATATTCAACCCTCTTGTTTGCTCCCTCTTTGGCTTATCAACAATTCTACTTTGACTTCTTATTCTTCCTTAGCCTTTTAACCATCTTACACATACCAAATTAAATCTCCAAGTTATTGTTATTTCACATGATAGAAAATTCCTAGAATAATAATATAACCATAACATACTAACGAGGCACTACATAGAAGTTAAAGGTCGAGCTCCATATATGATATGGTGACAAGTGTTGCCTACTCAATTATGAGAGTATTCCACAAAACAATAATGTGGGGTATTTTTATGAAAGAGAATTTGACCACACGCTATTGGATTCTGGATAGGGATCACATTTTCTGCTTGGGAAGTGCAGGATTCAAAATATTTAGTGGGTGTACCCATTTGCTTAAAGTTCTTAATAAATGGTGTTTGACCAAGATACAAGCTAATATGTTTATTTATTTTCTGCAGATAAAATAACAGGACTAAATTTGTTATCACGTATTCTAGAAACCAATAAGCTCATTGGTCCTAATTTTCCTGACTAGTTTCATAATTTAAAAATTGTCCTTAATATGGAAAGAATAGATGATATCTCACTATAAGAATTTTAGGTTTTAGCGACGGAATATTTCCATTGCTAAAGCCCAAAAATCTGTCATTAAATCAGTTTAGCGATGGATTAGCGACGTAACATATCCGTCGCTGAAGTGCTCGTCACTAAATTTTTGTAGTGACGCAAAAATTCTCATCACTAAATGATTTTTTTTTTAAATTTAACGATGAAATATTTCTATCGCTGATACTGTAATTATTTTTTAAATTTAGCGGCAAAAATTTTCGTTGCTAAAACATATTAAAAAATTAAAATAATTATTTTATTAAAAAATAAAAAAATTAAAAATTATTTAGCGACGAAAATTTTCGTTGCTCAAACATATAAAAAATAAATAATTAATTAAAATAATTATTTTATTAAAAAATAAAAAAATATTTTAACGACAAAAATTATTAAAAATTAAAACATTGAGACTCATTGAATTTAACTTTACCTACATGAAGTCGCATAAAAAACAATGGAGACTTTAGAGAAAAAAATCTAGATTATGAATATTTCTTGGCCAAGAACAGTTATTTGCAAAGATCAAGACAAGGCCATGTAATCTCATAATAGTAAATTTTGTCGGGCAAGATAATATGTAGAGAATTGACAAACACACATCAGGCCACCCTAGTTGTGCCAGAACAGAGGAATCTTGATAAACATATGCTGTCAATGCAGGATACTTGGTAGCTTAACGTATTAAAAGCAAAAAAAGTAGACAAAAAATCAAAAACAAAAAGTAAAAATGACTGTCCATAATCGAGACCACAGTTTCAGATGTGAGATCGAAGATTATAAAACATAATAATCCAAAAAAGACTGCAAGGTTAATCACCTTATTGAAAAGGCTTCAAAGCATTATAAATTTTTTTTCCCATATTCCAGTTTGGATGCTTCAAAGCATCAACCACTTTAACTTTTAATCTGTCAGCAGGCCAATCCCTGACAGTTGAACAAAAATAAATGGTTAGACCTAAATTCCACAATAATGGACCTATAAGCAAACATGTAGCATTTCATTAAAATTTGCCATGCTAATGCATAAACAAAAAAATGAGAGGGGGTGTATCCAATTCTGTTCCTCAAAACAAATCAAAGACGACTTCTTCATTTCTTTCTACATTCTATTTCCATTTTCAGGGGGAAGAGAGAAGGAATTTGATTGGAACAAATTTACGAAGGGGGTCAAAACGTAGCCAAAGTGAAAGAAACAACTAATGCATTCTAGCACTATTGAGGGTCTCAAATGTTTTATCACCAATCAACTAATCAACTAGAGATCTATAGCATTTTACACTATAGTATGATACAAATTAAACTTTGTAAAGCTTAACCACTCATGTAACCTGAAGAGGAGAAACATATTAGGCGCACAATTTGGAGCACCCTCTGGCAAGCCTTGTGTGACACCCATAACTTACTTACATGCTTAACAATAATAATAATATTCGAATGAATTTTAAGGTTTAGCGCAAAAAACCTGGAGAAACCAAACTTTTATAAACTTAAGTAAAGTTTTGAACATAATAAAATCCAAAAGCATGTTTTGTGTAAATATAAAGTTTGACATGGAAAACATGGTTTCAACAGAAGAAAGAAAGACTTCACAAAGATGCTTTATAGCAATAGCATATATGAAAATATCTGGAGCTTAAAACCAAACTCATACTTCCTTTAAATTAAATAGAAATCCAAGACATGCTTTATGGAATACATATAGGAAAAGATTAGAGTTCAACCTCGAAAAACTTTGTTTCAAAAGGAAACTAAAACTTAAATTCTTGAAAATTCTTTTCCAATGAGCCACCACGCTCCATGTCCACTTCTTGATCTCCTCATTCATGATCACCTGGGGGGGGGGGGGGGAGGGGGGGGGGAACATAAGGGGTGAGATTACGCAAATCTCAGTAAGTACAAGAGAACTATCAAACGTATTTAAACATGACATAAACTTGCAACATGAACATCTAACATAAGGGGACACGATAGGTTCTACCAACTTGCAGGGGTAAGAACCTCCGTGCGTAGCGCTACTAAACCCTGGTCCCGTAACTTGCGTGAACATAAACATAACATGAGGGACCGCATAACATAATTCATGGGCATGCTTAAACATCATAAATAGTTCATAATGTACTTACCTCAACTTGGTTGGAAATTACCCAAATTTTCTAGCGAGACTATTTTGCTCCTGTTTCTACACCAAATTTGCTCCTTCCTTTGCAGAATTTTCCCCTTACTCTCTATCTCAAAATCCTCTCTTCTGATTCTCTCAACCTTGCCAAAATTCTACCTAAAACTTGTGAACTACCTTAAGGCCTATTTATAGGCATTTTCGGCACATCATGTTTTGCCACATGTCCCATCATCACGAGGCCTCATTATTACCTTCCATGTGTGGCAAATAAATGCTTGCCGCATGTTCTTAAGGATAAGGTTTGGAGACTTTTGCAAATTTGGAGGTTAAGTAAGCTTTTCTTGGCCAATCACGCGATGCCACCTCAGGGGGTCATTATGAACCATCATGTGATCTTATCTTATCTTCCAAATGACTAATAGAATCTTTCCATGTGTCCTTGATATTTTAAGCCTCACATGCTTAATTAGATTTTCAACACTTCCATCCTTATATCTCACATGGTTTAATTCATTTTTCTACATTTCCCATCATTACTCCCACATGGTTAATTGATTTTCTATATTTCCCCTCATTACACCTTTAACTACTTAGCTATATTTGGTTACCTTAATTACTTAGTTTGAGATATTTTGATGAGATATTTTAAGGTTTCAAGAATTACACCTTGGCCCAAACTTTTCAGATAATTTACAGTTAGGCCTTTACAACTTGGTCTTCGGGGAATTTTTAATTTCATTTTATCCCCCGAAGAAAGGATAAATTATGCTAGTACCCCAAGATTTTAGGTAAATTACACTTTTACCCGAATTTCAATATTTACGATTTTGCCCCTAGATCAAAAACTGAATTTTTGTCTAAAAACTTCCACAATCCCTTGAAATGTCATATTTCTTCAAGTATATGAATCTAAAAATCTCGAGTATTACATCATATTTCAGTCTAAAAATCTCGGATGTTACACTTTGAATGCACTGAAGCAAGAACATCTCTTTTAAGACTTGTAATGCCATAGAAGAATTTGGAGGCATATAATTTTACAAATTACAATAGTTATGAAAAGCCACAATTTTACTTGGTACAAATACAAATCACATGATTACATCAAATAAACTAAAGAAAGAAACAAAATCCTTTGGTTCTATGCAAATGTCAATACCGAACTTAGTTATTAACCATGGTTTTGTTCATACCTAGAAAATGGCAGAATGCTTTGAAATTACATAAGGTACAATCACAAACTAACCCCAAAAAATTTAACGCTTTGCTCCACCATGGAATATAAAAAAATGGCGACCACAAAAGCATTCCTTCGATGCACAATGCCAAAAAAAGAAAATATGCATAACAAAGTGTATGCACAGTCATTCATTCAAGTAGTAACCATACTGAACATTAAAATTCCTAACTCATATATATATATATATACACACACACAAAATACATATACCTTTGAGGCAAAGGCAGAGGTAGAGGTGGAGGCGGAGGCGGAGGCGGAGGCGGAGGCGGAGGCGAAGACAACTGGAGGCGAAAATAGTGGCAATGACAAGATTTTTAACAATGAAAAATACATTTTGTTGCTAAAAATAAAAATTTAATTTTGTTTTCTTTTATTATTAAAATATAGCGACGAAATCGTCGCTAATTTTAACGACGAATTATTATTTCTGTGGCTAAAAATTTAAAAACTTTTTTTTTTGATTTTTTTATTATGTTAGTTCCATCGCTAGCTAATTTACATCGATAATTTTATGAAATTCTTTTTTCGTATTCCGTCATGATTTCGTCACATACCGAAATTTTTGTCACTAAAAATCCGTCACTTAATCCTAAATTTCTTGTTGCGTCTTGTCCTATGCCCTAACTACTGATATTCCCCAGGGTGTGACTAAGGAAGAGAGTATCACTTGGGAGAGATATTAAGGGAACATGATATGAGAGTCCAAAATTATATACTTGCATCGATGTCCAATGACTTACAACACTAGTTTGAACATTTTACGAGTGTTGCGAGCATGATTCAACATTTAGGGGACTTCTCTGGATAGCATAGTAGAACAACTCGATATGAGATATTGAAAAAGCTATTTCAGGCTCGAATGACTAAGGGTATTGACATTAGAGACCATGTCATCAGTATGATCAATGCGATTGGTCAGTTGGATGCCTTGGAATTTTTTATGAATCCTCAATTCTGTATCGATCTTATCCTGTAATCGTTATGAGAGTCTTTAAGCTATTTATTACTTATTTTTATATAATAAGATCAAGTGTTCTTGTAATGACCCGTTTAATTGTGATTTAATTTAAATACATGGCATTCTGATAAAAATAAATAATTATCTATGATTAATTGAGGATTGGTGGATTTAATGAATTTAATGGACAAATGGGTGTATTCTATAATTAAGTTGAGGGGGGCAATTGCAAGTTTTCAGAACTATTGGGGTTAAGGTGTAATTTTGGAAATGGGAATCACTTTAAAAATAATTTGTGCAATATATATATATATATATATCAAGGGAGAATGTAGGCTAGGTAGTCACGGGCTTGCAGGTGCATGGTGGAGGTCTCACGATCGAGACCGCGTGCAAGCAACTGGCTGGAATTTTTCCAGCCAGCCAGGCGCCAAATGACGTTGTTTCAAGGTGCCTGCGCGCAGCCCCACGGGGTCTATGCATGCGCAGGCGCGCGACCACTCACCCAGGCGTGGCCAAGCCGCGCCACGTCGGGCCCTGCTGCGCAGCCACGCGGCTACCACCCCCTGCCATGTGCCCTCTTACTGTTTTACCTCTTGAAATTGCCCTCCCTTACCTCCACGAAGTTGTTACCACCCCCTACCCCTTAGCCTATAAATAGGCTGTGATTTTGAGTAAGAGGGGAGGATTTTGGGGGAAATTGGGGAGAATTTTAGAGAAATTAAGGGAAATTTTGGCCGTGTGGGTTGGGCTGTGACATAAGCGACCCTGGTTTTAGTAGAGGTTAAAGAAGAATATCTAAGGAAAGTTATTTTCCTATTTTACAAGTACAATTCCTCTTTTCTCAAGTTTATGTTTTAAATTGCAAGTTCCGTTCTCTATCTCTTGTTATTGCAAGATCCTACCTCTTAATTTTCTAAATTGCAAGTCATTTTCCTATTTTACAAGTTATTTCCCCTTTGCTAGTAAATTATTCCATGATTCACATTTATACCTATTGAGCT
Source organism: Diospyros lotus (assembly GCF_014633365.1). Taxonomy (NCBI): domain Eukaryota; kingdom Viridiplantae; phylum Streptophyta; class Magnoliopsida; order Ericales; family Ebenaceae; genus Diospyros; species Diospyros lotus. The sequence goes on along the minus strand of NC_068339.1, from coordinate 33,304,510 downwards.
TGAAATAAGGTTTTGAATGTTGCCCCATTGTACATATTGCTTCATTAAGCGCATGTCAGTTATATAGAAGTTATCATAAATATGCATGTTATGATGATGCATGAAGCATGTGCATGAAAATGGTTTTTAAAAATATGTAAAGGCCTCATGATGCGTGCAGCAGATGAGTCCGCAAGATATATCCGCAGAGAATGCTTCGGGTCAGAGTTGGACTTCGATCCCAAGGTTTCGGACTTCGGTCCCATGGTTTTGGACTTTGGTCCCATGATTATGTTTTAAGAAGATTTCATATGAGCATGGATGCATATTTCATCATATTATCATGTGAAAGCACTTTAAATGGCATTCATGACTCTTTTGCCTCTCGATACCCATGACTCTTATGCTCACTTTCTTCCAGTTATACTTGCTGGGCGTTATGGCTCATATTTGCTTGCATCATTCTAGGTAAGGGTAAGGCTAAAGAAGATGGTGAGCCAAGTGAATCTAGAGCCTTGGGGTAGAAGTGTGTACAGAGCTGTCTCAACCAAAAGGTCATTGGGGGGTTGTTTTGTGATGTGTATTATTAAGTTGTGCTTGTTTATGTTCTAGGTTGTACCCTTGAGGGGATATGTTGGGTTTGTGGACCCTAATGTGGTGTGTAATATAAGTTACGTTTATTTTTGTGGGCATGTGGACCCTATTGTATATGTCTATGAGTAAGAATGTATGTGTGGCTTTCGTTGTTAATACTAAGGAGTATGTGTGATGCTTCTAATTGGTTGGCATATATGTCACCTCCTTGTGGGACCCTAGTTTCAGGGTGCCTACAGTTCTCTCTCTAAGTTATTAAATATGTTAATAGCCACCCAGTCGCAAATGAAGAGGGGTCGAGAAGGAGTTCTCACTTTTGCCTCGTCTTTTTCCCAGAAGAAACCAAAATCTAGGAAGAGGAAGAGAAGTTCTCTTAGGACAAGAAGGGGTGGAGGGTAGGCAGAATCAATGGGTAAGGAGGTTCAAGGCAAGGGTAATTGTTACTTTTGTAGCCAAAAGAGACACTAGAAGTGAAATTACCTGGACTATTTATGGGGCTTAAAGGGTAAGCACCCAAAGGGTCAAGGTATATTTCATTCACTGTGTGTCATTAAGACCAATCTTACGATTGGTCGATACCTTCTTGGATTGTGGATTCTGGTGCAACATCTCATATTTGTTTGTTTACGCAAGATCTCAGTCGAAGTAGGGTGCTTGGGAACGCGATATGGTTTTATGGTTGGTAATGGGGCAAGCGTTGTTACATTAGCCATAGGGACTACTTCTATATCTTTACCTTCTGGACATGTGTTATTTTTGTATGACTGTTTACATATACCGAATGCAATTTAGAATGTTATTCGAATTCCAAAGCTTGTATAGGAGAATTATGAATTCTTATTTGCTTGCAATTGTTGTTACATATATTATGGTAATGTGTGTGTGGGAAAAGCTATACTGGTAAACAGTCTGTATTTTTTAGAAACACATGTGTGTGAATACAGTCAGCAAATAGTTGCTAGACCTAATACCACATTAAATGAGAAATGTTCTTGAGATAATCATATAAATCCTAGATAGTTATGGCACCTTAGGCTTGGTCATATCGGCCAGAGTATGCTTATGAAGTTAGCTCATCGTGGGTTCATTAGTGATTTAGGTTCTAAACCCAAGCCAACTTGTGAGTCATGTATTCTAGGGAAAATAACTAAGTCTCCTTTTGTTGGATAATAGGATAGGGCTATTGAATTGCTTAGGTTAATACATTCAGATGTGTGTGGGCACATAAATGTTATGGCTCAGGGTGGTTATGTTTACTCTGTAACCTTTACTGATGATATATCACAGTATAACTACGTGTACTTGTTGAAAACAAGTCTAAAGTCTTTGAAAAGTTCAAAGAATTCAAGGCAGAAGTAGAAAACTAAACAGGAAAGAGTTACGATCGCTAGGCTTGTTATCTTTTTGGAAAAAGAGTTCATCCAAGAATGTGGTATGGGGAAGAAAATAGATTTAGTAGAAAAAAGGTCTTCTGTTCCACAAGTACCTGATCAAATTATTGAGCCTTGTGAATCAAATTAGGTAGATCATCCAGAGGTCCCCTGTAGGTTTGGTAGAGTATCACATCCTCCAGATTAATGGTATGGTTTATCGATGGAGGAGATACATGAATTGCTCTTATATGGGAACAGTGACAAGTTAATTGACCCTACCACCTATGAGGAGGCAATATCTAAAATTGATGCCTCAAAGTGGCAGATAGCTATGGATTCTGAAATAGAGTCTATGCACTCCAACCAAGCTTGGGTCTTGGTAGATTCACTTGAGAGAATTGTTCTTGTAGGGTGCACACTCTGGTAAATGGATGAATCCCTAAACTCACTCTATGTGCTAGCCAAAGAGAGTGAGGGAGATTGGGCTGAAAAATGGGTTCAAAAGGATGGAAAATTCCAACCTAATAACAGTCTCACTGTTATGGTGGAATTGCTACTATAGCAATATAAACAAATGAGTAATGGAGGGAGGGGCACGAAGATATGGTTTCTGGACTTTCTTGAGGGAGAAGAACTATTGAGGTCGAGAGAGAATTACACAAGTAAGATAAAATTCTCGTTATTCATTTACATGTGTCATATGTATACATGCCCAAAAATGGAAACCCTAGCCACTTAGCATAAACGGACAAATCGACCATAGAAGAGAGAGAGGAGACCAAGGGGCGATAAGAAGGATGCACGCCGTCTCTCCTCTCATCCTCCTTCGCCACATGCCCCCTTCTTTCTGTTACAAATAAGAAAAATCAATCAACAATTCGTGACCCTCTACAACATAAATGATCGACAGTTTCAAGTTTGTATAAATTGCATCTAAGCCCGCCATTAATGCTTAATGACCCTTTCACCATCCCATGATGAAATCATGGCCCCCATTAATTCTTAACGGCATGCTTGTCAACTCTTAACATTTGCTCCTTATTAATTTGATCATTGAACCTAATTTGTTTACTCTTAATGATGATTTCAACTTTAATAGCTTAGTTAACCACTGCACCTGAATATGAATATCATCTTATATGTTCATTACTAAGTAGCAATCAAGATACGTCAACCACTTTGAAGCTGACCAAACATTTTAGTCTACAACGAGGATCTCTTCATCTCTCTAATACACCTCGAAAGACCTGAGTGACAACTAGTATTATGTCAGGACGATCCTACCAGTAATGAAGTCTTACTTTAAAATATAACCTATTTGGGTTTTCGATTCTCGTGTATTATAATCATTCTATCAAATAACATCCCGATCTAGTGAGAGTCACTACAAAAAAATTGATTTTTTACAGCAGTTTTAAAAATCGCCGCAAAACATGGTCTTTTGCGGCGGTTTCGAAACTGCCACAAAATATGATTTTTGCGGCGATTTTTTAAAAATTTTGCGGCGGTTTCATAAAATCGCAGCAAAATTCAATAAAACATTTAATTTTGCGGTGATTTCCAAAAAACTGTCGCTAAATTTAAAAAATAATTCAAAAATTAAATTCAATTTCGCGGTAGTTTTTGAGAAACTGCTGCTAAATTCAAAAAAAAATATTCAAAATTAAAATTAAAATAACATTTGTGGCGGTTTTCAAAAACCGCCGCAAAATTCATTAAAAATTAAATAATTCAAAATTAAAATAAATTAACATTTACAGCGGTTTTTATAAACTGTCGCAAAATTCATTAAAAAAATTAAATTTTACTTAAGAAAATAATTAAAAATTAAATTAATAAAAATAAATTTAAAATTGCATTTAAATTATTAGCAAAATTCATTAAAAATTTAATTTAAAAAAATAAAAATAAATTTAACAAAATTTAAATAATTTTTAAAAAATATATAAAATCTTCTTTTTTATTTTTAATCAATTAATTTATTTAATATAACTCAATTAATTTATTTTTAATTTATTCCATTATTCTTTTAAAAAATAATCAATTAATAAATGTTTTTAATATATATTAAAAAATACAAAATATAATTCTAAAAATTAGTTGTTAGATATAATATATATATGTGCATATATGTCAAGGGGTGCTTGGCAAATTAGGCGGCGCGCGCATGCACACTTGAGATCCTGGGTTCGAAATTTGGGGAGGGGAAGGCGCTGGGATTTAATTTCCAGCATCGCCATGTGGTGAGCACACAAGCGGCCACGTGGCGCGCAAGGGCCAAGCGCTCGCGCGAGCCAGCAATTAAAGAATTAAAATTTTAATTTTTGCAGCGGTTTTGAAACCTCCGCTAAAATTAAAAATTTAATTTTTTTTATTAATTTTTGTGGCTTTTTTGAAACCGTCGCTAAAATTAAAAATTTAATTATTTTTTAAATTTTTTGCGACGGTTTCAAAATCGCCTCTAAATATTATAGAAATCGCCGCTAAATCACTTATTTTGAGGCTGTTTTTTAAACCACTGCAAAAAATATAATTAACGGTGGTTATTCCAGCGGTTGTTGACAACTACCGCTAAACGCTCTGCGACGACTGACTTAGCAGCGATTTTCAAAACCGCCACTAAATGTCAATTTTTTTGTAGTGAGTCATGGACTGATCAAACTCACTAACTCGATAACTATGCTAAAATCAGTGTGGTAAGATTGAGATAGCACATCAGAACTCCTTCTGACATTGGAACACTTTCTAATCAAGTGTACCCTGGACAGGGATTTCTTTAATTAAGACCACCACTGATTGCATAGGATGTTCACTTCATGTTGGAGGTCGATGGATTCCATTAGCAATCACTTGCCTCCAAATGCCTCCAAATGCCATTGCACAGGGACCACATAGTGCATCTCCCACCTGATAATAAGATGATTCTTAGCAACGATAAATCCCTGACACTAACATATAAGAGAACTGTTTTGCCTCCGATCTAAGGACCAGTAACACAATCAAAGCCTGTTATAGATCATAGATCGTTTCTACCATGTGATCTATCACATGTGTCACGTGTAACTCACCATCCTTTATCATTAATATTTCATACTAATCTAAGGTAGTATCCCATGTGCCAATCTATACTCGACTAATCATAGCCTCCTTCTGAGAAGTCTAAGGACTAGGAATTAATCTTAAGATATCCTTAATACAAAGTTCATTTGTCACATATTCTTAACACTTAAGAATAAGACATTTAACAAGAAATCTAAGGACTCATTAATATATAATGATTGTTGAGTTGTCGATACCTCTGTATTGTGACAACAATGGGTCTATTGCATAGGCTAAGGAACCTAGGTCTTAGCAAAAGTGCAAGCACATTGAGCATCATTTCCATGTTATTTAAGAGATTATAACATGGAGACGTACAGTTGTAGAAGGTAGCATCATTAAAGAATATCGCTGACCCACTAACTAAGGCTTTGACATAGGTTCAACTGGATTGCCATCTTCAAAAGATGGGTATTGGATACCATGTGTCGATTCGGTAGTTATTTCATGTAAATTAGCATTAGTGCAAGAGGGAGTTTGTTAGTAACAGTGCCCTAAATGCTATATTTACATAACATGAGATGTAAATGAGTGGCACTGACGATGTATTCTTGATAATTAATAAAAGGTCATATCTTCATTCATATTCTCCATCTCATCTTTATGAATGAGTCCCTAGTTTTCCTAGCAGAGATCCTATTCTTAAGAGTTAAGAATAATGTGATAAGGATCTTTAGTTCAAGATTTCTTAAAGGAATTTTTGGTCCTCAGATTTATCAGAAAAGGAATATGGTTTATCGATTATAAACCATCACATGGACTATTACCATTTATTAGCATGAGATGCTGATGGTAATGGGGTGGTGAGTCATATGCCACATTGCATGAGATGCATATAGTAAAATATGGGTGTGTGTTAGTTGAACATTTGTTGAATGTGATGCATGTGACATATCACATGGCTTATAGGATTAATGATCTATTGTTTGTTTTCAATTGTGTATTTGGTCCTTTGACTAGAGGAGACAGAGTTGTTATGTGCACTAGCATCAAGGATTTTCCATTGAGTAGAACCATCCGGTGTAAGAGGTGGGAATACTCTCTATGTGGTCTCTATGCAGTGGTGTATGGAGGCAGATGTTTGCTTGATGGGATCCATTGACCTCCATTGGATGGAGGCAAACATCTTATGAGATCTAAGTTGGTTATGCTTGGAAATCTCCTAGTCAAGGTGAGAATGATTGGAATGTGTTTCCAATGCTGGACGAATTTTGAAATGCTACCTCAATCACATCTGACATAACTATTGAGTCCTATGAGTTTAATCAGTACACGACTCTCACTCGATCAGTATGTTAGTTAGTGGAAGGATTATAGTGCACGGTAATCGAAGAACCATAATAGGTTAATATGAAGTTTTGACTTTATTGCCATTAGGATTATCCTGAGTCTTGCCTAGAGGATAGTCAGGATCTTTCAAGGTGCTCGGGTGTTATGGGGTAGCCCCTGGGATAGTTCCGTATAAGAAGTCCTTGGGAAGAATGCTCATAGTCCTTAAGAAGCTTGACCATGGTCGGATGTTTGTTCATAAGGGTATCACCCTTTGGAGGCAAGGGAAAGATCCAAATATATCATATATATACACATATATATATTTAGGAGATAGAAAGGGTAAGGCAGTTGGCCTAGTAAAAGGGGTCGGTTAAGCACTAGCGTGCCCTTCAGGGTCATTCTTGGCCCTGCGCATACCAACCAGCGGGCATGTCTTTTGAACATTCGGGAGACTCTTTCTCCTAGACACCCAATGCCTTTCGGCACTAGAAGACCTATTTGGGTCACCTGAGGATTTGACCCAAAAACCCATCTGGGTCTTTGAGACCCATCTAGTTATCAATTGACCTAACCCCAAAGAGTCCCCTGCAGACTTGGTCGTGCCCCAATGCCCCACACGCAGCCATGTTACACCATGTGTAGCCCTAGTATGCCTTACGAGGCCTATGTTACGCCCCCTAGCGTTCCTCACACCGCCCATGCCGTACCCATATATGCGTCGCAGTGCACCAACTATGCGGCTTCGTGTCGCACCTTGTTCCATGCCAAGAGTATTTCCTTTACAAGTATCTATAGATAACCCTTTCAGGCAGTCGTGCAGATATCTGATTAAGCCTTTTCATGTTAAACCTCAAGGCTTACCTAGAGTCTCTTAGCTCCACGTCACCTGGTGGCTCCGAAAGCTATTCGGATTGACCCAAAGGATATTCATTGAGGCATTTTTAGCTCAAAGATACCTCCAACCCCTTTGGCCTCATCGAGAGCCTACTCCCCTAGAGGCTTACATTGGACAGATCAGACATACATATATCTACATAAATCTGTATTCCATTTTCTAGATATCAATATCTAACTTAAGTATCGAAGGGCCCATAAGGGGAAGATCTCCGCGTGCCCCCTGGCTTCCTTCTATTTTATAGACTCTACAGCTCCTATAATGCTTTTACCATTCAGCTAGCTATATTAGCAGGTCGAGCCCCCCGCTGCTCGTCTCCTTCGATGGTACTCGACCTCGGCCATCTCACCTGAACTCTGCTTTGTCTGATCCCAAGACAAACAAATGTTAATTGTTGTAGTTTGGGAATAACATCTGGGGATTTGAAGAGATCCTCTTAGTAGGTTAAAGTGCTGGGCTAGCATCAAGGAGTTGAGATGTCCTAATTGTTACATGGTTATAAACTTAAATGGTTACACACACACAGAGTAATTTATCGGATTAATGATTCGTTGCTATTAGTGTGTTCCTCGTCACTAAGAATTAGTGATTTTGGTTACAGCTAAAAGTTAGCTATATGGATCTATAGATATGGGAGACCGCTAATAGTTACCAGTGCACACTGTTAAAATTTAACGGGGACCTTGGTTCTATTAAGAGTTAATAGTGGGGCTTAAGTGCAATATGACAAAGTTAAAGTGGAGCTGGAAGAACCAGTCGACTGGTGTTCAAAGCGATAAACCGCTTTAGGTGGTCAATTAGTGTTTTTGAGTGATCAACTATTTCGGTCATGTGTGAAATGGTTGACTGCTTCAAGCCGTTGACTAGGAGCTTTACATAGTTGACCATTTTTCTCTTTTTTGCTCCCGCCGCTTTGTCGCGTCAAAGCATTAAGTGCTCTAATGTTGATTATTATAAGAGAGAATGGAGGAGGCATAGGTGGGCATGTGAATCCTTAGCAAAAAAGATAAGGGGAGAGAGGGTTTGAGAAGGCTTCACTTGAGCTACTCCATTCTTCTTCTTCCTCTTCTTGCTTTTTTTCCTTTGTTGCTTATGTTCTTCCTCCATAGCTGCAAGGCATTGCTTCTTCTTGCTCAAAGCTTAGCTACTGTAGCTTTTCTTATTCTTCTCCCATTTAAATCGAATGTTGGACAACCACATTGCAACCATAAAGGGACACCGAACAACTTCGGTTCGGCTTCATCAAGAGGGTCCTAGCATGGTTCTAGTGAAGGGTTTCAAGGTGTCTCATGCATGGACCTTCTAGGTTTTCCACACTTTAGGGGATAGGTTGGTTACCCAGTGTTGTAGGTTCGTGGTAGTAGATTCGACAGCAAGGAAAAGGCTCTTCATTAGATAATTGACACCAAAAATTGTTCGTAGGGGTATACCATTAAACCCCCTATCGATGGCTTTTATTTATGGATGCATATGGATTGTAATAGCCTAAGTCGAAATAAATAAATATATCATTAAATTGTGAAATATTGCATATTTTGTGACGTTAAGAAAATTCTAGAAGACAGTTTAAAGATCTTAAACAACCGAATCAATGGAAGGGAATACCCCGGAACATAAATATCTAAGGAGAAAGGTATATCATTGACAAGTGTTTCGAGGAAAAATTTATGATCCTAAAAGGAATCAAAATAGAGACTATTTTTGGTACAACTGCGATGCGGCCTAAGAAACTGGATCATCGTAAGAGACTTTCGAAAAGGAAATGAAACCCTAAGAAGGTTTAAGTTTTACATAAGGGACAACCCTGTAGTGGTTTCAGGGTAAAATAAAGAGATTCACGATCAAAACGTGATTCTTGCATATTTTTTTGCCTAAGTATAATTTTTAATTCTAGTTGGAAAGGGGCCAAAAATGATATTTTTTCCAAATTTTTGGGCTAAATGAAGAGCATGGAACTTAGGGGTCCAAGTGGTAAAATATCAAAGCTTAAGGACTTCAAATAAAGGCCAAAAAATGAAATTTGGAAAATAATGGGGGGTTAAAGTGCATTTTTTAAAAAAAGGCAGCCATGGCCATCGCTGACCAGCCATTACCACCACCGGCCAACTGCCTGCCAACATCGTAAGGGTTGTCCTAGGGCTCAGATTGGGCCCCAAGGCATGGTAGATTGATTCGGGGTCGGGCATAGTTGAGAATGGTTGTGATTTGATGGGGTATGGCGAGGTATGGCCGTGAGTCACTGAAAAATTGGGTAAAAGTGTTTGAGGCCAAATCACGACAAGATAGGGTGATTTAAGGACGTATCAGAGCATTAAAGGCTCTGAATTGACAAGGAATGGCTCAGTTTGGTAAGAAATTGAGTATAAATAAGGGGTTGATGGCTAAGGGTTTCATAAGAAATTAAGCTTCAAATTGCTGGCGTTTGAGAGTGATTCAGAGGTCTTGGATAAGAGGTTTTTGTTCTTGAGTAAGTGAGGATCATTTCTGGAGAATTTAAGAGGCTTTGGAGTTCGTTTGAGTAGTGTTCACATGGTGGCTAGAAAAGCAAAGGGTCGTCGGAGTCGGACCGAAATTGGCCATATTGGGGCACTTTCGGTTCGTCTTTTGACTGATAAAAGGTACCATCACGATCGGAACAAGGAGAATACCGAGGTCGAGGGAAGAAACTGACCATCAGAGCATTGCTAGTGACTGAAAAAATGTTGAAGACGACTGGGGTGTGAGGTGCACGCACCAACCTTCACTCTTTGTCCATGCACCTGCTGCGTGAGGGGCGCATGAGGTATCATTAAATGCTGAATTTTCTTTTATATTTTTAGAAAATTATTTTATAATTTCTATGAAAACATATTTGAAAAAATGTTTAAGGAATATTTATTGTGGAATTTTGAAGAAAAAGAATATATGGAAAATAGGGGAAATTATGGAAAAATATAGAAAATTTTGAGGAAAATAGAACATTGATATTCTTGAATAAATTATTGGCCAAGAAGAGAATTGGTCATAAGTCGTAAGGATTTTTCATCATTCGAGGCTAGCACGCATTTCGAGGATAAGTCAAATCGTTGTTCAAGGTAGGTGGTTTGACCCAAAACTCGATTTTATGTAAATGGTTTTATCATGTTAACATGCCTTGTTATGCTATGCATCACGTAGATTGCATACACATGTTATGATGATAAGAGATACATATGTTCACGATGATTTTGTTGGTCATGCATAGCATATGTTTGAGAGTACGGACAGGCATCGCTGCTTTACCATGGGTGCCCCCATACACCTCGGCCTGGTAAAGAGGTTGTAAAAATGGAGAGTAGTAATAAAGTGTGGCTAATGCCTCATCGGCTCAAACGAAATGAATGAGGACATTTAGCATTTTACATTTTGCATACGTGCACAAAATACGAATATTGTTCCCTTACTTAGATGATTCAGCATCTAACTTGGCCTATACCCCTAGAATATTCAAACGTTCCAGTTGGGGCTTACAACGAAGGCATGAAAGTAGATGAAGTGTAATGACATGAGATGTCGTGGGTTTGACAAGTTATCCTTGCATTTTGCTTCTTCCTAAAGATTTAGATATGTTTAGCCATGTTAAGAAACTTATGATCCATTGATGAATACTCTTGTATTATAAATTATGGTTGAGAAACGATCATGTAATGTCATTATGGTTCAATGTTATGTTTAGGTTCAATTCTTGCTTTCGTTACTGATGAGATACCTAGTTTAGTGTATGCAATGTATGATGAATCTCATGCTAGATAGTTAGATGGAAACTTTGGGAGTTTTAGGCTATATTGAGATTGTAAAATATATATATATGCTCAAAATTTCCTAAGTTATAACACGCCTGTGAAAATTGGGTGTTACATGAATGATTAATACTTGATCTTATAAGGTTGTATTATGTTTTTCTTTCACTATGCATGTTTCTATTTGTGAAAATGCTTCAAAAAACTAAAAACCCTTACATTGATCCTCCAAGAGTTGGTGTTTTGGCCTCGGGTCCCCATCGCCTTTCAAAGACAACTCTGTCGCCTCTGATCAAAGAACTACATACACAATTGAAAACCGGTAATAGAATATTAATTCTCTCAGACATGTGATCTATTATATCTGTCACATTTAGTAGATGTTCAATTAATACTTATCCACATGTCTACTATCTGCATCTCATGTAATATGGCACGTGACTTACTATCCATTATCATTAACATCTCAACTAATCAATGGTCGTAGCCCATGTGTTGGTCCATGATTGATTAATCATATTCCTCTTTTGATAAATCTAAGTATCGAAAATCACTTTAAAAAATCCTGAACTAAAGATTTTCGTCACATATACTTAACAACTTAAGAATAAGATCTACGCTAAGATGTCTAAAGACTCATTAATATGATAAAAATGAGAATTATGAATGAAGATATGACCTTTTTATTAATTTATAATAGTACATCATTAGTCTCTATTACATATACTAGATGTCTTCTAAATCTAGTATTAGGACACTAATACTAACAAAATAAACCTTGTCTTAGATAAGAAATTAATATATGTAAAGAATCAGACAAGTGGTTTAAGTATAGAATGACTTGAGTTGCAAGATAGTTATAACAACAGCTTGGGGGTTAAGAGTTAGTAATGGTTTTCATAAAAAAATTAACTAGATGATGAGTGGATCAGAAATATATATAATTGTTGTTGGGTGCCTTATAATTTTCCTAAGTCCTAAGAAATCAGCTGAGATTCCTTTCTCGGAGAGCATTCAGGACGATAGCCTCTTGAGCTCCCCGAAGGGCCCCGCTGGAATGGTCCGGCCTCATTCAATTTGCATGAGTCCTAGGACACCTTTTCTAGTCTCCCGGATCCAAGCTTTTGTCTTTCTCGGCCTTAATTAGATCCACCCAAGCCTTCATTGTGGCCATTACCTGGTGTTGTTAAGTAGAAGCCCAAACATTAGAAGTTATGATGCACTAAAAAGAGATTTGAAATCTTCCATACCTCTACCAAATATTTCTTTGCAGTATCAAGCAAGCTCGTATTATTGTGGTATACATGAGCCTCGTCGCAACGCCCAGCTCCAAAATAGTGTCTGTGTCTAGCACTCCCGAGTGAACCAAAAATTTATGTCCACTCAAATTCTAGCACCACTCCTTGATAGATGGGGCCCAAATTCGAAAATAAAGGCGGATGAGCCCCAGACTCTGAAGCTAACTCTCTCCGCTCAGGCCGCTCTATCAGCCATGGAAAAGGTAAATTGTTGATGGCCCGGTTCTGACCATGGTGTCATTCCATCTTTCTTGGACCTCAACATCTTCTCTCACTTCTTATTAAGCTTGGCCAACCGTTATAGCTACCTGAGCTCTTGGACTCAACGGTGATGGCTTCGAAATCTCTCTCTGGAAAAGGTAAATTGTTGATGGCTTGGTTCTGACCATGGTGTCGTTCCAGCTTTCTTGGACCTAAACATCTTTTCTCACTTCTTATTAGGCTTGGCCAACCACTATAGCCACCTGAGCTCTTGGACTAAGCGGTGATGGCTCTGAAATCTCTCTATCCTTAATAATCTTGCTAGTAGGTGGACGAGATGGCAGAAGATCTACCATAGAAAAGATAAAAAAAAATAATCTAAGAGTGGGTTCATAGAAGTTCCCATTGAGCTAGGCCCCTTACCATCTATTCTGACCCTTTTCTACCCTTAGGCCTGCAAAGCCTCTCCCCCCTCAATTTCTTCTGGCAAATGAGAGGCCTGAGCAGCCTGCGTCCGTTGCTCTAATTCCTATTGCCTAGCCCGTCCCGTTATCTCAAGCCACCTTATCTCTACACATTCAATCAAATCATCAGTGCAATTATTAAATATCAATATTCAAAAAGCTTTAAAGCGCCCAGTAAAAAGATAAGGGTTAGGGTGAGCACCCCTAGGGTCTTACTCTTTTTTAACCCTTTTTCCTCCTCTCCAACCACATCTGAGTCCCCTGTAATATCCATATCTTTGTCATCTCCCTCGCATTCCTCCCTTCTCCCTCTCTAATTATCATCTAACGAAGAGGATGACTGGGATGCGACTGCTTGAGAATTGACAGGTTCTGAAGGACCAGCACAATCGCGCCCTTCAATAACCATCCATCCCATCTCGATAAGACGTGTGTCATTTATTAAATTTGATAAAAATATTGAGCCCCTTCAGCCATTTTATTAATTTTGTCTTGGTGGTCCTTCATCAACAAATCAACATACGACCAATTGCCTCTCGTACTCCTTATTCTCTTAGTGTGCCAATACCGCGAAGACCCCCAACGCCCTACAGGTGGTGTGACCACTAACCATCTAGTCACAAAATCATCTATTTTCCATGGTTCACCCCCAAATAATTTAACCTTGATATGCATCCTCTTGAGAGACACAAATTCCTTCTCTTTTATGGTGCGAGCGCGATAGAAGCAGCACAACAAGGACGTTGAAAAAGCCTGCCAGCACATCCCAACAATTCGAATGCAACAGGTCGACGCCAATATTTCCTTCCTTAAAAAATGTATCCCAAAAAGGTGCAATGGCAGTCTAAAAAGGCCCATTTGTAGGCTATCTAAATGAATCGTTATCAATCCTCCCCTAATAGTGGCCATAAATTCATTTCCTCTAGGACCTCTTGGTCTCCATGAATTTGGGATACAATAAGATCATGCGAAATCTTTGGTGACCTTGCCTCTTAAAACTGGGGGTCTCATTCACAAGAAAATGGTAATATCAGTTGGAGGTTGTTCAAAATCTATTTTACCTAAAAAAAGTTAACTTTTCTAAGCAAATAGTCTTTCGGATGATCGAAATCTCTGGGACCGAGAGCAGCAAAAGGCCCGTGGAACAACAGGAGTCTTCGGAATCCTCTCAGACATGTAATCTGTTATAGGTGTCACATTCAATAGATGTTCAACTAAAACTTACCCACATGTCTACTATTTGCATCTCATGCAATATGGTATATGACTTACTATCCAATATCATTAACGTCTCATGCTAATCAATGGTAATATCCCATGTGCCAGTCCATAATTGATTAATCATATTCCCCTTTTAATAAATCTGAGGATCGAAAATCACTTTAAGAAATCTTGAACTAAAGATTTTTGTCACATATACTTAACAACTTAAGAATAAGATCTTAACCAAGATGTCTAAGGACTCATTAATATGATAAAAAAAAGAGTTACGAATGAAGATACAACATTTATTAATTTACAATAATACATCATTAATCTCTATTACATATACTAGATGTCATCTAAATCTATTATTAGGGCACTAATACTAACAAAATAAATCTTTTCATAGATAAGAAATTAATGTAAAGAATCAGACAAGTGGTTTAAGTATAGGATGACTTGAGTTGCAACATAGTTATAACAATGACAACTTGTGGGTTAAGAGTAAGTAATGGTTTTCATAAAAAAATTAACTAGATGATAAGTGGATCAAAAATATATATAATTGTTGTGGGGTGCCCTAAAATTTTCCTAAGTCCTAAGAAATCACCCGATGATTCCTTTCCCAGTGAGTCTTCGTGATGATAGCCTCCTGAACCCATCGAATGGTCCCTTAAGAACGGTCTAGCCTCATTGATTTTGCATAAGTTCAAGGACACCCTTCTGGTCTCCTAAACCCAAGCCATTCGATAGCCCTGAAGCCTCTTCGAGCCACCTGAAGATAGTCGTCGGGGTGTTTCACCCCAAAGATGTATCTAGGCCCTCTGGCCTTCTTTATGCACTCCCCAAAAAAGTCATTCATGGGTCCCACTTAGCTCGTCTATAAATATGCACCTCTTCGAATGAAAATGGATCTTTTGGCCGACTAATTTATCTCCTGACTCTCTTGAACCATCAGACCATCACGCTATCTCTCTCTATAACCCATTTAGGAAACTGCACACCCCTTCATTCGGGACGCATAACATATACATGCTACATACCTCTTACATTGGACATTCATATACATACTTTGGATATTCCTCTCGAACTGTTGTCTGACTTAGGTAGGCCAAAACCCTTTCTGACTACTCCTTTGCTAGTAGGCTAAGTCTAAGCCCTGTTCTCCCGAAAACCAAAAGCTTTGCTTCCCGAAAACCCATCAGGGCCACTCATAATCGGCTCTTCGAAGACTTTTTCAAGCATCATGTCCCCAAAGTCCCGGAGACCACCTATCCGGCTCTGACCCTGTTTAATCCCAGTTGACCTCACTAGCAACATCACTGACCCTTAGCTCTAGTGAAAGACTCTCCTTTGCCTGATCCCAGACAAATAAATTTAATTATTATAGTTTGGCAACAACAATAATATATTTTTGGATACCAAATTTGAGATAGGTAGCAGTTACTAAAAAGGGGGTTTTAAGCATGGGATAGTGGCCATGATTGCCTTAAGGTAGCCATGACAAAGAGAAAGTTTCAGTTAGATATATAATCCAAGGTGACAAATAGATGAGGTTGAGTTAAAACTAGGTTGATATTATTCAAGGCAATCTATGTGCCTTAGAGACCAAGTTTAATACCAAATAAGTATCACCTAATGTAGCAAATAAATGAGGTTGAGTTCAAACTGGTTGATATTTTCAAGGTAGTCAAAGTTTGTGAAAGACCAAGTTTTAACTATATACATATATCAATTAAGGCGATATATAGATGAGATTGAGTTCAAATTAAGTTGATATTATCTAAGGCAATCAACATGGTTGAAGGACCAAATGTATAACTGAACAAATATCGCCCAAGGTAGCAAAGGTAACAACTAAGTTGAAATTATTTTGATATCAAGGTGGTTTGAGATTGTGAAAGACCGAGTTTAATCTGATATATATCACCCAAGGCGGCAAACAAATAAGGTCGAGTACAAACTGGGTTGATATTATTGAAGGAAAAACCAAGTGCAAATTGGGCAAAACATTACCCAAGGCAATCAATGTGACGATTAAGTTAAAACAAAGTAAATGTAGCTCGAGGCGGTTAATAGAGATGTATCATATTAAGATTAGATTAAGTAATAACAACAATAAAGACTAATGAAAATCATGATAATGATGCATGTTACTAATAGGTTGTTGGGTAGAACTTATAAGAAAAAATTGAGTTCTAGTATACATAAAGAAAATTTTTGAAAATGAACTTATATATGTAGTTGTGACGGAAGTTTTATAGAAAAAGATATTGGTTGATGAATGAGAAATGAAGATAATAAATTTGTTCAATTAGAGTTTCAAATTCATTTTACACATTCATAGTGAATTTGCATTGTTATCTTGTGAACAATTTATATCACTATTTAAAGTTAACTCGAATGTATGTATATTAGAAATTTATGCATTTTAGATTCGATTCAAACTATGTTATGTGGTAGATTTTGATTACCTACCTTAACGGTGTCTTTTTTATGATGTTATGTTAAGGGGGTAAAAAGAAAAATTTAGAAAAAATGAGATCAAAGTGTAATTAAAGAAAAAAATTAAATTCTCAAAGTTATAATATGTCTAAAAAAGCAAGAGCATCACAACTCTCATCAAACAAACTTTAAGCTTAGTCGACTAAATTGGCTCTAAAAAATTGCCCTATACTATATTGGAAGAGTTCGGTCAACTAAATTGAAGTATTAAAATTTTAAAAAATTTACAACTCATTTTTATTTATTTAAAAAAATGTATAATTTTAACTATATTTATATTTTTTAATAGAAACAATGAATAATGCTTGAGAGGTCAAAGCATGCCAAGTTTGATCACAAACCATAACCCCGCCCTGCCCTAGCATGGCCCAATGACTAGGGACGTCCCCTAAGATGAATCTACCTGTGTTACATCTTTTAATTTAATATTTCATCTTCTTATTATTTTATTTTTATTATTAATTTTATCTCATTATTATTATTTTATTTGGATAATAAAAGAAATAAGAAAAGAATTGAGGACAGTCACGCGGCGTGTGAGAGTGGTTGAGAGCGAGAGAATAAAACGAATCGGCGGAAGGGGAGAAGAGAATTGAAATTAGCAGAAGCGGGATGACGGAAATGCCCCCGCGGTCCATCCCATAATGACGTGGACAGGAAGTGACGCTCCTTTCTTTCTCCCAGGATTTGAGTTGAGATCTGCCTGCCTTTTCCTTTGTCTTAATCATTAATTAGGAGGATAGTGGAAGTGGCTTTGCCTTTGCCTCATCTTTCTTTTCTTTACTCCCTTCCCTCTCTTCTTATTGATTAATTAATTAATTATTAGTTAATTAAAAGCAAATATTGCAAGCCATCGTCAAACTGGTAATAACCCTGGCCCCACCCCATGATTCCCTCCCCTCCTCCTACCTACAATTAACTAATGAGATATATATATATAATTAAAAGTGTATATGGTGCTAATACTACTATCTCACCAGTGTTACTTTTTCATCCAACTCTCTCTCTCTCTCTCCCTCCCTTTATTATTTAAAGCATTTTGAGCATCATTCCCTTCATTGCTATATATTTATTTTTATGTTAACGTGCTAATCTCTTTTGAGTTCAAGTGAGTTTTGAGGAATTTCTCTTCTATTTTCCTAAATTATGCTTATTACATTTGAAATTTGTAACTTGATATAATTAACAACACTTGATGGAATAAAGGGCCTATCACCACAGTTCTACCTCAATGCAATTGCTAATAAGAAATAGGGATTAATTCCCTAGTAGAGTATATGATACTCAAGTTAATAAAGTAAATAAACAATAAAATGTATTGGACTCTTAGAGTTGTTTGATTTATCTGTGGAGGTTCTATGTCTTTATATAGGTGAGGGGATCGAGATACTCAGAATTATTCTATTTGAGATTCTTGGACTTGATGAGCTTCAGCTATGAGTAAATTTCTTATACTGAATAGATATATAGATGAGATGGTCATCCCAGATTTTCAAGGTATGAGATGAGCCAGGTATAGATAGTGTTAATCCTTAATCATTGAGAAAGGAGATAAGCAAAATAGAGATGTTGCCTCTAGATTATTTGAAGATGTGGTCAACTAGGAATTATATGTTCGTAGTTATTCTTCAAAGCTAATCTAGGGGAAGGGACACCTGTCACCCTTCTATCACTTGCTAATATGGACACGTTGCGAGACGAGGTTTGTTGTTATTTAGTGATAGCTTAGTAATTTTTATATTCTAACATCACTTACCACTCACTCCTCGCGTTAAGCCATCGATTTAGTTTGAGTACTAAAAGATCTAATACCATTTAGTTTGGCTGAGTTGTGGTGCCATTGGCTCGACAAGTTGAGGTGTAACTTGGTGTGGCTCGATGAGTTAAAGAGCATTGTGATAAAGAGCTTAACAAAGGGGAGGAACACTTTGTGGGGTATCCATAGTGTGGAGTGGTAAGTAATAACATGGTGCAATGAGCAATAGTGGGCAAAAAGGTGTAGAGATCGGTGTAATGGGGTGGTGAGTAGGCTAGTAAGCTCAGTAAATGAAGAAGTAGCTAGATGTAATGGCATGGTGTGATGAGTAACAAGTAGATGCAATTCTATATTGGCTTAGCAAACTGTCGAGCCTTTCTGCTCAACCCCTATTGGTTCGACAAGTTGCCAAGCTTTTCTGCTCAGGTCCTTTTTACTTTTTTTTTTTACTTATTTATTTGTTTATCTTTTTTTTTTCTTTCTCCTTGGTTGGGTAATTGCAAGTCTTGCTACTCGACTTTATTTCTCTTTTTTTTATTACCAAGGTTCAGCCAGTATCTAGTTATCGTCTATTCTTGGTTCACTACCGAGCCACTATTACATAGCTTGCTACTGAGCCACTACTACTTGGTTCCTACTGTGAGAAATAAAAGACACCTAAGAAGGCATGAATTGGGATTTTAAAAAATTCTCTTGATTCTGAAGGATTCTTTGGATAAAACAGTTTGGACTTTTCAAACTATGACAACTGATACTTTTGTAACACCCGGTGTAACCGGTGTTAAGAGAATATGAAAGGAAATAAGTAAACTTCCAAAAATACCCTTGAGAAGGTGATGGATCCTTGAGATTGAGAATGCCCATGAGAAGGGTATTTTGGTAATTTGGATAGTAAAGTCCAATAAAGGGTATTTTGATAAATTAAAAATAATTCCTATGTGGAATTAGGTGAATAAGTTAATAAAATCCCAAATTGATATTTATGTGGAGATATGGGATTAATAATTCATGAAATGAGAATTTTGGTAATTTGGAGTGATTCCATAAAGAAATTTAATTCTTGAAATAGGGAAAATGGTGGATATTAAATTATTTGAGGAGAATAATTATATTTTCCCTAAGTTGGTGAATTAATGTGGTAATGCCACATGGAGAGATGAGATTAAACTTGGAAGCCAAGGTTAGTGTCTTGTTGTGACACTTGGCATTTTGTGGTTCAAGTATAATTGGGTGAATTAATTAAATGCAAAAGAAATGTTAAATGGTCTTTCAAGCATTTAATGAGAGGCATGATTATATGGATTAAAGAAAATCCAAAAGAAAATGGTAAATGGTCACCATTAATGCCTTGAAAAATATGGAGATTTTATTAAATGAGAAATGAAGTATTTATGTCTCTCAAGTGTGATGGTTATGAAAATGGTCTCATTTAAGTAAATGAGAAATAGATGGAAATTTCAAGGAGATGGATGGTTGGGATTTTCTCTCAAAAAGCAATTGGAAATCAAAGGCTAAGATGGAGTCTTGAAATGGAGATTTCAAGACTAGAGTAGTATTTAAAGGGAAAGTGAGCCCTTGTCTCAAGTTTTGCCATTTCAAAGAGAGAAAGAAAATGAGAGGAAGGGAAGAGAAGTCTTCCATGGAGGGAAAGGAAGAAGAAGAAGAGAAAGAAATCAAGTAAGTGCATTCTTCTTTTCTTTATTTAGTGTTCTTATATGCAAAGAAAGTGAGTTTTTGTTTGAATGCTATCTTAGATGGGGAAAAATGAAGATGGGAGCTCTCTTAAAATGAAGTTTTAAAGATTTAAGAAGATGTAAGGGATGGCTCCATGTGGAGGAGGCCTTGCATTGCATTGTAAGTAAGTTGCATAAATTTGTATGTATCTCTTTGCATGCTTTACTTGTACATGAGACCTATGGCCATGGGGGTGGGAAAGAAGTGGTAGGTTGATGCCTCAAACCATGTTGGGTTGTGAGGATGGAATAACCTAACCATGCTTGCATGCATTTGCCATTACATAGACTTGTTATGCTTGTATTTACTTTGCATATGCACCCTTACTGAGCTTTGTGGCTCATGACGTTGTATCCTCCCCTTGTAGGTTGTTCTTATGTTAAAGAAGAAAAGGGAAAGTTGCAAGCTTGTGGTTAGAAGTTCTTGGTGTATATTTCCTTTATTTTTGTTGTAAAGATAAGGCTTAAAGAAGCCTAGACATGTGCTTGTTTTAATTGTGACCTTATGGTTAGGAGAGCCCATTTGTTGTATTTAATCATGTGTGGTATTTATTTTGGAGGTTGTTATGTGAGCAACAATAGGATGTGTAAGGCTCATGTGTGAAATGGAAGGAAATTTTGGTGTATGTTGTGTAATATTCAAGAGGTGGTTTAAGCCTTAATTTTGGAGAAAAATAGGCTAAAATTTATGGAAAGTGAAGTGTTTTACTTAAATTATTTTTCTGGAAAATATGGGTTTTAAAGCCCAAAGAAAAAAAAATGAAAAGGGGAAAAGCAGTGAAAGAGCAGCAGGAGGTTGCTGGAAGTAGCAAGCAGCAGCCTGCGCGCGGGCAGGGCCGCATGGGCGACCGCGCTCGTGCGGGCTGCCACGCGCGCGGGCAGGCGCGGCCAGCCCGCGCGGGCCCCGCCGACCAAATTTTTTTAAAAATTTGGAATTTTGGGAAATTAAGGGGAATTTCTAAATTGATTTTGGGCCCTAGAGGAATTTTCAAAATAAAGGGATTTTTCGGGCATTTTTTGAGAAAATGCCAAAATTTTGGAAAATTAAAAATTTGAGTTTTTCCTCCAAATTTGGTAATCAATCAATGGATTGATTTAAATGGTGCTTTTATGGAGCCCGGTGAAAATTCTTAGATGGGAAAAGAAGAAAATAGCGATTGGGTGTCCGAATGAGATTTTCTTTATAGCCAATGCGGTGTGGCTAAAGCCCAATTCTGCTAGTGAATCCTGGGATTTAGGGAAGGGAAGGACTAGCCTAGTTCCCACCTAGGGCATTTCGTCTTGAAACATGGTCCACCCTTCGCCAAAGGCCGGGCAGGTGGACAATTCGGGTGATTGTTCACGAGTAACACCTGTAAGTGGGAGCGGGGCATTACAACTTTAAATATAACCTTTACAAAAAATTATGCGTAAGAAGTGTGAGATAGATTCAATACAAGAAAAATTATTCTTTTTAAGTTTTTGAAAACTTTTGCTAAAATATTAAAACTAATCTTAAAGATACTGAAAAAATAACTTTTGCTGAATGTGAAATGAAAGTGCTAAAAATAAAAGAGAATGAATAATGCAATACACAAGGATTTTTATAGTAATTCGGCTCAACCAACTTAATCCACTCCCTTGACTCCTCACCAATGACTTTAATAATCCACCTAGTTTTTGCACACTCACCTATAACCTCAGCTTTTCACAGGTGCAGTTGTAACCTCTATTTTTCACAGGCTTAGCAATAACTAATACAATCAGTTTTTCAAGGCTTAACCGAAACTAATATTGTGCTCTTTGTTTTGGTTTTGATAATAAAAAACTAATTGGATCATATGGCATAAGTTGATATAAGTTTTGAATTACTTTTGGTTTCAACTAAAAATTAATTTCAATCTCTATAAAAATCAAAATAATCTCTAAAACATAAACTATCATCTAAGTCAATTGAATTTTATTAAAGAATGGAAATAATGTCTTCTTTTGACGAATATGTTTTCTAAAAATGAGTTTCTAAATTGGATTTCAAGAAGTGGAAAAAATTGAGCTTTTAAACCAAGGGTCTTTTGAAACTTAAAACCAAAATGTCGACAATTCCAAAGAACAAGTCGACAGTTTCTATGGTTTGGATCAAAATGTCGACAGGGTCATCTAACCTGTCGACCGTTTTTATGGTTTTTAGCCTAAACTGTCGACAGCCTTTCTGTCGATAGGTAAAATGTTGGCTCTCAATTTCTAAATGTTGAGAGCCTCTACATCTGATATGTTGATAGTTCTTTAAAATTATCGACAGCCTTGCTCAAACTGTTGACAATTGTTTAAATTTTATAGCTAACATGTCGATAGTTTTTAAGAAACCGTCAACCATTTTGATTACAGACAGCTTTTAACAGCTAGTTCCTTCACTCTCCCAAAGTGCTCTCTCCACTTCCAACGGCAAGATTCTTGAATGGGCTGTCAAGGCACTATAAATAAAAGTCAAATGGATGATTCAACCTACTCAAGTGATCATACTATAAGCTCCCAAGTGCTCACCAATTTTTGTGCTCCATTGGTGTATTCAATCTTTACTTTAAGGTTTTGTATTTGCTTCATAAAATTCGATTTCAAGCCTGGCATCTATATTTAATTACATTGTAACTAAGGGTTCATACTCTTAGATATCTCTTTCTTGTATCACTTTTTGTGTTCCTAGCTCATATAGCTAGAGGACCTACTTGTATTAAAGTAGGAGGTTGTATATTTCTATCTAGCTTTGCTAGAGGGCTTGTTTGTTTTAGCAATAGGGTGTATATTCCTAGCTTGGTGCTAGAGGGTCTATCTGGTGTAATAGGAGGACTATAGTGATTTGCTTGAAAATCTTTAGTGATGAGTTAAGGTAGTGGATTAGGATTGGTTTAAACCGAACCACTATATATCACTTGTGTCACTCTATTGCTATTATTGTTTAATTCATAAATTGTGATTTGCAATCTTCTAATCATTTTTAAATTGCATCAAAATTACATCCTTCATTATAAAGAAAATTTCAAGTTTTCAACCAAAATTTTAAATATCCCAATTCACCCCTCATCTTGGGTATTGGTGCCATTGCTATACAATTATATCAGAAACCACTACCTTTTATAAGATCAGGAATAATCTCTTGCATTTTCAGGGTTCAGGAGTAACTACAATAAGATAAGATAGGATTACAAATTGAAAAGCACTTGAGAAGCTTTTACAAGATTTGAGATCAAAAACAAAAGATGCTTCTCACAAGTATAAAAGAGATAAAAAGAAGATATAGAATGTAAGCATTATTTCTCTCGTTTTTTTTGTGTGATTAAGGATGAAGTCTTGAAAATTTTCTTTAGCTCAAAGTAGTATGAAGAATTTTTAGAATGAACATCTGCAAGGGTAGCTTCTTTTTTTTTTCATAAAATAATCATTAGAATATTCAAATATTATGCTAATTGATTTATGAAAAATTTAAAACCTTTTTGAAGCCTAAACAGTCAAATCTGTGCATTAAAAGCACTTGCAATGGCTATAAAAATCAGCTTCAGCAACCATTTACTCGATTAACTTTAGCTCTTACTTGACTAATATAGGTTTGTAATCGATTATTTAAGTTTTGCAATCGAATATGTTTTGTCAGCACTCTATCATGCTTTTCAGCTACTCAAGTATATAAGCACTACTTGTATAGGTGTCGAAAGGGCCGGCCCGAGTCGGCCCACGGGCTTTTTAAACGGGCCGGGCCCGGGCCCTTTTGCCGTGGATAGGGCCCGGCCCGGCCCACGGCCCCCCTATAAAGGGGCCGGACCGGGCTGGGCCGGGCCAGCCCGTGGGCTGGAGGGCCGGGCCGGGCCCTTGGCCCACAGGGCCTAGCGGGCCCGGCCCGGTGGACCGACCCTTTTTTTTTTTTTTTAAATAATTTTTTAAAAATAATACATATAATATATACAAATATAAATATCAAAATAATACATATATAAAAATTAATTTTTTTCTTTTAAAAATATTTTCTATCTTAATTCTTAAGTTTTAAATATTATTTCATTATTTTATATTTCAAAATTCTATATACCTTATAATTTTTCTTGTGAATTGATGGTTATTATTTAACTTAAAAATTTTAAATAAATTAATGGTTATTATTTATATATATTGTGAAATTAAATTTTTTAATATCCAATATCAATAATTACTAAAGAATAACAAAATTAAAAAAAAAAATGAGTGAGGGCCTTATTGGCCCATAAGGGCCACGGGCCGGGCCGGGCTGGGCCGTGGGCCCAATTTCTTTGGCTGAGCCCGGCCCGTTTGAACAGTAACGGGCCGAGCCAAAGCCCGGCCCATCACAGGCTGGGCCGGGCGGCCCGCGGGCCGCCCGGCCCTTTTGACACCTCTAACTACTTGTTGCCAACCAAAGAATATATAAAATACTTGATTATTACACAATAATAGTCGATTGATCATCAACATACACTTGATTGCTCATCAAAAATACTCGATTAAATCCTCATAAGCACAAATACTTGACTATTGAAACGACATACTCGACTAATACAAGAATATACTCGATTATGCATAACTCTTAGTTGATTACAAATGTATAACACTCGGCTAATACTTTGATCACTTGATTATTTTTGCTATAGCCAAAACTTGCAATACATACCGATTAATGAGAGTATTCACTCAAGTAGTATCCAAACATACTCAATACTTTAATCTATTATCATTCAAACAACATATAATGTTTTGAATATCATCATCAAAACACTTTTTCACCAACATCTAAAAAACATAAGCATTAAGATTAACATATAAAACACAATACATAACTTATCATGAACATTAAGCTCAAATACAAAACACAAGTGATGTTTGTGAAAGTTAAAACTAACTTTCCAACAACATTCACTTGGTTATCTATAACCTCAACTTTTCACAGATGCAGCTATAGCCTCTTCTTTCACAGGCTTAGCAATAACCAATACAATTAGTTTTTTAAAACTCAACCGAAACCACTATCTTTTACAAGATCAGGTGTAATCTCTTGCATTTTCAGGGTTCAGGCATAACCATAACAAGATAAGATAGGATTACAAATTGAAAAGCACTTGATAAGCTTTTATAAGATTTGAGATGAAAAAAAAAAAAACAAAAGATGCTTCTCACAAGGTCAAGAGAGGTAAAAAGAATATATAGAAAGTAAGCACTCTTTCACTCTTTTTTGTGATTAAGGATAAAGTCTTAAAGAATTTCTTTAGCTCAAAGTAGTAGGAAGAATTTTCAGAACCTACAGCCTTTATCTTCATCTTCATCTCCTTTCATAGTTGTTGTCATAAGGATGGAAATCTGCAAGGACAACTTTCCTTTTCCATAAAATAATCATTAGAATATTCAAATATCATGCTAATTGATTTATGGAAAATTTAGGGCCTTTTTGAATCCTAAACAGTCAAATTTGTGCATTAAAAGCACTTGCAACGGCTATAAAAATCAGCTTCAACGACCATTTTCTCAACTAACTTTGGCTCTTACTCGACTAATATAGGTTTATAATCGATTATATAAGTTTTGCAATCGAGTATATTTGGCCAGCACTCTATTATGCTCTTTACCTACTCGAGTGAACTCAACAGTTGCTCGAGTACATAAGCACTACTTGCTGCCAATGAGAAATTAATAAAATACTCAACTATTACACAATAATAGTCGATTGATCATCAACATACACTCGATTTCTCATAAAAAATACTCGATTAAATACTCATAAGCACAAATACTTGACTATTAAAGCGACATACTCGACTAATACAAGAATATACTATATTATGCACAACTATTAGTCGATTACAAATGTATAACACTCGGCTAACACTTTGATCACTTGATTATTTTTGCTATAGCCGAAGCTTGCAATACATACTCGATTAATGAGAATATTCACTTGAGTAGTATCCAAATATACTGGATTATACTCAATACCTTAATCTATTATCATTCAAACAACATATAATGTTTTGAATATCATCATCAAAACACTTTTTCACCAACATCTAAAAAACATAAGCACTAAATATAAAACACAATACATAACTTATCATGAACATTAAGGTCAAATACAAAACGCAAGTGATGTTTGTGAAAGTTGGTTAAAACTAACTTTCCAACCACATTCACTTGGTTATCTAGAAAGCCTTAGAAGATAAAGAGAATATTTCTCAAGCACATGGATTTGATAACTCGTTGAGAACAATATATGTTATTCAACTAAACTTATTTCTTTCTTAATCAAAGAAATATTATTCTACTTGGCACATAACATGACATATTCAATAGAAATACAATTGTCCAAGTAATTTCTCATTCACATATACTTTATAAATTCACACATGTAAAGCACACATAAGTTAAATGGATTGCTTGCTACTTAATTGAGACAAAACATATATTGAGCACAACAAAACACAACTTTTAATCACAAAGATACATCATACATATTCACAGTTACTTCATGAAGCATATTCTTATGAAACATTCATAAGTCAAGTAACCTACATTTACTTGACTAAAATAAAACACATAAAACAATTCAAATATGATGAGCACAAAATATGTTATTTGACAACAAAGCACATCATTAAACACAAAGATGCTCTAACTTCAGCATTATGATAACTTATCTATATTTATCAACACAAGAACACATATAAGCTTAACAAAGCATATATGACTTCTATTCTATAAGCTCTACACAATCATATTCATATACTATTAGTGCATACTTTGAGTAATTTTTGAAGGATAGAAACTTTAGAATCCTATTACCCAAATGCATTAAACCTAAACATGAGCAACACTAGGAAGTATTGCTTGGATTACATACAACATTTCTAGATGCTTTAAAATAGCACCACTTAAATGCATCTACATACTTACTTGAGTGATTAACCATCACTCGAATACAAGCCTGAGAAGATAGATTTTCAGCAGCTTAACCAAATGTTGCTTGAAATCAACAATTCTATATTCAACTAATAAAATTTGAAATGTTCTTACATTAAATTTTAGAACATTGAGAACCTTAAGAAAATGATATTAAATATCAAATAGATAACTTAGGCTTTGTGAGATAGAACTTAGGATCACTTGCCTGAGCATGAGCACATTTACTCAAAGATTCTTGGAATCAAATAAAACAAATTACTCCTAGAAAATACTTCCACAAATTTTGGGTACTTAAGATATTTCTCAATCTTAAGTTTACTCTAAGTGTCATGAGATTATATGACATTTATCCAAGACACTAAAGTACTAGGATACTTAAGATATCCCTTGAGATCCTAGACCAACCTATTTACATAACAGGCACATAAATAAGAGCAAGATTAATCACAAACAAAACATAGTAAGGTTATTGGCACAACCTTAATATAAAGGATAAAACACTATAAATTCTACGAATATCAAAACTCAAGGACCCTCACTTGAGTATATGATCTTTTACTCAAAAGACCTCGATATTGGCTTGATGTTTAACACTTAATCACCAGACAACATATATAGAATACATTACCCTAAAACTTGCGTAATGTTGTTACATAAAGCACTAAAAATATCATGAGCTCTACAAAGAACTCATCCATTATCTTTTATCATAACCCTAAAGAGAGACATATCAAAACAGTATACGAGTAAAACAATTTTATAGGAGTAAAACAATTTTAGCACATATGAGAACATTAATCATACCAAAGGATAAACTTAA
Source organism: Diospyros lotus (assembly GCF_014633365.1). Taxonomy (NCBI): domain Eukaryota; kingdom Viridiplantae; phylum Streptophyta; class Magnoliopsida; order Ericales; family Ebenaceae; genus Diospyros; species Diospyros lotus. The sequence continues at coordinate 33,276,630 of NC_068339.1, read as the reverse complement.
CCTATCAAGGTTTGTTGTCCAAGGGAACCTCAACATATATTCTATCAAGACATATCCTTAAGCAATAATATAACTTATATATATATATACAAAACATATTAATAAGCTTATAGTCATAACAAGATTCCTTGAGCATATTCTCAAAGCATCCTTAACATACATTGCATTAAAGTTTTTCATAAACTAATCATCATCAAAACATTCAAGAGCAAAATCAATACCTACTTTGCCACCAGTTAAGCAATTTACCACAGTGGGTTAGTCCAATGCAAAGCCCCTACAACTTGGTTTCCACATTGTCATCAGTTGAGAAATTCGTCACTATGACTTGGTTCAATACTAATCTACTACTACTTGGTTCCCATTTTATCGACAATTGAGCAATTTGCCACCGCGGCTTGATTTGATACCGACCTACTACTATTTAGTTTTAACTTTGTGGCCTATTAGCAATTTGCCACTACGGCTTAATCTGATATTGAGCCACTACAACTTGGTCCTCAGGACAACCTTGCGACTTGGTACCTTGGATCTTACACTTTTGCTTAGTTTAACATCCTTAGTGCAACCTTGTGGCTCAAGACCTTGGATCCAACACCTTAGTTCACTACAAGGAAAAGTGGTATTGCCGGCGAAGTTTTCCCGGCGGTTTCGTGAAGTGTCGGGAAAACATTACCATTACCGGCGGTTTTAAAAACCGCCGGTAAAACGTTAGCATTACCGGCGGTTTTTAAAACTGCCGGTAATGGAGTCAACATGACCGGCGGTTTTATAAACCGCCGGTTATAGCATACACATCTCCGGCGGTTTTATAAAACCGCCGGTGATGTTGACCATAACCGGCGGTTTTTAAACCGCCGGTTATGTTTTCCCTTCACCGGCGGTTTTAAAACCGCCGGGGATAGTATCTATATAATCCCCGCGCGCATTTTTAACCCCTTCGATTTCTTCCAAAATCCCCCCCCTGCAAACCCTAACCGGTTCTCTCCTTCGATCACCCTCGCGCCTCGCTGCCTCCCTCGATCACCCTCGCTCGCCTCGCCTTCCCTCCCTCGCTCGCCTCGCCTCGCCCTCCCTCGCTCTCTCGCTCGCCTCGCCTCGCCCTCCCTCGCTCACTCTCAATCGCTATCGCCCTCGGCCTCGCCCTCCCTCGCTCACTCTCAGGCGCTATCGCCCTCGGCCTCGCCCTCCCTCGCTCACTGATCAGTCGCACATGCAACCAGAGAAGTGGTGATTGGAATTGGGGTAAATTACAGTTCGATTGCTCCGCGATAGTTGTTCTTCCTTGATCAGGTTTGTCTCCAGCTTGTGTATAATGTATCTCTATCGTTTATTTATCTGTCTATACGTATGAATCTTGCGTGTTATCCCAGATCCTCTGTTTCTCTGTTCCAGATCAGTAGCATCATCTATGTTATGATTTGATTGTGCTTTGTGCTTTGATTTTGTTTTACCAGTTAGTGGTGATGCTATGATATGCTTGTGCTTTGTGCTTTGATTTTGGTTGCATTTATAGGCTAAGTTGGTGTCTGTATTTATAGATGCAATTAGCGATGATGAGCTACCTTGGATGGACACTTGTCCGTGGAGACAGATAACATATACTGATTTGTTTGGAATGAGTTATAATGGGGATGGGCCGAGCTCAACTCCTATGGGCTTGTCAGATTGACTGAGATTGTGATTATGGTTGGAGCAGACGAAAAGAATCCACACTTGTACATATATAGATTAGGAATTATAGCAAACTCTAATTATAAAGGGAAAAAGAAAAGCCTGAAGTCCAAAATTAAAGCTTAAAACAATTAGGATTAGAAAATTAATTAAAAAAGTAAATTAATTTGGAGTAAAGTTCAATGAGCCTATATTCACGTAAGAGTCCACTTCTAAAACCTCATAATTTCTCATCTTGACTTTGAAATACCTATCAAATAATTTTAAGATATAACATTCAAGACTTTTACCTAAATCTAAAACCAGCTAGAAATGGAAAGATGAATAGAGTGGAGTGGATTGGTCGGCATACTAATGAAATGGACAAATGCATGGAAAAAAGGGATTGGTGATGGGTTCAGCTGCGTTAGCATTCCCATCCCATCCCAACATGTACATATGTATAAAATGACAAATTAAGAGGGGTTTATTTCGCACTGCAAAGTGTGGAATCCAGCAGTTTTTTTTTTTTTATATTTTTTTAGAGAAAGAGATTTGTCCAATGCAAACCTAAACATGGACAAATTTTACCACCAAATCATAAAAATTAAGTGCACTAATGTAGACATTAGGTGGAAATGTGCATTTTAAAGGCATTTCCAAAACTGGTCAAATGTTCATATAATGTGAAATTAATTAGTTTAGGAATATAAATAGAATACTAAATAAAAAAAAATAAAAAGTTAAGAGGGATGCATTTATACATTGAACCAATATTAATATTTCACACCATAACAAAATAAAAAGTAAAGCATCACATCACCTAATAGTCACAGTATTAACATAACATATCAATACTAAACATGTCCAAATTAATGAATTAGTCTAGTGGACTAGAATTCTCAAAGATAAGTTATGTAATTTTATACAAAAATTGTATACATACATAAATATATTTAAGAGTACTATTATTTATCTAAATTAGAGATAAAATTTTAATTTAATTATTATTTTTTTATTAAAAAAATAAAAAATACACGTGTAGACATAAACACCTACAACTCTTTAATTTTTAATAATAATGTATCAATTAAATTGAAATTGTGACCCAATGAATGTACGCAGCTTGTTTTTAATTCATTTCCAGTTCAATGTGGCAAAGACTAAGAATGCTGTCGCGATTGCTGGTCTAAGCAGCCAAAATCCTGGTGTTATTACCATTGCGAATGCAGTATTTGGTTCCAATCCCAAGATTAACCCTTATCTTTTGGCCAAGGCATTTCAACTGGACAAAAAGGTTGTTGATTATCTCCAAGAAGTCTTCTAACTCTTGAGAGACAACAACCAAACAAATATTAATTGGACCCTTTTGTCTGCTAATAATAATTAAATTAATGCCATAAATAAGTGGGTTCATACCGATGCTAGGTACAGTGTCCTTTTCTTTGAAATTCTCTTATTGTTGTCATTCAATGAAATAGTTCTGAACTATATAAGTTAGTCACTATCTTGTATATACGTACCCTACGTGTATATTACATGATAGTCTATCTATATATATATATATATCCTGAAATGTTATAGAATCTTGCTTTATGTAACCTATGAATACAATGCAGTTCAAAGTTCTTACTATCTCCACGTCGGATGTCTAGCTGCTATTTGTTTTAGATGGGCTTGTCCTAATTGCTGTAGTGCCAATGTTCCTTTTTTATCTTCGTTTGTAGTTCCCGCCATACTATTTCTAGGTAGCAATATGATGCTCAACTTATAAATACTGTTTTACATGGTCCAATGGTTTTGATGAAAATTACTATTTAAATATATTTTTATCGGTTTAGGGTTTAAGATACCAACTCAAATTAGTACAGCATATAATTTACCCTTTATTAGGCATAATTTTTTATTCTAAAAATGTATATAACAAATTTATATGGTATGAGATAAAGAAATGGTGCCAAGATTTATTTTTTTGTTTGATAAAAGGAGAAAGATTTTAGGAATATGGTTAACTCAATAAGGCTGTTCGGTTATAACTAGAAAGAATAGGAACATTAGTTATTTATTTCCCGCCATAATATTTCTAGCTGGCAATAAGATGTTCAACTTCTAAATACTTTTAAAAGCTTAACCCTAGACAAAGCACCTATGTGGTAAACCTGTCTCTTTATTATGATTGTGCTTTTAGGTTTTTACTAACATAAAAATATCAAGACTTAAGCTCAACAAAGGAAACAGAGAGAAAGCTAGCTAAATAGGGGAAAATGCCAAAACCAGCAGACCAAAGAATTAAAACTGGCCTCTATATGGCTAAAGATAAACCAAGCTAGAGCAAGAAACGGCTAGCCACAATATGGGGCGCCCTTTGGGAGAGGAAGGGCAAAGCACCTTGCTATCGTAAGACAAGAGGATTTAAACTACTCTTGAAAAGGACTGCAAGGATTTAAACTACTTTTGACCATGCCTTGAGAGAATTGGTTCATTCATCATCCTACATGCATGTATATCCATCCATATTGATGAGGGAAATTGTCTGTGCTAATATTTTTTATATATTTTCTATATTATTCTTATAAAAGTTGCATAATTCAATCTTTGAATCCTTATTTTTAGCAGGTTTGATATATAAATTATTCTAATGGAGCTGAATAAGAGTTGGATTAACATATCAAACAGGCTAGATCCTCGATACGAACAAGGAATTCAGGAGTTTATTCAGTTTGCCTATAGACATAAGTCTCCTGGGGCAAGCATATATTGTCCGTGTATTAAATGTGTTAACAAATATTTTCATAAACGAGATGTTGTGGAGGAACATCTCATTTTGAATGGGTTTGACACTAATTACATAATATGGACGGTTCATGGAGAGTTATATGTGCCTCGTCATAGTCGAGAAGAATTTCAAGATCAGGAATGTAATATTGGAGATGATATGGTGGGAATGATACATGATGCACATGGAGTTCCCATAAACAATGCTGGAAGTAGTGAAGAAGCTACGAGATTCTATGAATTGTTGGAGAAGGCAGAAACAGAGTTATGGCCTGGTTGTAAGAACTTCACGACATTATCATTTATTGTTCGTTTACAACACTTGAAGGTATTGGGTGGGTTGTCGGATAAAATATTTGATATGTTGCTTGAGTTGTTGAATGAGGCATTTCCAGAAGGAGTGTCATTGCCACGATCGTATCGGGAGGCTAAGAAATTGAGTGAGGATTTAGGTTTTAAGTACTATAAGTACGATGCATGCCCTAACAATTGTATGCTCTTTTGGAAAGATGCATCAAAGTTGGATAGATGTACTTTTTGTGGAGAGTCAAGGTATATAGAATACGAGGTGCACGTGGATGACGATATAACGAAGATGAAAAAAGTCGCTTCTAAACAAGTACGACACTTTCCTTTGATTTCGAGACTGCAAAGATTGTTTATGTCTAACAAAACAGCATCGTTAATGAGGTGGCATGAAGAAGGTAGAACAAAGGATGGTATAATGAGGCACCCTGCTGATTCATTAGCTTGGCAATCTTTTGATGAACAACATCCAAATTTTGCTGAAGATAGTCGCAATGTTAGACTTGGGTTGGCTTCTGATGGGTTTAATCCGTTTCGAACAATGACCATTAGCAATTACTTTAAACAGTTGTGTTCTAAAAACATTACAGTAGACGAGTGTAACCAATTGAGGTCACGCATTATATTGGTGCTTTGTCACCTCGAGAAAATATTTCTACCGAGCTTCTTCAATATAATGGAGCATTTAGTTGTTCACCTGCCTGAAGAAGTCCAAATTGCGGGACCGGTAATGTTTCGGTGGATGTATCCAGTCGAGAGGTATATTAAGCCATGATTTTTTTAATTTGTCAATTTGTTTGTTCGTTTTTAAGTAAATATTGTGAATTTACTTGATAATGTAACTTATCATGTAGGTTCTTATTGACATTGAAAAAGTATGTAAGGACTAGAAGTCATCCAGAAGGATCTATTGCTGAAGGATCTTGGCAGAAGAGTGTTTGACTTTTTGTGCAAGGTATTTGGATGATGTGGAAACAAAGTTTAATAGGCCGGTTCGAAATTATGAGGGTGCACATGGTCAACCTATCCCAAAAAAGGGGAAATTAGTCACATTGGATGAGATTTCATTGCAACAAGCCCATCGTTATGTGCTAGCAAATTGTAGTACAATTTCATCTTATCGAGAGTAAGATTATTATAACTTAATCTGGTTAATCAATTTTATTTCATAATAAAAAAAAATGTGTACTTTAATTTCATAATTCTTATCATTTGCATACAATGCAGGACACACTTACAATCCATTAGATTGGAAAGAAGATGTGCTAGCAATCGTGAAATTACACAAAAACACCATGAAAACTTCCCATCATGGTTTCAAAAACATGTAAGTCTTAACATGCTGCCACCACACCCTAAACATCCATATCTACTCATTTTAGAATTTGCATATATTTATTTGCGTAATGAATTATAAACATGTTACAAAACAGGTTTATGAATTGCAAGTAAGTGGTCACAATGTACCCAATGAAGTGAAAACATTAGCTGCTGGGCCTCACTCATGGGCATGGAAGTATTCTGGGTACATCGTAAATGGATTCAAATTCCACACGAGGCGTCGAGAAAGGAGAAGAATGACTCAAAACAGTGGAGTATTACTAAATGTAAATACTGAAAGTTATGCTAGTTCAAAAGATAAACGTCCTATCAGTGGTGATGTTACCTTTTATGGAGTCTTAACAGATGTTGTTGAGATAAGATACTCTAACGAATTCAAATTTGTTTTGTTTAAGTGTGATTGGGTTGACAATAACAGAGGGATGAAGGTTGACAGTTTGAATTTCATAACTGTAAATTTTAATTGTTTAATGTATCAAGAGAATAAACCAACAGACGAACCTTTTATACTTGCAACTCAAGCATCACAAGTGTGGTATGTGGCTGATCCTCTTGATGAAGAATGGTACGTTGTCATGAAGATGACACCTAGAGATTTGTATAACATGGGTAAAAGAAATGTGGTAGGGAGCTGTGACGAGGAAGATGCTTTAATTAGTAATCATGTTGAAATCAACAATGATCAGTCCTTACATGCAGAGTTAGGAGAATCTGATGAAGACTACTCTTCTGGAGAATCTGATGAGGATGGTATGCTAGTCGATATAGCAGATGATGACGACAATTCCATTTCTTATACTGCACACAGTGATGATAATGATTTCTAATATTGAAGTGGCATGTATGTGTCTTCCTTGCATAATATTTAATGATGTGGTATGTATATATGTTTATGTTTTTAGCTTTTTATGTTTTGATTTGTTATTTTTGTTTAACCTAAATTGATATGCTAACAGATTGTTTTTTACATTCAAATCAATAATAGGCAATTACATTGATGGCACCTAAGAGGCAGACTCGTTGGCCATTTGGATCCATGTCACGTAGTATAGATTCACACCACGATGATTCACAATCAGTTCCATCCCATCATCCAAACCCAAACCCAGTCCCGCCACATCTCCATCATCCTGAAGAGGACTTGATCCACTCACAATCCAACCCCCAAAACTCACATAGTCAGCAAGGTAAATACCAAAAATTATTATTCTTTCCTAATTCAATCTGAATTTATTGTGGTATTATGTTTTAGCAGGTACAAGCTCTATGTCATCTACTGCCAAGAAAGGAAGAGGAATATCAAGACAAATTTCAAAGTGGGGAAAGGAGAAGATTCATATTGAATTTGATGCTGAAGGACAACCAGTTGGGGAGATGGCAACTAAGTTGGAAACCCAACTAGGTGTGATGGTAAGGAGTATTGCTCCCCTTACATTTACTGATTGGAGATCACCGGGGATGGAACCATATAAGGAGCGCATCTGGCAAGAGGTCTTGGTAAGTAAATAACATCTCTGATTCTTAGTTATCTGACTCTAAACTTTTATACTCTAATAAGGATATCATTGCAGGATAACACTGATGTACCCACAACATGGAAATCAATTTGCTTGCAACATGCTTCCAAGAAATGGAGAGAATACAAAGCCACATTGAAGAGGCATTATGATTGCCATGAGACAGATGCAGCTCGTCTGTCAAAAATACCGCCTGGGGTGGACCCAGAACAGTGGAAGATTCTTGTGGAGTATTGGGGATGTGAGCAAACACAGGTATGTATGATTTATGTATGGGTAGATATATCAGATGGATTATCTATGCTTAGTTCTAATATCATATTACAAGTAGGAACGTAGTGTGACTAATCGTGCCAATCGAGATAAGCAAAAGATGGGTCACACTAGCGGTAGGCGATCACATCCTCAGGTTAGACACCAGGTAAGAATAGAATGGATATTAGTTATATATATTTATTGATAATTTAATTAGTAATGCCTAAACTTTAAATATTTAATATATTTCATATCTTATATATGTTTTTAGATGACTATTGAAAGTGGAGATGAGCCAGATAGAATCAAGCTTTTTAAAAAGACACACACCAAAAAGAGCGGAGAGATAGTAGATTCTACATCTTCATATATAATCGTATGTATTTCTAAAATTTGAAAGTTGTAGATATATTTTGTTTCTTTTACTTGTCGACTTATGTAACTAACTTGTGAAATGTTTTTTGAGGAACAAATGGATGAAAGGTTGTCACAAATACCCACAGATGAACAAACTCCAGATTCGCTAGAGGATGTCTTTACTCAAATACTAGGCAAAGATGGGCATGGCAGGGTAAGGATGGGAGGACTTGGAACATGCCCAACTAAGGTTAGACAAAGACAACAATATCAAGTGCCTCAAGAGCAGTATGACCAAATGCGTGCGCAAATTACTGCCGAGCTAGAAGAAAAATTTCAAGTTCAAATCCAAAGTCAAGTTCAAATGCAAGTTCATGCAATACTTGAGGCAATGGGACATATACCACCAGCTCCAGACAATATACCACAACCGAGACAGGTATGTCGTTCATTAGTGCATTTGATTTAAAATTACATGTTTACTATATATATTAACTAAACTATTTTGAAATATAGCCATCCTCATATGCTAGTGCTTCTGCTACACATGCAAGCACACCATCACCCGAAGCTGAATGTGCTGGATTATCAATACCAGAATATGATCATCATTTAGAGGTAATTCGCTATCAAATAGATTAGATGCTTGAAATTTGTGGACCTGCCAATGTGTGGGAAGAACTTTCATGATTGTCGCACTTTAATCATGCTTTGATAATATGTGCTTGTGGAAATTTGGGAATTTTGATTTGCTTATTTGGCAATTGATCGTGACCTTTATGAATCATGATTCGCAATTCAACGATAAGATCGACGATGAAAGAAAGCCTTTTTAACCCTCTCTGGTCTGTTTGTTTTTAACTTCGGATGCTTGGATTGGATTTCGCTTTCGTTTTGGTTTGGATGGAGGGGCTGAAGAACAAGGAGGCTTAAAGAGGCTTTAGGACACAAATTTCTAGCTCTTTTTCCTCAAATTCTTTGAAATGCTCTTTTGGAGTCCCACCTTTTGATGTCTCATCTTTTGCAGCTTCTCCCTCAAAAAACATGCTCTTTATTATTGGACCAGGCATGAGCCTCTCCCTCCCTCGCTTCAGTCAATCCCTTTGAATTATGCGGCTTCATTATGTTTGAACACTCTTTTAGTTTTCTGCATTTTATCTCAAAACACTTATTAGTTTTAGACTTATTTTAGAGAAGCAAAATTAATTGTTTTTACTAGTTGGTTTTAAGAATAACTAATAGCTGTTAGTTTTAAGCAAAATTAATTGTTTTGTGGTTCTAAAAACAAACAAACAAACGTAACAAAACAAAACAAAAACGAAAAGGAAAAGCACCGTAACAAACCAAGTTCAAAATATTCATTTATTTTGTTGTTTATAAACAAGAAAGAAAAAACAGGGGATTTAAAAAGAACATGTTTTAAAGATTTGAACCAGCTCATCCATGATGCACACGATGAATATGAGGATAGGGCTCAAGTTTTATGTTACATGCTAGATTAGGAAGTGGAAGTTTAGTATCTACGTTAAGAAATGGTTTTATGTCTTGCTTTGTTATCATTCTCATGGATACTCATGATATTATATACTAAGTAATTTTTATTATTTTGTATGATATAACAGATTAGTGAATTTGTTCACTTGATGAATGGACGAATACCTCGCCATATTGTTGCTGAGGCAATCATTGTATCCATTGATCCGACCAAATCTGTAGGGGGAGTAGAGCTAGGTAATGAATTTGTTGAAATTAGTATTCAGAAAGTGCTGAAACCTTTATATCCATTGCCTCGACAATTTTCTGGGATGCGTGTCTTGAGGGATGCTAATAACAGTAAAACTACAATACCATGGAGGGTCTCCGATGTAAGTGTTTTTGTATATAGTTATGCAATTTTGAACATGTTTTATGTAATTTCATAGTTAATGCACATACTTATAGATCTATTGTTTTTCAATGCAGATCGAAAAAATATAATATGCAATTTTGGTTGGAGCAGTATGGTGGTGTAGTCAAGGGTTATTTGAGGTCACTCGGACATGTTTTAGTTTAAGGGGTTGATTTGTATGTACAAAAATGGTATTGTGTAATGAGATGTGACAAGATTGATCTTTTAAAATTGTAATGGTATTTAAATAGATTTATTATACAATTGTTATACTAGTTGTGTGTAGTGGGTGAATTTTTTAAAATTGTTCGTGATTTTTTGTTATACAGGATTGCATTTGAGTAGTGGGTGAATTTTTTAAAATTGTTCGTGATTTTTTGTTATACAGGATTGCATTTGATTAATGTTATACAGGTATACAGGTTCTAAAAAAAATTTTTTTAGTATTGTTGGTGCGTTTTTGTTTTTCGCCGTGAATACCTTTGCCGGCGGTTTTAAAATCGCCGGTAATGATATTATTACCGGCGGTTTTGAACCGTCGGCAATTTTTTTTAAACCGCATGCTTCACCGGCGGTTTTGAACCGCCGGCAAATTTTTTAAAATAGCCGGATTTTACCGGCGGTTCTAAACCGCCGGTATAAAACCTTTGCCGGCGGTTTTGAACCGCCGGTAATTCTGTTTTACCGGCGATTTTGAACCGCCGGAAAATTTTTTTAATAGCTGGCTTTTACCGGCGGTTTAAAACCGCCGGTAATGATGTTTTACCGGCAGTTTTAAACCGCCGGTAAAGAAAAAACTTTGCCGGCATATTTTAGTAACCGTCGGGAATTTGTATTTTTACCGGCGGTTTGAAGAAACCGTCGGTAATTTTTTTTTCCCGGCGGTTGAAAACCGCCGGTAATATTTTCCGACGGACGTATTTCCGACAGATGAAATTACCGCCGGTAAAAATTTTACCGGCGGTTTTTTTACTTTTTCCGGCAGTTTTTTAACCGCCGGAAAAAATCAAACCTCCTGTAGTGGTTTGGCTTGACACCCTCAATGTAGCCTTAACGAAGTATTCATAAGGCAAAAACTATTAAGTTACTGTTATAGCCTAGCCCCCGGGACAATTCCCCCAAAGAAGTCCCTAGGAAGATCATCGAGAAACGTACCCATTTTTAGGCAAGCATTCAAAAAATAAAAATAAATCAAAATTAAGAAAATGGGGAAGGACAAAGTTGCATGGCCTACCCCTATTATAAGGGCAGTGGCCTTGCCAGTAGGGGCTTTTTAGTCGCACCCCTCTTGTAGAGGCCTCCTACCATGCATACTTGCACGTGGCTTAGCTTATTGAGCGCTGGAGCCTTCCATATTTCCATGGGTGGCTTGGCTTCACGGGAGAGCCTTTCGTGGTTGTGGCTGCTTAGATGAGCCTTCAGCTGGCCGCCCTTCTACACCAATGCGACCCATGTCGTGGCCATCCTTCTGCGTAGCACTTGTAGCTAGCCACTTACAGCCACTCTCCTGAGCCAATGCAGCGACCCTTAACTAGCCTTCTACATGACACGCTTTTTCATCCACTCTCTCGTACCCATGATGCCTAGTCACTTGCCTTCCGCGTGACCATGCGGTGACACAATCTAGCCTTTTGCGCCCATACATGGCCACCTTGCCACACACTTGTTGCACATCCACCGTACATCCTTTATCCAACACACCGCATGCCTCTTTAAGCCATACTACGTGCCTCACCATGCCATGTATCATACGATGTGCTCTTCCTTCGTGAGCACCCATAGATAACGCTCTTCAGCATTCGCTTAAGCATCTGGTCCAGTCTCGAGTGACCTCTTAGGTCAACCAGAAAGCCCCAAGATTTCACCCTAAATCACCTCAGGGCAATAAGGCCAGCCTCTGAAGGCTCTCCTTCCTCCTAAGGACCTTCTTTGAGGGGGGGGGGGGGGTTCTCACCTAGGTCCTTCATACATGCCTAACCCTGGGACCACTGGATGTAGTGAGAGAATCAACACTCCTTGCATCCATGTATCACGTACCAATCACGTGTCCTAGTCATGGTTGACCGCTATAAATACCCGTCAACCCCTCAACTTCTAGTAAGCCATTCCAACCCTAAAGCTTATCTCTACCTTTTCAAAATACTCACCCAAGGGTTTAGCCACACAACTCACTCATATTGTTTACTTGTGCACCTTCTCACATGGCACCTGTGAACTCCATCTGTATGACACTTCTGAGAATACTGCATTTCACTGCATCTTTGCTTCTTCATGACATTTATTGACTTAGGCATTGGAGGGCGCACACGGGAAAAATTTATGCGTGCCTTCTAACTATATTATGTCTTGCAAATCTCTCAGAAGACTCATTCATAGACTCTACAGGCACCCTCTGGAGACCCATTTAGGGCTCTTTTGCCTCTTCAATGCTCCATCCTTTCGCTCCCTGAATAGCAAGTGAAGCCCACAATTGTCGATCTCCTCTGGTGATTGTTTGTTGAGGTTCCCCTACATACAAATTCAATTATTCTGGTCTAGTAACAACAACTACCCTTGAAGAGAAGCAAGTCATAGGTAGCCACGTGTCCTTATTGTCAAGCAATAAAAATGTGACATGTGGCCTTTATTTAGCCTAGATACAAATCCAAGAGACTAACCTAGATCTAACTCCTATATCTTAATCTAGAAGGACCTACGTCAAATCTAATAGATCTATTTGAATTTAAATTCAAACCAAAGATCCTATTATTTGATAATAATCAAAATTTGGAATCTCGAGAAAAATTTCAAAAATCTAAATAAATCTCAAGAATAACTCCAAAAATCTCACTTCATTTAGGGTATATAAAGGGGAACCCTTACGAGTAAAATCATCTAAATACAACCTCATTATTATTCTTTCTAAATGCCATTACTAACTTGAGTATTGGAGACTATATCTAGGAAAGAATCTATTTTCATTCTTGTAGGTGCTCACATCGAGGCAGAGTCATGGTGATTAGTCCCTTATTTAATCATCATTTGGTGATATGAGAATATAAAATTACTAAGCTACCCCTAAAGAACAAAAACCTCAACTCACCACATGTCTATATCAGAGTGGTGATACAACACAACTTATTACCCTCAAACTGATAAATAATCAGAAAGGATGATCTAAATGCTTGAGGAAATATTGAGGACTTGTGCCTTGGACTTTAAGGGTGTTAGGAGGACCATATATCATTGGTGGAGTATGCATATAATAATAGCTACAATAGTAGCATTGTGATGGCTCCTAATAAGGCACTAAATGGAAGAAGTTGTTGATTGCCCATTTGTTTAATCGAACTTGGATAGAAGTAAATTATGGCACCCAATATGGTGTGAGAGATGACTAAAAAGATTCGATTGATCCAATAAAACATTCAAGTTGCACAGAGAAGACAAAATCCATACATCGATCGAAGGCAATGCAACTTGGAATTTGAGGTGAGAGATTAGGTTTATCTCAAGTTATCACCCCGATATTTGGTAATAAAGGATGACAAGAGATAGAAGTTGAGGCTAGAATACATAAGACTATACCCTTAGCATATTGTTTTGCACTTCCAATTAGTTTTTCTAACAAATACGAAAGCACATACTAGATCTAACACATGAGATTTGTGTGGAGACAATCAAACTTAGAGATAATTTAACTTATTAGAAGTCACTTGAGCAAATCTTTGATTGCCACGAGCAAGTCTTGAGGAGTAAGGTGATCCCATTCATCAGGATACAATAATGGAGAAACCATCTAGAGGAAGAAGTAACTTGGGAGCTCTAAGACACTAATAAGAAGAAGCATCCTCACTTGTTTGACTAAAATGGAAGTAGAGTAGCAAAACTAGCATTACTTTATCAAAATGTTGTGACGTTTTGACTTGTTAATGAAAGTAAGTGTTTTGATTAACTAATAGTCAATTTCATTTGTTTGAGGCTACAGGTAGGAGCTGAAAAAAAATTTGAGAACGAAACTTCATTAAGGCCGGGTTGGTTGTAAAGCCCCAAATTACTTTTAGAATATCTGGAGACTTAAGAAAATAAAGTCGAGTTTAATTTTGAGAGAAATTTAATTGGCCAAATGAGTGGGACAAAATGATTTAAACATATGTATGTGTGTGTGTATGTGTATTTATATATATACACATATATATAAGGCCAGCAGGCTAGCAATTGAACCAACCCTCCACCCTCTCCCCTTACATTTGCCAAGGGGTCTATTTCATGAAAAGGACCCCACGACAATAAGAAGCTTGTTGTTGTTTGCCTACTTCCTGCATGGGTAGCCCCCTTGCACCTTTAGGGATGACTTGGAAACCACTCCATTAACCCTCTTCCTCTTGAGGGGTCTAAAGCGAGTGTAAGAGAAGAAAGGAAATCAAAACTATAGAGAAATGAGGAAGGGAGAGAGAAAACTAGTGAATAAAAGAAAAACTTGCCATTAAGGTGATCAAGGAGAGGTTGGGAAGTTAGGAAGAGAAAGATGATGTTCTCCTACCCACAAACTCTTATTTTGTGGATTTTCATATTCCATGAGAAAATAGTTTTTAAAATATACTTTTTTCTGGCATCTCATTTGCATCTAAGATCATGTATAACCATGCTTTTTTTCTCTAAACCACTTAGGCCCTAGGTGACGTGGTTGGGGACCTTCCAAGAGGCACTTCCAATGCTAGTTGAGAAAGCTCTTGGAAAGTCCCCAACCATAGTCACAAGTGGCATTACAAAGTAGAAACTTACATTTTCTTCATTTCTCAAGCTTGAGGTAATATGGTCAGGACCTTCCAAGTCACACTTCTGGTGTCGATTGAGAAAGCTCTTGGAATGAGGCTAACCCGGTCACAAGTGGCACTACGAAGTAGAAACTTGTGTTTCTTTTATGCACACATTTTATGTAAAGGCTTTATTTTTGGGGGGTTCCTCACTTAGAAGGTTCATTTTCTAACTTGGGTTTATCTCCTAGAATATTCAAACATTCTTGGCAAGGCAAGTAGCTCGAAGGGGAAAGAAATTCTTGAAGCGTAGGTTTTGGGAAGCTTTGTTATTTTTATGGCATGTAATAAATTGTAGATGTTATATGTGTTTTTATGTTATTGTTACCAAAATACAACAATGAATTTATAGTGTGGGAAAGATGGTCTTGATAATCCCGAGTAATGACAATCAGGTGACTTGACTGCAATGAATGTATGGCTTGTTGACGAACGAATGGCTTGCTGATGAACGGATGGCCTCAAATGACCAAGTGCCCCATCCAGATGAACAAATAGTTAGGGGCGTAGGAGGTTCTTCCCTTGCAAACCCTCTGATGCTTAAGTTAGTCTTCGAGTGCTTTAGTGAGAAAGGAGGTGGTCCTCCTATTTATAGAGGAGGGAGAGGGAGGACACGTGGCAGTCATCCTAAGTTCCTTGGGTGGCATATTCTGAGTATATTCTCGACATATTTGTGGCATATTCTTGGTATATTCTATGGAATCTTAGAATATTCTTGTGGATCCCATGGAGGATGTCTAGTTCGGCTCAAGGTGTAATACCCAAAAATTTTTGTGTACTTAAGTGTAATTTTTATTGGGTTCAAAGTTATGGGGTTAGAGTATAATTTTTAAAACCTAAGGGCTTGGGAGCAAGGCGCCAAAGTGAAAGAGGGAAAAAGCTGAGGGGCTAAATGCAAATAGTAGTGTGAACACTTTAAAACAACCGACGGTCGTACTGTCACCTCCGGCAACAAACATCAAATCGACATCCGAGGAAGGGGCTAGGCCATCAAGGCTTAGGGGAAGATGACCGGCATAAGGAAGCGACCGGATTGGCTAGAAAATTGATTGAAAATTACTATAAATAGGTGGGTTATGGTCGAGAGTTTTCACCAAGTTTCAACCAAAAAATTCGAGAATTCGGGAAAAAATTTGGGGAAATTTATAGAAGGCTTTTGTTCTCCAAGTGAGTGAAATTTTTGGAGAGTTTGAGGGATTTTGGTAGTGGTTTGAGGGTGTTTCGAGCCTTACTAAAAAATTGGGGTACCAACTAGAGACAAACTATAATTGGTGAGTTTGAGGGTGTTTTGACCTGATTTTTCAGCCACGAGTGATTTCATTGTGTTCAAAAGAAAGAATAGAGCAAGAGAAAAGAAGAAAAAACAAGGAATCGAAGTAAAACCAATGGCCAGTGGCAAGAAGGCAACTAGAAAAGATGACCGACTTGTGGGTATGTTGGTGCAAGCACCTGCAAGCGTGTGAGGTAAGGAAAAAATAGAGAGAAATGGGAAAAAAATATGGAAAATTAAATTTTATTAATTTTCCTTAAAATTTGGCCAGGAAAAATATTAGGGCATGGGTCTCGAGGCAGGGCACGAGTTTCGAGTAAGCTTAAACAACTAGAACAAGGTGAGTGATTTTTCCCAAAAATTTATACTTGATATGTTTTGCCCAAATGAGTATGAAATTTGCAAGGGATTCGCCGAGTCTATGTGGTTTATGTGCATCTTGTTATACATATGCATATTCACTTTGTATTGCCTCGGTAATTGTGATACTACTTTGGCATGAAATTATTGGCATATTGATATTCGTGTTGTTTATGTTAATCATGGTGGGATGGGAGTTTGCCCTAGTAGTGTGACTTGCATTTTCCCAAGTGAGTTTTACCAGAATGACCATAAAAGTATCCCATGCTATGTGTGATTGTCGGGGTGACTGTCGAGGGTTTCGTACTAAGGTCAGAATGCTAACGAAAGATGCTCAAGGGTGTCAATTCATTTATGTCCATGCATCATATATTCATGAAAATTATTTTAAACCCTCACTTAGAAGATTCATTTTCCAATTTGAACTTTGTTCTTAGAATATTCAACTTTCCAGGTAGGACGAGTAGTAGAAAGGGAAAGGAGGTTGTCGAGACATGATTTCAATTGTACTTCTATCCTACACCATAATAGGAGGAGTCGTGAGATTTCTGATGATATTAGGAATGTTATTATATGTTGATTAGGGGATTTTAAATATAGTATGTTAGGTGTCTTGAAACGATTACAAAAAAAAAATCCTAGAATAGTGACATGCCTTGGGAGGGCGGGATGTTACACAAGGAACGCCCCAGGAGGGTCCGTTGGCTACGAGGAAGGCTTTTGGGGGTGGATGGCCATTATGACCGAGTAGCCACTCGGTTATCACTCACTACCCCTTTGATTGGTTCTTCTTGTTTCCAATTTTTAGATTGTGTTTCGGCCCATTTAGGTTTACCTAACCCATATCTAGATTATCTCCTATTTGCTGGGCATATCAATTGCCTCCTACTCTTTTAACCAGGTGACCCGGGCATATGAGTATTTTGCCCTACAAATTATGCATGTATCTTCCACTCAATTTTCCCATTGTTCTTCACATTTTTCTGACTCTATCAGTATTGCCTTCATGGATTTTCTATTATCGTGCACATACTCTGGTGATCTTCAATTCCCTTGGACCATTATAAATAGGGGCCTTGGGAGTTCATTTTCCTTCACTTCATCCTCAAAGATATCTTCCAAGTAGTGATTTTGGGCATCTCTCGTTCGTGCGTTGGGCTTGCAATCATAGGCACCCCTCAGTCATTCTGGCCACTCTTTCATCCCAACCACTTGGTTATTCTAGCCACTCAGTCATCTTGGCAACTCAGTTATTTCCAACTACTTGGTTATTGATTTCTTGGTCAGTTGATTATGTTATATAATTGCCTTGCTCACTAGTGGATTTCACTATTTAATCATAAGATGCCTTGCACGTGAATGTTGCTCTTCTTCACAGATTGTGCTTGCTATTTGTTTGAACTTGGCATGTGAATTTTGGAAATCTTGCATGTTAGCTCTTCTTGACCGTGTGGTGGCCATTTGGCTACTGCCTTGTTTTCACCCATAACTCTCTTGATTAATTATCTCTAGGTTTTTTAAGTATTTTTAATCCTTTTAGCATCTCTTGATTTCTTGACTTTACATTGCTCCCATTTTTCTTTGTAACTTTCATTATTTTACCTGTAATGTTAATTTCTTCTTCTTCTTTTGCAGGTCTTTGTAGGAGCCTTCAAAGGCACCATTTGTGTTTGTTTCTTTTCTTTTTGCTTCTATCGGTTACTTATAGGTGATTTCTCAGTGTCCTTATAATGTCGTAAAGAAAGAATGTCGAGCCCCCCAACCCTACTCAAGTTCCCAACAATACCAACTCTAGGCTTCTCTTGAGAGATTTTACTAAGGACTGGACAACAATTGATTCAATATGAGATTTCCTGGTAAGATATCCCTGGATGGATGAGCTTGATCCCTCTCAAGTGGATAAAGGATGTCTGGGGTTTCATTATGCCTCCTTCGAAGTGAGACTCCAATTTCCAATGCCAAACTTTATCATAAAGTGGCTTCACAATTACCAAATCGTGTCTACTCAACTTCATCCTAACGAATGGACCCAACTGGTAGGTTTTTTAGTTCTTTGCCATGAAAGAAGAGTGGCTCTCTCACTTCATCTTCTAGGTTGCTTTTACCAACTTAGAAAGGCTAGAAAGCAGAAGCGGTTGTATACACTTCAAAAAGTGTTGGGGCAGGAACTACTCATAGACCTTCTTAACAAAGTTAACAGATTCGAATCCTGATGGTTTGTGGTAGATTTTCCATCCAGTTGGGATGCCCCACAAACCTGGTGTTATGATGATGCTTGCAAAAAGGCATTTCGGTCACTAAGGATATTAGAAGGGTTTTTAAAAGGGTTGTTAACGACCTAATGGCTAGTGGGCCCATGGAGTTGGCGAGTCTTCTCTCTGTAGTGAACATTAGCAATGCAGGTTGAGGGGTCCTTGTGCCTGGCGATTATCCCTCTTCCTTTGTATTCCTGGCTAAAGAATACAGTGATGAGAATGTCATGGAAGTAGGGGGTAGGATAAGGACGACTTCTAGGAGCATTTTCCACACACTCTTATCATTCCCTAGGAGGAATCCTCTCCTGAGAGTAGATTCTTTGCATTACTTGTATTGTTTTTTGGCTTGTCATGTTCATCTGGCTAATTTATTTCCTTTGTCTTGTAGATATGCATAGGCTCCATGAAATGAATTTTCTTTGGCATGAAAAGGATAACGAATTTATTGAGAGGAGTGGGAACTCTTTTTATAACACCCCGTATTTCATAGTGTTAAGTTCAAGAAACTAGAAATTAGATTGAGGATTTAGTTAATTAATGACTGAATCAATGGAAGGGAGTACCCCATAAAGTGAACATCTAAGGAAAAAGGTATGTGATTAACAACCGTCTTGAGGCAAGATTTATGACACTGAAAGAGATCAAATAAAAGTCAATTTTTGGTACATTTATCTTTCGACCTGAAAAACAAAATGATCATAAAGCACTTCCAAAAATTCAATAGAACCCTAAGGAGATTCAAGCTTTACATAGGGAATAACCTTGAAGTGGTTTCAGAAAAAAAAAATAAAAGGATTCACGATCACAACGTGATCTCATGTATATTTGGGCCTAATTATAAATTACTAATTTTGGCTGAGGGAGGTCAAAATGATATTTTTTCTAGATCTTTGGGGATGAAATGAAGAGTTTAGATCTCATGGGTCTTAATGGAATTGTTGAGAAACTCAAGGGTTTCAAGGAAAGGTCCAAAATGGAATTGAAAATTAGATGGGGGCTAAAGTGCAATTTCTAAAAGTCAAGTGTGAAACCTGCAATTTTTTTGCCAGTCGCACTGTCATCGCCGACCAAGGGGTCCAGAGGGTGCTCTAGGCCATAATGGATCGATTTGTGGTGGCCATTGGCCGAGATCGGCTATGATGAGACAGGGTTTAATGGCAAAAGTGGTTGGAAAATTTGGCTGGCAAGGTCGATGGAATTTTTTCATGATTTAGAGCTACTCGAGCCACTTAGTGGCTAGATTTGAAGCTTAGGAATGAAGTAAGCTCAGGATTTGTCAGGTTTCAGTTGGAATTTGCCTATAAATAGCACATCTAAGACTGAGGGTTTTTTATTCAAGATTGAGTGCAATTCATGGTGTTTTTGAGTGAATCTAGAGTTGTGGATAAGGGGATTTTATTCCTTTTGTTTTGTAGAGTTTTTTTTTTTTTTGGGAGGTTTTGGTGAGATTTCGTGTAGGTTTAAGCTAGTTTCAGAGAATAGGTTAAAGAATTAGGCTTTCCCGGAGACGAGCCTGTAAACCACTGTCTAGGGCTTTTTTGGTGACTACTTCCAGCATCTAAGGGTACCCCTAGGTTTTGCTTAAGGTGCACTTAAAGGGGGTGGAGAGAAATCAACCATCAAAGACATTTGCAAGCTTCCGGAGATGAGAGTTTCGCCTAAGAAGACAACCCGCGTGAGCTGCACATGACTGAGGTAACATTAATTTTTGAAATTATTTTTATAATTTTTAAAAAATTATTTTAGGAATTACTATGGAAAAATATTTGGTGAAAATAGGTAGAAAATATTTGTTATGTAATTTTGAAGAAAAAGTGTTTTATGGGAAGTAAGAGAAAATTGGGAAAATTGTGGAGAAAATAGGAAAATTAGGAATATTGATTTCCTTGGGTAAATCGTTGGTTAGGAGGAGATTTGACCATCAGATTTGAGGACATGTATGATAATCGAGGTCAGCACGTATTTCAAGGCAAGGCACGGGTATTGAGGTAGCAAAATAAGTGTGATCAAGGTGAGTGGTTTCCCCCAGAAATTATACATGATATATCTTGTGTATATTGAGCATTATTTTCCCAAGGGTTGTCAAAGTATATGCAAATTTTGTGCATCTTGTCATAACTATACATGTTTTATTGCATCAGTTATTGGGATGTTTCATTTGGCATGATATTCTGGCATATTGATACTTGTGATAAGGTGGGATGTTACCCTCGTAAGTGTAGCTACATTTTCCCAGCAAGTGTTGCCAGATACCGTAAGAGTCTCTCATGTCGGGGTGGTTACTAGGGTTCCATGCTGGGGCTGGGATGTAGGTCAAAGCTACACTAGGGTGTTTGTTTTTTCATGTCCATGCATCATTCATTCATCAAATTGTTTAACCCTCATTTAGAAGTTTCATCTTCTAATATTGGACTATTGTCCCTGGAATATTCAATGTTCCAGGGGAGACGAGCAGGCAGAAGGGTAAAAAGGTGGCTGAAACTTGGGTGTCGGCGAACGATTAATGAGTCCTAAGCCAAGGCTAGGACAATTTGTTCTATTATTTCACGATTATCTTGTTTGTGATTATTGTAATATTATAGTCGTTGAACCATTTGTATGGATTTTCTTGTATTGCAATCATATGAATTCGTTAGGTTCTGATTCTGCTTCCGCTAATGGATAAATTATTGTTCCTTAGCTTTTCATTAGGAGTGATAATTTTGTATGTATGTTTCAGGATTTTTGTATGATATTCGAATATGAGTGATCAAAATAAAAGGAAAAAAAATTCTAACATAATAAACATGCCTTGAGAAGACGGGATGTTATAGTTAGTATCAAAGCAAACATCACTTAGGAATTTAGGATAGATCGATAAGGATCTATGAACCCGAGGTTTAGAAAACTTTAGTAACAAATTTTGATCGAGAGAATTGTTGGAATATCAGAATGGCAGAAAACTATCTTGAGCAATTTTGGATGACTCATTGGGCCAATCAACTAGAAATGAGGGAACCAATAGTAGAAGATTTCTTTGGACGTTTGATTGTTCTCAAGAGCATCCTAGAAGACATATCGCCAAGCAGCTACCTGTAGCTTAATCTAACACATGCTCAAGTGGAATTTCTAATAGATCACTTTGAGGGATACTGGAGGGCCCTAGCTGAGTGGGTTCAATGACAAGGCAACTATGTGTCCTTATATTTCTTCTATGAGAAACTCTGGGGTCATGCCGCCGTAATATACAAGAAAGCCATAATAGAAGAAGAAGTGGACCCTGACCCAGGAGAGGATGAGGATGACGACCCAGATGGACCTGGGGCAGAGTCTGAGGATGACTCGTGAAGCAATAGCATATGGGTCTGGAAGTCGACTAGTCCCTAGAAGAAGCCTCAAACAACTTTCTTTTCCTCTAGTTGTGTGATAGTTGTGTTTTCTTTTTCCTTAAGGTTGTCGTATGTTGTACTTAAGGATTGTGATGAAATAAAATTCCCTTTTTGGAAAGGATTTCCTATGGAATGAGATGTTATCCTTTCTTTCCTTTCAGATGGTGACTACTAGGCGATAAGGGAATAGGGCTCTTGTCACCCCCAACTAGAGAAACAATGATGATAAAGATAGTGGGATTCGCCACTATAGTCATCTCGGTAGTAGTAGCATAAGGAGTGGGAATCAAGGAAGGAAATCTGCGGTTCCAAAAGGATGGTTAGATAGAATGGAAAGAGTCATGGAGAATCTCCTGACCTACATGACTAGGGAAGGACCAACCAGGCATACGGATAACATGCTCGAGTAGTACCGAAGGCAACGATCACCTATGTTTGAAGGAAGACCCAACAATGACCCTAGCATGGCTAAGTACTGGTTGGAGAAAATAGAGAAATTGCTTTGGCACTTACCATGCGATGGCATAGAAAAGGTGAAATGTGCCTTGTTTATGTTGGAAGAAGAAGCCAAAAGGTGGTGGTAGACTATGGAGTGAGCTCTGCAGCGACCTCACTCAGGGTAAGGGTCAGAGTCTAGCCAGACTTAGGTGGTGACATGGGAGGCATTCAAGGAAGCCTTCAATACAAAATACTTCCCTCAAAGCTGGAGATAAGAGAAGAGTTGGGAGTTTATGAATTTTAAGCAGACTGGGGAGATGTTGGCAACCCAGTATAACACAAGATTCACCCAAGTTAACAAGTATGTGCTAATGTACAAAGCAGATGAGTGGAAAAAGGCATAGAAGTTCCTATTAGGGCTATAAGTGGAGTTGCCGCAAGCCCTGAGTACCTAGTCCATTGACTCCTATGAGGAAGCTCTGAACTGAGCTCTGACAACAGAAAGAAATCTCCTTCGAGTAAGATTGATAAGGTCTGAGGAGAGGAAAGGGAGCACGAAGTCGAAATCTAGGAGTAAAAACTTCCAGGGTGGCAAGCGGTGCCCCCGATGCAAGAAAAACCACTCAGGAAAAAAAGGCTTGGAAAGGACAATTCATTGTTTTACATGTGGGGAAGAGGGGCACATAAAACGAAATTGTCCTAAGAGGAAAGAAACACCTCCAGTAGGAAGCCTGGGAAAGATTGTATGCTTCCAATGCGAGCAACCAAGGCACATCGCTTGAAACTGTCCAAAAAGGCTGAAGACCAAACAAGCCAGTGGGCAAGCGAAGAAGATGGGAGAAGTTCATGGGTCCCACCAGGGACGCGTCTTCAACCTAACAAAGGAAGCTGCAGGGGCGGATCCTGCAGCCATTCAAGGTAAGCTTCTGATATTAGAAACCCATATGCATGCATTAATAGACCCATGATCTACGAATTCATTTATTTCGCATGCTTTGATAGGGTATGTGGGAATGGAAACCCAATCTTTAGGATGCTCGATGATTATTTCAACCCTTATAGAAAGAACCATGGAGACGTCGCATCTTATTAGGGATTGCGAGGTTGGAATGAGTGGTAATAAATTCCAAGCGGACTTGATGTCATCCTATACGACTTTGATGTCATCCTAGGAATGGATTTTCTATCAAAGTATGGTGCCAAAGTAGATTGCCGAAAGAAAACGGTGTCCATGAGAAAGTCTGGAGGAAAGTTGGTTAACTGTCTGGGACAAAATAGTCTCAATGGAAGGATGATGATTTCGGTACATAAAGTGATGATGCTAATGGATAAAGGAGCCTACAGGTACTTAGTTGGTGCTCAGCTAGTGGATGGGGAACTCTTAGGATCAAGGAGGTGTGAGTTGTACAAGAATTCGAAGACATATTCCTAAAGGATCCACCAGGACTACCACCTCCCAGAGAGGTCTACCAAGCTGATGCCCGGAGTTCGACTTATATCAATTCCACCTTACCGTATGGCCCCATCTAAGTTGAAAGAATTGAAAAGTCAACTGCAAGAGCTAACCAATAAATAGGGTCACGGTGAAAAATAAGTACCCACTCCCATGAATTGATGAATTATTTGATCAGTTACAGGGGGCGACAGTCTTTTCAAAACTTGATTTGAGGTCTGAATACTACCAGTTGAGGATTGAGCCCGACGATGTACCAAAGATGGCATTCTGATCCCGATATGGGCATTATGAGTACTTAGTGATGCCATTCAGACTTACCAATGCTCCAACAGCATTTATGGACCTCATGAATCGGGTGTTTATGCCTTATTTGGATAAGTTTGTAATAGTGCTCATTGATGACATACTAATATACTCACTAGATGAGAGTGAACATGAGAAAAACTTAAGGATAGTGTTGAAGACCCTTAGAGAGCATCGGTTATACGCTAAATTCTCTAAATGTGAGTTTTGGTTGTCCCAAGTGGCATTCTTTGGGCATGTGATATCGGCCAAAGGGATCATGGTGGATCCGGCCAAGATCGAAGTTGTTCAAGAATGGAAGCAGCCGACCAATATAATCGAGATACAAAGTTTACTAGGGCTGGCGGGCTACTACCGAAAGTTTGTGGAGGGATTTTCAAAGATAGTCGCCCCCCTGACAAAGCATATGTAGAAGAGGGTCAAATATGAGTGGACAACCAAATGTGAGAAAGGGTTCCAAGAGCTTAAGGTTAGACTAACTTCAGCACCAACCTTAGTTATGCTAGGTTGGCCTATAGGTGTCAAAAGGGCCGGCCCGGCCCGGCCCGGTCCGGCTCGAGTCGGCCCACGGGCTTTTTAAACGGGCCGGCCCGGCCCTTTTACTAAAAGGGCCAGGCCGGGCCCGGGCCCTTTTGCCGTGGATAGGGCCTGGCCCGGCCCACGGCCCCTCTACAAAGGGGCCGGACCGGGCCGGGCCGGGCTAGCCCGTGGGCTGGAGGGCCGGGCCTGGCCCTTAGCCCACAGGGCCTAGCGGGCCCGGCCTGGTGGGCCCGACCCTTTTTTTTTTTTCTTTTTTTTAAATAATTTTTTTAAAAATAATACATATAATATGTACAAATATAAATATCAAAATAATACATATATAAAAATTAATTTTTTTCTTTTAAAAATATTTTCTATCTTAATTCTTAAGTTTTAAATATTATTTCATTATTTTATATTTCAAAATTCTATATACCTTATAATTTTTCTTGTGAATTGATATGAAAAATAATGTACATATAAAAAGGAGAATGTTTATTTATAATTTAAATATATAAAAAATTTAACTTAAAAATTTTAAATAAATTGATGGTTATTATTTATATATATTGTGAAATTAAATTTTTTAGTATCCAATATCAATAATTACTAAAGAATAACAAAATTAAAAAAAAAATGAGTAAGGGCCTTATTGGCCCATAAGGGCCTCATGGGCCCGGCCCATAAGGGCCCATAAGGGCCACGGGCTGGGCCCTTAGACAGGCCGGGCCGGGCAGTGGGCCCAATTTCTTTAGCCTAGCCCGGCCCGTTTGAACAGTAACGGGTCGGGCGGCCCGCGGGCCGCCCGGCCCTTTTGACACCTCTAGGTTGGCCTGGAGGATACGTCGTGTATATGAATGCCTCAAAGATAGGCCTAAGTTGCGTGTTGATGCAACATGGTCGAGTGATTACATACGGTTTATTTCAGTTAAAAAGGCATGAAGTGAACCACCCAACACATGACCTGGAGTTAGCAGCTATAGTGTATGCTCTAAAGCTATGGAGACATTACCTGTATGGTGAAACATTCGAGGTGTTCACAGACCACAAGAGCCTAAAGTACGTCTTTTCACAAAATGAGCTGAACCTTAGGCAGTGATGGTGGATGGAGTTTCTTAAGGACTACAACTACACTGTTCAATATCATGCGAGGCATGCCAATGTGGTGGCCAACTAACAGTGAGTGTAGTGCCAAAGGGATCCTCTGTCCTAGTTGCTAGCATGTCAATTCAGCTGGATTTGGTAAACGAGATATGAGAGGCATATGTGGGTGACAAGTGCATGCACCTATGGGTAGATGAGCATAGCTAGCCCAGGAATCCTAATTTTGAGATGCGGGATGGAATTCTTAGATTTTGGCGAAGGGTATACGTGAAAAATTATAAGGACTTGAGGCAAAGAATTTTGGATGAGGCCCACAAAGCTCTATATACAATACACCCAGGGGCCACAAAGATGTACAGGGATCTTTGAGAGGTCTACTGGTGGCCAGGAATGAAGATAAGTGTGGCAAGGAATGTGGCTCAGTACGACACATCTCAAAGGGTTAAAATTGAGCACCAAAGGCCAGTAAGGCTAATGAAACCCTTAGACATCCCTAAAAAGAAATAGGAGCACGTCACGATGGATTTTGTGATGGGGTTTCCAAGGAGTCATAGAGGCAAAGATGCGATTTGGGTCATCGTGGATAGACTGACAAAGTCATCACACTTCTTGCCAACACGAATGGATAGGCCAATACGAAAATTTGCAGAGTAGTACATTGGAGAAATAGTCAAACTCCATGATACACCGGTAAGCATAGTCTCTGATTGAGACCTGAGGTTTACCTTGAGATTTTGGAGAAGTTTTCAAGAGTGTGTGGGAACACAATTAAAACTCAGTACCGCCTATCACCCGCAGACTAATGGGCAATCTGAGAGGACCATTCAAACACTTGAGGATATGTTGAGATCCTGTACTCTTGATTTTGAAGGCAGTTGGGAAGAGCACCTACCGTTGGTGGAGTTCGCATATAATAATAGCCACCACAGCAGTATTGGGATCGTGCCCTATGAGGCTCTACATGGAAGGAGATGTCGATCACCAATTTGTTGGATGGAAGTGGGAGAGAGACAAATATTGGGGCTCGAGCTTATGCGGCAAACCACGAAAAAGATTCAGTTAATCCAAGAAAGGATCCGAGCCATCCAAAGTCGAAAAAAGTCATATGGAGACAAGAGGAGATAAGATTTAGAATTTGAAGTTGGTGATCATGTGCACCTTAAGGTATCACCTCTACACTTAGCAACTTGAGGAGGGAAGAGAGGAAAACTGAAGCCAAGATACATAGGACCCTATTCGGTCATAAAACGAGTTAGACCTCTAGCTTACCGTCTAGAGTTTCCAGCTAGCTTGTCTAACATTCATGATGTTTTCCATGTGTCCCAATTACGGAAGTATATACCCGATCCGACCCATGAAATTCGAGTGGAGTCAAATGAGTTAAAGGATAATTTGACCTATTCGAATCACCTGAACGTATCTTAGATTATCGCGACCAAGTTTTAAGGAATAAGGTGATTCCTTTGGTAAAGATTCGGTGGAGGAATCACATAGAAGAGGAAGCGACATGGGAGCTCGAGGATTCAATTAAGAAGAAATATCCCTAGTTGTTTGAAGAATTGGAAATAGAATAAAGAATTCTTACCATTTTCTAGAAATATTCCAAGGATCTTGTGGAAAAAATGATTATATGTTTACAGAATGAACCCATGGAATAGTATAGATCATTTTGGGATATGTGTGATCGCCTATGAAGAGCTACAATAGGAAATTCTATGAAAGACAAGGCATGCCTTGTAAGCATTGATCGTGTAATAATGCAAGTTAGAATATTTGCTAAAGATGAAGAAAGATATGTGATTGAGGTATTCAAGTCATTATAATGGCGAGTTGTTTGCCATTATTAGTGGTTTGATTATTCAAGTGCAAAATTTTTGAGGACGAAATTTCATTAAGGGGGGAGAATATAACACCCTGTATTTCGTAGTGTTAAGTAAGTTTAAGAAACTAGAAATTAGTTTGAGGATTTAGTTAATTAATGATCGAATCAATGGAAGGAAGTACCCCAGAACATGAACATCTAAGAAAAAAGGTATGTGATTGACGAGTGTCTTGAGGCAAGATTTATGAAGCCAAAAGAGATCAAATCAAAGTCAATTTTCAGTACAGCTATGTTTCAACTTGAAAACTGAATGATCATAAAGGACTTCTGAAAAGTCAATAGAACCCTAAGGAGATTCAAGTTTTACATAGGGAACAACCCTGAAGTGGTTTTGGGAAAAAAAAAAAAAAAAAAAGGATTCACGATCAAAATGTCATATTACGTATATTTAGGCCTAAGTTCAAATTAATAATTTTGACCCAGAGAGGTCAAAATGATATTTTTTTTTTTTTTTTTAGATCTTCGGGGGATGAAATGAAGAGTTTAGAACTCATAGGGCTTAATGGAATTGTTAGGAAACTCAAGGGTTTCAAGGAAAGGTCAAAAATGGAATTGGAAATTAGATGGGGGGCTAAAGTGTAATTTCTAAAAGTCAGGTGTGAAACCTACAAATTTTCTGCCAGCCATACTGTCACCATCGACCAGCCACCTGCTGACGTTGGAAGGGTCACCCAAGGGGCCCAAAAGGTGCTCCAGGCCATGATGGATCGATTTGTGGTCGCCAATGGCCGAGATCTATTGTGATAGGATGAGGCTTAATGGCAGAAGTAGTTGGAAAATTTGGCCAGCAAGGTTGGTGGATTTTTTTCATGATTTAAGGCTACTTGAGCCATTTAGTGGCTAGATTTGAAGCTTAGGAATGAAGTAGGCTTAGGATTTGTCAAGTTTTGGTTGGAATTTGCCTATAAATAGCACATCCGAGGCTGAGGGTTTTTCATTCAAGATTGAGTGCATTTCATGGTGTTTTTGAATGAATTGAGTGTTATGGATAAGGGGAATTTATTCCTTACGTTTTGTAGAGTTTTTCTGGAGGTTTTGGTGAGGTTTCGTGTAAGTTTAAGCTAGTTTCAAAGACTTGGTCAAAAAACCAGGCATTGCCGAACACGAACTTGTAAATGGTCATTTGGGTCTTTTTCGGTGACTACTTCAGGCATCTAAGGGTACCCCTAGGTTCAGCTTGAGATGTACTTCAAGCTGCACACGCAAATTCCACTCGCGATTCATGCACTAGATGTATGAGGGCCCGTGAGGTAACATTAATTTCTAAAATTATTTTTATAATTTTTAAAAATTATTTCAGGAATTACTGTGGAAAAATATTTGGTGAAAATAGGTAGGAAATATTTATTGTGTAATTTTGAAGAAAAATTGGTTTATGGGAAGTAGGAAAAAATTTGGAAAATTGTGGAGAAATCAGGAAAATGATGAATATTGATTTCCTTAGGTAAATCGTTGGTCCAAAGGAGATTTGGCCATCAGATTTGAGGACTTGTGAGATCATCGAGGTCAGCAAGTATTTCTAGGAAAGGCACGGGTACCGAGGTAGCCAAATAAGCGTGATCAAGGTGAGTGGTTTTCCCTAAAAATTATACGTGATATATCTTGTCTATATTGAGCATGATTTTCACAAAGGTTGTCAAAATATATGCAAATTTTGTGCATCTTGTCATAACTATACATGTTTTGTTGCATCAATTATTGGGATGTTTCATTTGATATTTTAGCATATTGATGCTTGTGATGGGGTGGGATGTTACCCTTGTACGTGTAGCCACATTTTCTTAGCAGGTGCTGCTAGATATCCCAAGAGTTTCTCGTGCCGAGGTGACTGCCTAGGGTTTCATGCCGGGGCTGGGATGCAGGTCAAAGCTATACTAGGGTGTTTGTTTATTCATGTCCATGCATCATTCATTCATGAAATTTTTTAACCCTCATTTAGAAGTTTCATCTTCTAATATTGGACTATTGTCCCTGGAATATTCAACTTTCCAAGTGAGACGAGCAGGCAAAAAGGTAAAGAGGTGGTTGAAACTTAGGCGTTGGAGGACAAGTAGTGAGTCCTAACCCAAGGCTTGGATGAGATGTTCTGTTATTTTACATTTATCTTGTTGGTGATTATTGTAATATTATAGCCGTTGAACCGTTTGTATGGATTTTCTTATATTGCAATCATATGAATTCGTTAGGTTCCTATTCTGCTTCCGTTAATGGATAAATTACCGTTCCTTAGCTTTTCATTAGGAGTGATAATTTATGTATGTATGTTTGAGGATTTTTGTACAATATTCGGATATGTGGGATGAAAATAAAAGGAAAAAAATCCTAACATAATAAACACAACCTGAGAAGGCTGGGTGTTCACCTCTTACCTTTCTCGAGGAGCTAGTCCTCCACCTAGCTCTCGCACTTCTTGAGGAACTAGTCCTTCACCTAACTCTCACCCCCTTCTTTGTTACCCTCCTAGAGATAGGTAGGGGCATCTTTGTCGAGGCCTCGTGATGCCTCTCACAAGTGTCAAAGGCGTAGGGCTGTAGAGGAGGCACATGACATAACAGCTTATCCTCTTGCTGTCAAAGATCTAGTACCAGCCCCTCTACCCTCTGATGGTACCGTTGTGGCTCCACTTCGTGCTTCTAGTTTTAAAAGAGGCTAAGGCTCTTCTTCTTGCTTTTCTCAAGACCTATAATGAATTAAGGAGGATTGTAGCCTTCCAGGGGTCCCCAATCGTAAGGACTGACTAAGGTTATGGGATAAGCAATCTTTAAGGAGGGCTCCCATTCTTCCTCCTATGAATGGGCCTACTGTGTATCCAATCTCGCTTCCTAACTTCTTAAAGGCTTACGATTAGGATTATCAAGTGTGTCCGGGGGTCATTGAGTCAAATTCAGTCACTGACCTTGGGGTCAATGCTCACCTTATTTACTCTACGATTTTACACCAGGATGAGCATTGTCATCTTAGCGGGAATTTCCCCTAAACCGTGGATAGGCCCGAGCGACAACTTGTGGACCTAAGCTAATTCTCATTTGGTAGTTTCTTGGATACCTTTTCATATTTTTTATTTTTGTTAAATTTTGTCCAGGCAGTTTAAGGGATTGTGGCCTCTAATGCCCAGTGTAAGGCTTATTGTCAATTGATGGAGGAGGAGATAGCTCAATAAAGGGATTAGAAGGCAGACTAGGACAATGAGTTTCATGAGCTTAAGGGCTAGCTGAGGTGGATGAGCTATGTGCCCAATTATCTGAGGCTCAAGCTGGTACATCGGGTCTCCAAGGAGAGGTCTAAGAATTATGCCAAGGCCAAGTTGTGTGGGAACTAAAGTATGGCGAGCTACAGACTGCCCATGAGGAGCTCCTCCATGAGCATTCGTTACAAATCTCAAAGCTTATTGAATCTCAAATGGGGCTAAACGAGTGCAGAGGACAGATCTAGGAGCTTGAAGCTTGGCGAGTAGAAGAAGAATGTCTCTCCAAGGATTGTTAGGACAGGAAGGGACGATATGCCTCGGGATTCACCAAGTATGGATTTTATCTTGCTCGATCCTATCTAGAGGCACAATGTCCAAGGGAGACCTTCCCAAAGTTGGTTCTCACTCGCAATGTGGAGGATTTTATGCCCCTTGACTGGTGCAAGTATGATCCTCATCCCATGAACCTTGCTTCCTAGTTTGAATCTCGGCTCATGGATGACTTTGGGAACTTAACGGGCCCATGGGAGCCATATCCTTTTCACCTCGACAGCGATGAAATGATTGGTGTTCCCTAAGATTTGGGCATTTCTAGAAACGCAGCTTTCGGGCATAACCCATGTACTGTCGAAGAGGAGGAATGTGAGATCATGACTTCTGATGTTGCTCCTCCCACCGTTGGCTCCACCTGAAGGCCCCTTGCATAGGCTATGAAGACCTTTGTTGTTTGTTTTTTTATTTTTATTTTTTTTATGTCTTGGCTCTATAATTTCCTCTACTTGAACAAAAGTTGAACTTTTTGCTTCTTTGTGAAATGATATTGTGCATGTTATATCATTCTTCTTACATCTGAGATCTTGTGGCAATAATGATAGCCTCCCAACGATTAACTACCCAATGGGAAAGCTCTTAGATTTGGGACTACCATGTTGCATGAAATGGTGTGAAGTAGGTTGGCTGATATTCTCTTACTACTAGGATATACGCAGGATAATGGGATTATCTCCCTTATTTTTGGGCTTCTTGTAGGACCATGGGATTAGATTCTTCCCATCATCGAGCCATTAGTAGGACAACTGGCTTGTTTTCCCCTCGTTGTTAAGTTGTTAACGGGATAATGAGCTTGTTTTTTCTTCTCATTATTGGGCTATATGCGAGATAATGAGCTTATTTCTCCTCGTTGCTAGGCTATGAGTACGATAATGGACTTATTTCTGCTCATTACAGGACTATGTGTGAGGCAATGGGCTTGATTTCTCCTCATTGTTGGGTTATGTGAGTGGCAATGGGCTTATTTTTCTTTCTCCTTGTTTTTGGGCTATGTACAGGGTAACAAATTTGATTTTTCTCCTCGTTGTCGCGCTATGAGCAGAACAATGAGATTGATATGCCTAACAAATAGTAGATAATCTAGATTTGGGTCAAGTACACATAAACGGGTCGAAACACAACCCACAAATTGGAAGCAAGAAGAACCAAGCAAAGGGGTAGTGAGTGATGACCAAGTGGCCACCACTCTGTCATAATGTCCATCCACCCTCGGGAGCCTCCCCCGTAGCCAACGGACGCTCCCAAGGCGTTCATTAAGCCAAACCTCGAGATCTTCCATGGGACCCACATGAATATTCCAAGATTCCACATAATATACTTGGAATATGCCACTTGGGAAATCAAGGATGGCTGCCACATGTCCCCCTCTTCCTCCTCTATAAATAGAAGGATTGCCTCCTCTATCAGGTACATTCACTCTGACAGACTCCATTTTTTAGCTCAAAAACTCAAAGACTAACTTAAGCATCGAAGAGTTTGTGTAACATCCCGCCTTACTCGGGCGCGTTACTATAAGGGAATTCCCGGGGATCTTTTTTTTTTTTTCCATGATTATCACATGCGATGCATCAAGAACAATCTTCGAGTGCAGATGAAATCCCAAAAACCCCAGTCTTGCCCGCTTATCTAACAAGATCCATAGTCTTAAACTAAACGAGTCATAATATTATGCAACGAAAATTAATAACATAACAATACCGTGGCCTATCACGAGGTTCATACATAGTGTTTCCACCACAAAATACGAATTACAACGTTACAAAAAGATAACGACACTATCATGCTCTTGTTCATACATATATCAAAATAAATACTACAACCTCAAAATGATACAGATATCACACTAAACACCGTTGGCCCTCAACTAGCCATATCCTTGCCCTTGCCTCAGTCCCTAGCTGGAACGTTGAATATTCCAGGGGCATAACCCAAATTAGATGATAAAACATCTAAGTGATGGTATGATACAATTTACTAAATGCATGAATAACACATGAACATGACATATACAGACAAAGACAACATGCAACACGTCAACTTGAGAAATCTCCCTCGCATACTCAACCTCTAATGGAAATCCATTCCACACACCTTTGGGGTTAACCTTGTCGTAACATACTTAATCCCCAGCTACCCATCCATGTCACCCAATCACTGGGATTAACCTTGCCTTATTCTCAAGAAGACCCCATCCCGATAACAACGACACAAAATCAACACCTCGATGATATGAGAAAACACATACCATGCACTAACTCTTTCATAAATAAAACAATTGATGCAATATTCCACATGATCAATATGCATACGATGCCACAAATACGTAAGTAAAACACTTATATGAAATATTCCAAGTTCTGGAGGGTATAATCGCTCGCTAGAACTAGTCTAAACACATGCAATTCTAAGCTCAGGAGGGTAGAACCGCTCACCTGAACCCACTACACACACACCAAAATACTTTCAAGACAATGGTAAGACTGGAATCCAACTACTCACCTTAATTCAGAAAAAGCTTATTTTTTCCTCGAAAAGCATGTCACACCTCGAAAATTATGCAATCATTCCTTCTAACAATCAAATCATCTCCTGGTTACCATAGTATCTATAGAAATTAACATTTCTATTTCTCTCACATTTTTCTCTATTTTTCATATTTTTCTCTATTTTTTCATAAATTCCTTTCCTTAGAAACTCCAAAATAATTATCTATCATACATTTTCACCAAATATTTTTCCATGAATATTCCTAAAATATTTTTTTAAAAATTACAAAAATAATTTAGAAGGAAAAAGGTACCTCACGCGCCATCCCCAGCCTCGGCGAGTGAAGCCCACGCACAGTCTTCTTCTCCGGTTATCTTGTTTGACCACGGTCGACTCCGATAACTTCCACTGGCCAAAACGACTACACCCTCTTGAAGCTCTCCTCAAGGCAACCCTGATGAACCCCTTAGATGGATGGAACAGTCGCTGAAAAAGCCTATAAAACCCAATTGCAGGTCGCTACTCTAGTGAGCCCGATTTTTCGACCAAAGCACTGACACTCGATGAAACGCACACGAAACTCTCCCAAATTCTTCAGAAATGCTCCCTAGCACTCAAGGAACAAAAGCCCCTTATTCCTAAGGATCGATTCAAGCTAAAACGTGGCCAATTTCCTTTGATTTTATTTGAAACGCTCAACCCTTTGAACCCTATTTATACCCAATCCCCACCGGATTTTCGACCATTCAGAAGCTTTCCTACTCGCCAAGCTTCGAACCTCATCATATCAAGCCTCGAATCGAGCTAAATGGCGATCAAATTGCCTTGAAAATTTTTGGCCAAATTCTGATTATTTTTTAAAAATTCATTCCTGTCAATACACCGTCAATCTCGGCCAATGGCTACGTCCATTCAAACCATCATGGCTTGGAGCATATCCTGGTGTCCCTTGGTAGTTCCGACAATGGCCGCTGCAAATTTAGCTGATGATTTGTAGGTTTCACACCTGATTTTCGTTAGTTGCACTTTCACCCCTCAATCTTTGATATTTCATGTTCCTGCCCCTATCTCTCAAACCCTGGAGTTTCCACTTCTTCCATTAGACCTTAAAAGTTTAGGATGTGTCACTACACCCTTGAAAGTCTAGAAAAACCCTCATTTTGACCACCCTCCATCAGTTTTTAGATTCTGCACTTTGGCCCGAATACCCCTAATCGCATAACTTCGACCCAAAACCTTTGTAAATCTATTATTTTTGGCATCCCATGACTCTTTGAACATTTTTACCCTCCAAATTTTGTCTTGGTTTAGTCACTTACCTTTTCGTTCAAGTTTTTAAATTTACACATTAGCCCGAAACTTTGATAAATTCCATTTTAACCCCAAAATTTCCAAAAATACCTTTCATATTAACTACTGGGTATTACAGTTTGCGTGAGAACAGCCTCCTACGCCCCTAACTGTTTATTCACCTCGACAGGGCACTCGATCATTTGAGGCCATCCATTCATCAGCAAGCCATTCATTCATTACAATCAAGTCACCTGATCGTCATTACCCGGGATTGTCAAGACCATATTTCCTACACTATAAATCCATTATTGTATTTTGGTAACAACATATATGATGCACCAAAAGCATGTATACATTTTACTTTGGTGATATTAAGTGTATTAAACATGCCAAATCAATTGTGCAAATTCAATTTTCATTTAACATCTATTTTCTTATTTTAACAGAAATAGATGAGTTTAATCAGTTCATGGCTCTCACTTGGTTAGATGTTAGTCAGTGGAAGGACTATAGTGCACGGTAATCGAGAAGCTTTAATAGGTTCATATGAAGTTAGACTTCATTGCTATTAGGATCATCCCGAGTCCTGGCTAGAGGATAGTCATGATCTTTCTGGGTCCTTTGGGGACTTGGAGAGATCTTCTTAGTAGGTCGAAGGGTTCAGTCGACATCAAGGAGTTAACATGTCCTAATTTCTATATGGCTATGAACCTAGAAAGTCACACGTATATGAAGTAATGCATTGGATTAGTGATTCGTTGTAGTTAGTTAGTTCCTCATCATTATGGGACAATGATGTTGGTTGTTATTATGTGTTGGACACATTAATCTATAGATATGGGAGACTGCTAATGGTTAGCGAGGCACACTAATAGAGGCCTTAGTTGCATTAAGTTGTAGTGTAAAGGCTATTAAGAGTTAATAGCAAGGTTAGAGTGCTATTTATAAGAGGTAGTGGGAGTTGGCGTAATTGGTCGACTGAGTTTAGTCTTCAGTCGACTGAACTGTTCAGTTCTGTAGACTAAACTTAGAACTTAACGTTTTGGATATCTTCATTCGATCAAACCTTTCAATTCAATCGACCGAAATCCTGCCACTTTGTTGCATCAGAGCATTAAATGAAAGGTGGCCTAGAAAGCACGACACAAATACCAACTAAAAGTGGATCAATGCAAGGGTTTTATGTGAAAAAAAAAATCATAAAAGAAAATCGACACAGCAGAAGCATAAAACAAATAAACAGCGGACCAAAAATACCTTGCAAGACTTGATATATATCATCCACATGAAACTAAAGATAAAACCATGCCATAAGGGGGTTTTATTGGTATACCTTTCAGGTGAAGGTTAGTGCTGGTTGTCCAAAAATATGCTCCTCGTCCTTTAATTTCAGTCTGACCCAATCAGCTCCCACGAACCAACTGCAATGATGGGTGACTAGCCCACCTCCTCAGATGTGAAGGACCTAGTCAGTCCATGCTTGAGATGCCTTCAAAACCCTCTAACGAAGTCATGCTAGGACCTTCTCAATGAAGGTGTGACCCAAAGCTCTACCATCGCTCCCTCTCGATTGCACCTTGGTTGTCTCACAACTAATCTAAATGGGAGAACAAGAAAGGAAGCTACACATGCCAACCTCTTAGAGCAAGAACAAGGAAATGGCAGCAGCACCAGAAGGGAGAAGAAAAAGCAATCATGAAGGAAGAAGAAGAAGCAATGGAGAATGAGAGATAGAGGAGTTGTCATAAATCAATCCACCTCTGAAACCTTCTCCTAATTCAAAATCTTTCAATCAGTTTCACTTTCATGCCCTTTTTATCATAAAAATAGTCAATGCATTAAATGTAATGGCGAGACAATGTGATGGAATTCTGGTCAACCGAAGTTGACCAAAACCTTATTGTCCAAGTTTAGTCGACCAAAGCTACTTTCTACCAGAACCTTCATGGTTTAATTCCGATCAACCGTCCTGAAGGGTCTGATCGACTAAAGCAGTACCATACTCCTACTTCGTCTAATTTGCACTCTGGCCCTACTATTAACAAATAATAACCTAAACACTATCCCATAATGAAAACAAGGCCCCTTGCTATCCAATAGTAGTCTCCCATATCCATAGATCAACGTGTCCAACACATTTAAGCAATCAACATCACTGACCAACAGCGACGAGGAACACACTAAGAGTAATGGATTACTAATCCAGACATTACTCAATATGTGTGTGACTTTTTGGTTCATAGCCATGTAGCAATCAAGACAAGTTAACTCTTTCACGTCGATCGATTCCCATCGACTTACTAAAAGGATCTCTCTAAATCCCTAGAGCATGCTAAAAGATCCTGAGTATCCGCTAGCCAAGACTCAGGACAATCCTAATGGCAATAAAGTCTAACTTCATATGAACCTATTAAGACTCCTCGATTATCATGCACTAATAGTCCTTCCACTGATTAACATCCTGACCGAGTGAGAATCATAGACTGATTAAACTATAGGACTCAAAGACTATGATAGATCCAGTATAGTGTGTGATATAGGTAGCATGTCAGATCCAGTCTGACATTAGAACTCTTTCCAATCTTATGCTCACCCTAGCTAAGGAATTTACAATCACTACCACCAACATGGACCACATAGGATGTTCACCCCCATCCAATAGAGGTCAATGGATCCCATCAGCAAACATCTGTCTCCACACACAGAGAGCGTTTCCATCTCTTACACCGAATGGTTTCGCTCAACGAAAAATCCCTAACACCAGTACACAAGACACTATGTCAC
This sequence comes from Diospyros lotus, assembly GCF_014633365.1. NCBI lineage: Eukaryota > Viridiplantae > Streptophyta > Magnoliopsida > Ericales > Ebenaceae > Diospyros > Diospyros lotus. Next base: position 33,238,703 of record NC_068339.1, on the reverse strand, counting down.
CTCTAGTTGAAGGAGAACATACACAATTAAGAGCCAACGATAGATCATTAATCCTCAAGCCATGTGATCTGTCGCATGTAGGGGTCACATTCAGGGGATGTTCTCCAACACCCACCCACATGTCTACTATATGCATCCCATGCATTGTGAAATGTGACTCACCACCCCATCCCATAGCATCTCCATACTAAACAATGGTAGTAGCCCATGTCCCAATCCACTAATTAACTAATCATAGTCCCCCCCTGATAAGTCTAAGGATTGGGAGTACTTTTAAGAAATCTTGGACTAAAGATCAAAGTCACACAGTCTCAACACATTGAGAGTTGAAATTCTACCAGGAAGTCTAGGGACTCATTCATAAAAATAAGATGGAGATATATGAATAAAGATATGACCATTTTCTAAATATCAAGAACAATCAACAGTGTCATTCACTAACATTAAATGCTCTGACGTTGTGTATGATGGCAGGGTATGGGAATGAGAGTGGCATGGACGACAAGTTGTAAATTTTAGAGGGGATTAAAAAGGGAATTTGATGGATTAGGGAAGGCAAGTCGTGCTAGTGTGTTGCTCTCCATCTTCTTCCTTCTTCTCTTTGTTATGCTTCCTCTTGCTGGCTGCTTCTTCTTTATTCTCCATTGTTGCAAATAGCTTTTTCTTACTCCAAGCTTGCTATAGTTTCTCCTTTTTGCATACTCCTATTTAGATCTAACTGTTGGATAGCCAAGGTGCAATTGAGAAGGGACCGCGGAACAACTTCGATTTACCTCCATTAAGGGGTTCCTAGCATAACTCCGTTGGAGGGTTCCGAGAGTGTCTCAGGCATGGACCAACTAGGTCCTCCACACTTAAGGAGATAGGCTGGTCACTTGAAATTTCAAGCTTGTTCATGGAATTGATCGGGTTAGATCGAATAGTAAGGAGGATGAGCATTTTGTTGGACAACCGACACTAGCATTCACCAAAAGGTATATCGATAAAATCCCCTATGGCATGATTTTATTTGTAGATGCATATGATACATATCGAGTTGTACAAGGTTATTTTTGGTCCATTTCTTTTATGTTTTACACATCTGTTGTGTCATTTTTCTTTGTTAAAAAATGATTTTTACATAAAACCCTTGCATTAATCCACTGTTAGTTGGTGTTTTTGGCGCAATTCTTCCACCGCCTTTCAGGATGGTCATAATAAGATAGTTGTCTTCTTTTTTCGGTGGGTGGGGGTCTAGTATGAGGCAACTAGACGTTTAGCATTATCTCTTGTAATAGGGAGGTTAGCCCAAGCATCATTTGGGCATTTTCCGCATTATTCCTCTTGAGCTCATCATTTCTTATCCTTAATTCTTCGTAGTTTTGCTTGAGATGTTCATAATCTACTAGTAAGACGATGGCGGGAGCAACTTCGGATGGTCCAGGATGAACTGTTCTCGATCCCACTTCTTTTGATGCCTAAAATCATATCTCATATTACTCGTCAATACCATTGCATTTTCCTTAATCATCTAGGGTCTGGGGTACTCCCTTCGACTGATTCGGTCGCTTAAGACTGCGATAGCGATCCCTAAAGCCTCATTCTTTCGATAATTCCATTTATCTCCTTCATAAAATAATTCCATTTATCTCCTTCATAAAATGCCATTTATACCCTTAAGGATTTTCCTGGGTATTACATTCTCACCATCTTATCCGACCTTTTATAGTGTTTCCCACAGATGACTCCAAATTATTGTTTCCAAAATACAACAATTGAGATTTGTAATGTGGAAACAAATGCTTGGTGTTTGCCTACCTTCAAGTAGAGGTATTCGTCAGGAGGGAAGAATAGGCTTCATGAGGTTGAACTCTAGGAAGAAAGCTGGCTCTAGGACGAAAGTGAAGGCTCCGGAAGGATGGCCTCCGAGAGGAACACACAATGGCCTAACTGGACTTCACCTCGAGAAGGAAACGCTTGGGCCAAGAAGGGTGCAACCCAAGAGGGGAACCTTTAGTCTCAGAATAAAGCACTTAGCCCGGGAAGAATGCTACCCGGGAATGAGGCACTTAGTCTAGGAATAATGCACTCCAAGAATAAAACACGCGTTTGGCTAGAAAAACCCTGAAGGAAGACGCTGGATTCTAGGAGGATAACTACTTGCTCCAGGAAGACAGTTGCTTGCTCTGGGTGAACTACTATCACAAACGACACTTAGAAGGCTCGAGGGGATTTCTTGCTTGCGTAGACTCTTCAATGCTTAATTCAGTATCAAATGAAGCAAATGTAAATGGTATGCACTAAATGAGAATAACTGTTATCGAAAGTGGAAAAAGGCCCTTCTTCTGTCAAATAATTGGGTATTTATAGGCGTGAATCCTGAGAACTTTGGACGGTCACGTGTTTTTCATCCCCAGGACTTCAGAAGGCCACATGTCTTGACAAGCGTCATTTTCTTTATTCCTGGAGGAAACGTTTGGTCGAGGAGGAAACATATCACCTAGGTGGAAATGCCTATTCGGCAGGAAAAGTGGTACCTGGGAGGAAACCACTACTAGGGAAGAAAGACCGTGCCCGAGTGGAAGCCACTATCTGGGAAGAAACCACTACTCGGGAGGAAATCAGTCCCCAAGAGGAAACCACTACCCTAGAATATGCTCTCTTTACCTGGCTCGCCCTTGATGAAAAATTTTCTTCCCCCAAATGGAATTAATGGTACAACACAATGCACATCAACTTGGATTATACCATTTAAAACAGCATTTATTATGTTGGATTTTGTACTAAATCATAAAGGTCTAAAGTTGGGATTGTGTGCTATAAACAAAGAGTAAAGATGATAATTTGTTAATGTAGTGAGTAATTTTTCACGAGTAAAGGTGAAGTTGTTGACAACTTGCCCAAAATTATCAAAAACATATCTCAAAATTGACAACAAACCTTAAGAAAGTTCAGTAAAATATGCCTCAACTATCCACGAACATTGTAGAATATAAAAATGTTTGGAGATACCAAGAGCTAGTAAATATCTTTCCGAGTAAATTATATTAAACACCCCTAAAGTTTCACATAGTTACAAAAACAACTCTCCTATTTTGAAAAATTATAAACACCTCTCTTTATCATTAAAAATTGATGCAAAAAGAGACCATCACCACTATTGTTGAACCATCAGGCGAGAGAAAGAAAAAAAAGTAAGAGAGAGAGACAGTTTTGGTCTCCTGCTCGAGTCGAGCATTTCTTATCGTGCCAAACACAAACGTGTCACCCCCCTCCCTCCCTCCTTCCCCCCCCCCCCTCTCCCGAACACCCCCTAATTCCAACCTGCGCCCATAGTTATCCCGCGTACATGGATAAGATAATTTCATAATTTTTTTAAATATTATTATAATATTTTTTAATATCATATTTTTATTTATTAAGCAATGTTGTAAATAAATTACAACTTAAGAATATTTTATAAAAGACAAGTTTGATCTATTGCTTGTATCGAGCATTGCTTATGTTGCTCGATGCGAACACGACATCGACTTAAAACAAACGAACCATCATGAGAAATAATTGTTGAAATTCATATGAGAAACATCATAATTGCTTCCCGTGATGGTTCGCTTGTTTTAAGAAGTCGTTCGCGTTCGCATTGGTCAACATAAGCAATGCTTAATACAAACAATAGATCAAACTCATTTTTTATAAAATATTCTTAAATTGTAATTTATTTACAACATTTCTTAATAAATAAAAATATGATATTAAAAGATATTATAATAATATTTTAAAAAATATTAAATTATCTTATCTATGTATGTGGGATAATTATGTGTGCGGGGCCGAAATTGGAGAAGGGATGGGGGTTTTAAGGGAGGGTTTTGTACATGAGGAGTGGGGGTGTGTTTAGGGGGGTGTTGGGGGAGGGGGGTTCTGTACATGGCGGCTAGGGGGAGGGTGACACGTCTGTGTCAGGAAAGATAAGAAATGCCCTACGCAGACAGGAGATCAAAACTGGAAAGAGATTTAAACATGAGAATAGTTTTGACATTTAAAAAAATAAAGACAAATAGTAAAAGAAACTCAAATTTATTCATGAATTTATAAATTTATCCAAATGTTTCAATTTTAATAATTTTATCTCAATTAGGTATAATTTTATCTAATATATGTAATTGATTTGAGAGACATGTGTTATTATTGATGTGTCACGTCACATGTCATAAAAAAAATAAGAGAGAATCACATATATATATATATGTGAAAAAAATAAAAAATAAAATTATATATATGGGTCGCACTCATATATGTATATGTGGGTCTGATCTTATATATATATATATATTTTTTTTTATGACAAGTGATTTTCCATGTTAGCAATAACACGTCTTCTGAATTGATTTCAAATGTTAGATAAAATTGCACCTAATTGAATCAATTGAGATACAATTGTCAAAATTAAAATAATAAATTTACAAATTTACAAGAGTTTTTTTTTATTATTTACCCAAAAAATAATTGTCATATTTTTAGTGATGCGAATATTTATTGAAATAAGTTTCAAACTTTTAAGTAAGTTCATTTCTAGTTTCTCAAACAAAAAATGCAATTTTAAAAACTTAATTGTGATACTTTTTGTGACGTGTATTAATATATTGTGCATTTACATTATAGATAATCAATCAACCAACCAACCAAGAAGAATACTCAGAGAAGGAAATCCTTCCTTTAGCCCTTCCTCAAGTCCAAAAAGTGGATTTCAAAGCGAGAAAAGCCAATCCCTATAAATATGGCAATCCTCAAGAAGGATTAACATAATTTACTCTTTCATCTTTTTAAATAAAACTTATAAAAAGTTTCATTGATGTATGTATAATTCTCACTCTTATCTCAACATCTACTGCACTGTACATAAGCCTTAATAGGTGGAGAGAAGCTACGAATGAAATGTATAAGAGGTTAATTACTTTAAATAGTGTTTGTTAATTAAAATATAAATTAAAAAAATAAAATATAAAAATTATTTCAAATAAAAATACTTTTTATTGTATTTGATAAATTTATATATAAAAAAAAATCATGTGATTTCTAATCTTTAGACGTGTTACATAAATTTATCTTTTTTACTTTTATATAAATTATCTTAAATCTTACAAATAAATTATATTAATACAAGCTTATCTTACTTATTTTAACAATCACTACCTAAGAAAAAATTTGATAAATTGATGAACCAAAATGTCTGGCGCATAATAATTCAAGGCAGGTTTTGAAGGACTACGATTAAGATGCACCCTCCAAAATTATATATCAATTCTAGCAAGCAGCAATATCATCTCACAAACAATGCTTTATCAGCCAACACACACAGGTAGCTGAGAAAGCCAGACATTCAGAGCAGAGAAGACGCCACCACAACGTAACATTCAGAGCACAGATAGGCCTTAGAAAGCTCTGCCCCCTTAAATACACAACCAGCAGCTCTATCACATCTAGTAGAAAGAAGCCCGACAAGTAGCCAAGTATTCTGAAGATGACAACATTTACAGCAGCAAGTAAGCGTTAGCTATTTAAAATACAAGCTAGACATAAAGTACACTGCTCATTTAAAGCAGAAAATGTCTCATACTTACAATATATATATATATATATATATATTCACATATATGGAGACGATTAAGAAATGTAAAGGCTACAACCGGAGAGGTTGAAAGCTCTTACAAAATTCATCTCTGCTAGATCGCGACCACTCTCTCTTATAGCCTACGCCCAAAATAAAAAAACAAGAACACATGCATTTCATCCATCCATCAATTCAAGCACAGAAAGGGACAGATTCCACGGTTCATAATCACAACCAAGGAACGACTTGTTCATTGGAAGCAGCATGGTTGGGCCGCCTGATGGAACACGGCAATCAAAGGATCATCTATGTGCAATACAAAATTGTGCATTCTTTGCCTTCTGAATATGTTAATCCATCTTCCTCAATGAATTACACCTTCCCTGAAAATAAAAGGTAAACCAACCAAGACCAATCAGGGAAGAATTGCAGAGATGCAAATGTCAAAAAGACCGAGTATAATTATATACAAAAAAAAGTAAAAAGAAGCACATTATCCCAGCCTACTTGACTATAAGGCCATGCGTAGTCCAGACAGGGTAGATTAACATTATCTCCTAAGCTAAGAAACTTCCCATTTCTAGGAATTCCTTTTAATTGCATTTCTAAAAATATCCCTGAAATTACCCTAGAATAATTTTTTTTTGCTGAAGGGAGCAAATTTGCATGCCACATGCTTCTGGATATGTCCTACAGGAGCTTGGAGGACATGCAGTCTTACAAATTTGTCTAAACTACATAAACATAGGATACCTTCACAAAGCACTTTATCTGATAATCCAAGAGTATATAATAAAGATTCACATCGTAGAACCGAAAGGGCAGATCCAATGGTAAAACATGCAGACAAATATAGCATGCATGTTATGCTCTGTCATTTCATTAAAAATGTATAGAAGAAATTGATTTTGATTCTATTATGTGAGTGGGTAGTGGCAACATTAATGCACAATATTTATTTGTTCAAACCACCAAAAATGAAAACTACCTACCTCAGAAAATGCATATGTATATTGGGGTCTCAGAAGGAGTTCATCTCAAGACAATAAGTTCTCCTTTTCACCAGCATCTTAGCAGCCGTGCCATAAGGCTCTGGAAAAGCCGCAGCCGAGACCCAAGAAGATCCATCCAACACCTCCTTGTGCTCATGACTAGGCCTAATGGCAACCAGTGTTGCCCCCTTGAGCACCGTTCCATCGGGTAATTCCAACTGTGGGGCGTACCAAAGCCTCATATTCAGGGCTGGAACAAGGGTTCTCTTTGACGCAGAAGAAGCTGATAAGGGCTTCACCCGCAACTCCTCCAACTGATCCCTATTCATACACAACACTCCTTGCCCATCGGCATCGGTTAATACCAAGCTATCCAAAGTCTTATGCTCTGCAATTATGGGCTGAAGCAAGTAATGCCTCGCCGAGGCAGCAATCAAGGAGCTGATTGTCCACACAACTCGCAATTTCAAGCCCCCATTTGTGTAGAACGAGTCGGGAATGCTGCCATTATCATCACCACCACCACCACCATTATTATTAGAATTAGCATTAGCGTTAGGATTGGGATTACAAAACAACCCATCATCGCACTTTCCGTCTTGTGGCACCAGCAAATTTTTACTAGGGTTTGGGTAAATCACGGAGGAAGCACCCAGAATCACGCAATTATCAAGCGTGGATCCGAAATCGGCCCTCCACTTGAGCAACACGCCATCATCGATACCTAATTCGCCACTGGGAAGCTCGATCTGGAGGAATCGAATCTCGTGGAAATTCTTGAGAACTTGAGTTGGCGAGTGGTGGGTGACCCCCCCGCCGCCGCCCTGATCAAGTTCACCGGCACCGACAGCCAGCGCGGCCGACGAGCCGGAGCCGGACGACCTCTTGGGACCTAGGAATTGGCCGAGGGCCTGGAGCGGCTTCACAATCCCGCCGAAGACTAGCCGGAAGAGGCCTGAGAAGGGTCCCCCGCCGCGGGACTTGTCGGAGGAGCCGGCGGCTGAGGACGAGGAGTCGTCGTCGTCGGAGACGACACAGTCGACTCGGACGACGACGCTCTCGACTTGGGAGACCAGGGAGTGGAACCTGCGCGAGACGACGCCGCAACGGCCGAGGGCTTTGACGTCGCCGATCTTGTTGAAGATCAGAAGCAACAGAGAGTCCGGTAAGCGATCGAAGTGGTCGTCATCGATCCCACCATAGTAGTAGGGGCAGTAATTGGAGAGCGGCTCAGGGTAAACCACCATCGTGTCCAGATCTGGCATCAGAGTAAACGACGACATATCTGACACAAATTTACAATCTAAAAACGAAACCAAACGAAAGCCTAATAACGAAAAATATTGCAGAGTCGCCAGGGATGGCTGGAAGATAATTTAGAAAAGGCAATTTGCAGGGCTGGATCCGATTCTCAAGTCTGTAGATAGCATTGGCGAAAAGGGGGAAAAGGAGGAGAAGGATGAGGAAGAGATTTGTTTTTAGCTATGCTATGGCACTGGGCTTTGGATGGACGGATGGATGCCCGGTTTTTGTCTTCTGATATGATTGGATTGGATTGAATCATTCAATATTATATATAAGAAAGAACGATAACAATAATAGTCTCAAGAGCATGAGTAATCCGCAAGTGATATCTTCACTATATTAGTGGGTCATGAGTTCGATTTTTATTTTACATAATGAGATAAACTTTCACACTTATAATTGACCTTCTCTAATAAAATCGATGGCGCAAGCGATGGGTTTGTAAAAGAGTAGTCATCCCAAGAATAATAATAATAATCTATTCTATTATATAAATAATTTTTTTATTTTAGTGTTAAGAAATTTTGTTAATAAATTAAATTTTCAAAATAATTTTTTTATATTTTTCTTATAAAATAAAAATTATTTGAACAAAATTTTAACACATAATCACTAACTTATTTTACTTAAAATCAACTTTATTACTGCACCCAAACCCTTTTTGATATTGTTACACCTGACAAAATATTGGAGCAACATGGAAATGAAAAAAGAAATTAAAAAGAGGAGGAAGCACCACGTGGCGGCTAGGAGCAACCTTAGGTGGGGGTTACCCAAGGTGGCAGAAGGCCGCACCCTCAAGTGACACGCACTAAGGGTGGTGTGGCTAGACATAGGGGCCCAAGTTTGGCCTCGCTACGGGGCCACAAGGCCCCCCCGCAAGGCCATGTGGCTGCACCCCTAAGTGAGGGTCACTCAAGGGTGTAGCACCCCCGAATGAAAGTCAATCAGGGGTGTCGTGCCCTAGCGTGTGCCAGCGTGCTTGCACCAGCGTCCATGTTCGCACCTAAGCGTCAATGCCCCCGTGAGACCCGGTCAAAACCTCATTCGAGGTTCTTGCCAAGAAGATCGAGTCACCCTACACCTGGTAACATGTTCCATTGTTATAAATAAATGGGTCATCCCCCTCTATTCAGTATGCAATCTCTCAAACTCGCATTTTCTTCTTACATTTGACTACTCTGTACTTTCGAGATGCTAACTTAGGCATTAGAGGGTTTGCACGGGAATCTTCACCCGTGCCCCTAACATATTTTCTTTCTAAACAGGTCATTCATCAGTGAGAAAGGTCATCCATCGATGTCACTTCACCCCAGGAAACTCAACCATCGCCACTACTCCACCCTAATAAAGTCATCCATCACTCCAGGTAATCACCCATTGTTCAGATAAGCCACACGTGGGTCATCCTAAGGTGGATTTTCTTATTAAAATTCATTGTTGTAGTTGAGCAACAACAATTGGCGCCGTCTGTGGGAACAAAACGAGAAGCAACTCAATCATCATGGCACAAACTCAAAGCAACAGATAAACCCTCTTTCGTGGTGCTCAATTACCCCAGCGAGAGACCTTCTCCAGTGTGGAAGATTCACATCAGTCATCTCGTGAGGGCCAGCTACCCCTCACCCATAAATCATCCCGTGAAGGCCAACTATTCTTCACCCATCAATCCTCTTGTGAGGGTCATCTCTCCCTCACCCATCAATCCCCTCGTAAGGGTCATACATCCCTCGCTCATCCATAACCACCCCTACCAGGGCCTCCATACCCCTTGGAGATCCAGTTCCAAGTTTAACCCTTCAACACCTCACATGCCTTTGTAGGACCCTATTTTCCTAGACATATCGGCTCAAGTGAATAGGCAGTATTAATGGTTTTCCCAAGTTGAGTACGAAGCCCTATGGCAGCAGCATGTCAAGGGGGTGCAAGCCCTACGTGAAATGGCAGGTGTAACACCCAGCTTTTTCCAAGTGTGGTGTTAACTCGAGATTTCGGAAATATATTTTTTCAACATACACTCAACATAAATCATTCCCAACAATCTTGTTCTATTATATCAGCATATCAAACTTAAAAATCAATAAGTTAAGACAGGTAATATCATCACATATGTGGAAGCAAAATTGAAATCTCAAATGATACATAACAGTGAATTTCTTTATTCAAAATATGGAAACTGTATCATTGTTTGACATGACATTTTCGAATCAAATTACATAGAGACTCATTTCTCGTCAACAACCACTAAACACCCCAAACATAGACAAATGTATGCTAAAGATCACCAATATAAACAACAACTACATCTCAATAATCTCTTTTCCCTTAGCATCACTGTTTTCACCTAAAATGTTTGAATATTCCAAGGATATAGTCCAAATTAGATATTGAATCATCTAAGTGAGAGTTTAAAACATTTTTATGAATAAATGCAAGACTATGAACAAACTGACATATCCCGACATGTCCCAACCTAAGAGAATCACATACAATACTTAACCCATACCACGGGAAAAGAGCAATCTCTCTAAAGGTAACATAACCATATTGACACATTGGCATAACACAATCCTAACTTAAGAAGGGCAACATCAACCCATCTCCCTGACATCTCGGGAACAATCGTTATCACTCCCATCATAAAAGGGTTAACATCAACATAGGAACCCGGCACACCACAATCCCTGGACATGTAACGATGCATTACATAAAATGACATTTCAATGCACATGCAGAAAAACATTTTGTATGAACCATCCACATGAAATTAAACCTATCACATGTCAAACTGTTTGTAATAAACAAATCAAGTATAGGGTCGAACCACCCACACTAAACCAAGTTTGAAGTAAAAGCTCTCACCTTAAATGTAACTCAGAATACCTCGATTCTCATGCTAACCTCAATTTTCGTGTCAAGCCTTAAATAATTGTACTATTACTCAACCTCAAGTCTCAACGATCCCTGGACATCTTATTTATTCAAAAGAATATCAACATCTATTTTTTCATAATTTTCTCATAATTTTCTTCCTATTTTTCCCTCAATAATTCCAAAATAAATATTTTCTCAAGGTTTTTCCTAATTTTTTCTCCACCATAATTCATAAAATATTTGTCTAAAAATATTAAAAAAAAAAAATCATACTTACCCCGGGCTTCACATGCCCTCACACGCTGGGCGCATATCCTGCGCGTGGGATCGGCGCATGTGATGCACGCGACTTTTCTTCTCTGGCAGTTATTTCGCCGCCGACAACCTGGAACCTCCTTCAATGGCAATCTTTCTCCACCTCCTTGAAGTACGCTTCAAGTCGGTCCTAATGGCACCCTTAGTTGCCCAAAATCTTCATCGAAAATGTCCCAAATTGGCCATTTATAGACCGACTTCGACGACCTTACCCAATTTTTCGGCCAAGCTCGAAACCCATTCAAAACCACACAAAACCTCACCAAATTCTCCAGAAATGCTCTTAAAGACACGAGAAACAAAACCTCTCTAACCAATCCCTCAAAATCAACCCAAAACACGAGCAATTTGATGCTCCATATTCGGCTGAAACCCTCACTATTTATAAGCAAAATCCAGCCATCCCTCAACCAATCACCGACCATTGCTTCACCCCTAAGCTTTATAGGCCCATGCTTGGCCATACCCTGGCAATATCCGTCCGTCCCATCACCGAATTCTAGCTCCACGTATGGTGGCAGGTCAGCCATGCTGCTATATTCACATTGCAAGTTTCAGAAATTACACTATCACCCCAAGTTTCTTCCAAATGTCATTTTAGCCATTTCCTTGAAACCCTTGAGTTATCCAGCAATTTCACTAAGCCCCATAAGTTTCAAACTCTTCATTTTATTACCGTGTGGCTCCCTTACACTGGCCCAACAACAGTTTCCAACAGCATGGTTCAGGTCCCACTCTGATCTGTTTCGCACCCCATATCGTGACTTTCAGCCTTCCAGTCACACCTTTGATATCGAACTCGGCATGACTACTTTACCACGCTCGCAACCACTATACGTACTAGGCGTCCTACTCGGTAACAATCTATCAGATCCCTAACGCGCTCCGCGTTTCCTCCTTAGGGCTACTCTAGATGTCCTATCCCTTGTAGGAGATGATTGGCCTCATCCCAAATCTCTTAAGGTGCTGCTCTAGATTTTCGGCATCTAATCGTCACCTGCAGTTCACTAAATTGCTCGTGCACATGGGCCACTTTCCCTTAACGCGAGCCAACTCATTAGTCCTCTGCCACACGGTCCATAGCATCATATCCGTTACACCGAGCCTTACACCCTTAGCATCAAGGTTACTTAAAGCCCTCCCGAGCTACGATGGTTCCACCACCATCTTACCCAAGCCATCTTACTTGGTTATCATTGCCTTGATAACCTCAAGTTCATACCATGAGCCTCGCTTCTCAAGACTCTACATCTCTTACCGCTTAAGAGACTCTCAAACTACTTCACCTCTTGAGGCCTCATAATCTTACCCACAAGATCATGCCTCACGGCCTTCAATCAATATTTGAAAGCTCTAACTTTCCATGACAATGGATCCAAATCCATCCTGATTCATTTTGCCACCCAGCTCATCCTAGAGCTTGATTATTTACGATCTCTCAATCCACGACCGACAAGCTGAGCCTATCTCAAGCTCCGGCACTCATAACTATAGAGCACCTACCATTACCCTCCAGGTAAATCGAGACCTCCCGTCTCTTCTTGCACACCCACAGTGCATTTAGTCACGACGCTTGGCCTGGCCTTCCATAACTTGGAATTTATAATTCGGGGCCTCCACATTACACGCCAGGCCCCTGCCCATCGAGGCATCTAAAGTCGGCATTTCCATCGCGCACATAGCCTATGGATGTCCCATTGTCACAACTCATCGCCCTAGGCCTACACACCCGTTCATACCCTTCATCGGGTGACCTCCTCATCTCCCATCAAGGGTCTCGAGACCTTAGGCATCATCACGACCCCATGCATCATAATGAGGGTCTATTCACCTCTCATCTCCCGACTTTAGGAGTCCCATCAGACCCCAAGCGCTCTAATGAGAGTTTTGATTGACCCCTCATCCATCACTCACATGAACGGTCTTTTGGCCCTTCACAACTAGGACTTCTAACCCAATGGCTCTCACACGCATGCCCAACTTCTCAATCCCAGATCTGGATTCCCTGGATTCCAGTTCGAGTTACTTGGGATTTCCTTCTCATTCAAACACCCTCTAGTGTCCACTTGCCACACGCCTATCATTCCCAAGGATAAACCTCTTCTCATCATGAAACCAACTAGGGTCCACTCATACCCTAGGCACATCCCCTCTGGGATTATCATAACAATACGATCACATCGCCTGATGTCAAATCTTTTCCTCGAGCCTCGAGCTAGCTTCCACTTTAGCTCACTACATCTCAAGCGCACAAGCCTTACTACACCACTCCCAAGGGATAACTTTATTCCCTCGAACATGCTCGGCAAATCCCTAACGTAGGGACGCTCCACTAGTTCCCTCCTGGACTAGTCACGCTTCGGCTTCGTGTCCCCACATGAGCCTCAACACTTCAATCTCAAGGAGTCCTTGTCCTTAAAACACTTCATATCCCCGAAATGCCGCATTCGAGTTTTCTTGACACCAACACCTACACTCGAGTTTTCGATTCCTTATTGCTTAACCCGTATACCTCTCACAGGTATATGATCTCAATCTAGGGTATTTTCTCATCCCAAGATCAGGAATATCCAAACATACCATTGCAGGTCTTGATAACTCGACCCAATCCCTTAGGGTCCTCGCTCCACAAGTCCAACTTTCAAGGTCATCGGACCAACCTTACATTGAAATCTCAAAATTTCAAATCATTGTTCTCGACCCCAACTCAGCAGTTAAGACATTTCGACTTACATTCAAATCATGCCAGACATCTCTATTTCAAAACCCTGGCAATTACTCCCATTAATCACTTAACCGACCATACTTAACCCCAAGCACGCTAGCCTTCCTCACTTATATAGCTAGCCATGCTCTGATACCAACTGTAACGACCCGCTCCCACTTACGGGCGCCACCGGTAAATAATCGACCGGATTACTCACCCGACAACCACAACTGAAGGGTTGGACTATGTTTCAATAGGAGACGCCCTAGGTGGGAACTAGGCTTCGTCCTTCCCTTCGCTCCACTCAGGAATCGATCCCAACTCAAATAAGAAAAAACCAGTGGACCAAGACCCGAAACCTAAGTGAGCTTCACCTCTCTTCAGCTCACCCCATAGCAAGCCAAAGGTGACCCAGGCACAAGGCTAGCATACAAACACTTCGCTGAGTATTGGGGATTTATGAGAACATACCTTGCTGATCTTGACTCGGTTCGAAGCTTGGCTTTACCGACTATGCCACATTCAACAAGCAATCTCACAATCATCTATCACACTATGATGATTACACAATTAAATACATTTAAGCTCAATAACACAGACATTTACTCACAAGGGTATACATACACCACGCCCCCTGGCTACATACAAGCAATATTAAAAATACATAACTCGGGCAACTTAGCTAGTTGCCACGACGGCCTCCCGGCGCCATCCCTGCTTGCATTTGGACTTGCATCATCTACACATGAGGTAAAACCTCATGAGTCATAAAGACTCAGTAAGAGTGCAATGCATGTAAATATGAATATAATCATGTTTATGTATGTTAATGCATGCAAATGAGGCTAGACTCACACATCCTCACAACCCTCCAAGGTTTGAGGCATCAACCTATCAGCCCCCACCACTAGTCCTCCTTATGGCCACAGGTCCACTAGAGCTTGCATCACACAAGATATAACCACTACATGCCAATGCAACATAAAAACATTATCAAACACATTTACCAACTTGTAAGGCCACCTCCACATGGGGCCATCCCTTACCTGGCTCGAAGCCTCATCTCTGCCTCGACACTAATTCCAGCCCGAACTCCAAGCTCTTCTAGGATCACCGCCTCCCCGATCGAACCTAGATACAAATACACACAAACCCTACTCCATTAACATCTGGCATTAAACCAATGCCCACAACTTCGCCACACATCACCAAAATCATCCATCGACAAAATTTCAAATAACCCCAACACAGGGTTTAATCTAGCGAATAATTATTACTCTCTGAATAAATTAATTCAAAGAAAATAACCCATTTACCTCAACCAATTTGGAAGGAAAAATCGGCCAATCGCCCACGCCGACGTTACCTGCCGAGCTGCCATCTCATGCCCAAAATCCCATTCTCGAGCTTCCGATATGCTGCACGAGCTTTGAAATAATTTTCAGGACTTTTCTCCAATTTTTCTGGAATTTTATCCTATTTTTCCTTATTTTTTCTCCTATATTTCCAGAATTTATTTATTTTTTCTTTTTTTTTATTTCTTTTTCTTCTCTTTATTTCCTTCTTCTCTCGCGCGCCCCTGTTCTTCTTCTTCCTCATTGCGCGCGCGCAGGGCTGCCGCGCATGACCGCCGCCCTCCGCCGCCTGGTCCGTCGGCTGTCGCTGCAGCTCGAGCTGCTACTGCCGGCCTCGCTTCCGCCGCCATCGATCGCCATCACCGCGGGCCACCGCCCGCGCGCGGTCAACCGCTGCTGTAATCAGCGGCCATTAATGGCCACTGAAGCTTCTGCCAACGCCGACCACCGCCTCAGCTCCAGTCGACGCCTCCATCGCAAGCTGCTGCAACCGCCAACCCTTGCTGCCGCTCGACCTCCATCGCTGAGCAGCCATGGCCGCTGCTCGGCGTCACCGCTGCTGCGGGTTGCCCCAACCAGCCATCTTCCCCTCTACCTCTCGATTTCTCTACTCTTTCTCTCGATTTCTCTCTTGGGCGAAGCCTCACCTGGCTGCTCTCTCCCGATCACTCACTCTCCTCAGCTCTCTGTTTTGGTTTTCAGAGAAAAATTGGCACTGTAGCAAGCTTGCTCCCCAAGCTCACGCCCACATATAATTACATATATATATATATATTTATTTATATAATTACACAATAAACCCTCCAATTTCCTAAAATTCCATTAAGCAATTAATAATTGCTCTTGAAGATTTTTTTTTTTTATAATTTCACTTGGGCCCTCCCAATGCTTAAATCAATTATAATTAAGCCACTTAAAATCTCGGTTTATTAAAAATTTATAGCCGACCGTTACTCGGGAATACCGACCTCGTCCCTACGCCTGCACGGGACTTTTATTCGACCCGAAAACACTTAAGGGTTGCCTTACTCAGAAAACCGAATCACCCCTAGGGTCTCCTCAGCTTCCAGGAGGTCCCCTCCGACTATTCGGTACTGGCACCCACTCGGGCTTATACAGAATTTATTCCGAAAAATTATTCCCGGTCGGACTGCTTCCAGCGTCAATAATCTCATCTCGAGACGCTCATCAATCTCTTGCCCTCTTCCTTGGACATCTAAGTCCCGAGGCACTCCCAGCCACCAATTCGGCAAATTTCATTAATAAATTACTCGAATTTGACTTTTGGCCTTCCCGGATCACACGAGGCCCTGCCAAAATAGTCAAAACTTATTTATTTTCAATACCATGTAATACCGGGTATTACACCCTTCCATTGATTCGACAATTAATTAACTACATTTTTTAATCAATTTTCAGTTCCTTGAATTTGCTCAACACTACGCACTATGGGATATTACAGCAAGGATGTTGCAAAGTTTGATTCCCTGTGACTCGATGCCAACCACCTTGAGAAAGTTTATACCAGAAATGGCTCCGTCACATGGGGCTCGTCAAGAGGTACCAGGAAATAGCTTTTATCATAAGGCCACTTCCGATACTCATTCTCAATTCGCCCCTCCTTGGAACAATCAACCAAGGTCCTCTACACGGGAATGCTCAAGCTTCTCTTGGGCAGGAAACCAAGGAGGGGTCGATCGTTGAAAGGCAAGTAAGCGAAGCCCTCATAGGGGAAAGTATTCTGAAACTATGGTCAGCACCCCCACGGAGAAGGATCAAAACTCTCCCAAACCAACAACAATGCGGAATAATGAGACTGATACCAACCCGCTCGAAGCATCCATCTTTTCCTTTGGACAGCTGAGGGAGAAATTTACTAAGGCATTCGTTATTAACAGTCGACGAAAGAAAAATGCTACATATCTCCTCAGCCTTTGACAAGGAGCTAAAGAGACCATCCGTCATTATGTGGATAGGTTCTGGAATGCCACCCTTGACGTTTATGATTTATTAGTTGAAATGGCAGTGTCCTCTATGTTTCATGGGACACGATTAACATCCTTACAAGAATCCATATCCCTAGACCCATCAAAGTCCTTGGCAAATTTGTTCGTTAGGGCAAATAAATACATACACCATACAGAAGTAATGAGGAATGTGGCAATAAATGAAGACAAGGAGTAGAAAAGAAAGGAGCGAGATGTTGGAAAAGACTTTAATCGACTACAAGAGAGGACCTGAAGACTGGATGGTGTCAAGCCCCAATTCAATCACTATACCTGGCTCACCCAACCTTGGTTTATCATATTAACAATTGTAGAAGGATCTAGTCTCATTAGACTTCCAAAAGGGGTGGATCAGCCTATAAGGAAGAATTAGGATAAGTAATGTCGATACCATAGAACTCATGGCCATTCCACTGATTGATGCCGAGAATTAAAAGATCAAATTGAGATGCTTATTCAGAAAGGAAACCTATGAAGAGATATACGAGAAGAAAAGGTAAACGACGGGGAGCCAAGAAGAAAGGAGAAGAGACCTAAAAGATAAGAGAGGTATAATCAGAGACAGTAAGAGAGAGAGAGAGAGAGAGAGAGAGAGCGGCTATAGACATAATTCCCTTCTGGATAATAAACCAACATAACATGTTATACACGTCATTTCGAGTAGCCCATAAATCCCAAGTCGTATTGTTTTCCTCATATGAATCGCATGTATGACAATTGTTAATATGAGCCCAAGATAGGACCGTGGAAGTAGGCACATTTGGCTGAACCACGTCAAAAGAAAGAAATGCTTATGTTCTCTCATTCAAACATTGTTAATATAATCCATCTTCATTTCTCAGGATGAAAGGAAATATCAATCAAAGATTCTTTTCGAACGAAAAGCCTATTACCCTACACATAGCCTGGAAATGAGGTGAAAACCAAAAATCCATTGTTCAGCTAATGACCCAATAATGAGGTAAAAACAAAAGCCCATTGCCCCACACATAGCCTGGCAATGAGGTTAAAACCAAAGACTCGTTGTCTCACTAACAACCCAACAATGAGGAAGACACAAGCCCATTGCCTTACACATAGCCTGGCAACTAGGACACAAGCAAGCCCGTCGTCCTGCTTGTTACCCACCAATGGAGAAAATACAAAATACCCATTGCCCTACGCATAACCTCGCAATGAGAAAGACAATAAGCCCATTGTCTCGCATGTAACTCAGCAATGGGGGAAAAATAAGACATTGTCCTGCACGTAGCTCGATAATTGGGAAAAAATAAGACATTATCTCACACACAGCCCAATAATGGATATTCTTTCTAATCGCAGACGTAGGTGTTACGTTAAACCCCAAAAACAAAAATACTGATGTTCTCTAATTGCGGACGTAGGCGTTATGCTAAACCACGAAAATAAAAATATTGATGTTCTTTAATAGCAAACGTAGGTGTTACGACGAATTGCAAAAACAAAAATATTAATGCTTTTTAATTACGGAAGTAGGTGTCATGTTGAATAACAAAAATGAAATATGGATATTCTTTCTAATTGCGAATATAAGCATTGCATCGAACCGCGAAAATAAAACTAATCGTAAACGTAGGCATTATATCGAACTACGAAAACAAAATATATTTTTTCTAATTACAAACGTTAGCATTATGCCCTCAATACCAACAAGCATATACACATGAAAATGGGGAGCTGCGACATTATGACAAAAAAGGCCTGTTGCCCTGCTTACAGCCTAACAATGAGAAAAACACAAACTCGTTGCCCTACACATAGTCCGGCAATAAGGGAAAAACAAAAGGTCTCGTGGCCTTACTCACAACCTAGCAACGAGGAGACAAACACATCCCATTATCTCATATGTAGCCCATCAATGGAGGAAAAATAAAATGGTTACCCTGCGAGTAGCTCAACAATAAGAAGGCATAAGACTGATGTCCCGCGATTAGCCATACAGCGAGAGAGCATAATATTCATGCCCTCACAATCGATTTACATCGCTTTGTTTGGTGACCGAATGGCACAATAACCATTGTCCTGCTAGAAAAGATGTCATATTCATCGTTTCGCAAGTAATCAAACAACAAGAAAATGGAATGTCAATCATCATGAACGCCCTCAAATTCAAAGAAAATTTTTAATATGTCAATGCTTCTCCCGACGAAATATAGATACGTATATGATCCAATAATGACATGATCGCTAAGTCCATGTCTGTCACTCTTGAGTTGATTTGAAGATCTTTTAGAGCCCCCTCCACCTCGGGAGCTGGGAACGCATGGAAGAATCGTGTCTATGCTCTTAGAGGATGAAGAACAGAATGCATGGACCCCTACTATGAGAGTAAAACTTCAGCACGTCAAGTGAAGAATCTGCCTCATCGTCTCTATGCCATTGGCACTTATGGGAAGTCAAAATACGAAAACACCAGAACTACAAATGACATGGAGACTTGAAAAGTCACATGCATGGAGAAGAGTTAAAAGAGAAATAAGTAAAAGGAAGGCATGTACAAGATTAACAGGGCCATATACTCTTCCTTCTAGGATACTTGACAAAAAGATTAGAGAGCAATTGTTAAACTTAACAAAATATTAGAGCAACATGGAAATGAAAAAAGAAATCGAAAAGAGAAGGAAATGTTACATGGCAACACGAAGAAACACCACGTGGCGGCTAGGAGCAGCCCCGGGTGGGGGTCACCAGGGTGGCAGCCACCCCCAAGTAACATTCACTTGGGGGCAGCGAGGCCAGACGCGGGGGCCATCCCTCCCAAGGCTATACGATCGTACCCCTAAGTGGAGGTTACTCAAGGGTGTCATGCCCTAGCGTGCGCAGCCGGCATGCACACTCATGCCCTTGTTCACCTGCACCCTTGTTCGCCAGTGCTTGTGTATGCCCACACTCGAACATGTCAATACCACCAACACCCCCGAGTAAGGGTCACCCGGGGGTGCCACGAACACATCCATGATCCCACATGTTCGCACCCACGCACCAATGTCCCCACGAGACTCGATCAAAACCTCCTCCAAGGTTCTCGCTGAGAATATCGGGTCACTGGATACTTGGTAGTCTCTTCCATCGCTAAAGGGGTCCTCCCCCCCATTCTGTATGCAATCTCTCACACTCGCATTTCCTTCTTGCATTTGACTACTCTATACTTTCAAGAGGCTAACTTAGGAATTGGAAGGTCTACGCGGGCATCCTCACCCACACCCCTAATTAATTTTATTTCTAGACAAGTCATCCATCGGTGAGAAAGGTCATCCATCGCTGTCACTCGACCCTAGAAAACTCATCTATCGCTACCACTCCACCCCGAGAGAGTCATCCATCGCTTCAGATAGTCACTCATTGTTCGGATAAGCTACACGTGGGTTATCCTAAGATGGTTTTCCATATCAAAATTCATTGTTGTAGTTGAGCAACAACCGATATAAATTTTGTTTAAAAAATCTAGAGTAATTTCCAAAACTCACCTTTGAGGTTTGGCCTAATTTTAAAAACACCTTTAGAGTTTTACTTAATTACAAAGACACCCTTAAGATTTTAAAAATAATAATGAGTATTATTTTATTTAGTCAAATATAAAAAAATGAGGTGAAATGAGAAATATACCCTTATATTTAAGATTTTTGTAAACTTAAAAGAACACCAATGATGGCCATGCCTTGCTAGCCACCATCAATAATAATTGAAACCTTAACGATTGTTAGGGTTCCATTGAACCCCTTGCAAACTTTGGGATTCCATCGTAGAACCCTAACGAATCATTAGGGTTCTACAACTAAATAGTGATGGTCATTTACCTAACGTAAGGCACCACTTTTGCTATGAATAAAGATAGACAATGTTTAATAGTTGTAATTTCAAAATCAGTGCTATAAGTGAAAACATTTTTACTTGTGTGATTTTCAAAGACAATGCTTGAAACATAAATTAAAGATGCACAATAAATGAAAATCAAAGTATGGAGAAATAGAAAGCAAACAGTAAATATAATATTTATAGTGGTCTGGCCAACTACCTATATCCACTACCTTAGCTCTTCACTAAGAATTTGAATAGTTCACTAATTGTATTAGTTTTTACAGATTGAGCTATAACCTTAGTTTTTATAGATTAAGTTGGAACCTCAACTTTTACAAACTAAGTTGAAACTTCTATTTTTATGAACAAAACAATAACCTTATAAGCCTTTTCATGGGATAGGGTAGCAACCCTTACAATAACTTTGTTAAAAAAATTTCGAGCATAAACTCACAACAAAGATAAACCCTCAAAAGATAAGAAATACAACTCACAAAGGAATATAAGAAAAGTGTAAAGAATGAAACAAATGAAGCACTCAACTCCCTTGAACATTTTAGTCAAAAAGGTCTCTTTATGAAGATCAATCAAACAATCACTTGAGCAGCTCTAAAGTGAATATAGTCATTAGGAGCAACTATTAGTATTGGTGCCTTAATGCTAGATTTAGATGGCATCTAGCATTTATAATTATGGGACTAATGATGTAATTCTTGAAAATAAATGTAAAAACATATGTTTTCATATTTTGAAGTCATATCTTCTTTCATAACTCTCCAATCATTAATATGAATAAGTTCTTAAATTTCTTATTGAAGATCTTATTCGTAAGTATTAAGAATATGTGATAATTAACCTTTGTAATAAGGATATCTTAACCTTAATTCCCAGTCCATAGACTTCTTAGAAGGGGACTATGATTAGTCAATTACAGACTGGCACGTGAGATACTACCTTTGATTAGTATGAGATACTAATGATAAATGATGGTGAGTCACATACCATAATCCATGGGATGGATATAGTATACACGTAGGTAGGTGTTAGTTGAACACTTACTAAATGTGACGCACGTGATAGATCAAATAGCTCAAAGGATCTATGGTCTATCACAAGTTTCGATTGTGTTACTGGTCTTTAGACCGGAGGCAACACAATTGTCTTGTATGTCTATGCTAGAGATTTGTCATTGTTAAGAACCATTCGATTACCGGATGGGAGATGTACTATGTGGTCCCTATGTAGTGGCATATGGAGACAAATGATTGTTGATGGGATCTGTCAACCTCTGGCGTGAGGTGAACATCCTATGCGATCAGTGGTGGTTTTGATTGTAGAAATCCCTAGCCAGGGTACACTTGATTGAAATGTGTTTCAATGTCAAAAGGAGTTTCGATGTGTCATTTCAATCTTACCACACTAATTTTGACATAGTCATTGAGTTAGTGAATTTGATCAGTTTAGAGTCCACACTTGGACACAAATGAATAAGCAATTAAGAACAAATATACAAGGCGATAAAAAATATTTAAATAAATCAATGATCTCAGTTCAAATGGAGAAAATTGGATTTGGCTTTGTGATTTCTTTTTCTCCACTTGTCTTGCGGCTATTTATGGATGTGCAATGTAGGTTTGAGAGCCTTTGATTGCTTAGATTTTTGCTTAAGAGTGTTTGAGAGCTTATGGGTGCTTTGGATGTACAAAATGGGCAATGAATGATCTTTAAAATGACCTTAAGGTATTTATAGACATTCAAAAAATCATTGTAGCAATGGTAAAATCACTGTAGCAAAGATAAAATATTTTTATATAAAATTTTTATGTTGTTCCTTCCTGACCAAAAGAGGGGGCTATCCAGAGGCGGGGTCATGCGTGGGCTCCGGCGACGGGTCTGTCCGAGGGGGCGGCTGGCACCTGCAATCACTCCGACGCTCGAGTGAGTAAGAGAGTAAGGAAATAATAGTGTATCGATAGGTTAAAGGGCAGAACATACCTTGACTCTGAAGAGAGATGGCTAATATAGGAAGAGGAGGCGTCCTCCTACATGCATGTGTCGTGCGTTTGTGGGTGATGGGACTGACTATCCAGTGCCCGTGGAGGTTCCCATGCGGTAGTACGATGGCGACGAGATTGAGATTCGCCATTAATGAGGATGGGATCTGAGGCAGCCGCGCGAATACCTAGTGGTGGTTGCAATGATATTGCGGTAAGCTAGCGTAGGGCCAAGAGATAGACCGAGAAAGAGGGTCAAGATTGGGCCCAGAGACGAACCAAGATTGGGCACTAGAGACAGGCTGAGAAAGAGGGCCAAGATTAGGCCCAAAGACGGGTCGAGAGAGAGGGCCAAGATTGGGCCGACAGACAAGTTGAGAGAAAGGACCAAGATTGGGCCTAGACGGTCCATATGCATTCTAAAATTACTTAAAAAATAATTTTAATAAAAAATAATATTTTTGATAATACATATATTATGAAAAAATATTTTTTAAATTAATCAAAAATAATTTGATATTACAATTAGTATATTTAAAAATACTATTTTTGTTAATCATCAAAATATTATAATTTGTATATTGAAAATACTCTTTTTATTAATCATCAAAACTTAATTAATATAAAGAAGTTGCTTAACACTCTTATCGTGTAATAAGCGAGTATTTATAGACATAGGTGGTGAGGTCTACATGACATGTTGATGTGTGTCTTGACTCTTCAGATGAAAAGACTTCGGATAAAGCAAGAAGCTTAGTGGGTATCTTCAAAGATAGAGCGTCCCGATAAGCATCTTAAGAATCTGAAGACTTCTCAGACAGCTTGGACCTGAAAGACTCTTTAGATAAATCTTAGGCTTCAGGGGGATGCTAAGGACTAAGCTGTCCCAGACTCTCCGTAAGCTCCGAGAGACTCTTGCTCGGAAAACTCTTCGAGGTCATTCAAGTTTTCGGCCTCCTTAGAATATTTCTAGCATTTTTGAATTTTTTGACTTTGATTTTACTAAGACACCCCACAACAAAAATAAATATAAAAAATTATAACTTAAAATATGTTTTCATGTTATACAAGTTAGTTTTAAGATATTAATTATGTAATAAAACAGTACTGTAAATTACTTTCGATCACCGCCATCTCGCAAAAACTTTTTTACACGAAAATTTTATTAAAACTTCATCTCACCATTTACTACAAAGTTGCGTTAGAAAGCAAATCCATCATAAAAGTTTGGGAATTTGTATCGTAAAATCAACTTTTAAAACTCAAAACATTTCCAGTAACTTCCAAGTTAGGATATACGTTGCCAATTATGGCAACGGTGACCATATGAAAAATTGTAATTTGTGGCATGATTTCATGCCATTGTCCATGGGAGGGTCAGAATAACCCTGACACCATCTTACACGAGATAGTGGGATTATTCTGCCATTTTAAATATTTGTATTTTAAATTTTATCATTTAAAATAAAATCTATATAACTCTCATTTCAAAATGTCCTACTTCTTAAATCCGAATTAACCATAGATTTAGATCCAAATCCTAATGCTTCAAACACTAACCAAACAACGGATTTAGAAATTCAAATTTTAAATGAATTGACTTAACTACATCCAAACACAAATCTTAATTAAAAGAAAATTGTTTCCTGGGATTTCTCATCCACCACAGTATCAAAAC
The DNA here is from genome assembly GCF_014633365.1 of Diospyros lotus. Taxonomy (NCBI): domain Eukaryota; kingdom Viridiplantae; phylum Streptophyta; class Magnoliopsida; order Ericales; family Ebenaceae; genus Diospyros; species Diospyros lotus. The sequence continues at coordinate 33,214,068 of NC_068339.1, read as the reverse complement.
TCCAAAGACTAAAAATTCAACACTAAATGAGAGCCAAAACCAAAACCTCATTAAGCAAGAACAGACCAAATGGGGCAGAACTTAGCACCACCATTAACCGACTAAATAAGGTCAACTGAAAGACCATAATTACAACAGAGCATCCCATGCAATGGGACCATTTTTGTGGAAGCATTCATCGATTAACCCAAGTTGTCGATGGCTTCGACTTCTTCTTTGAAGGCATGTCTGCAGAAGCAATAAATTTCTGGGCATCAATGTTCTCCAAAGATTTTTGCTTTCTGAAATCCTTTGCCTTTTTCTGCAATACAAACTCAAAATTTAATGTGGAATTGAATGCATTTGTTAAATGGACACACCCGCACTTTGTTAACAAGCTGAAAATCAGTGTTGTAATCGTTTTATTACCTTTAAAGACATTGCCATGGCGGCCAGATCATTCTTGTCGTCCTTAGATGTGCCATCATCTTGCTTTACGGGTTCCTGTGGTGGCACAAACAAACAAGACTGTGATAAGTAAACACGAAAAGCAGGAAGCAAAATGACGAATGCCAGATTTTTACCTTTGGAGGAATAAATGCTTCTTCCCTTTTTCTTTTGTTTTCAGCTGCCTTCTCTGCCTGTTTCTCCTGTTTTTCTTGCCACTTCTTCACCGACTTCTTTTTGTCACTTAAGAAGTATTCACCACTTTCCAGTTGCAGATCAATCTGAAGATATTTCAAAAATGTGTTAAGACAATTAGATATGGTGTTAGACTGGAGAGAAATTGTGCAGCTGACCCCAGCTAGTTGGAGTAAAGTATGATGATGAGCTGTTCGAACAAAACACAGGATGAAGGCTGAAACAAACAGAGATATATTTTTCTTGTAGTTCAGCAACTATTTCATCCTTTGGTAGTGTTCATATAATTGAAACCTTGGAACATGGCAAAAACAAAAAATGATAATTCAATCATATCAAGAATGGTACCAGGCAATCCAACTTATACAACATGGAAACATGACCAGAGGAAGGATGGTTAAAATGCAAAAATGCACCCGGCATGCTATGTGATAGTAAGATACCATTAAAGGTAAATGAAAATGTTGCATTTTCAGGTAAACAGCTGGTACAGCTATGTGTATGTGGCTATTATAGAAAGGTTGACTTGGTGGTGAAGGCTGTAAATGGCAGGATCCTATGGCATATATCAGGGAAGACAAAAAGAATCTAAATGGCAGTTATTGTATACAAGCTGTGATTAGGAGAATGTTTCTATGTATATTCTTTCCTTTTCTAGATTTCTAAACTGTAAATTCTAGAGTTTGAAGTGAAGGGAAAGCTGAAGAGGTAGGTTCCTTTGTCTACTCTTTCAAAAGCCTAACTGCCTGCTGATTTTTACATATGATATCAGAGCCACAATTAGGCTAGGTATAGAAAAGACGATTTTTTGAGCAAGAATGTCCAAAGAGGTTAGACCATCCAGTGTTATAGGGACTGTAGAGTCTAGTGAAGGGCCTAAGACTGCAGTACCTTCTAAAAATCCATCCTTGTTGATTAGCCTGGTAAAACTAGATGGGAGTAATTACCTAGCCTGGTCATGCTCCTGCAAACTTTTCATGAATGCCCAAGGATTGGAAGACTACACTGGTTTGAAGAATCAAAAGCCTGCCACAGGAGAAGTCCATACTTGACAATGGGAGATAATAATATATTGGCTAATTAACTCAATGCAGCCAAATATTGGCAACGGGTATCTACTGCTCGATGCAGCATGGAAGATCAGGAATCCTACATCCCAAACCTACTCTCAAATCGGAAATTGATGCACAAATATATGATATCTGAAAAAAGGTACATGAAACTAAACAGAGTGGTCAGTTTCTCAGTACTATGCTGAATTAAATAGTTTATAGCAAGAGTAAGATTATTATCAAGATTTTCAGGCTGAATGCCCTACGGATGCCTCTAAAAGTTCAAAAAATGATACATAAAGAAAGAGTATTTGATTTTCCAACCGGGTCGAATGTAGAATTTGACCAAGTCCGGGTTCAGATCTTAGGTAGAGAGCCTTTTTCCCACTCTACAACAGGTATACTCTTATGGGCGCTCTGCTACAAGAAGCAAATCTGCTATGATGGTAAAACCCTCACCTAACAGATTTTCTACCAACCAAGAGAGTATCAGTAAGGATCTGCTGAGGTGTGACTATTGTGGAGAATACAGACAAAGGAAACTTGCTGCTCTTTACATGGTAGACCTACCAAGGGGAAGACGAAAAAGGCATGAGGGATGTCCTCAAACCCATCTATCAGAGACTACGCAGACAGAAGGAGAGCCACATGCAGAAACAGGGAAAACTAGTCTTTCAAGGGAAGAATTAGTTTTCCTACAGCAGCCGATGACTAAGATGAAGATGGAATCAAATACCCCATCCTCCTCCAATCCGACATCACATTATACCCAATCAGGTACAGCTGGTACTGCTCCTGGTCAAAGGTACTGTTACTGCTTTCTGTTCCTCAAACTCTATAGAAAAACCAACCTAGATCATAGACACTGGGGCTTCACCCCATATGATTGGAATATCTAAGTCCTACCTGACCTATACTCCATGCTCTGGTAGAGACAAGGCTAAAATTGCAGATGATATCCTTTCTCCTATTTCTGGAAAAGGGGCTATTACCTGCAATAGAAACCTTATAACTGTCATCTGTTCTTTATGTTCCTAATTTTGTATACAACTTGCTATCCATGAGTTCTATCACAGGATCTAAACTGTAAAATTACCTTTTTCCTAACCCATTGTGTTTTTCAGGAAGTGAGCACAGGGAAAATGATTGGCTCTGGTAGATTGATTGATGGCTAGTACCTGCTGGACAATAAGTCATTCTCTCATCCTGAAGAACAAGCCCTAAGAGTTAACCAACCAACCTCAGCCGAGGAGGAGTTAATGCAGTGGCATCAGAGATTAGATCATCCCTCTTTTTCAGTGATAGGAAGGATTATTCCTAGTTTCACTAAACAGTGCAGTAATTTAGATGTATTTTGAGAAGCTTGTGAGTTTGCCAAACACACAAGGAGTACTTACCCTACTATTAATGGAAAGAGTAATATTTCATGATTGTACACTCAAATATTTGGGGACCTAGTCGGATTAAAACTCTTACTAGATACACATGATCTATAACTTTTATAGATTGTTTTAGTCGAACTACTTGGGTCTATCTCATGACACATAAAAGTGAGGCTGGTAGTTGTTTTCAGACCTTTCACAAGATGGTGACTACCCAATTTGATGCAAAAATTTAGATCCTCGGAAGTGATAATGGCCTCAAATATAAGGATACTACCTTTCAAGAATATCTACAAGGCCAAGGGATCATACATCAAACCAGTTGTGTAGATACTACTGCCCAGAATGGAGTAGCTGAAAGGAAGAACAAGCGTTCTCTTGTAGGTGCCAAGTCTCTGCTCTTTACTATGCATGTTCCTAAGGTTTACCGGGGTGATGCAGTACTCACTGCTGCTTATTTAATCAATAGAATGCCACTGCCACTTGTGACCCTAAATTTCAAGACACCTTTGGAACTGCTGACGTGAGTCTCTTCCTATACTATCCCTCCCAAGGTTTTTGGCTACACCTGTTATTTCTCAAATCACTCTCTTGCAATAAGTAAACTAGATCCTCACACTCAAATGTATCTTCATCGGTTACTCTGCTATGCAGAAAGAATACAAGTGCTACCATCCACCTACCTGGAAGTTCGATGTGAGTACGGATGTTACATTTAGAGAAGATACCAGTTATTTTCAGCCCAACCAATTACCTCTTCAGGGGGAGAATCTACATAATGGCATACATAAAGAGGTGCCAATACAGCGGACTGACACTGGTGCTATGGACCAGATTGCTAGTACAGGTGGAAATGTTGTAACTCAGGGGGAGGAGAAAGATAAGAATGTGTTGGGTTTAGAGGAAGCAGGTGAAGAGACTATAGATTCTGATAATTCTGCAGATGTTGATAATTCAAGGCAGTAGGAAGAACCTGGTAATACTGGTCAACATCAAGGACTGAACAGACTTGATAAAGGAGAAACCTTGACTTATTCCCGAAGGAAACAAGCCAATTAGCAAAATCAACCAAGCCAAGAAGATTCCCAAAACCTCACTGATACTAGTAAGCACTTCACTAACACTGAACAACTTCCTACTTTTAGTCAAATTCCTGCAACTAATCCCAAACTTGATACTACATTCAAACTCTCTAACTTGTACCTTCCTATAGCTACTGGAAAAGGAGTTAGTTGTACACAGCATCCAATCTCCAAATCTGTTACCTATGATTCATTGTTTGCTTCCTACAAAAATTTCTTATCTTCTTTAGAGTCAGTAACAATGCCCACAAATTGGAAGCAAGCTATTAGTAAGCCTTTTTGGAAGGATGCTATGGTGGAGGAAATCAAAGCCTTGATGAAGAATGAGACATGGGAACTCACTAAACTGCCAGCCGATAAGAAGCTCACTAAACTGCCAACTGTTCACAGTTAAATACAAGGCAGATGGAACAATTGAAGGATACAAGGCAAGGCTGCAGGCTAAGGGGTTTACTCAAATCTATGGAGTGGACTATGAAGAGACCTTTGCACCAGTGGCAAAAATAAACACGGTGTGGATTCTTCTATCCCATGCGGCTATTCTAGACTGAGATTTACATCAACTAGATGTAATGAATGCATTTCTGCAAGAGAGCTAAAAGAAGTTGTTTATATAGAAATCCCACCAGTTTTTAACAATTCAGAGAAGCAAGGGAAAGTCTGCAAGTTGAAGAAGGCTCTTTATGGTCTAAAACACACTCTCCAAAAGCTTGGTTTGACAGGTTTAGTAAGGTTGTAATCAAGTTGGGATATCAGCAAAGTAATGCTGATCACACTATGTTCTTTAAGATTGAAGAACACTAGATAATGTCAAGCCCTCAGATTGAGGGATGGGCAATTGTGGGAATTCGGTTGAATTCCAAGAAAGAAGATAGGAATTAAGAAAGGAACAGATAGAATGAGGAAAGGAAGGAAGAGAGAGAGAGCGAGAGAGAGAGAGAGAGGGAAAGAACTCTGTATTATTCTCAATGATGCTTTCCTCTTACTGCCGTAGGATACTTATTGTTGTATGTTTGCATCGAGTGTAGTCTAGAAGAAATCAGTGAAGTCAATACATATTCAAGCGACAGATTAGTTAAGTTAGGTTTTGTCTAACGGTAACATGTGTATGAGGGGTATATTAGGTATTGTGGTGTCTATTATATTTCTCGTATTGTCTGCCCAAAATGTCCATAAATATAAGGCATAGGGCAGTCGCTTCAATATCGATCATTCTATTGTACGAGTGCTGTGACTTGAGAGGAAAGTCTAGATTTCAAGATAGCCTTTGTAATCTCATAAACGATTGTACTCGTGTGAGGGATTCAAAGTTCTTAGTGGATTGCTTTCGGGATCAAGAGGCTGGATGTAGGATCATCTTTGGGATGATCTGAACCAAGATAAATTGCTATCTTCTTGTGGTTTGCATATCTCTTACTTTGTCATTTTAATTCTTTTTATGATCTGATTTCTATTTCTGTTTTTTTGGGATCAAATTGTGTGTGTGACTGAAATTGGCCAAGATTGAGTGCATTCCAATGCTCCCAATTCAACAATTGGTATCAGAGCATGGGTGATTCATCAAGAAAGCCAAGATCCATTAGATGGTGATAGAATTGACTTGCAGAAATGGCTTCTAAAGCCTCTGCCACTAGATACGACATCGAAAAATTCGATGGACAGACTGATTTTGGCCTTTGGAAGATAAAGATGAGGGCCTTCTTAGGAAATCTTGGACTGGAAGGGGCATTCGAAGGAGTCCAAAATGCCAGCCATCTATACTGTAGAAAAGAAGAAGGAAATAGGAAAGAAGGCCTTTAATACCCTAATCCTAAGCCTAGGAGACAGTGCTGCGAGAAGTCTCCAAGATGAAGACTGCAGCAGAACTTTGCTTAAAATTGGAGTCTTTATATGACTAAATCCCTATCAAGTAGGTTGTATTTAAAGGAAAAAAAAATTACATTTAAGATGCATGAAGGGCAAAAACTGCAGGATCACATAGATGACTTCAATAAGTTGTGTCTTGATTTAGAAAACATAGAAGTCAAGTATGATGATGAAGACAAAGCCCTAGTATTGCTGCATTCTTTACCTAAATCCTATAAAACCTTTGTAGACATTCTTAAACACGATAGGGACACACTACTCTTGATGATGTAATTGGAGCATTAAACTCCAAAGAGTTACAGCAGAAAGTAGAGGGCAAGAACATTGCAGGAGATGTTCTAGCGGTTAAGATGAGATCAGATATAAGAGACCCTAGGGAAAGGGGTAGATCTAGGTCTAGAACAAAGAATGGCAGGAAAATTATTAAATGTTATCACTGCCATGAAGAGGGGCATATTAAAAAGAATTGCCCCAAGAGAAAGATGGAATTCCAAGATAAAAGTAGTCCTGAAATTTCAACCTCTATATGTGAGTTTGACCATGATAGTGCTGATGCCCTACTTGTATCAAGCAAGGCAGATAAGGAGGTTTGGGTTCTAGATTTGGGTTGTTCTTTCCACATGACACCCCATAGAGAATGGTTTCTAAACTATAGAGATATAGGTGGTGGAAAGGTTCTATTGGGAAACAACCAAGAATGTAATATTAAGGGAATTAGAGACATTAAGATTAAGATGCATGATGGAACTGTTAGAACATTAACCGCTGTGAGATATGTTCCAGAATTAAAGAGAAACCTAATTTCACTTGGAGAGTTGGATAAAAATGGCTATTCCAAGGGGAGATGGTGGAGTTCTTAAGGTAACAAGAGGCTCACTTATGTGTATGAAGGCAATCCTTCAAAATGGTATATAAGTGCTGCAAGCATCCACATTATGTGGTGATGCAGCTATAGGTAAAAATAAAACCTATGAGCACACTAGGCTGTGGCATTTTAGGAAGGCTCATATTAGTGAGCAAGGACTTAGAGAACTGTCCAATCAAGGGATATTAGGTGCTGGAAATATTTCAGAGTAAGATAAATGTGAATCATGCATTTTTGGTAAATCTGTGAAGGTTAAATTCCCTAAGGAAGCCATCTATTCCTCCAAAGCCCCTTTAGAATACATCCATTCAGATTTGTGGGGCCGTAGTCAGACTTTATCAAATGGGGATGCTAGGTATTTCCTATCCATTATAGATGATTTCTCTAGGATGGTTTGGGTTTATGTGTTAAAAGCTAAGAATCATACTTTTGAAACATTTAAAACTGTGAAAACCATGATAGAAAATCAGAAAGCATGAAAAATAAGATCATTAGGACTGATAATGGTCTAAAATTTTGTAACAAGGATTTTAGCCAATTGTGCAATGAGAATGGCATCCTTAGGCACCTAACAGCCCCTGGAAACCCTAAACAAAATGGCCTATCTGAAAGAATGAATAGGACCCTACTTGAGAGGGTGAGATGCATGCTATTTCATGCTAGATTGCCTAAGACATTTTGGGGTGAAGCTGTAGCTACTGCAGCCTATGTAATAAATAGATCACCATCGGCTGCAATAGGGTTCAAAACACCTTATGAAATGTGGACTGGTCATAAGCCTAGACTAGACCACTTAAGAGTGTTTGGGTGTTTAGCATATGCTCATGTGAAACAAGGTAAATTAGAACCTAGAGCCAAGAGATATCTATTTATTGGTTATCTATCAAGGGTTAAAAAGATACAAATTATGGAACTTGGAAGTAGGAATGCCAAGGACTATGGTTAGTAGGGATGTAATTTTTTATGAGAATTGCTCCATAAGAGATATTAAGATAGAGGACCAAAATGATGGGAAAGGAAAATCTAAGGCTGTGGAAATAGAACAGCAAAATGAATTCCATGATGCTACCTTTGATAGTCCCAATGATCAAGCAAGCAAGAAGAAAATGTTGGCTCCTCTAGCTTAGATAGTGAGCCAGACCTAGGAAGATACAATGTAGCTAGAGATGGGTAAAGAAGAATAAGTAGACCCCGGTGAGAGGTGGATTCTTAGACTTGGTGTCCTATGCACTGTCAAGTGCAGTGAAAATTGTTGGAGAGGAGCCTCTCTCGTATGAAGAGGGTGTTAGATCAAGAGACTCCAAGAAATGGCTTGCTGTCATGGAATCAGAAATGGAGTCATTAAGGAAGAATGAAACTCCCTTAGGTCAGAGGGTAGTGGGCTGTAAATGGTTGTTTAAAATTAAAGAAGGGGCTGGAAATAATAAAAAACCTAGGTATAAAGCTAGGTTAATAGCAAGAGGATTTACCTAAGTGGCTGGGGTAGATTTCAATGAAGTTTTCTCACCAGTAGTAAGACATTAGTCCATTAGAATTCTGCTTGCTATGACTGCCCATTTCAACCTAAACCTAAAGCAAATGGATGTTACCACTACATTCTTGCATGGTGAATTAGAAGAGAACATTCTAATGGAGCAGCCAAAGGGATTTGAAGCTAGGGGTAAAAGGGAGCAATTATGCTTGCTGGAAAAGTCCCTAGATGGACTTGAGCAATCCCCTAGGCAGTCGTATAGAAAATTCGACACATTCATGTTAAACCAAGGGGGTTCAAGAGAAGTGCATTTGATTGCTGTGTTTATCTTAGGCATATTTATGCTAAGATCTCTATACATCTCCTCCTTTATATTGATGACATGTTAATTGCAAGCCAAACAGATTAGGAAATTCAAAGTTTAAAGCTGAAGTTGAAATCAGCCTTTGAAATGAAGGAGTTAGGAGAGACTAAGAAGATTTTAGGGATAGAAATTTCCAAGAATAGGCAGCAAAGAATGCTCCAGCTATCTCAAAAAAATTCCTATCTTGAGAAACTAATTAGGAAATTTCATATGCTTGATGCAAAGGAAGTGAATGTTCCTTTTTGCTCAGCATTTCAAATTATCTCACGTGCAATCCCCAATAGAGGAAGAGAGCATTAAGGAAATGAGCAAGATCTCGTATTCAAGTGTTGTAAGAAGCCTTATGTATTGTATGGTATGCACTAGGCAGGATTTAGCCCATGTTATGAGCATTACAAGTAGGTTCATGGCTAATCCGAGAAAGGATCATTGGGCTGCTGTAAAGTGGGTATTCAGATACCTTAAAGCAACAATCAATATGGCATTGGTTTATGGTGGAGCATGTTTAGAAGAGCCTAACATTTTAGGATTCACTAATGCTGATTTTGTAGCAAATCTAGATAAAAAGAGGTCATCCACAGGGTATGTTTTCAAGCTATGGAACTCAACCATTAATTGAAAAACTAATTTGCAATCTGTGGTGGCTCTTTCAACCATCAAGGTTGGGTATATAGCTATCACTGAAGCTATAAAAGAGTCTCTATGGCTGAAAGGATTAGTGAGTGAATTGCCAGGGAAAGAGGTTAAGGCTGCCCTAATGTGTGATAGCCAAAGTGCTATACACTTAGCTAAGAATCAAGCCCACTATGAGAGAACCAAACATATAGATGTTAGGTACCATTTTATCCAAGAAGTTCTTGAGAAAAATGAAATAGATCTGATTAAGGTTGCAGATGAAGAAAATGCAGTTGATATGTTCACTAAAGCAGTCCCTATGTCTAAATTGCATCACTGTTTAAGGCTTTTGCAAGTTCATATGTGTGAATGATCAGGTTTGTATGCAGATCCAGAGGAGAGCAGATCGAGGATGTAAAGTTTGGGCAACACTTGCATGTTTGCATCGAGTGTAATCTAGAAGAAATAAGTGAAGTCAATACATATTCAAGTGACAAATTAATTAAGTTAGGTTTTGTCTAACGGTAACGTATGTATGAGGGGTATATTAGGTATTGTGATGTTTATTATATTCCTTGTATTGTCAGCCCAAAATGTCTATAAATATAAGGCATAGGGCAGTCGCTTGAGTATCGATCATTCTATTGTACGAGTGTTGTGAATTGGGAGGAAAGTCTAGATTTCAAGATAGCCTTTGTAATCTCATAAACAATTGTACTCGTGTGAGGGATTCTTGTGTATCGATTTCAAAGTTCTTAGTGGATTGCTCTCGGGATCAAGAGGCTAGATGCAGGATCATCTTTGGGATGATCTGAACCAAGATAAACTGCTGTGCCGTCTTATGGTTTGCCTATCTCTTACTTTGTCATTTTAATTTTGTTTATGATCTGATTTCTATTTCTATTTTTTTGGGATTAAATCATGTGTGTGTGTGACTGAAATTGGCAAAGATTTGAGTGCATTCCAATCCTCCCAATTCAACACTTATAGATCCTACAGCAACCCTAACAGCAAGTACAACAATGTAACAGCATAGCTAACTAATCATAACAGTAAAACACTAAGCTATTGCACAGTTAACTAACTAACCTGTTACCCCCCCCCCCCCCAAGCTAGTTAACAACTAATAACTGCTACCAGCCCCTTTACGAATTTACCCCTGGGGTCAAGACAGATAACTATTCTTATTGTATATGTTGATGACATAGTGGTGACAGGAAATGATCATGAAGGAATAAAATAGTTCAAGAAATACTTGGGGGAAGAGTTTGAGATCAATGACCTTAGACAGCTGAGATATTTCTTGGGGATTGAAGTAACCTGGTCAGACAAAGGCATATTCATTTTCCAACGGATGTATGTTAAAGACTTATTAGTTAAAAGGGGCATGCTAGGATGTAAGCCAGCTGATTCACCTATTGAAGTTAATCACAAGCTCAAAGTTGATGAAGGTGAAAGAGTTGATAAAGGCAGGTATCAAAGGCTGGTTGGGAAATTAATATACTTGCCTCGTACAAGACCAGATATTGCCCATGCAGTGGGGATTGTAAGCCAATTTATGTAGAATCCTAGGTCAATTCATATGGAAGCTGTCAACAGAATTTTAAGATATCTCAAAACAGCTCCCCATAAAGGTTTATTGTTTTCTAACCAAAATCCTTTGAACATAGAGGGGTACGCTAATGCAGATTGGGCTAGATCTCTATATGATAGAAGATCAATCTCAAGCTAATGCACCTTTGTCAGAGGCAACTATGTTACATGGAGAAGTAAAAAACAATCTGTTGCGGCTAGGTCAGGTGTTGAAGTATAGGTCAATGGCCCTAACTGTATGTGAGCTATTGTGGGTGAATAAAGTTATGGAAGAACTAGGATTTCCTAAAAAGGGACCACTTCTATTGTACAGTGACAGTAAAGCTGCAATTAGCATTGCTAATAATCCTATTCAACATGACAAAACTAAACACATTGAGATTGATAGGCACTTCATAAAGGAGAAACTAACTGGTGGCCAATTGTGCATTCCATTTGCTCAGTCAAGGCATCAACTAGCAAATATCTTCAATAAAGCTTTACACGGCAAGGACTTCCTTACTATGATATCCAAGATGGGTATGAAGGATCGATTTCATATATAATTTTGAGGGGGAGTGTTGGATTCTTGGGTAAACAGCTGGTGCAGCTTTGTGTTTGTGGCTACTATAGAAAGGTTGACTTGGTGGTGCAAGGCTATAAATGGCAGATCTTATAGCATAAATCAGGGAAGACAAAAAGGAAGACAGCAATCAATCCAAATGGCAGTTATTGTATATAAGCTATGATTAGGAGAATGTTTTTATGTATATTCTTTCCTTTTCTAGATTTCTAAATTGTAAATTCTAAAGTTATAAATAAAGGGAAAGCCGAAGAGGTAAGTGTCTTTGTCTACCCTTTCAAAAGCCTAATTGCCTACTGATGTTCACAGAAAATTATATGATATAATCATAAGACCAACTTTATTGTATATATTAGAATGCTGTGTAGTAAAACAGCAACATATGCAAAATACGAATGTAAAGAAGAAGAAGATATTAAGATGGATGTGCTATCGTGCAAGAAAAGATAAAATTTGAAATGAGTTTTATTTGTAACAAGCTCAAAGTGGCTCTTATTAAAGAAAAGGCGCTTGAGATACTATTAAGATGGTTTGTTCATATGAAAAGAAGACCAACAGCCTCTGCAAGGAAAGTGGATGGAAAGGAACAAGAATTTAGCAAAATGGGTATAGGACGACCAAGAAAATTTTGATGAGAGACACTTAAATATGGTATAAGTTAAACGGGCTTACACAAGATAAAGTCACAAATAGAAAAGATGACAAATAAGATTCATGTAAAACCCCACATGGTGGGAAAGGCTTGATATATTTGTCACTTGGTTTATCACAAAATCAAATGGAGCTTCTGGGTTCACTTCTGAATTATAGGGAGACCGCATCATTTTTCTACCAAACAACAGGGCATAAGGTGTAATTATCCTCAAGGTCATATTAAGAATAAAAAGAATATGGAACAATAAAATAACTAATGAGTCATTATATTATATTGTAAAGAATAAAAAACAGGATATAATAAACCACATCTGATCATTTCAATAAGATTGGCACACAGCAAAAAGGAAACATATAAATGATGCCAATCAACAAATGCAAGCAATGAAACTTACCTTGCTAGGTTGCTGTGGAGGAGGGAAAGGCGCATATGATTTCTTCTCTTTGCTCTTTACTTTCTTTTGCTTAACATTTTTTCTGGAAAAGATATTCAAGTGATTGAAATATCTAGAAAGTGAGGTCCATTATATAATACCAAAAATCTGAAGGCCAAATAATGCAGCAAATGGTAACGTTTGCACATGATGAGGAATGAACATCATACTTCTTGAACTTTGGAAGAAACCTGTCCCAGTTCTCATTTGCAAGTGCAGGATCTTTCGCAAGCTCCTTCTTCAACATGAGGATCTGTCACAACAAAACATCAAGATTTCCAGAGATGGAAACAATCTATTTCTGAAAGAAAGAAAGAAAAAAAAAAAAGAAAAAAGGCCTGTCAGTGGATGAGGCCCAAAATTGCAAGGATCAAGGTAGAATCGCTTTTATACTCAACCTTGGCCTTGCTTTGCAAAGAGCCCGTTTCCACAAATAGAATCCATGACGTTTGATCACAAAACAGCAGCCTCACCTTTGCTACTAAGTCTCACCCTCGAGATGGCAACAATAATTATAATAATTTAAAAAAAAAAACAAATAAAGTGGAAGCAACTTCACCTTGATGTGGTATACTGGATGCATTTTATTCAGAATGCAGTCCTCCACAATCCTTCTAACTTGTTTCAAGCCTTTAAACGAACCCATAGCTGCAACTGTGCTTCCCTAATCATTCACAAGTAAAGAACAGTCAGTATTGACCTGTATTTAGGATGATCAAATTTGCAATTCAATCAGTGAAAATATTATCACTATTAATTGCAAAATTTATTGATCATGAAAGGGAAAGGGAACAGAAACCACAAAATTATACCTGGACGAGAATATAACAACCTGTCAAAATCTCCAGAGCCTGCATACCGAAAAGAACAGTCAGCATTGACCTGCATGCAGTGAAGATAGTTGAGGGGTAGTTCTTTAAGTGCAAATCTGATTGTACATACCTTTAGGGTAGAAGAGTTTGGTCCTACAAGATGCTGTCTTCGTTTGACAAACCGTTCCTGTGAAAAGACAATGTCAACTGAGAACACAGTTCGGAATTGTTTAGTAGTTATTAGAACTGCTTAATGTCAGGCCATATTGAATCTTCTAGCATATCAAATGTCAACCAGCTTTCATATATCTATTCTGTGCATATTTCCTCCCTTCATTTTATTTTATAATTATTATTTTCTTTTTGGTTAACTCTAAAAAATGCAAACAGAAATTTATCACTATATTATAACCATCTAAAGCATTGTGGTGACTTTGGAGAGCTGAAGAGGTTCCAGACCTGCTAAAAATAACTTTTGGCTACTGAACAGGAAATCTTCTTTTGCATGCTTTTTCTAGTAATTCAACAAAAAAATGCAAAATCGAATGTAGTAAATATTCACTTCTTTTCTTTTCTCTCTCCTTTTATCTTTTTTTTTTTTTTGGCTAATCAATAATCACTTCTTTTCAGCAATATAAGATGGAAACCACTTCCCTGCCATTAAAATATCAATACCAGATGCTAAAAATTGGATAAATCTTCTCATTAAGCATCACAAATTCCCACAAAAAAACAAGACTTGAGTATATATTATCATTACCCACTCAAAAGTGCTCACCTTGTTACGAACTAAATTACCAATCTTGATAATGTCGCATTGCATTTCATCATTCAGAATCTTGATTGCCTGTGACACAAAAAAGTTGTTTAAAGCAAATAAAATGAAGTACAAAATCACTTCCCAGATGAGAAATTGTCCAGAAACTTAACCCTCTACATTTGTATAAAGAAATACACAATCAGTTCCCAAATGAGAAACTGAGCAATGGAACATAAACCTTTACATTGTATAGTGAAACAAAATATAAGCACGAAAGAGGTACCAGAAAATACAGTTACCAGTCTGATAGTTATATTGTTCAACAAAAGAAAATAAATGTGGAAAGAGGCACTACAGCTATCAAATGTCTGACAGTCAGTTGTTCAGGAAAATAAAAGAAAGGTTATCAATGTTTCAGCCATGAAATTATATTATTTTGTCAATAGGTGCTAAGAAAGAGAGGAAAATATAAAATAAGATACCTGAGGTGCAGGAACACTTCTTGACAAAAGTTTAATGAGATCCCTAGCCTTGATGATAATATAGGGATCCTTCGTCTTTCTAGTTGTTGAAACTGTCATAGAACCCTCAACCTGCCCACCAATAAAGCACACAGCAGCTAACTTTGAGTGAAAAATCCTATAGAATATTTGACACTAATGTCCAACATATGTTTCCCAGAAAAAAAGAAGGCAAGCATAAGAATTGGGAGTACCCAACACACATGCAAGACAATTAACTTCATCAAAAGTTGACAAATCCATAACACTCATCCGAACTAATTTGTGGATGATATAAATTCTTCCTTTCAGCAGAAACCCAACCTAGATTATATCCTACATCATATCAAGTAACCATATATTAATATTAATTGATTGGCAGAAGTTCTTCATAACTTCTTGAAGAAGTATGAGCGAGAGCGAGAGTCAAATCATGTGTTTTTTTCCCTTTTTTTTTCCGTTTTTCTTTTGAGTGTGTATGAGGGTATGTGTAGGGGAATTTGAGCTGGCTCAAGACCCTCAGTCGAAAAATAAAAAATAAAAAGAGGAGGAAGAAAAACAAAAGGCCAAGCATCCCAGCAGCCCTGGTGCCTTTTTGGTTGTATTCCAGCTTCCCTGACTCGAAGTTGAGTGCTAGCTGACCAGCAATCAATCTAAACTTCACTAGAAGGAAATGAGGACTCATCTGCAGTTCTTTTGCAACATAGTTGGTCATGTCTAGAGAATTTATATTCGAGACAAACAATCGCTAAATCTTTTCAACTCAAGCAACAACTTCGATCGGTCAAGAAAGATTCTATGTCAATTAACGACTATATACTCAAGATTAAAACGATAGGACACTCTCTCGCTGCTATAGGCGAACCACTAAATGATAAGGATGTGCTTCTAGCTATTCTTAATGGATTGGATCAAGAATATGAGACTGTCGTCAGTCTCATAACCTATCAAATGGATGACATTGATTTAGACAAAGTGCAGCAGTATCTTCTATTAATGCATGAACAACGATTGAGTGTCAAGAATTCTATTTCTGTAACTACTGAGTCGTTTTTACCATCAGCAATGAATGTAAATTTTAGTGACAACAAAGCAAGAGGTGGTGGTTCAGTGAATCAAGGAGAAGGTTACATACAAAATAGAGGTGGCTATAATCGTGGAGGAAGAGGTAGAGGTCGTCAATCTAATAGACGTGTGTATTGTCAGCTTTGTGGAAAGCCAGGACATGTTGTGGATCGATGTTATCATCGATTTGATCGTAATTTTCAGAGAGATGATTGTAATTTTCAGAGGGGAAGTTCTTTTCAGTCGAGTCAAAACCCTAGTTTGGTCTATAGGAGAGACAACTCGAGTTCTTCTTTTGATCCAAGGGCCTATATAGCTTCTCATTGTGACTCTAACAAGCCCTACATTAGTGATGTAGGTTCAACATATGGAACTATTGGTCATTTTTCTCGACCATAGAATTTTGACAACCCTCAGTCTTCTGTTTTACCAGATTCTTCATGGTTTGTTGACTCCGGGATAACTAACAATATTACCTCCAACCTCAACAATCTTTCCTTACATGCTCCATACAACAGCAATGACAAAGTCTCCGTTGGTAATGGTAAGAAACTTCCTATCTCTCATGTTGGTCTTGGACTTTTGAATACTCATACACAACCAGCTTCTACCATTCCTCTTTCCAATGTTTTACATGTGCCTAAGATAACTAAGAATTTAATCAGTGTCTCTCAACTCACTAGAGATCATGATCTTGTGGTTGAATTTAACTCTTCTTCTTATTTGATTAAGGACAAAAATTCCAAGCTGGTTTTTCTCAGAGGATTTCTTAAGGATGGGCTTTATCAGCTGCATTCAGCATTTGGTCATGCTAACAGCACCTCTGCCCAGTCTCTTGCATCCACTCCTCGTTCTTTTTGTTCTAGTAGAACTTTTCTTTCAGCAAATAAATGTAATAGGCCAGTTTCAGTTTCTCCTGAACTGCCTATGATTGTAAATGTAGCTGTTAACGGTGCATTGTGTAATCAATGGCATGCCAAATTAGGCCATCCCTCTTTTAATGTTCTGAAAATGGTGTTGAATAAAATTCACATTCCTTGCTCTAGTTCTACTCTATCCTTTTGTGATTCTTGTAACGTTGGGAAACTACATCAATTATCATTTGTTGATTGCTCTATAATAGCAAAACAACCTTTCGAATTAATCTACTCTGACCTTTGGGGACCTTCACCTACTATTTCTATTGAAGGTTATCGGTATTATATTGTTTTTGTAGATGCATACACACGATACACCTAGCTATATCCTCTGAAACTTAAATCTGATGCATTGTCTGTTTTTATAACCTTTCACAAACTTATTGACAATCACTTTCAGACCAAACTTAAGGCTCTACAAACTGATAATGGTGGCGAATTTAAGGCTTTTATTCCTTATCTCCGTCATCATGGTATTCAACCTCGGTTCACATGTCCCTATACTCATCAGCAAAATGAAGTAGCTGAACCTAAACATAGGCATATAGCTGAAATGGGGCTTACTCTATTGTCTCATGCCAACATGCCTCTTAAGTTTTGGGTGGCAGCTTTCAGCACTGCTGTGCACACCATTAATCTTCTACCTTCCTCTCCCCTCAACTTTTGTTCTCCATTTGAAGCTCTTTTTCATAAGCAGCCGAATTATCTTAAGTTACAGCTCTTTGGCTGTACTTGTTTTCCTTATCTTCGGCCTTATCATAACCACAAGTTTGATTTTCATTCTACTAAATGTATTTTCATTGGGTATAGCTATGGTCAGGCTGAGTATAAATGTTTGCATCCTTCTGGGAGAATCTATGTTTCTTGTCATGTAAAATTCAATCCAGCTAAGTTTCCCTATAACCAGTTGTTTCCTGCACCTGTATTGCCTTCTTTGTCCTCCTCTACCTCTGGTGGACTTTCCACCATTGTGTTTCAATCCCTTCCGTTGTCTAAATCTTCTAGAGGGAACCAGCCTGTACATTCTTCTCCTATGGATACAAATAGTTGTCGTGTCTCAACTACTGTATCTCAATCCAGTCCTGTGGCCACCAGATCTCAATCCCGGATATCTACCTCTATACCTGCCTCAGCTCCTTCTATTCATCCTATGCAAACCTGGTCCAAGACCAAACTTCTTGCTTCTCTTCATCCTTCTCCTCATATCCTTGTTAGTTCCCTCGAACCTACTTTAGTTAGTGAGGCCTTGTTAGATTCCCAGTGGGTTCAAGCTATGACTGATGAGTTCTCAGCTTTGCAACTCAATCATACATGGGATTTGGTTCCCTTTTCTCCTGATTTGAATCTGATTGGTTGCAAATGGGTGTTTAAAGTGAAGTATAACTCTGATGGTACAATACTTAAACATAAGGCTAGGCTTTTAGCAAAAGGATTTCATCAAACACCCGACATTAATTTTGAGGAGACATTCAGTCCAGTTGTTAAGGCCCCTACGATCAAAGTTTTGTTCACTCTAGCAGTGACTTTTGGCTGGGATATTCAACAAGTGGATGTGAAAAACGCTTTCCTAAATGGTGATCTTCATGAGGATGTGGTTATGGTCCAGCCAAAGGGTTTTGTTGATGATCGGTTTCCTACTCATGTCTGTAAACTTAGAAAGTCACTCTACGGTCTTAAACAAGTACCTAGAGTTTGGTATACCAAGCTACGATCAGCTCTGCATTCTTGAGGTTTTGTTAGAGCTATTTCTGATGCCTCTTTGTTCATCAAGAGGACTGATCAGTTTGTTATGTATGTTTTGGTATATGTTGATGATATCTTGATTACAACAACATATCTAGCCTTTATCCCACTATGTGGGGTCGGCTACATGAATTCTAGGCTTCCATGTATTTCTGTCTTTTGTCACATCTTCATTGAGGTCCATACACTTCATATCAAACTTTAATGTCTCTCCCAAAGTCTTCTTAGGTCTACCTCTACCTCTTTTTTGACTAATTATTTCATTTCATCAACTCTCCTCACAGGAGCGTCTCTTGGTCTCTTTTTTACATGACCAAACCATCTTAGTCTAGTCTCTCTCATCTTCTCCTTTATTGGCACTACTCATATCTTATTACGAATAACTTCATTTCTAATTTTATCTTTTCTTGTATGGCCGCACATCCATCTTAACATCCTCATCTCTGCTACGATCGTCTTTTGCTCATGCTGGTATTTGACTGCCCAACATTCTGAGCCGTATAACAAAACTGGTCTTATAGCTGTCCTATAGAATTTTCCTTTCAGTTTTAATGGGATTTTACCATCACATAACACCCCCGATGCATTTCTCCATTTTAGCCAACCTGCCTTAATTCTATGTGTGACATCCTCATAAATTTCTCCATCTTTTTGAATCACTGATCCCAAATATCGAAAATGATCTTTTCTTTGTAAGATTTGGTCTTCCAATTTTATTATAACATCCTCCATTCTTGCATTCTTACTAAATTTACATTCCATATATTATGTTTTCTTTCTTCTTAATTTAAATCCCTTAGATTCTAAATTGTTTCTCCATAACTCAAGTTTAGTGTTCACTCCTTCTTTTGTTTCATCCACCAACACTATGACGTCTGCAAATAGCATACACCATGGCACCTCTGTCTGAATATCTTTAGTAAGTTCATCAATTACTAAAGCAAATAAGTATGGACTTAGTGCAAAACCTTGATGCTTGCATGTAAACCTTGTGACACTCTTATGACTTCCACTGGAGCATTAACATCTGAGGGTGAACTGTTTTCTAATCCTTCATTGTATAGGACAATTATTGGTTCTTTACAATATTTGACTTACACCAGACCTGACATCTTTTTTGCTGTTAACAAGCTTAGCCAGTTTCTTTCCTCTCCTAAACTGCAACATTGGGTGGCTTGCAAACGCTTACTGCGTTATCTCAAAGGTTCTGTTGGCCAAGGACTGTTTTTCTCTCCAGTTCCTTCGGATCTCCCACTTTTAGTCTATAGTGATGCTGATCATGCAAGTTGTAAAGTTACAAGGAAGTCTACCAGTGGTGTATGTGTTTTTTTTGGCAACAATTTAGTGGTGTGGAGTTCAAGAAAACAAACAGTTGTAGCTCGGTCAGTTGAAGAGGCTGAGTATCGAGCCATTGCTCAAGGTGTCACCGACATAATGTGGCTAGTTTCTTTGTTTTCTGAATTGGAATTTAAATCTCATCCTACGCCAATTATTTGGAGCGACAACATGGTAGCTAGGAGCATTGCAGAAAACCCGATATTTAATGCTCGTACAAAACACTTTGAGATTGATCTTCATTTTATTCGAGAGAAGGTTGAGAAGGGTGAAGTGGAGATTAGATATGTTCCTACGTCTAATCAGTTAGCTGATGTTTTTACTAAGAGTCTTCCTAAGACCAGATTTCAGTTGCTTTGTGCTAATCTAGGTATACGGCTGCCTCCTGCTTCTGTTGGAGAAGCTCACTCTAAGACAAATGAAGAACCATCAGCTGCTAACAGGAAGTTTGTTTTGAGGGGGAATGTTAGAGAAGCTCACTCTAAGACAAATGAAGAACAATCAGCTGCTAACAGGAAGTTTGTTTTGAGGGAGAATGTTGGAGACCACGTGACATGACTAACTAACCTTTAGTTAGTCTTTTCTATGTTTAGTTTTTCTGTTAACTTTCTATTAAGCTTGCTGGTTATAAATTAAGCATTTGCTTTATGCAGTAGTCTTGTATCAGAGGCTGGCTGATTATATATATCAGCATAGTCCTCATTTTCTGTATTGGGAAACAGAGCTAATACAAAATCAGTTCTCTCTCTCTATTCCTCTCTGATTTGTTTCTCGGTGATATCATATTTTAACATGCATGACATGAATATATATATACACATATATAAAAAGGAAAAGACCTCTAGAACTGAAAGATAAAAATAGCAACATCAAACAATTGATGAAATCATATATAATGGTAATCTAAGAGAGAATTAGTCCTCCAGAAAAATACTGTGTACCATTGCTAATAAAAACAATGAGAAGTATTAATGACCATAACCACCAAGGACCACAAGTAAGGTTAACAAAGAAACCTCATCTCTAGCTGCTGCCATCCCTAGCTATGCAGCCAACAAACAAGATAAGAGAAAAAGGAGAAAAATGCTTCATAAAAAGTTTATAAATCATGCAAAACATGAAACAGTGGAAAAGGTTCAAGATATCTCTGGGTTTTTCTGAATAGACCTGGTTGTCCCTGGGACAGAGACACATTTCCCTCTATTGCCATTGGGTTTAAACAAGGGTTCAAACAGTGTGTAATCATGCTTGTCAAAAATTGCAGAATTGGGGTCCTACATAAGATTGATGGGATGGGAGGGATGATGGATAACAAAAAACTAGAAATTTTAGGATAGCCTACTCTAGATTAAAGTTAGAAATTAGAGCATTACCAGCTCCATTTTGTTTTTTAATCAAATTCTTTATTTCTTTAGTTAAAATTCTTATCTTAATGTTATTTTGGAGGGCAGTGTAATACCCGGTATTACATGCTTATTTTAATTTAATTAATAAGACATGTTTAAAGGTAAATCCAAGGATTAAGGTGGATGAGTGAGAGTTGAAAGGAGCTGATTTGAGGATTAACAACTGATGGGCCAAGAAAGTACCGAATCATCTGCAAGGGCAAACTCTGTACCTCAGAAAGTCTCATGTAAGAGTGAAACGACGATGAGGAACTCAAGATGAGTTCGGTGGCAAGATCTGATCCCGAAATAGGTACAGTGCCCAGATAACCAAAATACCAGCCTGGAAAACTGGAATGTTGGGAGGGAATTCAGGACAGTTAACTGAACCTATATGGGGGTTTGATTCTGTTCCAGTACCAACCCTGAAGTGAGTTTGGGTGAAATAAAGGACCCAAAGGAATGCAGACACCCAAAACGGGAAAACCAATTAGTTAAGGGGCCCAGGTTAAAGAAATTCTTAAAACGGGCACACATGTACCCCGAAGGTGAACCCTGGGACTAATTTTAAGGAATCCTGGAGGCTGGGGAAGTTAAGAATTAAAAGTTTAGAGTTGGGATGGAAAAATTAATAAACCTGGAAGAGATTAATAAGTGTCAGAATTTAAGGGCAATTTGGGAATTTCTGAGAATTGAACAAAGTTAAAGTGGGATAAGTATAATAAAGGGGGCTAATCTGTAATTTCCACAAAATAAATATATGGAAAACACATGGCCATTCCAGCCAAGAATGAGGGACAAAGAAAACGCAAGGAGAAACAAGAAAGGAGAGCGAAAGAAGTGAAGGGGCAGTCGCCAACATGGGTAGACCAACTCACTGGATAAAGGAGAGGAAGGAGAAGAAACGGTCTGCGGTGAAGCTGCAGTTCCAGCCAATAAACTGCCTTAGCTAAAGGATGGTTTCCAGTGAGTTTTCTGCTGACTTTTCCTACAATCCATTTATACTTTCTTCTTCCATTCACTCACTAGTTTTTTGTGAATGTCTTGCATTTGTAGTTCGAGTTTGAAGAAGCAAGAAAAATTGAACAAGAAAAGGAAGCTGCAGCCAGCTGTGTGGACTGGACAGCTTCCAGTGACCTTCATTTCCTCAATTCTTTTGATGATCAGGTGTATATTTTGGTCAAACAAAGTCCCTAGTATGTTGAGAAAGTCTAGCACATGAAGATCTAGCAAGAAATTAGGTGAAGATTGAACTAATAAGAAAAGTACTCTATCAAGTGTAAGTTTGTTAAACTTCAGGGGCTTAAATGCAATAAACCCGAAAGCTTGAGTATTGAATGATATAAAGAATGGCCCTGGAATGCACGTTATGAATTTACATGTGTTGGTTTTTCCATGTATTTGGGTTTTCGTGGAAGTTTTGGAAAGGTAAGGGCCTTTGTTTAATTTTTGGAAAAGATAGGGTTCTAATGAGTTATTTACAAACTTTGGGGCCTCAATGTGATTTAAGGCATCATTTGCAGTTAAGCGCACTCCATGTGCTAAGTTTTAGGCCTAAATAAGGTTTTCGGGAAATTATGAGCCCAAAATGACTTCTTTATAAAATTTAGGATCAATATGTGATGCAGCGTATAGCGTAGGTGTGGAAAAGACATATCAAAATAAACCCTTGAAATAACAAACTTCAATAATCCAAGCTTGGCTTTCAAGAAGATGCAAAAACAAGACTTGTTTTGTTAAGAAAACCCAAATAGTTTGCTTAAATTTGTATTAAGAAAACTTGATTACAAACTCTAGATTTTAGGTATATTTAGAGTGTTTGGCCAATCCAAATCCATCTAATATTTGTAAACAAAATCTAACTAAAAACCTAATAAAAATAAATCTTAAATAAAAGTCAACTAGAATTCTAATAAAAATAAAACCCTAATCAAACATGAAATAGAATCCTAAATCAAGTAGAAACATGAAATAAAATCCTAAATTAAGTAGAAACATAAAATAGAATCCTAAATCAAGTAGAATCCTAAAACATATGAAGTATTAAAATACTATTATGGCGCTACTACTCTGGTGATATTGTTCCGGGTTTGGTTGGGTCAGCCTTGGACCGAATCTTGATTGGTGACCGCATCATTCACCTCCACTTGAGAAAAAATTCGACCTCGAATTTTGATCTGGGTAGGACAAATCCACGTCCGGTAAATACAAAAAAAGATTAGCCACATTGAAAGTTTGGAAATACCCATATGATTAGGCAAATCCACAGCATAAGCATTATCATTGATCTTCTTTGTAATCTTGTAAGGATCATACCTCTTTGGCTTGAGCTTGTTCTATTGTCTTGCTGGAATCCATTCCTTCTTCAAGAATATCATGACTTCATCTCCAATCTCAAATACCTTGTGCTTCCTATGCTTGTCAGTTGTCGCCTTATTTGTGCAACTTTTGCTTGACATCTTCCTGAACCACTTGAGTTTTTCTGCTAAGGGAACATGAACAAAGACATTTCTCCCCTTCTTAGCCATATCTGTGTTGGCATGGGTCCAGCCTTTGCCATGTTTGTTGCCCTCTACCTCCACTGTATTATTATTGTTAGATTGAGGATGTTGAGCATTCCACCTTGAGCGCTTCTCTATTTTGGTAGATATTATCACAGGTCCTTCTGCTCTCATTAGCTTTCTTTATTTTGACTCCTCATCAGCTTTTGAATTCATTCATAGATTTTTATTGCCTGAAGAAGCATTTTTTTGCAACTGTTTTGAATAAAGCCTTATTCCATGACTACCAGCAGTCTCTCTATCACTTAAAATATTGATGCTTGAATCCTCATCTGGTCTAAGCACTTGATCAGCTATAACAACAGCTATTACAGCATTCTTAGTTTCGGAATCTAATTTTGGATTCAAATCAAAAGCAATTGCACTACCCAAGTTAACTAGTCTAGGAGATCCAACACCCCTATCCGCAAAGAGACCCATATAACCATCTTGCTTTTGCAATCGCAAAGGTGAATATGCTCTTATTGCCTTCGATTCAACCATGCCAGAGCTTGAATAAACTGTAGAAGGATTTGCTACCATGACCTCCATCTTCTTTACAGTCGCAAGCCGATCAAAAGAAACACCACCATCCATGGGTTGCAAAGTAATGCCTGAGCCCTCGAAACTGGAAAATACCCCAATATGAGTCAACAACATTGGAGTTTCTATCATGTTAGTAGCATAAATTAGACCTGAGTTTGCAAACGTCGAGGTTGTTGGGATAACATAATCTTCAAAATCAAGCTCCAAACTCATCAAAAAGTCATTCTTCAGTTTATACTCATCGTTTCCTTAATGGTTGTGTTGTTGCGCATTCCTCCTAACCCCTTTACCACTAAGGTTGGCTATCATACTGTCATATCCCTAGAAGGATTAGAAGGGTAATATTGTAATAGGCTTATATTAGTTTGTTAGGAGATATTTGGTTATTTGTTAGGATCACATGGGTGCTGTTAGAAATTAGTTAAGGAGCTACCTATGCCTATAAAAAGGCCCATTGTAAGAGAAGATGATTATGCTTGAATTGAATGAAAGAAACTCTAATTCTCTCCCTAACATTTCTCTCAATATCTCTCCCTCTTTCTACTGCTTTCTCCCCTCTCTACAATTCTCTCCCTTCTCCCTCTTGTTTCTCTCTATTGCTCTCCCTCATTTCTCTCTACATCTTTCCCCCATTTCTGTCCAAATTTTCCTCTTAAATCATTATGTTTCAGTCCTATTCAATCGGATCCTTCCAATTGCCAATTCCAAACTTGTTATAAACCCTAGGTTCATGACAAATGGTATCGGAGCAGTCAATCCTTGGCTGTGGATTTGATTCCAGTTGAAGGCGACTAGTGTGAAGTGAGCGATTTCCCTTGGCGATTGCGGTAAGGCGGATTTCGGCAACAAGCTAGCCAGACGAATTCCAATTGGGTCGGGGCTACTACTTCTGGACGCGAGTAATTTCCAACGAAGGACTCTCAGTGATGAAATCTGGTGAAACGGTTCGAAAGGGAAAGATGAAGCAATTCCGACGATGTAGGCCGTGATTGTCAGCGATCTAGGAGGGAAGCAACATCCGACCAATTCTCAAGGAGTTACGCAATTGAGGCAGCGGGGCTTGAGGTGATTCAAGTGGTCCGGTGAATTCAACAAAATTGGTAGTCCTAAGCATCCAGGAGCGAATCAGGCTGTGCGCTTGAATTCTGGAAGTAATGGCCGAATCAAGGAGATCGCATGTGGGATCCGAAGTATTAGCGATTCAATGGGTGTTGTGATTTGGACTCGGGAGTGGGTGTAGCAATTGAACTAGCAGTGAGTTTATGTGATTTTGGGAATTGAAAGCGATCGCAAAATTAGCTAGAAAGAACAATTGGAGTAGTGAATTCCGCGGGTGGATTTGATCATCAATTCAGTTGTAGATTAGAGACACTCCTGTTCGAATTCTGAAGACGAAAATGGCCATTGAATCTCGGAACTAATTCCGAGGCACAAGGAGGTAAGATACGGCCATGATTCTCGGCAACCCAGGCAAATTCTAGGAGCTGCCATCTGCTAGTGGTCCTCGGCCCAGAAGGTCGCGACTGGAGTGGGTGATCAGAGGTTGACGCGAACGACTAGGCGGTCACAACTAGCGCAAGAGTTCCAAACTATCGCGGTTGTGCAGCGAGTTTTAGGCGATCGTGGTTTGGTCGGTGATTGGGCAGAATCTGAGATAGGTAGCGTTGATGCATCACTGGTTGGGTTATCACTGGCAAGAGGTTCGCGTCTGGAAGTGACTGCAGGTAGAGCGAAACCGGAGGAAGGAGACGAGAGGCTAAGCAAAATTTGCCGACTAATTGGGTGCGAAGCTTTCCATTAGAGAGCACAAGTCTAACCGAACCTAAGGAACAATCGTTGAACATCAACAAGTGCGATTCAATCCAGAGAAATTTCCAACTGAGTTAATCGAGTAGAGTCTTGGCCGCCAACTCCTTCTGCTTGATTTAATTGAGTGCAGAATTGAAGGCGAGGCAGACCCAGCTCTTGGTGGGTTCCGTTTGAGGTGGATTAAGTCTAGGCGACTTCTTGAAACAGTGGGTGAGGTGGTGCTCATTAGTCGTAAGCCGTAGATTCCGTGTGAGAAGTGGATGCTTCCAGCTCATTATTGTTGGTGCTTGAGGCTATGAGCAAAGGGAAACAAGGGTTAATTTCGGCTTTGAATTTTGGTTAGCTTGTTTGAAGAAGAGCGGTATGTATAGAACCCCTATCCCTTGGTCTTCCAAGTGTCATGTTCGTGAGATGTCGGCCATGGGGTCTCAATTGCAGCCGAAGGATGCTGCATTTTCAATGGGATGTCCTGCTCGTGAAACCTTGGGAAGCAATGCACGTAGGAGACCATTGGAGCCTCAATTGTAGCAAATAAATGCCTCATTTTCAGCTGGAATAGAGCTTCAATGGCAGCTAAAGAAGGCTGCATTTTCAGTTGACAGAAACAAGGATAAGCAACAGTGTAGCCGGAAGAATCAAAAATGGGGAAAGAAGTTTGAGAATGAGTCTAGCCAAAGGGATAAAGGAACAAGCAATGGGATTCAGGAAGAGTGCGAGGAATTTGGTTGTATGTTCCGCGAGAAGCTACAGGAGTTTGCAATGATACTAATCAAGAAATATCATTACAATTTTTTCATTGAATACTTCGATGATTATCGCGGGAGTTTTAACAAGGAAGAATTCCTTAAAGTGGAGCAACCGAAGGAGGACAGCCTTGCTGAAAGTAAATCCTTGGTGTACTCTAACTACCAACAAGTAAAAGTATTTTCACTAGAGGAGGCCCCTACTGAAGATATGAAAAGGTCTAAACATACTACTCCCTTGGTCTTAGCTATGGAGAAGGCTAAGGAGTACATGGAAGAAAAGATTGGGGAGGAGAAAGTGGAGGACGGCACTCAATCAATTGGCAGTCTCTCAAGCACTGCCACTAGTGCTGAGACTCCTGATGCCATTGATCTCCGGAAACAGCAAAATAAGGAGTCTAAAGAAAAGGAACAAAGGATTGCATTAGGAACCTTGCTTGGAACATCCCACATGTATGTCATAGGCACGGGCACACAAGACAAAGCAAAGTTAACATTACAACCCGAAGAGTTGGAGGATGGGGTTGTAGGATTAACGGCGCATCTGCAGCAATGGAGGACGCATAAGGATAAAGCGAAACAAGATGAAAGAAAAAAAAAAGGAAGGACTTCTTTGTTGAAGGGACCGAGACCCTTGATGTTTTTCTCATTCATGTTTCCATTGGTGTGGCAGCAAGCCATAATGCTATTGCTACTAAGGAAAAAGAAAAGAGAAGGCAAAAGAAAAGGGAAAAACAAGATAAGAAGAAGGAAAAGCGAAAAAGAAACCATTGGGTGAAGATGGGCATTGGATAAAGAAGCAATGGCTAGGTGTTAATAAGTTTCTTGGGGACAAGAAACATTTCCGGGGGGGGGGGATTGTCATATCCCTAGGAGAATTAGAAAAGTAATATTGTGATAGGGATATAATAAAGGAATAATATTGTAATAGGCTTATATTAGTTTGTTAGGAGATATTTGGTTGTTTATTAGGAGCACATGGGTGCTGTTAGAAATTAGTTAAGGAGCTACCTATGCCTATAAAAAGGCCCATTGTAAGAGGAGATGATTATGCTTGAATTGAATGAAAGAAACTCTAATTCTCTCCCTAACATTTCTCTCAATATCTCTCCCTCTTTCTACTGCTTTCTCCCCTCTCTACAATTCTTTCCCTTCCCCCTCTTGTTTCTCTCTATTGCTCTCTCTCATTTCTCTATACATCCTTCCCCCATTTCTGTCCAAATTTCCCTCTTAAATCATTATGTTTCAGTCCTATTCAATCAGATCCTTTCGATTGCCAATTCCAAACTTGTTATGAACCCTAGGTTCATGACACATACGACCAAGATCATCCTCGTCATTGCTACCATCTATCATTAGTCTTCTAGGATTAATGAGGACAGAATTAATGACTGGTCTTCCCGATTTAACGTAGCCAGCTTGATTCACGCCATTAGTCGGATTCCGATTATCCTTAACTCGTTGTAAAACACCCAATTGGTTGCGGATTCGCTCCAATTGCTGCTGCATTGTACGAGTTATTTCCCGTTGTTCTTCGATTGCTCTCCAAACCGCAAGCAGCTCCCGATCATCGTCATGAAACTGGTTGCTACCGTTACCTTCAAGATTGGTCATCTGATTGATTGATGAACCGCTTTGATACCACATGATGCAGCATGTAGCGTGGGTGTGAAAAAGAGACACCAAAATAAACCCTTAAACTAACAAACTTCAATGAATGAAGTTTGACTTTCAAGAAGACGCAAAAACAAGACTTGTTTTGCTAAGAAAACCCAAATAGTTTGCTTAAATTTGTATTGAAAAAACTTGATTACAAACTCTAGATTCTAAGTATATTTATAGTGTTTGGCTAATCCAAATTCATTTAATATTTGTAAACAAAATCCAACTAAAATCCTAATAGAAATAAATTCTAAATAAAAGTCAACTAGAATTCTAATAAAAATAAAACCCTAATCAAACATGAAATAAAATCCTAAATCAAGTAAAAACATAAAGTAGAATCCTAAATCAAGTAGAAACATAAAGTAAAATCCTAAATCAATTAGAATCCTAAAACATATGAAGTATTAAAATACTATTCTGGCGCTACTATTCTGGTGATACTGTTCTGGTTTGGTTGGGTCAGCCTTGGGCTGAGTCTTGATTGGTGACCCGCATCAATATGATATTTGTGAGAATTCAAGGATTGATATGTGAATATTGCATAGTTTTTTGAAAAATGTTTAGGATATTAAGGGAATAAGACGTGGATTCATGAGGGAAATCATACAGTTGGGTCCATAAATGCCCTAATCTAGATTTAGGTCGACTAACCTAGAAATAGCAAGAAGTTGTACAATTGGGTTTGTAAATGCCTAATCTGGATTTGGGTGGACTAACACAGAAATGCCGAATGAAAAGTGTGCAAAGCAACTGAGAACTCAAACTGGTTACGCGAAATGACCGGGTGGTTTTTGCAATTTGTTTGAGACTTGCACTTACAAGGCACCCACGCACCTGTAGGTAGGCCTTACTGAGCGCATGTCGCTCATGTTATTTCTTCCTCTGTTCTTACCGTTATTACAGGTTCCATTTAAGGCAAGAAAATAAATGGCAACTGTGTGGAGGTCAAAGAACAGGTGTTGTAGATTTGAGTGAGGTTTGAAGATGTAGATTTAATTGAAAAACATTTTGGTTTGTAATTTGATGTTTTTGGATGTAATTCCTAGCCTGAGGTTAGGTTATATTGGCTTGTTTTGTTTTTGGAGAACGTATGCATATAAGAGTTAGAAGGCTTGGTTTTTCCTTTTATATTTATTTATGCCTTTCCCTAGGATGGATTTTCGATTTTGTCAATCAGTGGATTTTGTTTGTATGTTGGATTATGAATGATGTTGTTGCAAGGTTAGGTAAATGTATATTAAATCTCATAGGTGCAGAATGCAGAGAGCTCACTTTCAGGTAAGTTCAATGCAAAGGGAGTACTCACCAAGAAGGGTATCACACTTCCAAATTTTTCTAGCCTGATGAGTAGGAGGACGTGTTTAGTTGCTGGAAACCCAACTATCCTGAGTTGATATCAACTAGTTGAGTGTCCTCCCCAAGTAGAAGGGTCAAGAATCCTCTGTAATACCCTAGGCTTGGGGGGGGGGGGTGTTAAGGGCAGCCTTTGATCATTGAATTGGTAAACAAAAGTGTTATTGCATGTTATGTTTGATTGCATCCCTAGTTCTACATCAATTGGTATCAAAGCAAACTTTAATTCTTAGCCAAGTCCTAATCAATAGATAACTTCTTTACCTTCCTCACCAAGAAAATCAATAGCCATCTCACTATGTTCAAGTCATCATCCATGTTGTGAAACTTAAATATGCTTTAATAACTCTCTCTCTCTCTCTCTCATTCTTCATTTCCAGATTTATTTATTGACACTTGCAACTGCTTCACAAGCTTTATTGCAAATAAAGCACAGGCACGCAAAATAGTGTCGTATCTAGAGCACACACGAGCAGTGCAATATGGTGTTTTAGACACACTGCCGGTGACTCATAGGAAAAAGAGTATGTTTCAGACACGCTGCTGGTAGGTCCATAGTGAAAGTTTTGTTGAGCTTGGAGTATACAAAAGGTTAAAAAGTTGGTCATTAGTTGTATTTATAAAAATAATAAGGTTACAAGCTGGGAATATGAATACTTTAGTGTTTTTTAATGAAAACCAAATGTTGATTAGTATTCTCAAATGGTTATGGTTATTAATTATTACCATTCCCAATTGTGAATTAGACCATTAACTGGTGTTGTACAACTTGTACTCGTTGTAGTGTGTACAGGTCATTTTCGTAGACATGAAGGATAAAAGATCTTTTTTGTTGTCATATATCTTTGTCGTATCTGTGGCCTCTTTTTTTCCTTGTCACTGCATCTTACAATCATGTATGTATCTCTATCCTTATTCATACTTTTTACTTCTTCTCAATTTGAAGAAATTGCCTTCTTTAATATTCTTAAAAAGGGGGGGGGGGGGGCTACAACCAATTTAGGCCAATCAATACAACCTGAATAACCTAACCTGACTCCATCATTCCCAAGATTAGAGTTAACAATCTCTGTGGATAACATGATGATTAGAGTTAAGCAATCTCTGTGGATAACATGCAGCTGGAGAATTGAAGCAGCCAATATTCTACAAGATAGCAAATTAAGCTCAGTGGCACTAAAGAATTTCTATGTGGCTCAATGCAGTATATGAAGGCTATGAAACCTGTGATTGATTAACTTGTTTCAATTAAAGGGATTATCCAACAAAAGCACCTTGTCCAGATTATCTATTCTCAAAGTTAAATAATATACACAAGCAAAAGCACTTACCAAATTCAACTCACATGAAACCCCATACTCCTTTAGAGCACTTTTCACAATAGGCCAAGCTTCTTGCAAGTATTTTTCTACACAGAACAAGATAAAGGCTCGCAATTACAAAACCAGAAAACTGCCTTGTAATGCAACAAGTTTCAGCAAGGAATAAATACTTTCACATAATTGTTATTCAAATGCATGAAATAGATACAGAATACATTGGATTCCTGAAACACTCAAAATCTACCCAAGTCCTTGATATGTATCCATGCCCCATAATCAGAGTAACTAAGTATTATTGTATGAGAAATTTGATGTTTTGGGATAATTTGAATAACTCGGTAAAGGGAAATAGAGGTGCGAAAACTCGACAATCGTACCAAGGTTGGAGGATCTCAGTCTGAGGACCCAAGATGCAAACTGTAACCCGAGTAGAAATAATTTGTTTTACAGAATCCCAGAGCAGAGACAATTCCAACAGAACATTAAACAGGTTGCCAAGGTCAATATACAGTCAGAAATATAACTTGATGCACAAATTGAGGAGAATTTATCTACAAATGACTGATATGATTGATTGATGTAATCTGAGAAATAAAACATCGAGTAAATAGTGATAAATAGTGTTACAGGATGCACAGTAACATTGAAAGACATAGTCATCTCCATCAAATCACTATTCAGTTACTTCTTACATCACCATCAAAGTTTGTTCATAAATGGTAGGGTTGCTCTATTGTGACTAGAAGGTCACATGTTCAAGTTGTGGAAATAGCCTTTTTGCCAAAAAAAACATAAAAGAAGAAAGAATATGAATAAATATTACCTTCCCATGACCCTCACAAAGGGGGAAGCTGTCATGTACCTAGGGTTTTAGTAGGAAAATACCGAGACCAGAGAGAATTGGAGGGAGGGTTAGAACAGAAAGTGGGAGATAACAGATAGAATTGAGGGAGAACAGAGAATTGAGAGGGAAGAATAGAGAAATGAGAAGGGAACGAGAGAGGTCAAAGTTGAAAGAGAAATAAGAATTCAATTATCATTCAACTATGAACATCCTCTAACTAATCTAACCTATTTATAAACTGTTCTATCCTTTTGGTTACAGTACAACTGAAAGGTACAACTACTACAATAGCGAAGTACAACCACCAAAAAAAATACATATGTTAGTTCTCGTGAATTTATGAAAGAGGAATGGCATGTGTGTGCGAGATTAGAAGCTTCCAAATCTGTTTTAGGATACTTGCCTAAATCAGACTTAGGAAACTTTCCTAAAAGATGTACATATGTATATTTCCTTTTGTGTGAGATTGGTGTTTCCTATGTTGTATCTTTCCTCCTCTATAAGAGGACTCATCGTGTACATATCATACATGAAAAAAGAATTATTCAATTTCAGTTTCAGTTTCTAACATGGTATCAGAGCCTATGATACCTTTCTAAGTCCCTAAACCCTACTGTGCCATCATTGCACGTCCCTATTCCTCCTCTGCCTATTCTTGTTAACCAAGCCTTCATTGCTACCTTGTTTCTGACCCCATTGCAAAGGTGATCGTGTATGAGATTTCAAAAGTCACCCCATGCATGACAACTAGAGAATCAGCCCCAGCTGAGCAACCAAACCAAGCCAGAGCCAAAGAACTGCCTGAAATCCATCAATCCTACCGTCTAGACAGTAGAAACTACTTGTAATGGGCCGTCGGAAGATCAATCATCTGACTGCACCTCCTCCTAAAGCCACTGATCCTACCTTCCCGGCATGGGATATTGAAGATGTTAGGATTAGGAGCTCTTAGAAATTCAATTCAATACTCTTAGTTTGCCAATCTCTCAACACTCCTCACCCGGAAATCACCCACAACAGAAAATGCAAACTGGAAATGAAATGAACAGCAAGGAAATTAAGTAAAAGAGACAACCAAACCAAGCAGTAGGCGCTGATTTATCCTGGTTCAAATTGCAATATGCAATCCTACATCCAGCCTTGATCCCGAGAGCAAAATCCACTAGAAACCGTTGAACAAGATTACAAGAACTCTCTTTTCTCTATCACACAAGTTCACTTCCCTCACACAAGAGATTACAAAGACTCTCACTCTCAAAGCCTTTTCTCCCTCTCGGCAATCTCACTTGCATTCAGAGACACAATTGAATGAACGAATGTTGTTATGACCGACTACCTAGCCCTCACCTCCTATTTATAAACCATAGGGACGTTAATTACAAGACCAACTATTTAGCCTATACAAAGACTAAAATATCCCTCATAATATAACATCTAAGTTAACTAATCTATCTTAGAAAAAATCCAGCCCCACTCATTCTTCAAACAGGTTCTATTATCTTCATCTTCTAGACATAATTCTCCATGCAAAAACCCAACAGAAGATTCCCAGATTATGTCATGGCTGTGGAATGCCATGCAACTCGACGTGAGTAAGAATTATACGTTTTTGGCTTCAGCAAAAGAAATTTGGGAAACTGTAAAACAGACTTACTCTAAGATCCAAGATGCCTTGGTAATTTTTGAAGTTAAAACAAAGATCAGTAACACTGAACAAGGAGGGTTGACTGTCACAAAATACTATAACCAAATGAATGGTTCGTGGCTAGAGTTAGACCATTATCAAAACATAAAAATGGTATGCAGTGAGGATACTGCCACTTGTCATGACCTTGAATTATGAAGTTTCTTTTTTTCAGTTGTTATATCTTTGTTCAGTTATTATTTACAGTTATGTATTAGGGTAGTTAGGTGTAATGGAGTGGTGTAGAGGAGTTGGCACCAAACACATATCTTATTCACTCTTTCATCCCATTTCATTGTCATAGTTCCTCCTCTTATTACTATATTATTCATGCATAATATATCCCCAATACCTACAAAATGTTTATGCAACTTACTGAAGTGGCAGATACACAGTTGCTCCTATGATTCAAAAGTACTAATCTAAAATAATAAAGTTAAAAGTTCTTTTGTATCAAAACAAACCAAAACTAGTGACGGCATCCTTGACAAAAATTCTAACCCAATAGTACATTCGGACAGGAAAGTAATGCAAGCAGACCTCCATCAATAACTTATAATGCAAAAGGCAATCAACATCATATACAGATACATGAAAAGAAAACCAAACAATCACACCATCACATAATAACTCACAGGCACCTCATGCACATAGGTTATTTGTTTGGTTGCATCACCCATCAAATTTTGAGTTAACAAGTACAGTAGGGTTTGGAAGAAGGATATAGAAGAGCTTTTGTTTTACCTCTATACTGAGGGAAAAGGGTAGAGAAGGAGCTGACTTCGAGCATGCCAGTATCATTCCAGGAAGGATCAAACTTCTGAATCTTCCAGTGGTCGATGTTGGGGTCTTCATCCCATGGTTTAGGCTTGTCATGCTTTCCCTTATGCTTTGTCTTAGGCTTCTCGATATCGCTAGTGTCGGAATTCGCCATACCTCAAAAAAACCAGATTCAACTTCACTAATAGAGCAAAGAGAAGAGATTTTGATTTTTACAGGAGTTGATCTACAGAGCCCTACAAGTGATGAATAAACCCTAATTCTAGTAAGTTCTCATTTGGACTGTTCAGTTCATGTCTGCTTTTTCTAATATTATTTACAGAACAAGTCACTTCACAGCTTTGATTTGGGCATTAAGAACAAAAAGTCTCGTATCAAAGAATAGTCGAATACTAGCTTGCTGATACCATTTTAGAAATTATATAACCGATATGAAAACTGTTTTTCAAGGGTAGTTCGATTTTAAAAGGTCCAGTTAGGAGTGTTTATGGGTCCAAATAAACTAGGGAACCAATTCAAACCATTGTGATTTCATACTGAAAAACTACAAATTTATTAATGGCATTCTACAAAGATCTTCAGGAATTGGGATCTAAAGAAATTTTTCAGCCACCCAACTAGAAAATTTTCTGCATAGAATACAGTGAGGTAAAAAATAAAAAATAAAAGGAAAAACAGTGTGGAGGTAGGGTTGCAATCGAGCCGAGCCGAGCTAAGCTCGGCAAATCTGAGCTCAGGCTCGAGCTCGGTTAACATAGTCCAAGCTCGAGCTCGACAAGCTTCTGGCGAGCCCGGGCTCGAGTTCGAAGGAACAAAAGATTTCACAGTAAGACATTTCAGCTTTCTTAGGGTTTCTAAGGAACAAAACAGGATCAAATTCTGTGTTGAATCAAACACACACTGTCCAAAAAGATTGAGGAACACTTGCACAAATGACAAGCGGTTGATTACACATGATAAATTGAAGATTAATGGAAGAGAAGTGTTACCAATGTGCAGAGTGGACGGATTGAATAAGAAGAAGAAACCTCTCTCTCTCTCTCTGAGACGGCGAGGCAGCGAGAGGGGCGAGGCGGCGAGAGCAGCGAGTACGACGGGGATAACTGCCTTCGGCTGAGAGACCAACGGCTCTTCACTGCAAGCACAGTCGGCAGAAGGGGGAACCCTAGGTTTCCTTCCTTCGATATGTCTGGGCCTTGGCCTGCCCACTGGTTCACAACACAACTGTGTCAAATTGGCCCCTAAATTTGGGGCAATGTGATTTGTTAATAACGTAAATAAATTAATAACGGCAATTGAAAAGTTTTATAATTAAATATATTATAATATAATTTTTATTTTATTTTGATGATAATACAAATAGATATTTTTAATTGTGAAACTATTTAACAACAACAAAAAATTTATAAACAAATATAGAATTGTTATTAAATTAATAGAAAGTCTATTGGAAATAATTTAATTTATTCATAATATATGAGGCAAAATAGGATAATAAAATTTTAACAAAATAGAATAATAAAATATTGATGAATCACTATATCTTTACAAATACAAATAGCATAAATAAATAGTTAGAATTAAAAAATAAGATATATAATAAATATGTATTATCTAAAAATTAATGTATGGTGTATTTTGCAACATATAATATGTACAATAAAAAAAAATTATTCTGCATATTACTCAAAATATGTACAAATGTTTATATATTTTAAATAATTATTATATTTTAATAACAATATTATTTATGTGTATTTATATATTGATGTAATATTATATAATTCATAATAGTCTTATTTAAAATTTACAATAATTCTAATTACCATTATAAATTATTATTAATTTTTTATAGAACTATTATTAACTATTATTAATTTTAAATAAAATTATTATAAGTTGTACAATGTTATGTCAATTTATAAATTTTGTTTATAGATAAAATATTTGAAATATGCATTTAATGCTATCTTTAACAATTAATTTTTAAAATTTAATATAACATTAGTCGAATAAACTAGGTATTGTTTGAATGAGATATATATTTATTTAACTAAGTCTTTTTGATACTCAAATAAAATATAATTTTAATTGATTAATATTTATTCTTAATCGATTAAAAATACGAGTATAGAAACTTGTTATTTTAATCTAGATTTATTATTCGATTAAATGTTATAGTTACTCAACTAATGTACTCCTTAATCAATTAACTCTTTGCTTATTCAAATAATGTTATTCCATCATATATTCGGAAAAAAATAAGTATATAATCTATTAATTATTTAAATGTTTAGATCTTACTTGATTAAAAAAAAATTAGTTGAATATAATACTTATTAATTGTTACTCAACTAAACATTTACTTACTCTATTAAAACAATAATTATTCTATTAAGCTCAGACATTAATTAATTAATTAATTTTCAAGTCACAACATATCTTATTATCAACACATTCTATTAATGATATTATTATGATAATGTAAAGTTTGATAATTTTATATTAAATAATATTTTTATAAAATTATAAATAAATTTATTAATATATTTATAAACAAGCATATTCACGAACCAATAATCGAGCTTGCTCGCGAGCCTCTATTCAAGCCATCTTACAAGTTTATAATCAAACCAACTCATTAGCCTCTATTCGAGCCAACTCGCGAACTACTGAGTGGAGCTTTACTGAGTTCAAGTTCAACTCATTTACAAATCGAGTTTTAAAGTTAAACTCAATCTCAACTTACTTACCTTAACGAATAAACTCGAATGAGTTTTTAACAAGTCGAGCACTGAGCCGCTCGCAAACAGCTGAGCTCATTTGCAACCTTAAACTATAGGACAAAGTAATAGAAGACCGGAGGGGAGACAAAGCAACCAAACCCAAAAATTTGAGATCCAATTCACACCACCTACTTTTGCATTGAGTTAATAGTTTTGGATTATAATTGGTATAGAGGGTGGAATATGAATTTGTCCTTTTGGATGGAATTGCATGTCCTTTATTAAAGTTCACATGATTTTCTTTAGAAAAAGAGCAGGCAAAGACCCTTTAGGCTTTGGCAATCCCATAAGTGTATGCATTTTGCCGTTTAAGGGTTTTAACGAGGGGAAAACTAGTTGTTAAAAGTAAATTTCATGTCGTTAAAAAGTTTTAATGATGGGAAAAATCCCATCGTCGCCCATCATTAAAGCTTTCCTCTATAAAAATATTAACAACAGGAAGAAAAGTATCGTTAACAAGCATACTGTTAAGAGTTAATGTGTAACGGCCCACTTCCCAGAGCCCTTGTGCACCAAGAGAATCCGTGAGATGGTCATTACTTAAATGATACCAAACAATAATACAACTACAACTCTCACACAACCCTTATTAAAACCATAATCTTTTTATCATATAACATCTCATAATCATCATACATAACTATTCACAACATGAGCTCACATAGGCTTACATAACATATATCCAACTCAAAATTATAAAACGTTACTTTAACACAAGCATAATGACACCCAGGATCTAGTTTTGGGAGGACTTTGCACTTGCTATCCTCTGGACCCAAACCCCGCCGAACGAATCTAGTACCTCAGACATTTCTCTTACCTAGAATGATGGAAAACAAATATGAGTCGCGAGACTTAGCAAGCTCTAGAAATAAAGGTTTTAAGTTAAAGACAGAACTCTTCCCATAGCAACCCATGCAATTCATGCCAATGCAACATCATACCGTGTCATATCCAATATCTACCTTATTTCTAGATGCATAACATACAGTAAACTCCACATAAACGGTCATTGGGGCCTACATACAACACACACTGGCGCCCAAGTCCAACATACAAACCTGTTGGTAGCCCATTATAGGCTACTATACCATTTCTCTTACACGACATTTCTTGTCACTCGCAACATAATCTGTTGCCGTGGGTCTCACCCCATGGTCTTACTGTTGCGGTGGGTCTCACCCCACGGTCTTACTATTGTCGTGGGTCTCACCCCAAGGTCTTTCTGTTGCTGTGGGTCTCACTCCCAAGGTCTTTCTATTGCCATGGGTCTCACCCCCCAAGGTCTTTCTATGGGCCACTTCCACGGCCTACGTTCCGTGGTGGACGCCACTTATCACTCATACTCATTACTTAAAATTGTACATTCTCACCTTGCAATGCAACAAATGGGAAATGCAATGGCTTTCATAGCATAAACGTGATGACAAGGCCCCCATAAACCCAGCATCAGGCCATACTACGCCCACATAGGAATACACACATGCGATATGCTCTAAATGCACCGGCTCACCTAGAGAACCCAAGTTGGCTCTTAGACCAACCGGGTCATGCAAATGCTCACACATCCCATCGCACACAAAGCATGTCCCCCAAATGAATGCAACTCAATCCCCTGCAGCACACACATCATGTTATACACAAGCTAATGTGGGAATTTGGCAATACTAGCTCTTCTGGCTCATTTAGCGTTTATTGTAACCATCGATGACTGACGTCCATACATCCAGTCATTAACTACCATGACCCACGGTCGGACAGTTAGTGGCTTTGTACCCCATACTCTTAGACACCCATAGATGACATTAAACTTAATCACTTAAGCTTATCATTTTGCACACTTAATCCATGTCAACATAGACTCCATTATGACATTCATGTTCTCATCTCTTCTCATACACAGGAAACTATCTTCACATTCATAATAAATTATTAACATAACTCCATAATCTTGACCATAGCCACTTTCTAAGAGCCTAGCCCCAACGAGTTCGGCATCATTCTCAAGGAAAGCGAAGCGATACGAAGCTCCGTGACGGTCGAAATGAATGACACCAAGACATCACTGTTTAGCTCATTCCATTAACAATAAACTCATTAATAAAATATAAGTCATATGGTGGTTGCCACGTGAATTATCATTATTAATGCATAGAACTGAGTCACGGTGAGGAAGGATTTAAAATACGAAAAACCACGGAGACTTCCACAAGAAATTAAGAACGTGAGGAGAGAGTTAAGAGCTTGCCTTTATTTGGCCAATTCTTGATCTTTTAGGACTCCCATTGAAAAGTAAAATATTCTATAGGAAGTAACAAGATAACGACTCAAATTAATTAAATCTAACCGCATAATCCCATAATATAGCAGTGAAAAATCCATAATTTAAACATACAATACTTTTACTAATTTTTACCCCCTTACCTGAGTATTTTGATTACAGAATAATCTCAAACCCATTTAATTTTCCCCAATCTTCTCTTTTCCTCCCTCTTCCGAGTTGCCCAAGCCTTCATTCTTCTCCCTCATTTTCCTCTCTATTTCATACTGCAACAATGGCCGAGATCGGCCTTTAATTAACAAAATGAAAGGCTGGGAGAAGGCCACATGGCAGCCTCTAGAACCAACGCTGGGGGAGGCTACCGCCTCACCGAAACGCCATTTCGGGCATCCATGGGCTGGAAAAATTTCAACCATTTTTCCTCCCACGCGCTGCCTCCTGCTCGACTCGAACCCGCAACCGCCCGCATGCCCCCTCATGCACACGACGAGCTAGGCTCGTTGCTCATTCATTATATAAATGCCCTCCATTAATTGTAAAGGAATCCCACAACCAATTCCTAAAATTACACCAGCGCCCCAACACTTTTAAAAAGCTCACTTGCACCCCACATTTAATTATACTAATACCTCGAAACTTCTCGGAATCCCACTTATACTCGAATTTTTCAAAAATTCACTAAATTAATTTATTTTACTATTTCCATAAATACTCCCAAATAAAATAATTAATTACCTTAATTACCCATTTCCTCAAAATAACATAAATAAACATTTTCTCTTAATTTCTCAAATATTCCATAATGACTTCAAATACCAAAATTAATAATCATTATTTATCTCCCAAATTTTGGGATGTTACATAACGGGAAGTTTTAGTTCCATTAAGAGTTAGTGGAATGGCTATTAAGGGTTAATAGTGGACCTTGATGCAATTAGTTGAAAGTTGGAAATGGAAGAAGCAAAATGGTCAACCAGTTTTCTCAAATGGTTAACTAGTTTGGTCAAATGACTGAAACTATTGATTAGTTCTGTCGAATGGTCGACAGTTTCAATGAGTGAGATTTATCCTGCATTCCATTCTTTTGTCATTTTCATCAAACAAACATATTTAATGGTCTGTCAGAGCCTTATTTAATGTTCTTGTAGGACATCTAATAAGGAAAGAATGTTGGGAGACAAATGGAAGGAATTGGAGAATCCTTCTCAAGCAAGTTTGACCATTTTTGAAATGATAGAAGAAGAATGAAAGCTCTCATTCCCTCGACTATAGCTTCTTCATCTTCTTACACCTATTACTATCTTTCTTTTTCTCTTGCTCCCACCTTATTGTTCTTCCTCATCCCTTGATAGTGTAACTATTGATTCCATACTTTAAGGACCATAAAACATCTTCGTTTCACCTTCGTTGAAGCTTGTCTAGCACATAAGTTTCACGAAGGGTTTTAATAGCGACTTGGTCCCTTGCATTAGTGAGGGTGGACTGGTGTAACACCCTAGGTGTGAGTGTGAATTTAATTAAATAAATTATGAAAATAGAGGTATGTGACATTACAGAATTGTGCTAGGTTGGTTGATGGAAGTTTATAAATTTGAGATGTCTCTAGAAGGGAAATATGGTAATTTGGATATTATTCCATTAAAAAAGAATTATTATGGGTGAAAATATGTAAATAAATCATATGTGAAGGATTTAATTTTGATTAATTTATAGAGAAATATTGGATGGCCAAGATATAGGATTGGGGCCCAGTAGGTGTCAAATAGTGACACTTGGCAAGTTCTCATTCAAGAAGATGAGATATTAAAGAAATAAGAAATGACCAAATTAAGTGTATGGATGATACTTGGCAAATTCTTGGGAGAAGAGAGGTGTGAATTATTTTGTGGGTGGATATTTTGAGTAAAAATGATGGAAAATAATCTTATTAAATTAAATGAAAAATCATGTGAAATATGTCTTTCAAAGTGATGTATATGAAAATAGTTTCTTTTAAATAAATGATGAGAAATTGGAAATTCAAAAAATCCAATGGTTGAGAATTGGTCTTGGAATAAGGCTTGATCCAAGGGCCATGAGTGGTTCTTGAAGATTGGCATGGATTGCCAACATAGTGTGAGATTAATTTTAAGAAATGAATAGTGGATATCTTGTTGGATAAGGAAGTTTTCTCTTTGGCCAAAGATTGTGTTTCTTCTCAAAGGTAGAGATTGAATCCTATGTGATTAAAGGATGAGATTAAAAGTTCATTAAGCACATGGATTGTCCTTGTAGTGAAGGGTGAAGATTGGTTCTCCCAATTCCATAAGATACAAAGGCTTGGATTGAATCTTGAGTTGAAAATAAAAATTAGAATGAGAAAATAAGATAAATATAAAAAAAATGGAGGAGGATAAAACCAAATCTCTTTGACCGAGAGTGAATTTGAAGAAGAAGTAGGGAAGCTCAAGTGAAGAGCAAGAGGTAAGTGTTGAAAGCCTTCTAGTTATTTCAATCTATAGTCTTGAAAATAGTTTTAATAATCAAAGATTATTTTTCTTTAAGAGTTGAAAGCAAATACATCTTGCAAGCTAGATATTGTGGGAGATCTAAAGAAGTTTAAGGTAAGGGATGACCCCATGGGTGGTGGTCTTGCATGCTTAGTAAATATTTGTTATGAGTTTCATGTGTTTGCAAGTATATATGCATTATGTGCTCTAGTGGACCTTTGGCCATAAGGAGGACTAGGAGTTAGGAAAAAGGAGTTGGTTGAAGTCTTCACCTTGAAAGGTTGTGAAGGCTAGGAAGACTACCCATATTTGCATTACATGATTACTTATGCTTTCATTTTCTTTGCATTGCACCCTTATTGAGCAATAGCTCATAAGGTCACTTTGGACCTCTTTGTAGGTGGTGAAAGCTCAAAGGGAAAGAACATCTTGGAAGGGGTAAGGGTTATGAGTATGGAAGACTAGCTGTGTGGCCTTTATGTTTTGTAATAGTGTTTTAAAGTTTGATGGAGTTTGAACTTGAATATGTATCCTATTTTTGTGTATGTTGTGTAAGTACCTCATGTGTTATATGGCCTTATTTTGGGGTGAATGTGGGAGAATTATATTTTAATTTATGCATAATTAAATTTTGAAAAGTATGGGATATGTATAGAAAAAAAAAAAAAGGAGAAGAAGAGAGGCCAGCAGGCGCGTTGTGGGCGCACTGCTATGTTGCTGGCGCCCTTTTATTGTTTTTTTTTTTTTTTGGGTTTTTTCTTAATTGCTGGAATTTCTGGATTTAAAAAAATATATTTTATAAATAAATAAATGAGGATTTGGGCCCCAAAAATATTTATTAAATTACTGTAAATATTAAAGCATTATGAGAAAATCCTGATCTTCAGAAAAATCAAATAAATGAGTATTTTCTTGAATTTGGGAAAAGGGAGGGAAATAATTGGTGTTTGAATCCCAAAAAGTCACTTATTAAATGATAGAAGTTTGATGTATTTTGGAAAAATAAATGAAGGTTTGGCTAAGGAGAAATTGATTAAATTTTTCAAATGGGAGATTAACCTAGACATTTTCTAAGGAAATTTTGGGAATGAGAAATGGGTTAATAATTAGGTCAAATGTATTTTTCTAATAATTAAGGCCTTGAGCCATAATGTAGTAAAGCGAGTTGTGGTTTGGTTGTTTTCTATCGAGTCCTGGGTGAGTCATCCTTAGTTCATCATTATGAGCTAGAAAAGGGTGACCCTCACCAAGGTTTCGAGTTTAATTTCGCGAGATCTTTGATATTCCGTTTCTCAAATCCTTGAGTGAGGAAAAGGGAGGGGCGAAACCTAGTTTTCACCTAGGGCGTTTCTCATTGAAACATAACTCGTCCTTTCATTATTGTCTTGGCGTGTGAGTTATCCGGTTGATTATTCACTAGTGACACCCATGGTGGGAGCGGGGTGTTACAACTGGTCATCCAAAAAGTAAGAACAAGAGCACTTGGAGGTTGTTTGTGACTATTCATGAAAGAAGGTTTGTGGGAGCACAACTTGAAGGCTAAAGGGTTTGGGTCGAGTTGCACAACGAAAGCAACAGTACAACCAGCTTCATCTTCATCCATGAAGGTATACCATTACCTTTTATGAATGGATGAGTTTTATATTGCATGAGGTTGCGGTCATCGAGTCTTGCAAGGTGTTTTTGTTCCATTTCCACTACATCTTGTGTTGTGTTTTTTTTTTTAAATATTTTGAAAACCATTTAAACCTTTGCATGATCCACCAAATGTTGGTGTTTCCTTTCCAGAAGACCATCAAGAGAAACCTTGAATCCTTAACACCCATCTTAGGGTTCAAGAATGTTAAATATGAAACAAAATTGACCTCAACCCTTACCTAGGAAAGATTTAAGAAATTGTTTAACATGAAATGCTTTCTAATTTGATGGAAAGTGGAGAAAACTCGGGTATTCATGAACCTATGGCAAATAAATGATATGACAGTGGCTTAGTATGAAGAAAAGTTTACCTAGTTGATCAAGTAGATGCCTCTAAATGAAAAGGACGAGACTAAGAAAGCTAAAAAATTCTTAGAGGGACTATAATTGAAACTTCAACAAGCAATGAGCATTGTGCACGCGTGTTTCTATGTTGGCATAGTTTTTAAGGCCATGATTGTAGAGACCAACTTAACACTACAAAAAAACTACATTCAATGACTGTTATTACCAAACTAAAACAATTGAATTTATTTGTCTTGAAATTGATCATAGCAGAGTCCTTCGTTGTAACAGAGGGTTCGAGATGTCACTGGCGAGGTTAATCGAATTTGGATTGGCCCAGAGCCATAGTCTTAAAAGCCTGAATTTGTAGGAACTTGGATGAGGGGCCTTCGGGACTGTGCACACGAAAGA
Source organism: Diospyros lotus (assembly GCF_014633365.1). Lineage (NCBI taxonomy): Eukaryota > Viridiplantae > Streptophyta > Magnoliopsida > Ericales > Ebenaceae > Diospyros > Diospyros lotus. The sequence goes on along the minus strand of NC_068339.1, from coordinate 33,169,754 downwards.
GCCTTCGGGGTAATTACGGGCTGGGGACTCGATGAGTCTTCAGAAAGGTGAGCCTTCTGGGTCTTTGGTGAGCACGATTTTACTTTAACCTATGAGCAGAAATGACATCAAAAAGGCACAAAGGAGACTCTTCCACGCGGGTCCTCCGATGCCTAAGACAATGGTCCGAGAAGTACGTCCAAAAGTATGTGGATGCATGTTTAATGTATGTAGCATGTAAATGTTCAGGTGTCTCGAAGAATGGGATAAGAATAGGTTCCAAATAGGTTTTAGAGAGAGAAAGAGTTAAGTCTAAATTATTCCAAAAAGATCTGTTTGCCATGGAAGAGGAAAATATTTATAGACAATAGGGGTCACCTATACAGTTGAGTCCAAAGACTCTTCTGAGGAGTACGACTAGAGATATTAGAGGGCTTGGAGACTTCTTCGGGGTAAAGCCCCGAGGATTGTCTTTAGGTGGTCCCAAAAAGGGCTTCGTGGCCACCAGGTGCCTTTGGTCCAAGAGACCTGAAAGGTATCTCCAGACTTGTATAAAATGGATAGGCTAGACCATCACGGGTGAACCCTTCGGGGGCCTGGGAGACTATCGTCTCGGAGACTCTCTGGGGAAGGACTCATTGGGAGGATGCTTAAAACATAGAAAATTTTAGGGCACCCCACAACAATAGCTCCCCACTCTTACATTGGGCTAAAAGGCGAAGCGAATAGTATAAGAAAGGTGGGTGCCCGATAACTTATTGGGGGAAAGTAGGGACTCGCAATACTTGATCTGTCGAAAACTACCACTATAAATAAAAGGTGGTCCCCAGTGGGCCATATTTCCCCCCAAAATCCAGAATCATCCAAAGCTCCCGAAAACTCCCAATCTTATGGAAAACCCGTGTACAGATATGGAGAATTTTAAAATTTTATAAGCATTAGATGTGCGCAATGGAATATATACATATATGCCATAGACACAGCTTGGGTATTTAAGTAACACGCATATCCATTATATGAATATAAATACACACATACTTGTAACCTGATGTAGGGTTGGTACATAAATTATTTCTGTACTAAGACCATTCCACTTCACGTTGTGGTGGTCCTAGTCAGTCCACACCTAGTACGTTGTCATGTACTGTTCCGATTTCCCCATCCCAAGCTAGACAAAGGGGTTGTCGTATTATTCGTACCCGTGTCTCAAATTTTATCGCGTAACTATTACGTGTATTATATTTCTAGCGGCAGAATTTACAAAAGTAGTAGAAACAAAAGAAGATAGCAGCGAAATAGAAGACTTGCAAGTAGTAAAGCCTCTGCTTCTCTAATTTATTCTACCCGAATCAATCACCGCCTCACCCTATGTAATGCCCCATTTTTCAAATATACAATGATGCTAAATACAAGCTAATATCTCACATGGGCGTCATGGAAATCCTTACCAACGGAAGTAAGGGATAGAACCTGAAAGCTAACTAAAGCTCAATAATAAGGATTTCCACTATGTAGTCTTGGGATAAGTACAACAACAATACATAAATTTCAACAAATAAACCCCTAGTGCCATTGCACCTTCCTTATATAGCATCTGCAGTGCATCATTTGAGATATATATATAATGACTATTTTAGTGACACACAATTCTCGATAGAATAAAAATGGACCCATATCCTTCTAATATTAATGAAAATAACATAAAATCCTAAAGGCTACATTAGCTCCTCTTTATACAAAATCGTAGTTCATGAATAATAGAAAAATAAACTAGACTTTGGTCGCCTCTTTGCCTTTTCCCTTACTTGGCCTTGGGTACTTGGCACGTTTGATGTACCTGGAACGTTGAAAATTCCAAGGGCATAAAACACCCAAGTTAGATAATTACATCTAGTGAGATGGTTCAAGAAAGAAGATACATACGTGTGTATGCAAGTATGTCAAATATCATGAAATCCTTCCCCTTTGTGGAAGCCATAACCAGGGTGTTGCAATCACCCCCGCATCAACATGTCCAAACATCTCGGCCCACCGCATGGCCACATGGTCCCTGACCACACATGTTGACCCACAAGCTTGCCACAACCACAAATGTCATGATGCATGAAAAATAGAAAGGATATGCTCTGAATAAAGGAAACATGAGATGTAAGTCACAAACCACACACAAATGAAACCAAGAATGTCCAAGATGTAACAAAAACATGCGTGAAATATGAGTTTTCCTAACACAAACACCTAATATTTTTAGATAATTTTTTTAATTATTTTAAACTATTTTTATGGAAAATTATAGGGGAAAATGAGGCCTCACGAGCCTTTGGAAGAGGGCCCATGCGCAGCCTTCCTTGGCGTGTGTACTGCACGTGCCACCGTCTTTTTCGGCGACGACGCGACAACCTCTCAATTTTTCGACCATATCTCCATCGTTTTAGCTCCGATTCGACTTCAGTTTGAACATAGGACTTCCTCTCTTTTCCCTCTACAAGAATATAGGATTAAACAAGACTTATCTCCCTGTTTTTCAACAACTTTGGCCCAAATTCTAATCAGGCTTCAAAAACTCTAGTGAGACTCAATTCTCTTTCATTTCACCACTGATTTCACTTCTCTTTTTTGCAGAACCTTCCCCTCTCTCTCAAGAACAAAATCCTCACCTCAAATCCTCTCAAATGGACAAAAATCTAGCCCAAATTCCAACTTGAATGCTTTATTCTTCACCCCAAGACCCTATTTATAGTTTTTTAGGTAAATTATCTTCCGCCAAGTGTCCCGCCACCTAGCGAAGTAATTATTACATTGCCACTTGTCTCTGTCACCTCATGCTCTATTTTGTGTGTCTCATAATTATTTCCAATGGTTAGTTGGTTTAGTTTGTTACTCTAATGGTCTAGTTTCGGGGTTTTAAGAATCATACCTTAGCCTGAGCTTTTCGGGTAATTGCACTTAGACGCCTTACTAATTGATCCCTAGGCCATCCTTATATTTCCCTTATGCCCCTAGGGAAAGGATTTATTATGCCTATATCTCCAGATTTTAGTAAATTACACTTGTGCCCCCAATTTTCTTGAAACTGCATTTCTACCCTAGTTCAAAAATTACACTTTTACCTTAGAACTTTCACAATCCTTTGGGGAATATCATATTTCCTCAAATATATGATTTTATGAAATTCTCAGGTATTACACCCCAAACCTTTCCCAATTTTGTACCACGTGGCACTCAATTGGAGCGGTAGTTGGGTGGTCGAAAGTTGACTTTTGCCTTTGTGGAAGTCGACTTTCGTCACCCCGAAAGTCGACTTTCAGCACAGGAAAGTTGACTTTTTAGGCTAGCAAGTCAATGTTTGACCCGCCAATTCTTGAGACACTCAAGGCATAAGATGTGGTTACCAGACGCGACATTATATGGTATGTGACTTTCTAGGTTCACTACTCGCTAACAAATAGATAGCATCGAAACCCCTTTCGGTACCGGCCAACTCCTTAACCCATCACCAGAATCTCTCCATATCCTAATGACGATACGAGAGTTCCTTAATAGCGCTTAGCTGCAGTTCAGGACAATATAAGTGGCACTGAAGTCTCACTTCAAATGAACCTATTATGGTCGATGATTACCATGTGTTATAATCCTTCCATTATCTAACATTCATCTAACTTGGGCTTTGCCCCTAGAATATTCAAACATTTTAGATAGAAATTGTAGCAGAAATGAGGATGAATGAGGCGTGAAATGGCATTTAGCAAAGTGTATGATGTAATGATTGAATGTTATGTAGCCCATGTATTTAAGTTTTTCTATTTTAAATTCTGAACTTTTTGAGAAATGATGATGTATAATCTTATTTATGGTTAATGTTAAAGTTAAGGTTCGATTCTACTTTCCGCATTTGATGTTTATGATAATTCTCTTTCGGGATAGATGTATGAAAATTTTGGGATGGATATGAGGAATGATATGGTTTGGCATTAGTTTTAAGAGAAAAAATTTATTATCGCAGAATTGTCTCAAGTTATAACACGTCTGGAAAGTGGGGTGTTACACAGAAGCTAAGAATTGAACCTAAAAAATAACATTAAACCGTAATAGTATTACATAATCATTCCTCAAACATATTTTATCGTAACATTCTTTTATTTTACAAGACTACTCATTGCACAGAACATAAGTTTCTCAACATGACTAAAAGATAACCGAATCTTCATGAAGAAGCAAAATACAGGGATAATTTACCAATCTCATCAGGCACGACATCTTGTGCCGTTACATCTCAACCACTCCCTTATCTTTGCTACAAGCCCAAACTAGAACGTTTGACTGTTTCAGGGGCATAACCCAAGCTAGATGTTGAATCATCTAAGTAAGAGATTCATAACAAACATGATTTGACCATGAATGCAAAATATAGTAATAACATCATCTCTTCACTTTCCTTTAGTGACCACGGGGAATCCCTTTGCTATCACCATTTCTCAACCTTCCTTTTTGAGGCCGAGACATTCATCACCATTTTCCAACCTCCCTTCGGAGGTCGGGACATTCATCAACATAGCATTTTAACCATCATTTTACAACCTCCCTTCCAAGGCTGGGATGTAATATAACATCCATGATAGACTGTTGATTTCCCGTGTCACCAAATAAACATATAATGCATGATAAATAGCTTCATCAATGAATACATGCATTTCTCATCAAGATAACATGTGTATGCAATCTACATGATGCATAGCATGACAAGGCATGACGACATCATAAAACCATTTATATAAAGTCGGGTTTTGGGTCAAACAACTTACTTCAAACATATCTCAGAATATCTTGATTCTCGTGCCAGGATTCTAATGTACTCAATTCCAAACCTCAACCTACCTTGGCCTGTTAGTGTAGGTGCTCTAGACCCAATCAGATTAGGGATGTTGTACACTGACAATTGCAATCATATTTATTATTGAATAAGGAGTTATTCAATCTCACAAAGAATTCGTTCTATTAGTTTCTTGTTATTATTGTAATGACCGGATGAAACTAGATAGAAATCCATATGATGTATACTATGATTAATTTATAAAGATGTGAGATGATGCATCACAGTTTCAAGACATCATTAAATGTCCCAAGTTGAAGCAATGTCAAGAATGGATATTGACAATTGCGGTAAGACTTATATGTGCTATGTTTTTGTTATATGATAGCAATGGGGGTCTCACACCCATAGGCATGGGAATGCCTAGACAAGTACACATGTAACCAATGTTGGAGAACGTGCCATTGGACATGACTCGCCATGACAATCCATTTTGGTTATATGTTGATGAAATTCTCATACGATATGGGTGTAACTAATCCTTGGACATGAGGTTGTCACGGTCATCTCATAAGAAGATCGGTATGCTTTGAGATCGCTTCGATGGGTTTAGACAAAGGCTACACGTGGGCGATCATTGGGCATATCGTGAGGCTTATGGAGATGGGTGCATAACCAAGATGAGACTCGTCTATCCCTTGATAGAGGATGATGTATCTAAGGCGCCTTCGGTGGATATTCACTTTAAATCCATGGCCATGGTGAAAGAGATCAATAAGGAGTTACTGATTCACTTTCTATTAACTGAAAATATCTGGATAACCGAAGAAAAAAAAACTCATGTGATCATAATCAAGCAACACATTGCTAGACTTGAGATCACATAAGGTACATTGATGAAAGGATTGAATTACACGGTAACCATACTCGTGAAAGGTTATTTGCGGATTATGAATCCTTTTGAATAATTGGGTAGGCATGACGCCTTGTTAGAGGCCAATCTTGTCTTATGTGTTCATACCGACACATTGTCAACATATTCGGAAGCCTAATGAGTCATACGCAATAGGCACGGTTCCCAGCTAAAACCAGGAGAGCGGACGTATGGTTAAGTGGGACACTTCGGCAAGAAGTTGTGCTGTTGTAAGTTCTCACAGGAAAAGAACAAATAGACGTAATAACGTCTATATGACGAGGGGTCGTCATAAAGGAAAGAGTTTCCTAAAATGACAATTGATTAAATTAGGAAGGGGTTTCTAATTTTATAATTTTCTATTTGTTAGAGTAGCAAATAGGAAATAAAATATATTTAGACTTAAGTTAATATTTGGATTAAATTGGATTTGGGACAAATATTAAATTAAATATTATATTTGGATTAAATTGAATTTGGGCCAAATATTAAATATTATATTTGGACTAAATTAGATTTGGGCCAAATATTAAATTAAATATTATGTTTGAGCTTGAATTAGATTTGGGCCAAAATATTTTATTTAAACTTATAATTAGATTTGGGCCGTTTAATTATATTTCTAGTTGAACTAGAATAAACCCATTTAATTAAGTTTCTAATTGGACTAAAATAAATGGGTCGACCCATATCCATTAGGGTTTAAGAAACCCTAAGATGTTTTCTCTATAAATATCCCTTTATTGGTTGCCCAAAATTAATGGTTGTGTAGTTTTTCAAGAGTTGAAAAATGAATCTCGTTCACTCTTCCCTGTTTCTTTTTGGCATCGATTTGAAATGTGGACGTTCTTTTCATCCATTTACAAGCCATAAAAAGGAGAATGAGCTAGCACTCCTATTCCGCTCTTCTCGCTAACGGACGTGTGCCGCATATCACGAGTTAGAGGCCAGACACTTGGACGGCTTGAATCCGCGAATGACTCGAAAATCTAAAGATTAGATTTATTTTATTTGTATGTGAATGACTTAATTTCGATGTTGATCCAATCGCCGGGATCGAGGTAAGGTCCAAAAATTTTGAACTATGCTACTTGCCTCGTAGCGATCTTGTTTTACTTTCATGGCTATCATATTTATTCAAGGATTCTAATATTCTATTTTTAATACTTTTCTAATAATTTTTCTCTATTTCTTCTTATTTTTCCTCAATAATTCCACACTAAATGATTTTTCAAATTTTCCACCACCACAATTCATAAAATAATTTCTAAGAAAAACCACTCATCTTGACTTAGCCTCTCAGGATTTCTTGGTATACGTGCCATGACCTCAAAAAGTGTGCTTGGATATTTTTCTGGTTTCGAGCATGCTCCTCTAGCCCTAAATTAATTCTCAGAATTTTTCTGAAATTTTTCAAAAACTTTTTCATATTTTTCCTTCATTTTCTATTTTTTCTTCCATTTTTCTTTTCTTTTTCTTTCTTTCTTCCTTCTTCTTCTTATTCTCCTTCCTCCTTCTTCGTGCATTACACTCTAGTTCACCGCTCACCTCTTGCAAGTGTCAATCGTCGCCACCGCTCACTGCGACAGCAATCACTACAAGAAAAGTAGCTTTTAGTGGGCACTTTTAGTGGCGGCCAGAAGATATTTGTCACAAATACAACTATTAGTGGCGGCCAAAAACTGTTTGTCACTAAAAAGGCATGTTTAGTGGCGGCCTAAAAAAATTCGCCATTAAAGAGTTAATTATTTGTGACGGCCGCGATTTGTGGCCACTAAAGGTATATTATTGTGACAATCGGATGTGGCGACCACTAAAAGTAAGCTTATTTGTGAGGGTCGGCATAGGCGGCCACTAAAAGTACATTATTAGTGACGGCTATAGGTGGCGGCCACTAAAGATGGAGCATTTGTAACTTGTGATTGTTTGGGTACCAACATGCTTATTTGTGACAGCCGGTGTTGGCGGCCACAAAAAGCGCATTATTAGTGACGGTCGGCCAAGGAGGCCACAAAAAGTGCATTATTAGTGACAGTTGGCCTAAGCAGCCACAAAAAGAGCATTATTAGTGATGACCACTAGTGACAGCCACTAAAGGTGGAGAGTTGGTGCCCGTCACTCTGCTGCCCAACATACTTATGCTTATTTGTGATAGTCGGTCTAGGCGGCCACAAAAGGTGCATTATTAGTGACGGCTACAAGTGGCGGCCACTAAAAGTGCATTATTGGTGAGGGCCACCGTTGTCAGTCACTAAAAATATAAAACCTTGGGGAGTGGTTTTACTGATTATTTGTGACGGCCAAGTATGGCTATTTGTGAAATGACTATTTGTGACGGCCAAGTATGGCGGCCACTAAAAGTGGATTATTTATGAAAACCAAATATAGCTGCCAAGTTATACTTATTTGTGACGGCTAACTTTGATTGTCACTAAAAGTGAATTATTAATAAAAAAAGTATAATAATGTTTTAATATAAAATGTCACATAAAATATAAAATATAATTAATAATTAATAATTAATAAAAAAATATTTTATTAAAAAGTATATTTTAATATATTTTTATTTCATAATAGAACTCATTCTTCTTTTAATATTCTTAAGAAGTATATTTTTTATTTCAATATATTTTTAGAATTAATTATTAATAATATACTTATTCTTATAATTAATTATAAATAAAAAACATTTGCTATAAGCCACGGGGAAGCTTGAATAAGTATATTATCAATAATAATTATAATTATTAATAATATAGTAATTTTTATAATTATATTAATAATATATTTTTATAATTAATTATTAATAATATATTTTATATTTTTAAAATATAAAATATAATTAATAATTAAAAACAAAGTATCTTTTTATTTATAAAAATTTAAAAATAAACAAAATATATTTTTTACTACCCCTTCATCTCTCCCGCCTCCATATTCATTTCCCTCTATCTCCCTCATCTTGCCTTCATCTCTTTCATCTCTCCCGCCTTCACCCCATCGCTTTCGCTGTCTGAGTACCGCAACATCTCATTCTCCGGCTTCGTCTCCTTTTTCGTCTTCGGCTCCTTCTCCATCTCTTCTCCGTCTCCTTCTCTGTCTCCATCTCCGGCTTCTAGTCACTAGCGCTGTCGTTCATGTTCTCGTTCGTGTTCTCGTCACTGGCGCTGCCGGTATTATTTCACCTTTGAAACACCACTAATCAATCTCAGATCTGTTACTTCTTTCTGTTAACTTCTTGGTTATCACATTTTCATTGATCTTCAATTTGTCTTTCACGATTTCAATGGAGGTCTAATGAATAAGTGGTTCAATCTATGCTCGTTATCTGAAAATCTAATTGATTGCGGAAATATCTATGTGCAAAATGTGTGTGTGGTTTGTGATATGCAAGTGCATTGTTATTTCATACGTGTAGGCTTTAGTTTTTACAATGTGATGTTTACTGGTCGTCATTGGATTGGTTTGTAGACGTTGGATTTATTTGATTGATTGGTGCTCTGTTCTTAGACCGTTTACTGCTAGTCTATACTAGTTTGACGAGGAAGCAGGGCTATTTTCATTGCAAAGAATATTATATTAGATAGTGCATGTTTTCACACAATGGTGTTATAGTTGGATTGGCAGATTTTGTTGCAATTCACCCTTCTAGATGTAATATCCCAGATTTTTTTAAATAAAAAATGAGGTAATACTTGAGATTGTTAGGTTCTAATACTTGAGGAAATAGGTCATTTCGAGGGATTATAGAAGATTTGAGTCAAAGGTTCAGTTTCTGACACTAGGGGCAAAATTGTAAATATTGAAGTTCGGGTAAAAGTATAATTTATCTAAAATTTTGGGGTACTAGTGTAATTTATCAATTTTTTGAGGACCAAAAAATGCAATTAAAAATGACCCAGGGACCAAGTTGTAAAGGGTCTAACTACAATTAACTAAAAAGTTCGGGCCAACGTGTAATTTTTGAAAACTTGTGATTTGATCATTAGGGGAATAAATTGAGCCAACTAACCATTAGAAGTTATGATAAGGCACAAAAATCAAAGTGTGAGGTTGTAGGGGCAAGGGTGTAAATATTTGGGAAGGTGCGTACGTGAGTTTGTATTTCAATTCAATTTTGGATTCCAAATCTTATTTAAATCGAAGCCTTTGCTTAGTCCCCAAGCTAGGGACACATGGAAAGCAATGAATGGAATGCTTGGAAGCTAAGATAAGGCCTCATGATTGCGGAACTCAAATTACATTCCATTCCACCTTTAGATCGTTTTAAAGTCCAAGTCTTCTCGAAGTCTTCCCCAAGTCTTTTGCTTTGCCTCCAAGATTACTTAAGCCTCCAAAAGTCTCCAAACCTTATCCTTAAGGACACATGGCAATCAATCGTTGGCCACTTGGAAGATAAGATAAGGTCACATGATGGCTCATAATGACCCCCTGAGATGGCATCTCATGATTGGCCAATGAAAAGCTTACTTAGTCTCTAAGTTTGCAAAAGTCTCCAAACCTTATCCCTAAGGACATATGACAAACATTCATTGGCCATTTAGGAAATAAGATTTGAAATCTCATGATGACGTGACACGTGACGCGATTTGGTTTGCCAGAGTTTCCTATAAGTAAGGGCTTTGGGGTTATTCATTTTGGGCACCAAGTAAGGAGGAAAAGGAAGGGAGTTTGAGAGAGGAAACGCTATCGAAAAGAAGGGAGAAAGTCGAGAATGAACCTTGACGGAGTTTTTGGATTTTTCTCGAAGTTCGTGCCAAGTAGTAAGAAAAACTACGAGAAAACCCATCCTGCTCATTGTAAACGGTGCTTCTTAGGGTAAACCTTTAAGGTGAGTGGTTTCCGCATGCTTCTTGCTTCTTCTTGATTATCCTTGATCTCATTTATGTCGGGTTGGTGGCTTACATCTCATGTTTCCTTGCTTCTGAGTATCTTTCCTATTTTGCTTGCATCACGGAGTTTGTTGTTGTGGTTCGTTAATGGGGTTAAACATGATTACTCTCGCGCGTGGCTTGTGGTTTGCACATCATATTTTCCTTGGTTTGTGCACCGTACCTACTTGATATTCCTTAGTTTGTACATATTCCTTTTACTTTATCTTCAACATGTTGTTTGGTAACAGTGGCTATTGGTGGATCGGGAATTTGTATATAATGATTGGTCGCTTGTTGGTGAATCGTCATGATGATCTGGGGGGCAATCCCGTGCCTACAAGTGGGGCCATGCTTACAGGTGGGGGTGAGGGGTTGGACTCCGATCACGTGCCTACAGGTGGGCTTAGCCTACAAGTGGGACTGAGGCATTTCACACAAGTACCAACAAGGATGATAGAGGCTTGAGAGGACTTCTTGATGTATTGCATTTTTGCTCTTGCATGCACTGTTTCCTTTCTTTCTTACCACTCACTTAGATGTTATTGTCTAACTCGGGTGTTTCATACCCTTGGGACATTCAACGTCCCAGGTTTATCAGAAGTGCTAGGTGTTCCAGGTTCTGGTTCGAGTAAAGGCAAAAGGGTGGTGCTTGGCTAGCTTTGGGTTTTGCAGCTAGCTTTTGGTTTTATTTCATTATGTACCCTTGTAACCAAGTGATGTATTGTAAATAGCAACTAGGATATTCAAGGTTGTAAAGGGTGTGTGTGGGTGTCCTACAATTGTACCTGCTGTGATGTGTTGTGTGTTATGGAGTATTGAAGGTCGTATACATTTCTTGTACTTGTAAAGGAATCTAGTGGAAACCCCTTTATTTAGCTTTGGTTAAGCTTGCAGGTTCGATCCAATGCTTCCGTTGGTAAGGGTTTCCATAACGCCCGTAGGTGATGTCTTAATTATATTTCAAGTTATTGTGTATTTGGAAAAGTTGGGCGTTACACTAGATGATTACTAATAGAAGACATGAATAGTTTACACAATTCAGTCTGAGACTTCTGTGTCTGTTTCTACCAAATTATGTAAGATGTGCTAATTTCAAATTATTCACAAGTTCTAAAGGTCAAAATCTTAGTGCAAAATGGTGATTCTGTGGTATGTCATTTATGGTTGTAATGTCCTTTCATCATAAACCATCTAGAAGACTGTTGGCCCACTTGGTTTTGAACTCTATCTAATAGTGTATGCATCAACAATTTTTACCAATAATAAGGAACACTGGAACATAATCATCTGTATTCTGTCATTAAAGTCATAAATTAATGACATAATTAGAATGCAAGTGATGCCTCCATTATTTGCAGTAATAGAATAGAAGTACTACTTCCTTAATAGATCTATGGGCTCACTTTGATAAGTGTTTCGGAGTGTGAAAGAGTAACTTTTCAGCAAGAGTCAAAATTAATGCAATGCATAGTTTGTGGAAAAATAGTCCCATTTTATTTTCTGTAAATAAAATGTAATGGCATTTTATACAAAATACAGATGTCACTCTTGTGACATCTCCTGACTGGGGTAAAACCAAGTTCAAGTCTGTCCTTTTTTAATCTTTTTCTTTCTAAATTTGGACGTTTAGTGGTGGCATATGTTTTGTCACTTAAGCACCCATAAGATACATTACAAGTTTGAGAAAGGAAGAAAAGAAGAAAAAAATTGTTGGATCGGATATAAAGAGAAAATAACAATTTATTATACACTATCGTAATATATATATAAGGTAGTATATATATATATATTACCTAATATGCCTTATGGATACATTTGAAGTCCTCACCTTGTTCCAATGCCAAAAGGTGGTTGTTTAGATATTCTGTTTTACTATGTTTGATAAGTGTTTAGAGAAAATAACAATTTATTATGTTTGGTTGTTTAAATAAAAGGTAGTTCTTTTTTAATCTTTGATAAGACTTTTCTTCTAATCACCTTTTATGTTGGATTTGACCTTAGAAATAGAAAAACAAAAAAGTTGTTTATTTCGTGCGTGAAGAAGTCCCTTTATGTGTTCATGCTCATTTCAAGAATTTTTGTTGATTCTTGTGGTGTGACCAATACCGCTAGCTGCCTTGTACTTTGGCAACGAGGAAAACATTAGGCCACTGTAGAGGGGCTATGAATACTAAGTTATCTTTTTTTTTTTGTTTGTTGGCCAGGGGAGGGGGTTGGTTTTCTATTAGTGATGTACAACCTGATTTTTGTTTGTCCACCTCCTGTCATTAAGTTTGTTTAGAGCCTTGGTGTGAAACGAAATTCAATCGTGTTGAAAGAAATGCTGACGGGGATGGTGTGAACACAATTAGTGGATTATCTGTGTTTACTCAAAGAGGTCGTGCTTTAGGAAAAACGACTCAATGTTAGCTTGGAAGAGAGGAATGGTCCCAAGCTCGATTATATGTCCTTAAAAATTGTGATGAAATCCAATCATTCATAGAGTAAGTGATAATTTTGACATGTTTTATACCAATTAATTTATAACAATTATTTTTCCATGGAATTTCTCTTATCGCTTTTGTGTGTAATTTAAAATAGAGAACATAAACAATTGGTGGTCCAATCTCTAGCCCATTCCCATCCCAGAAACATAGAAAACATTCACAATAGAGAATTCTCAAGTTGGTTTGAGCATCAAGTAGGTATATTAAGATCGAATATGTATTATTTAAATGTATTGTGGTTACATGTTCAATGCCATCCATTTGAACTATATTGTTATTTAACCCATTTCCCATTAAATGGATATGTGACACAAATGTATAATTCAGAAAATGGCAAAGTCACCAATCACTTGTTATCATTTGCTCGAGGGCCAAATCATAGTGTATTGTCATACAAGGGCTACATTGTTAATGGTTTTCGGTTCCACACCCGAGATCGAGAGAAAGAATTGAAATCTCAGAATAGTGGAGTTTTCGTGAGAGGGGAAACTAATAGTTTTACAACTGCGAGAGATGGTAACCCAACCCTTGGTAATGTGGATTACTATGGCGTGTTAATGAATATTATCAAATTGCAATATCTTGGTGGTTTACGAGTAGTACTATTCAAGTGGATTGGAGAGATATATGCAATAAAGGAAGAGGAATCAAGAAAGATAATTACGATTCACTTCCTTAAATCTTGATAGATCATTGCAGACTAATGAACCGTTTATACTTGCCTGCCAAGCTGAACAGGTGTTTTATGTAAGGGAAATGGGGGAACCTAATTGGTATGTTGTTCAACGATCACAACCTCGAGACTATTATGATATGGATGCCTATGAAGCCACTAGTGATGAACCATTTCAACAAAATGATCTGTCAAACATTGGCCAATGTCCAACCCAAGATGCGGATCTAAATGACTGAGTTTTCATACCATAGAAGTGACATTCTGCTAGAGATTGCATTTGAAGAAGGGACATCAAGACAATGAAGGAAAAGAATGTATCCTTCAGTTAAGGGAAAGAAAAAGACTAGAGGAAGAAGGAAACAAAAACCAGTTTTAAGCGATGATGATTCATTGTATATGTCTTGCTTGCTTAGTTTTGATATGTTTTTTTTTTTCCTTCTATTTTTCTAAAGCTTAGTGTATTTCAGTGTTTCTTTTTTCTTTAGTCCATTTCTATATATAAGTCTATGTTGTAGCCAATGGAGGGTATAGCTGAAACCAATGAACAAACTCTAGTCACACCACCTAATCTTGATCCATCTACAAGACAAAGTTACGCTGGTAAGAAATAATTAGCTATGTTTTAATAGTTTGGTTTTCTCATCTGTAAAATGATAAAATAATTATTATTTTTTATTTATCATATATTTATTGTATAGGATCATCATCATCTAATGCAAGAAAAAGAGGTCGAGGGAAAACAAAGAATAAAATACTAACATCTTTGGCTCCTGGTCAAAAATTTCCATTGGAATTCAATAATTATGGTCAAGCCATTGGATCAAATGCTAATGTGTTTGTAAGTTATATTGGCAAGATTGTTAAAGTATGTGAAGATGCACCAATTTCTTGCAAGCGTTGGGAAGATGTTCCACAAGACAATAAGAATAAAATGTATTCTTATGTACTGGTAAGATTAGTAATTATTCTATATTATACTTATATGATATTGTATTAAATCGTTCTTCATGACTTACAACGTTTCAAACAACTTTTTCTTTTAACTTGTGTAGGAGAAATTTGAATTTGAAGAAAATGAAGTAAGAAAAAATTGGATCTTTAGAAAGATGGGAAGGGCTTTTGCAAACCATAGATATAGGTTGAAGGTTGACTATTATGATGCATATGACAATGATGATGATCGAATTAAGTTTGCTCCAACAACAGTCGACCAAGGACAATAGAGACAATTTGTTACTTCGTTGAGCTCACGTGAGTTTCAGGTATTCTATATCCTTTACTTTTTTTATGCACAAGTCATTTTAATTATTTAAAACATGATTATTGTATTTGGTCTTCCATATAGGTTGCGTGTGCTCGTAATAAGTCTAATCGATGAAAGCAAATAATGAAAAAAACTACAGGCACTAGAAGTTTTGCTCGAGTTAGAGCTAAACATGTATAATTTAAGTCATTTATACATCTTTCTCATTAACAATTTTTTGTTGTTGATTAACTTGTCTATTTAATACAGGCTAAAATATTAGGGCACGAACCGTTTGCATGGGAAATGTTCAAGGTGACACACAAGAAAAAAGACGAGTCAATGGTTGATTCAACATCAAAAGAAATAGTGGTAAATTTTATTTTAAGTAGTTTATGTTGTTATTGTGATATATATTTTAATATTATGTTATAACATATCTATTTTATTTATTATGAAATTTTAAGACAAAATTCGATCTTTAGTAACCCAAAGAGATGAGGAAGAACCTTCTCAAGCTATTGATGAAAATGAAATTTTTTCTGAAGTAATGGGAAGAGAAAGGCATGGACGTGTTCGTGGGTATGGATTAGAACCAACTTCTTCTTCTGTCCTTGGAAAGATTCCATCTCATCATGAGCTTGTTACAGAACTAGAACAAATGTGACAACATAATAATGGTTTGAAAAATGAAGTGCAACTTTTGAAAGAGAAAAATTAAGCGTTGCTGACAGAATTGGACCAAGTCAAAGAAAGACAATCAATTTTTGAAGCTTTTATGGAAGATGTTAGGGCATGAAGGATTAGAAATAACAATTGACTAGACTTAATTGTTTGATGTATTTTTTGATATAAAGTGCTAGGTGTCTTTTTTTGATGACAATGTGAATGTAAATTGCTAGATATCTTTTTTTGATGATAATGTAAATTTAAAGTGCTAGTCAATTATTAATTGACTAGAGTTGTTTTCTGAAGTTTCTTGATGATTAGAATGGTGTTTATTTTGGATGCAATGTATTAAATTAATAGGGTTTAAAATATAGAAAAACAAGAAGTGGGTTGTGGGAAAATTTTATAAAAATCACTTTTTGTGGCGGCCAACAAAAAGTGGTCACTAAAAATGTCTTCTTTTGTGGCAACCATGACTCTCACTAAAAGTATATGTCAAACACTTTTTGTGGCAACCAATATAATGTGGTCACTAAAAAATGTTCATTTTGTAGCGGTCAACACTATCACTAAAATCTTATCATTTGTGACAGCCAGCAAAGTCGTCACAAAAAATTCATAACTTGTGACAACAGTGGTTGTCACTGAAGACTCATTTTTTGTGACAGCCATGACCGTCACAAAAAATGACATTAGTGGAGGAGGACTGTGGTTGTCACTAAAATTTTTTTTGTGACCGTCACATTCGCCTGCCACTAAATGGGTATTTTAAGTGATGACTAGCCAATAATCGCCACTAATACTATTTGTGACAGACTTTTTAGTGACAGCTTGTGGCGACCAATTTGACAGCCACTAAAACTTTTAGTAATGAGTTTTTATGGTTTTAGTGACGGTCTTGGCCTCTACTAAAAATCTTGTTTCTTGTAGTAAATGCAGGCCATCGTTGCTACCTGCTTTGCCAGCCGCCCCCTATCGCTATTCGCGGTTGCTACTTGCTGCCATGGCTATTTTAAGGTTGCGGCAATGGCTGCCGCTTGCTACTTGGGCCAGTTTTGGCTGCCTCCAACCACCAATCACTGCCCAACCAGCCATCATCGGGGCTGCCACTGGCAACCAGTACGCCACCGTTGCCTTGTGCAGCTTGCTGCCCAGCCATGGCCGCCACTTTCTCTTCCATAGTTCTTCCGATTTCACTCACCCCTCTCCTTGATTTTTGCTTCAAATGCCCACCCATATATATATATATATATATAGTCACCTGAAGCTTAGGCACCAAGCATAGCCCATTGAAATTATTTCACCCTTAGTTTCTCTGCACACATATATGTATATAAACGCATATATATATTCACACACATATATAATTTATTATATAATTAAAATTATGAAAATTACATATAAATCCATAAATTAGATTCTTATTTTCACTTCAACCGTTGCACATTGCAATTACACCCTCAAATATAAATTTTATTTGGATTAAACTATCAAAAACCCAAAATTAATAATCTAAGGTTACTTGATAAGTACGTTTTTGTCTGTGCGCCCTCATAGAACCTTTGTGATATTTTACTTTTGTATTTGGTTTTGATGATGAAAAATAAAATCAATTTATTCCCTAAGTCATTTGTCAAGAATATAATTTGTTGGAGATTTGCACAAATAAGCTTTAAGATCTAGAAAGAATCTCCTAAATGATTTCACCAAATTGGTTTTTGAATAATTGGATAATGGATGTTTTTACCTTTAATATAATTTTTCTAAGTCTAGAAAATTAGCACATTATAAGGAGACATATAAGAAAATATTTTCATTTTGAAAAATTATTTCCCGGTATTTTGATAGCTAATAATCATTGTTGTTAAAATTATTTTTAATGAATTTTTCCATAAATAGAAGGTATATATTTTGAGAGTGAAATTTTTTCTAAATCCCAAGTTTGTACTAAAACCAAAATTTTATTTTCTTATGGTTATGGATTTTGATTTTCTAGATATTTTTATTGAATCCAAATAGGGGGTACTTTTTTATTTATATTTATGTATTATAGAAATGGAAGGTAAAATATAAATTAAAGAAAATGAGGACATTTATGTAAATATGTTGTAATGTTTTGTATCATCAAGCTTCATTTGTCGACTACATGCTTTCACTTTGTCGACTAACAGAATAGATATATTGTCTTGGTCGACTAAGCTATAGGCTCTATCGACCAACAACATGCATGTTTTTATCTTGGTCGACTAAGTTATAAGATTAGTCTACTGATAGTGCTTTTGTGCTGACTTAGTCGACTAACTCTTTAAGTCTGTCAACAAAGGGATAGTCTTGGTCAACTAAGTGTCATGCATATTTTTGTCTTGGTTGACTAAGTGTCTTGTTGTTTTTATGACTGGGTCGACCAACCTATTTTATTTGTCGACCAAGCTTGTTATTTTGCCTGATTCTGTCGGCTAACCATTTTTATCAGTCGACTAACTCTTTTCGTAGAAAGTTTCTAATGGCTAGTTTTTAAAATTTCAACGATCACAAACGGCTAGTTTTCTCTTCAATCTTTTGGGATGCCTATAAATACAACTCAAGTCTTCTACTTTAGCCAAGTGGGTCCTCTAGTCCTCGACTAGGAAGAATACAACCTCCTATCACTTGGATAGACCCTCAAGCTTATGAGCTCGGAAGAGAAAAATACAATGATAAATGAAAGCGCGATGTTTTTTAAACACTCGATAGGTAAGACTTGAATGTTCTTCAGCATCTTTAAATGCTCCTTCAACCTCTTATTTATAAATGATGGTGCTTGAAGACAAAAATATAGCTATTGATGGTAGTTGGGTGAGCATTTAATGTGAACAAAACTAGCCATTATTTGTTTCAGAGAAACAAATTGTTGACAAACAAAATAGGTTAGTCGACAACCTTATAGTGTGAAATAGAACATAGTCAACAGTTTGAACTTTCTGTCGATAGAATTGAAAACCAAATGCTCTTAGTCAACAACATGGAAAGCTTAGTCGACAAAATGAGACTAATAATTTTTTTTTTTACAAAATGACTTACTGTTAGTTGACAAAAGCAAGCCTTTTTGTCAACAGTTTATCATTATTAGTCGACAGATCCTATACACTTTGTCAATAGAATGCTAGATTTTTTAAAGAAACCTCTTTTAGCTTGGTTCTTTTGAAGACTCATGATTCTTTGATACACTTGAAGCATCATTTCTCGTGTTTGGAGAAAAATTTAAGTATTCATGCTTTGCTTTTCCAATCTCCTAAAAACATGATTTAATGTTTCTTGAAACGTTGAATTATAACAAGTACTCTTTGAACATGTAAACAATATAACATTATTGAAATTGATTTTTGAGACACTCATAATCAAGTATTTGAATTTGAATTATTTTTGGCATATAACTTGTCATTATCAAAACACTTCTTACAAGAGTAAAATATCAGAGTTATCAAGGTCAGTAGAGGTGCTCTTGTTATGATGAAAGGCACAAAATAGTACGGTCAATTATATGTTTTACAAGGTTCTACCATTACAGGTGATGCTTCTGTTTCTACTTCTTCTTTATCTGATACTGATCTCACTCAGTTATGGCATATGTGTCTTGGACATATGAGTGAAATAAGTATGGCTGAATTGAGCAAAATATGACTTCTTGAAGAGTAGAGTACTGAAAAATTAGAGTTTTATGAGCATTGCATTTTTGGTAAGAAAAAACGGGTTAAATTTACTAAAGGCATTCACAATACGAAAGGTATATTGGATTACGTCAATTTTGATCTCTAGGGTCCAGCCAGAGTACCTTCTGCAGGCGGTGCCAGATACATGTTGACTTTCATCGATGATTTTTCTAGAGAAAATCTGGGTTTGAAGTTTTTGCTACTTTTAAGTAATGGAAGACCATGATTGGGAAACAAATCGATAGACAGATCAAGCGTTTCTACACATATAATGATTTAGAATTTGTTCACGTGAATTTAATGATTTCTGTAGGAAAGAAGGAATTCTAAGGCATTTAACAGTTCCAAGTACGCCATAGCAAAATGGTGTAGCTGAGCGGATGAACAGAACCTTGATGGAAAAGGTACGGTGTATGTTATCTAATTTCAATTTATCTAAGTCTTTTTTGAGACAAGGCTGCTTATATGGCATGTTTTCTTATTAATCGGTCTCCATCATTTGCTATTGATACAAAAACTCCAGAAGAATTATGGTCAGATACTCTTGCAAATTATACTGATTTGAAAATTTTTGGATGTCTGACATTTGTTCATGTTGATAATGGGAAATTAAAACCAAGGTCTAAATGATGTCTCTTCCTTGGTTTTAAGCCTAGTGTTAAGTGTTAAGGGTTATGAGTTATGGGATCCAAAAACGTTTAAAGTTGTGATTAGTAGAGATGTTATTTTTGATGAAATTGCTATACTTCGTGATTCGTCTGCAAAAGAAACTAACCCTACAGGTCACCAGAGTTCTGATATTCACGTGGAGCTTGAAATCGACAAAAGTTAGACATCTGAGCCATCGTTATCATCTCAGATTAAGTTAAGCCCCAAGTCATGTCCAGAAACAAGTGTCGGTCCATCAAATTATTGTATTGCTAAAGATAGATCAAAAAGAAATATCAAACCTCCTAAAAAATATGTTGAACCTGATCTCGTTGCATATGTTTTGAATGTAGCTGAAGATATTCACTACAATGAACGTTGTGTGGATTTTATTAATATTATTGCTCGTGGTGAAGTTATTGTAAGAAAAATTAGCACTCATGACAATCCTGCAGATATGTTGACCAAGTCCCTACCTATTGCAAAATTCAAGCATTGTGTGGATTTGGTTTGTATTCTTCAGGGAGATTGATTCTCCGTGATTTTGTTGGAAGAAAGAATTCTAGATAATTTCGTTTGTAGATTTAGAGTCAATGTGGAAATTTGTGATAATTATGACTCAAAATTTTTGTTTATCTGTGATTGGGTTTCCTAATTTGATCGTGACTATAACTTCGAATTTGACTATGATTACAATGTTATCAAATTCAATTTTATGTGAGATTTATCTCATCTGGAGGAATATCCTCATGCATCATGCTCTGATTAGGATATAATTTCCCGGGTTCATCCATAGGTGATGTTAGGTTTATAAATAGGTGCCTAGATCACATGAAATCAGACACAGAGTGAATGTGTCAATATCACTTTTGTATTACCAATATTTGGTTAGTGATATTCTGTTCTTTCTACCCTTGGTTTTTCTCGATTTGGGTTTTCCACGTTAAATTATGTGTTTGTGTGTGGTTGATTGGTTTGATTGTGGTTTGTTGTCAATCCAATTTTGTAACAAAGTGGTATCAGAGCTGTTAGATCAAACCATCAACGCTTGGCTGATCTCAGCCATTGGATCTGCATTATCATCATCATTTGCATCAGGTGGTTTCAGGTTGCCCAGCACGTTCAACCTCTGCCGCTACCGCATGTCCGCCTTCTCCTTCGTCGATTGGAACATTGTCGGTCGTTGTCGAGCTTCTTGTTGTCGATCTATTCTCTCTTCCATCGTCGATTGTTGGCCAGCTTTCATTGTCTTGCTCCTTTGCAGTCAACTATCGCCCTTCCTTGCTGCTTGCCATCCGTCAACACAACCACCATTGCTGATTGGGTTTCTCCATTGCAGAAGACCATTGTTTTAACACACCCAGATAATTATCCAGATCTGGTTAGATTCGAACCACCAAGTCCAAACCCGTTTCAGATTTTGTTAGCCCAGGGTTAACCCATTAGGCCATATATAACTAGCCAATCTACCAACCCGAATTCAAATTTGTTTTTTTGCCCAGATCCAATATTCTAGTTTGTTTTCTATTGGGATTTTGTTTATTGATTATTTGGGGTTATTTAATCTTTGTATTAGCTACCTTAAAATATGATATTCCATTATTAGATCGGAATATTTGATTCTCACAATTGTAAGTTAAGATACGTGTAATTTTGGATGGATGAATTTAGATAAAGGTGGAGTTATCAAGGGGAATTTATATTAATAAATGTGGAGTTATTAATTAAGATCAACAAATATATATTAGGGCTGATCTCTGGCTATGCTTTAAGTGTGGCTAAAAATATCCACTATAGTGAACTTTTTATGGATTTGGGTAGTATTTCTTGTGGTGCAGTTTTGGTTGGTATTTATCTGGAGATTAATTCTTTGTGATTTTGTTGAAAGAAAGAATTTTGGATAATTCCATGTTCAAATTACGTGTCAAGGTGGAGATTGTTATAATTGTGATCCGGAATTCAAATTTGATTGAAATTGTGACTCTTAATTTGACCGTGATTATGACTTCGAATTTAATTGTGATTATGATATTGTCAAATTCGATTTTATATGAGATTTATCTCATTTTGAAGGAATATTCTCATGAATCATTTTCTGATTAGGATATTGTTTCTTGTGTTCATCCATAGATGATTTTAGGTTTACAAATAGGTATTAAGTGCTCTGGAATTAATTGCAGCTATATCACTTTTGTATTATCATATTTGATTAGTGATATTTTATTTTTTCTACTCGTAGTTTTCTCAATTTAGTATTTTTACATAAATTCAGTGTTTGTGTATGGTTGATTGGTTTGATTGTGGTTTATTGTTGATCCAATTTCGTAACAGATGAGGTCAAGTGAGAAGGTTCAACTTGTACTGACACATCATAGTGTTGCCACCACCATCAATGGAAGACGGAGTTATACTTCTTTTTTTCTTCAGGATTTATCGTGTAACAAACAAAACAAATAAATTCATTAGAAACATTTATTATTTATGTGATTTAAGATTTATTAACATAATCAAGTTACACAATTTTTTTTAAGTAAAAGAGATATGTATAGATAGAAAAAAAATATCTATACAAAACACAAATCAGGACATACTCTAGTTTACAATATCACAAATTAAACAAAAATTAATTCTTATGTTGCAAGATAATGCCATTAATGAGTCCTTGACTGGATACTAAGGAACTACTCCACAACAAACCCATTTTATGACTAAATACTTGCAAGGGAAAGAATCAGACATTCTCAAATCAGAAGGTAGAACTAAATTAATTTATCCACCCTCATCTAAATCAAATAATTTGACTTATGCCAAATTGCCAATCCAATTATTAATAATAACTATGAATTATTATTAACCAATTACCAAGTGAAAGGGAAAGGTATCAACGATGGTAGTTTGAGAGCAACTGAGAAGAGACCCAATTACCAAGTGAAAGGGAAAGGTATCAACGATGGTAGTTTGAGAGCAAGTGAGAAGAGACGGCATGACTAAGGCGATGAGGCGGGTTTATTATGTAGTAAGGTTTCTTCTCTTTTTTATATAATATGTAATGTATTAATAACATATTAAAAAAAAAGACCAGTTGAATTTTATATTAAAGAAACTTACTAAAGTTTGATTCTGAATCATTCTCAAGTCAATTTGAATAGGAAAGAATCAAATTGACCACTACACCCAAATGAGATACTCTTTCTTGAACATTTTTTAAATACTCTTTCTTAACGTGGCTCCGCCACTACAACCAATTGAGATACCACTTCTTGAACATTTTTTTTTTTCTAAAAATCATTTTTTGTATTTTATTTTTTTTGTTTTTGATTTTCAACGTTATTATCTGTCCTTTCATTTCCGCTCACGTTCCCCAGTTCAACTTCCAAGCATAGCCGAGTCACGACGGCACGCAAGGGGCACGTGAAGCGGAAAAACGATTTCCACGCAGTCCACCGCAATTGGTTCGCCGATGAGTTGACTCGTTAATTTAATCGCCGTGGTTTTCATTTCCTCGGATACCTCCATCGCCGATCTCATTTTTCCGTCCAGTTTCCACTTCTCCAGCGCCGTTAGTTTCCCGCGTCATCTCTTTCTTATCTGGATATCCTCTTCCATCTCTCTCTCTCTCTCTCTCTCTCTCTCTCTCTCGATACACACATACACACACCTTATCTACATACATAAATATATTTTTGAAGTCTCATGATTCTCTAGGGTTTATGTTATTCAGATAATATATTGTACTAATGTTTCAATTTTAATGTTTTACCACTTAATCCATGGTAGTTGGTGAATCTATTTTATGCTCTTAATTTTTCTTAAACCAGTACAATGTTGATTTTAGAGGAACTAAGGCAATAATATGATGAATATTATCTTCTCCCAAGTTCGATGAAGAAAGATGCTTTTTTGAATACATTTGATTCACCTAGCAGAAAAACAACACAGTTGATTCAAAATCAGATGGATTTGTTTGGATCAGTGTTTCTAATACTGATATAATTGGACACTGGCCCTTTCTTTTTGCTCCATCACTTTCTTCCTCTTCTAGGTTCTATCCTATTCCACTTACATGAATAATAATGCTTAGATAATGCCTTTTTTTAATTTATCAGGCCTGTGATAGGATGCAATAAGGAAATATTATAATGAAGGTCATGTTGTTATGACATGGTAGCTTATGAGTTATTGGTTTTGAATTTACATAGGTTAAGATGACTTTCCTGCATCTGCAGCTTGAAATTTGAAATTTGTATTGATTGTTTAACTCTCTGACCCATGAGTGTGAAGAAATTCTATTTAAGAGCTCGTGAAAGAACATCAATGGTATCTGGTTTCTCTTAAATGATCATACTTGTTTTAACAGATACTAGTACATTTACCCTTTGATGTTGACAATTTTCATTATTTCTATTAGAACAGAGATTATCACTTATTTATTGACTTATTTGATCTGAGGAAGGGTATTTCTATTTGCTGTTTTGGTTCTGTATAAACGAATGTATTTGTCTCAGTTAAGGTAATTAGAATTTGAATTCCTGCAATAATGGTAACATATGAGCTGAGATTAATTGCTATAATGCACAGGTTAAGTTTCTCTTTTGGGCCTAATTGATTGGAACACAGTTGAAGTTGAACTATGCACAAAGGGGGCCAGGGGGATTTACTCTAGAATGGATTACACATGAAATATGACATTTTTGTGAATGTGTGATGTCTATGTTGGACACAAGCTCTCGTTGACACACCCTCAAATGTGTTAGACACTCATTCAAACATTTTTTACTATTCTTTGCATCTTTCTTGGAACTGAAGATGCCTTAAAAATTCAACTTCTGTTCTTCATTTATTGATGTGAGAATATTGCAGCTAATGGTTAAAATCAACATATTGTGGTTTGATGCCTTTCAGTCCCTCTAAACATTGAACATTTAATGCTTGGGAACTGAAAGGCTAGAAGTTCCCATGTTATTTGGAAATAAGATTTTTCCAAATGGCCAATCATGATGCTTTTATAACCTTACTGTAACATAAGGGTTTTCTTTTTTCTTTGTTTTTTTTTTGCCCCCTCGCAGGGGGGGGGGGCGCACAATTTATGATGTGTGGAGAAATGATTCCAACTATGAAAACATATTGTTGTGCCAGTGTGTCCAGGTGCCATCCTATCCTGTCCAATTTCAGAATACATGCTTCTTAGTTTAGAAACTGATAGTTGGCACTGTGATTCTGCCAGCTTATGTATACATCACATCTAGGTAAAGATTTTCTGATTGTCCTGGTTAGAGCCATAATGGATTTTACTTCTTGGGCTTGGTCAGGGTTTAAGGCTTTGTCATGTTAAGTCATTTACTATGCCTGGACATTCTCAACTTCAGATACCCTATGGAAGGTTAAATTTTGAAAAAGGCGGGATAAAAGTCCTTTTGTGGTTTATGGAGACAACTGAACCTTTTTTTTCTTCCACTGTTGGAATTGAGCTATCTCAGCCTTAATGTCTAAAAAGTAATTTTATAAATTGTCACGACCCTAGGGGTTAGCTAGGGTCTAGAAAGGAAATTGGAAGAATTCGGAAGAGAAACAGAGAAGAATTGGAGGGAGAGACAGCACAGAAATCAAGAGAAAAGAGGGAAAACAAGGAAGAACGAGAGAGAGAAAGTAAGGGGGGAAAATATGAATTCACTATATCATTTCAACATATATTTCTCTACATACTAGGGCCTATTTATAGGCTGTTCAACTGGAAGTAGAGTCTAGGAATAACACCCAGGTGCACTACAACCAGAGTTATTAAAGGCGCGCCTAGGCGCACGCCTAGGCTCAAGGTGCACCAAGGTGCACCTTGGGCACCTGAAAGCCTTCCAGGCGGACGCAGACCAAAAGGCGCGCCTCAAGTGCGCCTCAGCCCAAGGTGCGCGCCTTGGGCTTTTTAGCTATTTTTCAAGTTTTTTATTTCACTGTTTGTTACTTTATTTAATTTTTTACTGTTGAGGGTTTAAATTTATTGCTTCAACTACAAATTTGACAATAAATAAAATGGCTACTACTTCAAATGCTCCAATTGAATTTGATCTAGATAAAGATGGATAGGGAGAATTGAACAAATTCAAGGCATGTAATAACAAAATGCAATATTAAGTCACTAAAACAAAGAAAGATGCAAATTCAAGTCTAGTATATTACCTACCAAAAAAATGTATGAAACTATCATCACACTTTTAAACCATAGAAATCATCCAACAAGAGGAGTAGATGATGTGGAAGAAGATATTAGAGATGATGCTTCTAATGATGAAAATATAGAAATGTTTGGTCTTTAGAGTGGTTTTTTTTATAACATGCTTGTTAAAATATTATTAGAAGTTATGATCTATTTTATGCCTTTTTCTTCAACTATATTTTTATTTTTTTATTAACTTGCGCCTAGTTCCACCAGGCTCGCGCCTCGCCTTGCGCCTCAGGCTCCAAGACCCTTGTGCGCCTTAGTGCGCCTTGCGCCTTTAATAACACTGACTACAACAGAACTAACACCATTTCCTAACCAACAATGTAACTAATTACTGCTTTGCCCCTATAATACCCCAAGGGTCGTGACATAAATCAGGTGTTGCCTCATTTTGTAATCCTGTACTCTGCTTTTATTTGTAGGATAACAGCTTTCAACTGAAAGGCATTTCAGAGAGCAGATTCAACCAAACTTTAAGTATGCTATTGCATGTCGATTCCTGCCATCACCTACAAATCTCCCTGCTGAATGCATGTGGTGTACACATGAGCTCATTAAGTTAGAACAAAAAAAAAAAAAAAAAAATATGAATTCCTTTTCCTGATGATTATTGAATATGAAGATTAGCTTACTAGTCAGGTTTCCTAAAAAATCTTAGTTTACAATGTGCGAGAAAGATTTTGTAAGAACCAAATAAGGAAATAAGCAAGTTCCATCAACTCCTCTTGTAACTAGCCATAGATGTGGATCTTACTTGACCTTGCTCTTATTGTCTCTACTAGCCCAAAAAGTTTATGCTCACATATTTTTGGCTAAGATTGCCATCACATTCCTATCTTAATTATGGTATCTTTCCTAGTTAACTTATCATAAGCAATGTTTATTAATTGAATTTAGTGTACTTTTTATTGATTCAAGACTTTGGTTTTGACATAATCATTAGTTTAGTCACTTCTATTATCCGAACTTATGCAGTGGCTTTTTAATTCTTTGGTATAGTGTTGAATGTACTCTAAAATTTTATGGTTTTCAATGTCAATTATAAATTTAAACTAGCATGACCTAAACCTATAAAGCATTTTTAGTTCCACAACTCATAATTTATGCTTGTGGTATGTTTATTCATGTTCCAGGGGGGAAAAAAAAAGTAGAATCTTTTTGGATCTGCTGCTTATTCGAAGATATGGTACGGGGAAGAGATGCCTGTTGGGAACATTGTGTCCTTGTTGATGCAACAAGGCAAAAGGTAAAGTGCAATTATTGTCAGCGAGAGTTCAGTGGAGGAGTTTATAGGATGAAGTTTCATTTAGCTCAAATCAGAAACAAAGACATAGTTCCCTGTGCGGAAGTCCCAGATGATGTGCGGGACCAGATTCAGTCATTATTGAACACCCCCAAGAAGCAGAAAACCCCTAAGAAACAAAAGGTGGATCCGGCAGCTAATGTTCAGCAAAATAGTTCCTCTGCTAGTGGTGGCATCCATCAGAACCATGGATCCAGTGGGCAGCATGGTAGCACTTGTCCGTCATTGTTATTCCCCCATCCATCCCCAAGTGCACAGCCAGCTTCAGATGCTGGTGAAAAGCAGAAACAAGATGAGGCGGATAAGAAGATTGCTGTATTTTTCTTTCATAACTTCATTCCTTTTAGTGCTGCTAAATCCATGTACTATCAGGAAATGGTGGATGCTGTTGCAGAGTGTGGGGTGGGCTATAAAGCACCCAGTTACGAAAAGTTGAGGTCCACGCTCTTGGAAAAAGTGAAAGGGGACATAAATGGGTGTTACAAGCGATTGAGAAATGAATGGAAGGAAACAGGTTGCACAATCTTATGTGATTGCTGGTCTGATGGGCAAGACAAATCACTTGTGGTGTTTTCTGCTGCATGCCCTAAAGGTACATTATTCCTGAAGTCAGTTGATGTGTCTGGCCATGCAGATGATGCTCATTACTTGTTTGAGTTGCTTGAGTCAGTTGTTTTGGAAGTTGGCATAGAAAATGTTGTTCAAGTTATAACAGACAGCACCGCTAGCTACGTCTATGCTGGAAGTCTTCTTATGACTAAGTACTCTTCAATATTCTGGTCTCCTTGTGCCTCACATTGTATTAATAAGATCTTGGAAGATTTCAGCAAACTAGAGTGGGTGAGTATGATATTAGAAGAGGCAACTACCATCACAAGATACCTATATAGTCATGTGGGAATGCTGAATATGATGAAGAAGTTCACAGGTGGAAGGGAATTGATTAGACCTAAAATCACTAAATTTATTGCTCATTTCCTCTCCCTGAGGTCTATTGTGACTCAGGAGGATAATTTGAAACACATGTTTTCTCATACAGACTGGGTATCCTCATTTGGTAGGCGTCATGATGCCCAAGCTATTAAGTCCTGGTTGTACACAGAAAGATTTTGGAAGTGTGCACGTGAAGCTGTAAGTGTTACAGATCCGCTAGTTAAAATCCTGAGGATTGTAGATGGCGACATGCCTGCCATGGGCTATATATTTGAGGGAATGGAGAGGGCAAAGGTCATGATCAAGGCATTCTATAAGGGTGTTGAAGAAAAATACGTTCCAATTTGGGATATAATTGATAGGAGATGGAATATGCAGCTTCACTCACCACTACATGCAGCAGCAGCCTTCCTGAATCCTTCTGTTTTCTACAAATTAAACTTCAAAGTTGATACAAGAATAAGGAATGGATTTCAAGAAGCCATGATGAAAATGGCTACAGAGGACAAGGACAAAAGAGAAATAACCAAAGAGCATCCAGTATACATAAATGCTCAAGGTGCTCTGGGAACTGATTTTGCAATCATGGGAAGGACACTGAACACTCCATGTAAGTGCGTTTTTCTCCTTGCATTTAATTTTCAATTCCGCTGTCTCCCAGATTTGAGCTCTTTCTTCTTTAGAGGAGTGCCCTCTTGGAAGATGGAAGAAGGCACTGGTATTTATTTCCTGATTAAATAAAAGACCATGATAGATCAGTCAGAATGGTACCATCAATGACATCCTAAATTAACATTTGATATTTTGATGAATAACGTTCATAACTTACAACATTTTACCAAAACAAGGAATTGGGTAAATGAAAATTTTCAGTGAGTTATATTGATGCTTTTGGCCTTGGGATGTCCTTATGGAGTCCCTTTGACATGCACTTCAGGTGCCATCTAAACTTGTGTTACACCTTGGGGAGGAAGATGGGCGGTTTCTTCCTACCAGTCCATCTTGAGATAATTTTCCCTCTTATTAATGTTAATTCCTGAAAAATATCACACTTATCAGCCATAGTGTATCCTTAGGTGATTGGTGGGCTGGTTACGGTTATGAAATCCCAACACTACAGAGGGCTGCTATGAGGATACTAAGTCAACCTTGTGCTTCTCACTGGTGTAGATGGAACTGGAGCACCTTCGAGAGTATGCATGGGAAGAAATGCGACACTTTGTTGCTGGATAGATATAGTGATCTTGTTTTTGTGCACTGCAATCTCTGGTTACAGTCGATTGTTAATGGTAGGGGTGGGAAATGTAAGCCAGTTGATTACGATGAAATAGATGTTAGTGCCGAGTGGCCATCTGAATCTGAATCTTCGCCTTCTCTTTTGGATGATTCTTGGTTGGATAATCCACTCTTTGAGTGAAGAGGTAGTCCTTAAACTTGTGATGAGTTAAATAGGAAAAGGGAAGAGAATAGAAATCCTGTTGTTCAATATTTGATTTTATATGGAACTACAGTTAAGTTTTAGGTTTGTAAATTATTATGAATGTGGATTTTGTTTTAGGACCTTACATGCATGCTGCATTCCTGTTACCCATTTCATATGTTGACTCTATTCATTTATGAAATTGGTACATGTTTCTAAATCTTCCTGCATTTTCCTTTCCCATTTTGTCATGTTGACACTTATTCCTGAAAAATGGTTTGAATGTGACACATATTTCATGATGGTGTATAAGGAAGTAAATTGTATACATAAATTTTTTTCGGTTAAAATTATATCACCTCGGATCAAGTGGGGGAGACACTAAAGTCCACAAAACTCAAATTCGAGATCTGGGACTCATCAACATTATTATACCATCCATTATTAGACTACAACTTCGATGGTTATAAGCTGCCTTAGATTTAGGGTACACTATTATACCGTCTGTTTAGTGTTACTAAACATTGATCGTCCCTCTCTAATTTGCTATTAGATTTACTTGAGCAAAATCAATCAGAGACTTGCAATGGATCCGAGAGCTTTGTGTTATATTTTTGTTAGTTGAAAGTTCATCGCAGGTAATGTGATTCTCCCAAAAAAAAAAGCCAACGGAAAATTAGTACTCTTTGAGAGGTGAACGCAACGGGGCTTACTCTAAACGGGGCTTACTCTAATGCTTTGAACTTACACTCTTGAACTGAAATGGTAGATGGTATTTCTCTTTTAACGGGAACTTGCAATCAATCAATATGACTCAAAAGTTAATCGAAGTTTGAAACAATTAATCTGATGGAGAATAAGTCTCTCAAATAATTTTTGGGATCATAGTGCACGGTCTCTAATGTTCGTACCTTCGATTATGCTAGAGAGGTAAATCACAGGTTGAGTCTTTGGCCCTTGCACAGGACGAGAATCAAACTCGTAACCCACCGAATTCACACTGACCGCTCAACTTATACCTAAAGGGAAATCTCTCGAATAATTCTTACTTGATGGTTATTTAGATAATTAATATTATCATTATTTAGCTCTTATAAATAGGGTGCTTCTAATTTAGTTAAAGAACATTATTATAGTCTCGGTTGTGTTTCATGATTGATAATCAAAGTTTTTATATACAGTGATTAATTATCTGAAACTGTAAGGTTGTGACTCAAATCATATTACTTTTTATGAGTTATTTTTTCATTAATTTTTATTTTAGTTATTTATGTGATATGATCCTAACACAAAAAAATTTATAATTTCTTAGCATGTGACAACCTTGACAATCTGTTTGATTGAAAATTTAAAATATGGTATTACTTTGTGACATGATAATGACATGTTTGATATCTCGTTGAACATGTAATAAAACAGACTAAGTTTAAAATAATTTTATTGATGGGGTTATATGAGGTGGTTTTGGATAAGAAACTCTTATTTGTATTGCTTGGGTTATACAATGTAATTAAAATAATAAAAATATCTCTCATCTAAAGAGATGAGATGGTGAGACGCGACGAGTATTTGAATCATTTGCGCGCATGTGTAGTCTAAGATGTAATTCTTGATATACAAATAGCATGATCCTCTAGATAATCTCACCTTAGTGAGATTAAATTTTTTGATTATATAGGCATTTTTGCCCCTACCTATATAAACAAATCTAACCATTCTACCTTTTCTCAAATTTATTTTTTTTAAAATTTTGATATATTATTTAGGTAACAAAATATATTTCATGTAATCTAAACATATTTTTATTCACATAGAAAATATATTTCTTTATAATTATAATCTATTGGGATAAAAGGACAAATTAGTCTTTGGGCAACTAAATCAAAGTAATAACTTAGGAAAATTCTATATGCAGTCACAACTTTTGCTCTTCGTCACAGCTAATTTCCATAATTGTTCTTCATAACAACCCTCAATTGCACAGCTAATATGTTTTCAAAATATCCCCGAACGCATAAAGCCATTCCACAATCACTTATTTTTTTCTCAAAAGATGACAAAATCATAGATCTAAGCTTTCATCACAGAGGTGGGCGTTCATCACAGAAGATGACAAAATTAGAGGCAGGCGTTTCGCCCCTCACAGCACAGGAACCCAAACCCACTCCTCATTGTCTATCTCCGTCTTCTCTCTCTTCGTTGTATGTCCGTTATCCTCTTGCTCCTAGTCATCGCGGCCAAAATTGGCCTTTCTAGGTGTTCTTTGTGGTCGCCGACAGCCGCTATAGTGTTGGCTGTTAGTCTGTTTGTCCTCCTCCTACTTCATGTATGTTTGAATTTATTTTAGGATTTTTTGTTCTTAAATGTATTTATATGATACATTTTCTTCTTTACAGTAATATTGGTGATCTTGGTGCTCTGTAACTATTGGTTGATCAACCTAACATTCTCAAAGAGGAAGGTTAAGAATTAAGAATTCAATATGGAATAAGACAAAAAAAAAAAAAAAAAAAAAAACACACAAACTCAAATGACTTATCAATTTTGGTTTTATTCTCTAAATTTTCCTGATTATTATCGTATTTATAAAAAATTAAAAATAATTACAACGAGAACAGTTAGAGGAACACAAAAGATAGAAACATAAATAGATCAACCGTAATAAACATGAATCTCATCCTACAAAACTCCCGAACCTTAGGATTTGAGATTTTTGAATTCTCTTGAACCCCAAAATTCAGGAGTTTTGAATTTTCCCAAATCTTGGGGTTTGAGAAGAGCTAAAACTCCCAAAACCCAAGGTTTAGGAAGAGCTAAAACTCCCGAATCTTGGGAATCGAGAATAGCAAAAACTCTCAAACTCTAGGGTTTGGGAAGAATAAAAACTCCCAAACTCTTAGATTCGGGAAGAGCTAAAATTTCTAAACTTTACAGTGAAAGAAACAAACCCCGAACTTTTGAGTTCGGGAGATAGCATGCCAAAAGCAAAAGGAAATCTTGTGAACTCTAGAGTTCGGGAGAATGGTGAGTAAGCAGAAGAATAAGAAGGTAAAAATGGCTTTTGTCTTTAGAGTTATTTTAGTCATATTTGAATATTGCTGTGGAGAGTTGTGAAGAGCAAAAGGGGTGGTTGTATACAGAATTTCCTAATACTTTATTCACATTTTGATATATCAAACGTTGAGATTGGTATAATTTTAAGTTAATAACTATAATAGTTTTTAATTTCATTATTATTTTATCTTTTCATTAATTTTGTCCTATTATGGATACCAAATGCGACATTAGAATTTTATAATATTTTTTAAAATCAGTAAACTGGGATTGCAACTCGCTCCCTACTCTTTCTTTGGAATCATCCTTACCACATGGAGTTAATATTTTTGAAAGGAAAAGCAAAATAAGTATTTTTTATTTATTTTATTTTTTATTGTCAAAGTATAATAATAAATTTATAGTTAAGAAAAAGTGTTCATTTTTAGTGTCTAAT
Source organism: Diospyros lotus (assembly GCF_014633365.1). Taxonomy (NCBI): domain Eukaryota; kingdom Viridiplantae; phylum Streptophyta; class Magnoliopsida; order Ericales; family Ebenaceae; genus Diospyros; species Diospyros lotus. Next base: position 33,136,407 of record NC_068339.1, on the reverse strand, counting down.
CTTTAAGAGACTTGTAAAATAGAAAATAATTAGGAACTTCCAAAGGGGGGTGAATTGGTACACTTAAAAAATTGAGAAAAAATCAAAATCCTTTTTATGAAAAAAATGATTTAATGCAAGTGAGAATTATCAAGGAAATACTTGATGCAATAAATGAAATAGAAAGTGCAAGCAAGAGAATAACACAATGATTTATAGTGCTTCTCACTAAAGATTTTTAAATTAATCCACTAATTGAAAGAAAGAACCCCCTATCTATAAGATAGACTTTCTAGCAAAAGTGCTAAATGATACAATCTCCTACAATACTTGTGGGCTCTCTAGCACTTGCTAGGTAATGCTAAAAATTGTTTCAATAAAAGGAGAGAATATGAGAATTAAACATCTCAATTACAATGTCTCTCAAGTGATACAAGGCTTTGGAAATAAATAGCAACAATGAATGAAATAGTAACCTTGAGAGAAATTGTGACAATTTAAAGTATAAGAGACCAAAATGAGCACTTGTGAGCAGTTGGACACTTGTAATGAATGTTCTCTCATTCCATAAGTGTTGCACCAACCAAGTGTTTATAGTAAAGGATGGGTGCTGCCAAAATTTCAATCATTCGAGATAGTTGGAGTGCATTAAATGCCCTCCAAAACTAGCTATTGGAATTTCCTGTGATAAAAACGAGTCGACAGGTTCACTGAACCGGTCAATAGGTTAGTACAAAAATTTAAACACTAATTGATAGGTGAATCAAGGTGTTTGACCATTACCCAAGATCAGTCGACAGGACCTAATGTAGAGGCGATTGACAGCAAATTACATAGATCATACTTTGCAACTGGTCGACAACTTATTATGGCCAGTCGACAACTTGAGGCTAAACGATCGACATGTTCATATAACTGGTCGACAACCTATCTCATGTTTTTCATAAATTTGCTTTGATTTCTCCAACGATTTTAGGTTTGACTTTTGAAAAGCTTTTGGCCAAATGTGATAGAGACATATGTTGTTGTTTTTCCAATCTCTATTAAGGGAATGTGCCAACGAAATAAGTTGTTTTGAATGTAATTTTATTTTGGCTTGAAATTGATTTTGTTTATATAAGATAAAGTATAACATATGGGATTTTGTGAAACATCAAAACCAAAACATCAAAAAACATAGAAGTATGTAAGTAGTTTGTGTAAAAGTTTTTGCATACATCAAAAAATAGAGAAGTATTTAATTTTAGTTCGTTTCTTCATCCTTCTAGGCTTCTATGTCCACAAATTCTCCTAGTTTTCCTTCCTTGTTTAGAGCCTCTATTTGATTCATCAAGTTGTGGTATTCGTCAAATGGAGTGGTCATGAGTATTATGGAATTGGCATATGACATAATTTTTTCTCCCCATAGGCTTGTTAGTCTTGTTGGGGATTTTAGTAAGGCCCAATCCTTCAATAACTGCCAAAATAGTGGAGCATGACTGTGAGTGAGGTATAGTCCTTAAGTTGGAGTTGGAAAGGACCATTATATTTTTTGGCTTTCTTCTTCCTCTGGCTTGTCTCATCTCATCATTAAAGTCTCTTTTTTTTTTTTTTTTTCTCTCCTCTTCTTATCTCTTTCTTCAACTGTTTGTATTACTTTAGCGTATAGAATGTACTTGTTGACTCAAACAAACAAGTTTGCCAATGATGCAGGTTGATCTAGAGTTAGGGATTGTCACTACAAAAAAATCAGCATTTAGCGACAGTTTTTTTTGCATTTTGCGGCGATTAAAAAAATTTAACATATATCAAGTGTCACAAAGTATTTAGTGGCGGTTTTCAGCAACCATTGGAATAACCACTGCTAAATACTATTTTTTTGCGGCGGTTTGTAAACCGCTGCAAACTAAGTGATTTAATGACGATTTTTTAAATATTTAGCGGTGGTTTCGAAACTGCCGTAAAAAAATCACAAAATATTGAATTTGCAAAAAATTTAAAATTTTTGAATTTTAGTGGCAATTTTAAAACCGCCGCTATTTACCGCACCAGTGCACAACTAAGTGGCAGGTCCAAACAGCCGGTCGCTCATGTGCACGGGGCCCACACGCCCGCGCCTGGCCTTACGTGCCATAACCAGTGCACAAGTAAGCAGCAAGCCCCAAGTGCTCGGTCGCTCATGTGTGCGGGCCCACATGCCCGTGCCTAGCTTTGCGCGCTATGTGGCCATGCTGGAAATTTAATTTTCCTTGGATTCAAACCCGCAACCTCCTATACGCGCATGTGCGCGCGAAACCATTTGACTTGTGAAGCCTCAATGTTAAATATTCGAGCATATAAATTATATACTAAATCAATTCTATTTTTTGAATTATATTCTATATTTTTTTAATATAAATTAAAAATAAATTGAAAAACATAAATTAATGGATTATTTTTTAAAAAGGATAATGGAATAATTTTAAATAAATAAATTAGATTAAATTAAATAAATTAATTTTTTATTCTATAAAATAAAATGAAGATTTTATATTTTTTTTTTAAAATTTCATTTTAAAATTATTTAAATTTTGCTGCATGTTTTTTTTTATTTTTTTTAAAATTAATTTTTTAATAATTTTTTAATTATTTAATTATTTTTGAATTTAGCTGTAGTTTCTAAAAATCGTCGCTAAATTGATTAAAAAATTTTATTTTACTGCAGTTTTTCAAAATCGTTGCAAGTATTAATTTAATTTTTATTTAATTATTTAATTTTATTTGAATTTAGCCACAGTTTTTCAAAATAGCCGCAAATATTAATTTAATTTTTATTTAATTATTTAACTTTATTTGAATTTAACGGTAATTTTTCAAAATTGTCACAAATATTAATTTAATTTTTATTTAATTATTTAATTTTATTTGAATTTAACTGCGATTTTTTAAAAACCGTCGCAAAATTCAATTTTATTTTTTAATTATTTATTTATTTTCTAAATTTAGTGGCTGTTTATTTTTTAATTATTTATTTATTTTCTGAATTTAGCGGTGTTTGTTTTTTAATTATTTATTTATTTTTTGAATTTAGCAACGGTTCTTAAAAAATTGTCGCAAAATTTGATTTAATTAATTAATTAATTAATTTCTAAATTTAGGGGCAAGTTTTTTGAAAACCGCCACTAAATTCAAGTTTTTAATGAATTTTGCGGCGATTTCGAAAAACCATCGCTAAATGTTAAAAAAAACCACTGCAAAATACCGTATTTTGTGATGGTTTTAGAAATCGCAGCAAAAAAACCATCACAAAAAATCAAGTTTTTTGTAGTGTGTTGTAGTGGTATTGATTTCATTCCTTGGAGCATCGCAACTGTTATCGTACTCGTTTGCAAGTCTTGTATTTCCAATGTTGCATTCTTAAAACAATCAATTTATTATCTTAAGAGTTTTCCTATCTCTGTGAGGAAAGCATTTATTGAGTGAGTGAGTTTATGTGCTCTTAGATGGCTCACTAGAAGGAAAGAAAATCCAATAGCAAATAGACTTCTCGTCTTTTGGTTCATTTTGATAAAGAATATAAGGAGTTTTGAGTTGCGTTTCACTAAGCCAGTCCTTGTCCAAGACTATTAGAAAAAGTCTTTCGTGACATATTTGATTCTAGTTACTTTTCCACTTGACTTATAGCTAAAGTTGGAAAGGCTATTGAGAAGGCTGGTGTAATACCTTTCTTTGGCAAAGCATTCATGTTGGTCCTTTGACACACAATGGCCACTCAAGAGGAGGGGTGAATTGAGTGATAAAAACTTATTAAACTGAATTCTTTCCTTTTCAAACTGTTGACCTTTTCTTATACACAGAAAATACTTGTTATAAATATATATGTTGTTTGGGAGTGATAACAATATAAATACACAAACAACCATAATATTAACACATGATATATAGTGGTTCGGTATCTCTAACACCTACGTCTACTCTCTCAAGGTCAACCCAACACTTGAGGTTCCACTATAACCATATTTAGGTTTTCCAACAAGTTCACCTAGGAAATTTTTATGCTGCACCGAGGTTTTCCCCTTAGCTCACCCTGGAAACTAATACAACCTACCTAGATTACAATGGGCTTTAGGATACCACTCACAATTAATACAAATAAACAATCCTATGTCCAACAAATTTGGACTAATATGGATATGAATACAAGAGCAAATATTACAAGGCAAACATACAAATGATACAAGAATTACCAACAAGAAGAAAACTTCTTTTTCTTTGCCTTGGGCTCCAAATGGATTGATCTTTGTAGCTTGAGCCTTGGATTGTTTTGAATAAGATCTTGAGAGCTTGGGTGTGCTTTAGAATGATAGATCTTCATAATGCATTAGCCTTCTCCAAAAAACTCTTCTTGATATATATACTTGAGCTTTCAACGGATCTGTAATGGCTAGAAAAATTCGATCATTGGAGTCTGAAAGCCGACTATTTTAACCGGCAGTCGACTCCGTGACACCCATAGTCGACTCTCGAAGCCGACAATCGACTGTCATTGGCCTACAATTGACTCTCAGTCAACTGGCCAAAACCTGCTCTCGACTACCTTGAGTCTGCATAACTCACAGTCGATTGCCCCTTACCAGGAGTTGACTCTTAGTTCAAATTTTTAGAAAAATTAGAGTTGCTTGATGATACAATCCATAACATGTATACTTTACAACATATTTATATTTTCTTTAATTTATATTTTACCCTCCATCTACTTTAATACATAAATGTAAATAAGAAAGTACCCCTCATTTGGATTCAATAAAAATATCTAAAAAATCAAAATCCATAATAATAAGAAAATAAAATTTTAGTTTTAGTACAAATTCAGGATTTAGTGATTTTACCACATCCAAAATACATACATTCTATTTCTTGAAAAATTCATTAAAAATCATTTTAACAATAATGAATATTAACTATCAAAATATCAGGAAATAGTTTTTTAAAATGAAAATATTTTCTTATATGTCCCCTTATAATGCGTTAATCTTCTACTTAGAATAAATAGCATTTCTTGGTTCATTTTGATACACAAAATACTATAATACTTAAAATAGGTTTTCCACCATAAGACATATCAAAATTTTATTAGGGGATTTAAATATACCAAAAATAATTTTACTAAAATTATGTTTTGTTAAATATCAAAATACACAATAGGTTGATTGGAGCAATTTGGCTCAACAATTCCGTCGTAGGAGATTGTTGTTGCATTAATCATCCTAGGGTTATTCAAAGTAAGGTAGGTTATACTATAGACTATAAGTAGATTGCATATCTGATTGGATTCGGTCTTATCTCCATTAGATAAAAAAGGTTGCCTATCTACAAATGTCCTTCGATAAAAAGGAATTTATTACTTACTTGATAGAGTATGGCAAGACGTTCAACTTTTTACTGCTTCTTTTTTTTTTTTTTTTTTCTTTCGCCAATGAGCTGCACCTTGATTGCTTGCAAAAGTTGTTCCTTTAAATTGCTTGAGAATCGAACTTATTTAGTAAAAGCCTTTTCTTGCTTGATGCTTTCCTATCTCGAGTTATCCCTATGAATCAGGGAGTGGAAATCAACAAGTAGCCCCGCTATCTATCTTTTACGATAAAGGTAATTCTTGCTAAGTTGTCAGGCTTAGAAAGGAAAGGGACAGGGCTGCTTTCTATTTCTTCAAGCTAAAAAGGCTATTGGATTTGAACCAATATCAAGCTACTTGCCATTTAATTAGTAAATCGTGAGTGGGTTTACCATCCTCCTCATTATAGTCCTCCTAGAATCAATAGCATTTCGTTGGAATACATCTTATTTTTTCACCTTTATAGTCCTATGCATAGTCAGTACTATAGCCCCAATCATGGCTACTAATAAAATAAGACTAGGAATGAAAACAAGACAAAATATTAGGTATAGAGTAAATTACCCTGCGCCTAGGAATGTTGGGGGTTGTGGATTAGCTTGGGTAGTCGTAATAGCGGAGAATATTCCTATGATTTTTTAATTCAATAATTTTTGTAATTCTTTTTTCCATATTTTACTTTGCTTATTATTATGAAAATCAATTGAAATGGATTTGATCCAGCCATCTTGATGATGAAAAGGGGCTTTTAGTCTTTGTCCCAAGACCGCTTTCCCAATAGGCAAGGGAGCAAAACAAGAAGGAATGAATGCAAGTAGGTTAATTACACCTTAGGGGAAGAGAATTTGGTAACCCCGTAAGCCAAAGTGGTATTCATTCGAGTTGCTATGTCCAAGCCAACTTGTTGAACATTAAGCATCCCAGTAATGCCCCATCATTGAGCCTGTTCTTTACAAACCAAGGGATACCCAAGTAGCTTAGTTGTCAGCTTATTCTGGGCATTTGAGATGAGGAAACTCCTAGTGCGAATGGTTTGATTCTTCCTTTATAAAGATAAAAGGTCTGACATTCAAAAGTGGATCGTGCTTGTTTTAAAAGGTCTTCAGGGTTTAACAAGCATAAGTGAGCATTCACTAATCAGATTAATAGATATTTTCTATAACATCAATTCCAACTTGTTAGAGAGCCTCAATTGCCTGAATCGTTTCCATAATATTTGGTGCTAGCGCTAGAACAAGAATTGGTTCCACAGGCCGAGGAGTATATGAGTTTGTTATATTTTCTAGCTTGGAAAGAGAGACTCCAATCAAGTTAATCATAACGATATAGTGGAACGCCCCGGGAGGGTCTTTTGGCTACAAAAGAGGCTCCTGGGGGTGGCAGATTGCATGGTCGGGCTTGGGATATGGGGTAGCTGAGCCTTGATGGAGATGAATGGGTGGAGTACCCCCCACTTCGTTATGGTTGAGTGGAGGCATCCCTATTTGGATCTTTTTTGGATCTTTCTTCCTCTTATGTCGGCTTGATGATATTCCTTTCTCTTATATTGGTTTGATGATGTCTTCCTTAAAATTTGAACTTGTTGGGAGTTGGGGTTGCCAATAACATGTATGATCGGGTGGGGTGTACCCCACCCGATCATACACCCCACCCGATCATGGATCAAGTGGAGGCTTTTCCACTTGGTTTTGTGGTTCCTTCATCCTTCTCCTTGCTTAGTTTGCTCAATAATGCATTTGTTTGGCCAACGTTTCGTCGTAGATGGGTCGATTGTGCATATTCGGAGGCTAAAACCATTCATGATCGAGTGGGGTGCACCCCACTCAGTCATTGCTTGGTTTTTAATTTGTTTTATCTTTCCCTTGCCTCTTTTTGTCTTGGATTTTTTTTATTTCGACCCATATATATATATTTGACCTAGATTTGCCACTTGGGTCTGCTCCATATCCAAACTATTTGCTATTTCCAGGGCATATTAATTTCTAAATTCATTAAAACCTCCACTTAAACTCAAGGCAATTTACAACCTCCTACTTATACAAAGTAAGTCTTCTAGCAATACTACTAGGAAACATATAACACTTGATACAAAGAGATGATTAATACGTGCAAAAAAATGAAATAAAAACAGTTAGCACAGGAAATGGAGATGACAATATGGATATGGCTACGTGGGTCAAGACTTGGTCATTTTATTTGATTTAAGTTTATTTATTCTGTTTAGATAATATTAGTGGATATTAGTGGGTTAGTTTGTTGTTAGTGTTTTCCTATTTTTTTACTTAGTGGATTTGTTGAAGTCTATTTAATAGGCACTTGAATTGTATTAGTTATTATGAGGAATGAAGAAAATTATATTTCTCTCTTGAATCTTTCTCCTACGGCTTTTCTGCTTTTCTATTCACTATAATTTGCAGTAGGTTTCCTTCCCCCTAAATTCCATCCCTATCAATGGTATCAAAGCCGATTCCGACCATGGATGTGGTCCCAACTCAAATCGAGTCTAGGTTATTCCAAGTTCAGTCAACTCTCAAAAGGATTCATATTGAACTTCAATCCATCCCAAGCTCTTGAATGTATCATCTTCCTCTTCCAAGACCAACAGCGATAATGCAGCCAAGGCTCGCTTTAAGATGGTAGCAGCTCCTGTGAAGGCAACCATGATAGTGCCAGTCCTAGCGTTGGCAATCCAGCAATGGCCTTTCCAACAACCTAACAGTGGTAACCATAACAACCTCTGCAACAACAACGTCTACTGGTGTGCCTTCTTAGGTGTTTTCTTCCACTCCTTCATTGGAAAGATTAACTCACCCTATGGTTTTGGTGTATGAACCAAAAAAGAAAGTATTTTTTGACCAAAAGATATCACCAGCAGTTTTCCTTTGTCCTTGAGGACAAGGATAATTTTTAAGGGGGGAGGGATGATACGTGCAAAAAAATAAAATAAAAACAGTTAGCATAGGAAATGGAGATGGCAATATGGATATGGCTACGTAGGTCAAGACTTGGTCATTTTATTTGATTTAAGTTTATTTATTCTATTTAGATAATATTAGTGGATATTAGTGGGTTAGTTTGTTGTTAGTGCTTTCCTATTTTTTAGCTTAGTGGATTTGTTGAAGTCTATTTAATAGGTGCTTGAATTGTATTAGTTATTATGAGGAATGAAGAAAATTATATCTCTCTCTTGAATCTTTCTCTTATAGTTTCTCTACTCTTCTTTTCGCTGCAATTTGCAACAGGTTTCCTTCTCCCTAAATTCCATCCCTATCAATGATCTGAGAGATAAATCTCCAGTTACAATGTCCTCAAATAAACACTAAGACAAGATAATACAACTAATATATATAGCCTTTTGAGAGAAAAATGTAAACAAGATGAGCACTTGAAGAAGAAAGAGCTTTGATGCATGCACTATTTGATTAGCCTTTTCCAGTGCTTCCTTGGGTTGTATTTATAGATTTGTCTTGAGTTTGAATTAAATGACCTGTTGATGGAGACATTGGGAGCATTTAATGTCTGTAAAAACTAGTTATTTTAATTTGTTAGAAAAAAAAATTGTCAATAGACGTTAAAATTGGTCAACTGTTTCTTTTGAAACATTTGAAATTCAATTTGGCTTTTTAAGAACTTTTGACATTTTAAAAGAGTAATCGACTTGCTTAGACAAATGGTCGACAATTTTAGACAAAAAGTCAAATGTTTTAAAGAATGGTTGACATTTTACAGTCATTATCGATTGTTTTTGAACTTTGAATCAAACAACCAAGAGCATGAAAACATCTGTCGACAATTCTTAAAGATTGTTGACAATTTTTAAAGACTGTCGACTGTTTTTGCTTTTAGGCTTAGAATAGTTAGCATTTTTAAACACCAAGTTGATAGATTTTGATTTTGCCTTGATCTTTTGAAAAAAAGTGTGTGACGTTTGAAAAACAATTTTAACATATTTCATACACATATTCATTTGATTTCAAAGACATATTTCTTCAATGGCAAAGTGATATTTTCCAAGATAAAATATTTACCAATATGGATTATATATGGCTTGACAAAAAGTTTGGAAAAACTAACATCCTTAGGCCATGAAATTTTCATTTTGAACTTTCAAGGATATACAACATGTATCAATTTCAATTTTCAAGCTTATATGTTTATAGCTTTTGAAAATCAAAAGCTATGAAAATATTTCCATAACTAAATCACAATGAAGTTTTTTATCATCAAAATAATATAAAAAACTTAACAACTATATTTTTCAAATTTATCACATAGATACTCGAGGCAAAATTAGAGATAATTGATTGATTTTATCACATACTCAAGTTGTCATAATAGCCAAATTAATTTTGCATAAGATTCACTCGATTGTGCGAATACTTAGTTAATTATGTTTTAGACTGCGAAGACCCATTCTTTGTCCATGCTAATTCACTTGAATGGGTTATTCTACATACTCGATTGGTTGAATAATACTATTCGAACACCTGATAACCCTCAATTAATTTCCAGATAGGCTTTGGAAATAACACTCAATTTAGCAATTTTCAATATTCAATTTTTCATGTTATCACTCAAGTATATGATTCCTAGCAATCGATTTGATAAAGAGATGTAGAAAACCACTCTCTATTTTGTTCAAAGAATTCAAATGGTACTTAACCTACTCAATTGCTAACTTAATCTATATACTTGACATCTTTCAACTAATCTAACACTCGAGTGAATAAAGTTTTAAATTGATTTGAGACATAAGCACCAAGACTTGATATTTTAGTATCTTGTCTCCAATTAATTGGGGAATAAGATTCACTTGATTGTTCATACAAATACTAGAAAGCTATTTGAGCACTCAATCGGATATATTATAGAGCCATTTGAGATTAACAAGCTAATACTTGATTTGAGCTTTATCAAGCTTGTAAATACTAGATTTAAGTGAGCCCATATAACGTCTACTTGATACCTAACACAAGTTAACTAGAGTGGTGTTACAAACTTGGGTGTTCTTTGAGTGAACACTAACTCCCAAAGTAAGAAAAGATAAGGAAACTTGATAGGTAATTCTCATTAATTATGTTCTTTTCGGCCCAACGAGATTGGTAGGACTGGCTGCAATGACGGAGAATTATCACGATCCGATGATCTTGGCAATGGCGTGGCTAGCACTTATAAGCACTCTGACGCTTAAGTCAATAAGGATTCAAAATGTCAGAGTGTTGATAAGGTTTGGAAAGAACATACCTTGGCTTGTGATTAGGCTAGTTTATATAGAGGTAAAGATACCGTATGTGTCGTCGGCCGTCGTGGAAGAGTAGAGGTTCGAGTTGTACGGTAGTGATAGGGATCATCCTCAAGAATCTGGGATTTAACGAGGATTATTAGCTAATGAGGATTAGCGTGCGAGTTGTCTGATGTTGATGGAATCTATTATTGGTGCAAGAATCTTGACTTGAATGGAAGCGCTATCCGAGCTTTTGGGCTAAGATCTGGCCTAGGGACCAAGCTAAGTGCCAAGTAATGGGCTGGCCCAACGGATCAGTACGGTCCAAATTCAAATGCAAGGTCCTACATGGTTTAAATAGATGACAAAGCAAGGAAAATAAATAATAGAAATACAAAAAAAAAAAAAAAATGAAAGCCAACATAAGTGAAAACGTCGTGATGGATCTGTATGCACCATGCACACCATAACTGCACCACGATCCCTCATATACTTATGCCACAAAGTCCTTCATCCAAGTAGGGGTGCACTGGGTTCTCCTACACTCATGGTTGCTAACTTTGTCTTCTCCATCTCTAGTTGCCCACGAATCGAGATTGCCTAAGATGTGGTTTTGCAAGGTTGAGGTTGCTAACGAAGCTGCTGAAGATGATGCCACCGACTGATTCACCTGTGGGTTCTTTAGGGATGTGGTCTCTTGTGTCTTTGGTAGGATCTTCGGGAGCATAGCTAATTGGGTCAATAGTGGGACATATGTAACATCCCCTCCATCTTTGAAATCCACCTTATCCTCAAGGTGGAGTTTTGGATGCAATCTGCATAAAGCTTCAAAAGATTCCCATGAGGCATCATTCGGTAAAGAATTTGTCCGTTGCACTAGGATTTGCTTCAATGGCTTCCCTTTGTAGCCTATGGTTCTAGGGCCCAATATAGCTAAAGGTAGTTGTATTGGTCTGTTGCCCACACTTTTAGAGGGTAATGGAAGATCATCATGAGATGCAGTACCAATAAATGGCTTTAGAAGAGTCACATGGAAGACTGGATGAATCTGACTATCACGGGGTAAGCCAACCTAATATGTGATTGGACTGATAATTTGAGTTATTGGAAAAGGACCAAAGAACTTCTTAGCAAGCTTCTGATTGGTTCTCTTGGCAACTGAAGTTTGGTAGTAAGGTTGAAGTTTCATTAAAACTTGGTCACCAACCTACAATGTTCTTTCAGTTTTGTGTCTATCAGCTTGATTCCTCATATGATTCTGAGCTTGAGCCAGATGAATTTTTAAGGTGGAGAGCATCTTCTTATGTTCTAGAAGAAGGGAGTCCAGAGCTACCACTTTTGTGAACCCAGTAGAATAAAGCGTAAGTTATGGTGGTAGGTGACCATATAGAGCTTGAAAGGGACTCATCTTGATGGAAGAATGTACAAAAGTATTATAATGTAACTCCAACCAACACAGATAGGTAGACCACATTTTGGGATGCTTATGATACATAGCTATGAGATATTGCTCTAAATATTTATTGGTGATTTGTATGGGGATGGTAGGAAGAGCTAGTATGCAAAGTGGTCCCACTTAACTCAAATAAATTTTTCCAAAACTGACTGAGAAATATTGTAATACCCGAGAATTTCTAAAGGATTCAAAAGTAATTTATCCAGGGGAAAAAATGAAATTATTAGAAGTTTTGGGGTTTAAGTATAATTTCTTGGAGTTATAAACAACTGAATCGATTAAAGGGAATGCCTCGGAACATGAGTATCTCTAGAAGAAAAAGTATGTTGTGGATGAATATAATATCCCATGTTTCGTTTGGTTATCACGTTGTTTGAATAAGTCTGGGATACCAACAAATTGTTGTGATAGCAAAATAAGTTGTTGAATCAGCGAGAGAGAATGCCTCGGGACTTAGATGTCTAAAAGAAATGGTATGAAGTCATCAAGCATGTCAAAGCATGATTTATGACACTGAAACAAGTCAAATCAGAGACAGTTTTTGGTAAAATGTCGATTCAGCCTAAATTACCGAAGTATCGTAAGAAACCTCCGGGAAATCAATGGAACCTTAAGAGGGCTCCAGTTTTTTATAAGTAACAACCCTTCAGTGGTTTCGGGATGAAATAACAGCCCGGTGAGGACACTGGGGAGGAATCATCTGTATTGAGTAATCTTGGGTTATTAATTTTGCGTTTTTGGTATTGAAATGCAAATTAATTTGAGGTTTGAGGGCATGATTGCAACAAAGAAATTGCACAAGTGATATTAAGATGAAATATGGGGATTAAAAGTGTAATTTCCCTTATATATTAGTATATTATATAATAGTTATATAATATATATAACACATCGTGCGCGCGTATGGCTACAATGGAGCTTCTGTGAAGCTTCCAGATGCATCTTTTGCAAGTGGGAGCAAGACTTCATGGCTAAGTCTCCTTGATGCAAGTGGCTTCAAAGAGTGGTGGCCAAGGCAAATTTATGTGGTGGAGCATCTATAAATAGAGGATGCATGGAAGAGGTTGAGGAAGCAAAATGGAAGAAGCAAGATGGAAGGAAGGTTGGCCGAGTGAAGCTAAGAGCAATGGAAAAAATGGATGGTTGACGAGGAGTGAAGCCGTTGCGGTGGTTGGTGAGGATGGTAGCGGAGCTGCAAGCGTGAATGGTGGCTGCCAGAAGAGGTGAAGCCACGGCTGGACAATGAGCCCAAGCGGGCGGAGGGCAGCCAGTAACGGCGTAGTGATGGAAACAAGCTGCAGCGGTGACCGACAGGCTCGGTGGAGGCCCGGGAGGCGGCTAAGGAAGCAGGGGCGCGGCCATGGCCGCAATCGGTTGCAGTGAGGTAGCAACTAGCCGTGGCTGCGAGCAACTTTGAGTGAGGCCGAAGGCTAATGCTTAGCCGGCAGAAGGCTTCAGCAGCCGATGAGGTCGGTGGCAAGGTCGGTTGGCATACGGACGCAAGTCTCGCGTAGAAGTAGGGGAAGAAGAAGATGAATAGGAGGGAGAAGAAAGAAAAGAAAAAAAGAAAAGAAAAAGGAAAAAAAGAAAAAGAAAAAGAAATGTGGAAAAATAGGGAAAATTAGGAAAAAGCTTCCAAAAAATCCCAGAAAATTCTAAGGATTAATTTGAGGGTCTAGGAGTATGCCAAAGTCAGGAAATTATTCAGACGCGCATTTTGAGGCTTAACATTCATTACAAGGCGCAAATTGACTTTTCGAATAAAGTGAGTGGTTTGATTCCAGTCTTACCCATTATCTTGAAAATGGTTTGTTGTGTGTGTAGTGGGTTCAGGTGAACGGTTCTACCCTCTTGAGCTTAGGTTGCATGAGTTTGAACCAGTTCCAACGAGTGGTTATACTCTTTGAAATTTGGGTTATATCGTGTAGGCGTTTTATTTAAGTACTTGTGGCATCGTATGCATATTGAACATGTTGTATATTGCATAAACTATTTTTACTTGTAAAAGAGTCAGTGCATGGCGTGTGGTTTTTCATATCATCGGGGTATTGATTTTCGTGTCTTTATTATGTTCGTGGGGGACGAGATGGGGTCTTCTTGAGAATGGGGCAAGGTTAATCCCAGTGATCGGGTGACATGGTAGGGCCCTCGGGGATTAAATATGTCGCGGTAAACTCAACCCCAAAGGTGTGTGGAATGGATTTTCCACGGGAGGTTGAGTATGCCAGGGAGATTTCTCAAGTTAGATGTGTTGCATGTTGTTATTGTCTGTATATGCTATGCTCGTGTGTGTTTCATGAATTCAGTAAACTGTATCATGCCATCACTTAGATGTTTTATCATCTAATCTGGATTATGCCCTTGGAACATTCAACGTTCTAGCCAGGGACTGTTGGGAAGGCAAGGATGTGGACAATTGAGGGCCAACGATGTTTAGTATGATAGCTGTTGTAGCATTTGATGCGACAATATTTACTTTGATATATGTATGAACGGCTATATGATAATGTTGTCATCATTTGGTAGCTTTGTACAACGTATTTTGTTGTGGAAATACTATGTAAGAATCTTGTGGAAGGCCACAACATTTTGATATTATTATATTCGCTGCGTTATTCTATGACTCGTTTAGTTTAAGATTATTGATCTTGTTAGTTAAACGGGCGAGACTAAGGTTTTCGGGATCTTATCTGGATGTGAAGATTGTTCTTGAAATCACCGCAAATGCTGGTCATCATATGTGCCGGGCATGTTAAAGCATGTGACGATTGTTCTTGAAGCACCGCGCACGATGAACTTGGAAAAAAAAGATTCTCGAGAATTCCCTTATAGTGACACGCTTGGCAAGGCGGGGTGTTACAAATATTCTATCTCTATCATAGACCAAAGATTTAGGCAGTGTTCTAAAAGGCGTTAGGCATTAGTCGGGCGCCAGACTGGGGCCTAGCGCCTAGGCAAAGCCTAGGCAAACTACTATTCTTAGCACATAAACCTATATTATTTTGTAACATTTGTTGCTTTCTTGCATTATTTTGTGCTTTTATCTAATAGTAAATTACACACAAATTAAATTATATATTAACAATAATTTAACCCATGAAATGTACTTTTCTTGATTTTTTTCCCCACAAATTTTTCCCAAATTTCCTAACTGTTGACCATTCAACATGTGCTTTTTGACCACTGCTTTTGTAACATTCTGTATCGAGCGATAAAAAGGACCAAAAAAACTTACTCTGATGAGCCGACACGAACTTCCCAAGGGGTCACCCATCATTGAGCTTTCTTAACTTAAGCACGCTTAACCCGGGAGTTCTTTGCCTACATTAAGCTCAAAAGGTATTTAGTTGGTGTTGTTTCCTTTCTTACTTATCC
This sequence comes from Diospyros lotus, assembly GCF_014633365.1. NCBI lineage: Eukaryota > Viridiplantae > Streptophyta > Magnoliopsida > Ericales > Ebenaceae > Diospyros > Diospyros lotus. The sequence continues at coordinate 33,121,023 of NC_068339.1, read as the reverse complement.
TTGATACACTTCTCTGGGCTCTTAGGGTATTACAGTTTTGGTTTATTTGGTGTTTGGTCTCTCTCTCTCTCTCTCTCCCCCCTCCTAAATCTCTCGTCTCCCAGATGAGTCCCATTCTTCTTTACTTCATCTGTTCAATGACTACTACTATAAGAGGTAAAGAGCCCGCCCCCTCCTCTTTCGCTTCTCGGAGCAACGACAAAATGGAACAGCAAGGACACTTCGTCCACCATCACCACACGACTCTTACAAATCGCAGTGGCTAGGTCATCCGTGACCCAGGTAGGTGGGCACCTTCATCCACCATCTTCACATGGCTTTTACAAGTCTATGTGGTTAGGCCGCGCACGGCCCAGGTAGGTAGGCGGCCCATGTCGCGCCTAACCCAAGCGGCTAGGCGCCGATCGGGCCTGATTAATTGGCCCAGCGCCTGGGGTGCCGGTTAGGGCTTAATCGTGGCAGCCAACGGCCATCTTGGCTGCATTTTGGAACACTAGATTTAGGAAATCCATGTAATTTAACAAACATTTCACAAAATAATTTAGCTACCAAAGCTACAATGTTACTAGGAGGACGTGCTCCAAAATGGGCATATTTAGTGAGTCTGTCGACCACTACCAGAATTGTGGTGAACCCATGGGATGAAGGTAAACCCGAAATAAAGTCTAGAGTAAGATCTTCATAAACATTATCAAGTATAGGTAATGGTTTAAGCAAACTTGCAAGGACAAAAGTTGATGTCTTGACTTGTTGGTAGATGGGACATTGGGCCACAAAGTTATTGATGTCCCTATGCATATTGGGCCAAGAGAAGAAAACAAAGAGAGGTAACAATGTCCTTAGTACTCCTGCATGACCACTTGTGGGAGTGTTGTGGAATTCTTCCATCAATTTCAGCCTTAAAGGGGACGTTGGACTAACCATGAGATGTCCTTTTTGGAACAACAACCCATTATTGATGTGATGTGAGAATCTTAACAATTACCTTCTTTGACTTTTCTTTGAATAGAGATGAAGTATGGGTCTTTCTCCTGTTCAAGCTTTAAGTCATCTAAAATAGAGAACGTGGGTGAGGATTGAATGGTGGAGAGTTGAGCTTGAATTTCCACATTCTCTCCCATATCCTCAAATCATCTAGATAGAGCATCAACTGCTTTATTGGTGGGACTTATCTTATACTCAATAGGAAAATTGGAACCCATCATTTTACAAATAAAACGTTGTTGAGAAGGGGTTTGAAACACCCGACAGAACACTTCACTGATACTGCAATGGTCAGTTTCGATGATGAAAGATTACCTAGTAAATATTGCCTCATTGCATTACTTCCTTAAAGATGGAAAACAATTCTTTGATATAGGTGAAAGTAAAACAAGATCGCTACGGGGCAAGTAGCGTAGTTCAAAATTTTGAATCTTACCCCGATCCCGGTGATTGGATCAACGTCGAAATCAAATCATTCACATACAAATAAATAAATCTAACCTTTAGATTATTGAGTCGTTCGCGGATTCGAGCCGTCCAAGCGTCAGGCCTCTAACTCGTGATACGCGACACGCGTTTGTTGGCAAGGAGAGCGGAATAGGAGTGTTAGCTCCTTCTCCTTTGCGCGGCTTGTGTATGGACGTAAAAAGAACGCCCTCGTTTCATAATGATGCCAAAAGAAACGGGAAAGAGTGAACGGCAATACGTTTTTCAACTCTTGAAAAATGACACCAAAAACCCCTGTGGTTTGGGCAACCCATAAATGGGTATTGATGTACCCGGGAAGGTGAAGCAGATATATGATCAAGTGTGAGCCCCAATTCGCTGGGATGAAACGAAGGCAGGGAGTCGAGGAAGACCACTCGGCATAGCCGAGTGGGTGCCCACTCGGTTGGGTCAAGTGGACACCCCCACTCGGCATAACCGAGTAGGGGCCACTCGGTTGCCCGAGTGGCCGAGCCCCCGCTAAGTGCAACCGAGTGGGGGTCCACTCAGTTGTGCCGAGTGGCCCCTCTTCCCTAGCTTGGCCTAGCCGAGTGGGGTCCACTCGGTTAGGCCGAGGAATCCCACTCGGGGGAGCAACCGAGTGGGGGGTCACTCGGTCATACCGAGTGACCCTCTGGGGTTGCTAATTTTTGATCAAATCGCCCGATCCAACCGAGTGGCCCCCTTTCTCGTCAGTCGAATGACCTTCGGAAATCTTGGAATGGGCCACGAGATTTTCGCCGAGAATATCGCGAGGCCTCCCTCGCCCTCTGCTATAAATACAAGGACCCCTCTCCCTCATAAGGTACGCAATTTTTGAGTAATTGAAGTATAATTTTCTCATTTTCTCTCGAGATCTAACTTAAGCATCGGAGGGTTTGCGCGGGGACCCCCACTTGCGTCCTAACGGTGCTCTCGTTTTGTAGGCCACTCGTCACCCTCAGGTCACTTGGGCAACAAGGCCACTTGTCACCCTCAGGTCACTTGGTCAACAAGGCCACTCTTCACCCTCAGGTCACTCGGTCAGCAAGGCCACTCGTCACCCTCAAGTCACTCGGTCATTTTGGGCCACCAAATCATTTTAAGCCACCAGATCATTTTAGGCCACCAGATCATCTGCCCACCAGATCATCTGCCTTGTCTGACCGTCAGCTCTATCGGATTACTAGATCTGGACCTCTACCGGATCCAATTGCTCGTCAAGATTCTCATCAGTGAAGACACGACTCCCAAGACTCCTGCGTCTGTCCGCAATTAAAAATAGATTGTTGTATTTTGGCAATAACAATTGGCGCCGTTTATGGGAAGTGCAAGACAAAAAGTCAACTTAAGAATGGTAAACACCCGTGGACACTGATGAACTCTCTCTCAAGGCGTAGAGACACGCCTACCACCAAGGAACTCTCAGCAACAGGGTGCACCTCCCATTATTCTTGATTCTCACCCACAAGGAGCACCTCTTCCACCTAATAATGCTCAAACCCAAGGTGCTGATCACTCCGTTTCCCCGAACCAGCATGTGGGGAACCAATTCGTTCCACCTCCACTTAACATCGGCTTAGGGTCACTTCTTGTCGATCAAGCTGGGACTTCGCGACATCCACTGCGAACGGTCCCGTGGGAAGAGTATGAAGCACTAAGACATCAGCATGTTGAAGGTATGCAAGCACTTCGAGACATGGCCGGTATACTCCAAGGTATGATGCCCGGGGGGATGTTGCCTGCTACCTTGAAGAAGTTTATGCCATTGCCTGAGCCTCAGCCCGAAATGGGAGCTGACTCATATCAAGAGGCCTCTCCCGATTCTCACTCTCGATCTACCCCACGACGGGAGAATAGGCCCAGATCACCGCTACCAAGAAAGAACCATCATACTGTGCCTCGAAGAACTGAAAACCCAAGAATGGAAGACAGGACTAGAAGCCCTCAAAGACGGAGGTATCATGAAATGGTGGCAAGCACGCCAACAAGACATGACAACCAGATAGCAGCTAGTATGCGTGATGACATGAAAAGAGTAGTAGAAGAGGTGCTCGAGCGAAAAAAGTTAATCCCCACGATGGAAGAACACCAGCGCCAAAAGTGTCCTTTTATTGCAGATATATTGGAAAGACCTATGCCTCGAAAATTTAAAATGCCTCAAATCACCCTCTACTCAGGAAAAGATGATCCATACGATCATGTCTAGAATTATGAGTCATTAATGATATTGCATGGGTGGGACGATGACATAATGTGTCAAGCATTTTCCTTAACACTATTAGGACATGCTCGAACATGGTTTAACAGCCTACCAGAGGCCTCCATTTCATCATTTAGGTAGTTCAGAACGGAATTTATCAAGGCCTTTGTAATTAACAGACTAAGGAAAAAGGACGCCACCTACCTGCTCAGCATACGACAAGGGAATAAAGAATCCTTACGTCAATTTGTGGATAGATTTTGCAACGCTACTCTTGAAGTCCTTGATCTGCCGGCCCAAGTAGTAGTGTCTGCCATGCTTCAAGGAACCCGTCTCCTCTCACTCCAAGAGTCGCTTTCCTTAGACCCTCCAACGTCCCTAGTCGACTTATTTGTTAGAGCGAACTGGTATATCCTCCACACTGAAATTATGAGGAATGTGGAGGGGGGGAAATGAAGACAAAGAGAGGAAGAGAAAGGAACGTGAAGGAGAAGAAGAGTCTATTCGGCGACAGGAAATGATTAGAAGAGCAGATGCACCTAAACCACAGTTTAATCACTATGCTCGACTTTTACAACCACGATCAGCTATATTGGTCGCAGTAGAAGGAGAATGACTCCTTAAACTTCCCCACAGAGTTGATAGACCTATGGAAAAAACCAAGAAGAATACTGTAGATATTATCGAACTCGGGGACATTTCACCGATCATTGCAGATAATTGAAGAATCAGATTGAAATGCTTATTCGAGAAGGACACCTCCAAAGGTATGTGAGGCATGAAGGAGAAGAAAACAGGGAACCCCGACAGAGGGAAAACAGGCGTGATGAACAAGAAAGGAAAAACCTAAGGCAACAAGATAGGGGAAGAGATTGAAGGCAAGATCCTCAATTAGACAACGAGCCAACTCATCAAGCCATTCACGTTATTTTGGGAGGTGAAACCCTGGGTGGAGACACGTCGGCCTCCCGAAAGGCATACGCTCGTCAAGCATACCAAGTTAATTCAGTGATGGAGGTGAGAGATGATGAAAAGCCAATCACCTTCGCCCCAGCTGATCGAGGCGATATAATACTCCCACATGATGATCCCATGGTTATCTCAGCAGTCGTAGCCAAACACCTCATTAATAGAATTCTGGTCGACAGTGGCAGTTCTGTTTTGATTTATTGAAATTGTTTTGAGCAGATGCACTGATCTCATGATCGGTTAAGAAAGGTGTCCTCGCCCCTATACAGCTTCACTGGGGAAGCGGTCCCAGTTGCAGGATCTATTTAGCTACCCATTAAGCTTGGGGAAGACCCTCAACTCGTAACTCGACAAGCGAATTTTATGGTGGTTAAAACCTCCTCGGCGGCATATAACATAATTCTAGGCCGCTCTTTACTCAATGATCTGAGAGCAGTAGTGTCCTCATGTTACTTATTGATGAAATTCCCTACCCCCGTCGGAGTGGGGCAAGTTCGAGGAGATCAGAAGAAGGCACGAACCTGTTATTTGTCATCCACAAAAGGAAAAAGAGCTGAAGAAACCTTATCTATAGCAGAAAAGGCCATACATAAATCCTTGGAAGAAGGAGCCGCACGTAAACCCCAACCTGTTGAAGAATTAGAAGCAGTACATCTGAGTGAATTAGATTCTGAGAAAGTAGCATATGTGGGGTCCCAACTTCTGGAACATATAAAAGAAGAGATAGCAAGATGCCTGCGAGAAAATTTAGACGTATTTGCTTGGAAACCAAAAGATATGCCAAGAATAAGTCCAGAAGTAATATGCCATCACTTGAATATGGATCCCCAGTTCAAGCCAGTCCGACAAAAGAAGCGAAACATTACCCCTGATAAGCTACATGCATTAGAAGAAAAAGTTGACAAATTGCTAAGGGCGGGCTTCATTCGAGAAGTATTATATCCATAGTGGTTGGCCAATGTTGTTATGGTCCCGAAACCTAATGAAAAATGGCATGTCTGTGTGGATTTCACAAATCTCAATAAGGCATGCCCCAAAGACTCATACCTGCTACCTCGGATCGACCGTCTCATGTACAAAACATCTGGATACCAGTTTCTAAGCTTTTTGGATGCTTTCTCGGGGTACCACCAAATAATGATGTACCCCCTAGACTAAGAGAAGACGTCATTTATCATTGAAAAGGGGACATACTGTTACCAAGTCATGCCTTTTGGACCCAAGAACGCTGGAGCCACTTATCAGCATGTAACGCCCCGCTCCCACCTACGGGTGTTACTCACGAATAGCCAGCTTACTATTCACACGCTAGGGCAAAGATGAAGAGACGGCTACGTTTCAATGAGAAACAACCTATGTGGGAATTAGGCTTTGTCCTCCCTTCGCTCCACTCAAGGATCCGGGAAATATTGAAGCGACCCCGCGACAATAAAACCCGAAACCTCGCAAAGTGTCACCCCTTCTCAAACTCTTAATGAAGAGTTAAGGATGACTTCCCAAGATCGACAAAAATAAACTAACTCACTTGCTTCATATAAATTATGGCATAAGGCATTAATTATAAGAAAATAAATTTTCTTTGCCCCAATTATTAACCCATTTATCTCACTTCCAATTCCTTTAGAAAATATTTGGATTAATATTTCTTTGAAAAAATTTAATAAAATTTTCCTTATCAATTCTCTATTGATTTTTCGTTTTAATTATTTCAAAATATCTCAAATTTCCAACCCTTAGGAAATTAATTTTTTTTGAAATTCAAACCTCAAGCATCCTCATTCATTTTCAAATTGTAAGGAAAATACTCCATTATTTAATTTCCCAAAATATAGAAATTTTTCCCCAATTCATCAAATTTATATTAATTTAATAATTAATTTGGAGGCTAAAATACTATTTTATTTATTTATTTAAACATAATTTATTTCAGAATTTTCAAAATATCAGAAATATAATTAAATAAACAGAAAATATAAAAAACAATAAAAAGAAATCTCAAACAGCAGTCGGAGGAGGGGCGGGCAGCAGCAGCCACGCCTCCAGCGCGCAGGCCGCGTGCGCTGGTCGCCCGCGCGCGCCTGCTGCGCCCGGCCGCGCCCCTGGCCGCGCCAGCACACTGCCTCATGCCCTTTTAATTTAAAAAAATATATTTTTTCTTTTAAAACCCAAAATTTTCAGAATGCTTTTACACTTCAAATGGCTTCCAAAACATTCAAGTTTGCCACTATTCAACCACATTAAGCATTCAAACATATTTAACAAAATAAATACAACATCATCCACTAAACCACAAAATACATATACTTCACATGCATTTCTCTTTGCTTCATTACCTTCAACCTTCCAAAACTCCCTTTCCTTTAGATGATTCTTCACCTACATAGAGGTCAAAGGACCTTATGAGCCAATGCTCAGTAAGGGTGCTATGCACATGTAAATGTAATATGAGAATATAAACATGTAATTCAAATGCAATGCATATTATGGGTAGTCCTCCATGCCCTCATAACCACTTAAGTTAAGGCACCAACCAACCCCTTTCTTATCACTAGTCCTCCTTATGGCCATAGGTCCACTAGAACACAAAACATGCAGAAAGACCATTACATGTAACTCATTCAAAACATGTACAAATGCAAGCAAAACCCCCACCATTTGGGGTTATCCCTTACCTCTTTCCTTGAAGCTTCAATACTTCCACTTGCCGAGACTCTCTCTTTGGCTTTTAATCACCTTAAGAAAATATCCTTAAAGCATTAGAGATCTTTAAGACTAAAGAATGAATGGAGAATGAAAACTTTCCTACACACTTGAAGAAATTTAAACTAAGGCTTACCTCTTGCTTGCCTTTCTTCTTCCTTCTCATAAACTTCTTCTTACTCTCTTTCTCTTAATATGTAGAAAAACCTTGCACAAAAATCTCAACTCCTTATTTATAGAGATTTCTTGCTCAATCCATGCCAAAACTCAAGATTACATCTTAGCCATTGGTTTTCCTTTAATTCAAGAGACTCAATCTCAACCCTCAAATACAAGCACAATCCTTGTGCTTCTCCTAATCCTCAATCTTAGCCATTGATTTTAAGAGAACTCATCTCTAGTCTCTAAAAAAACACAATCCAAGAGACTTAGTCTCTTTAATTCTCATCTTTTGATTTTCTTTGGAGATTAAATCCTCAACCATTGGATAAATCTCTAATTCCTATAATTCTCCAATTTTCAAAATTAATAAATAATGACTAATTTCAAGATTGACAAATTTCTCCATTTTCCATTTAATTTAAATCCATAACTTTTCAAGCATTTAATGGAGACTAATATCTTTTCTTTTTTGATTTTATTTAAATTGCTCTTGAAAGACCTAATTCATTTTACTTTGGTATTTAATTAAATCCACTATTTTCCCACATAAATGCATGACTAATTTCCATTTAATATGAAATTTCTTTTAATTCTCTCCATAGTGGCTCTCATTTAATGCTTGAGAGATTAATTTCTTTTCTTTTTGCATTTCTTTAAATCCCACTTTTGCTTCACAAGATCATGCCAAGTGTCCCATTACACTTAATCAACAAATTTATTATTTCCAAATTAAATTAAATCTCATTCCATGAGATCTTGCCAAGTGTCACAAATCTAACCATACTTGGCTTCCATTTTAATTTCCTAATTACCCATACAGTTAATCAAGAATTAAATTCTCCAAAAATCAATTCTTCAATATAAATAATTTCTCCAAAAATAATTTATCTTTTTATGGGACGGAACTCCAAATTACCAGTTTGCCCCTCTTAAGGCATCTTATAAGTTATGTGCCTTCTCTTTAATTCGAGAGCAATTATGAAAATTTTCATATACCAATATTCTCTTAATTGATAATTTTATCATAACTCTTCAAGGGTATTACACAGCGCATGGTGAACAAAGTCTTTAAAAAATTGTTAGGCGATACAATGGAAGCGTATGTTGACGACATGATCGTGAATAGTCGAGATGATGAATCCCATGTAGAAAAGCTATCGTAGGTGCTCGGAGTCTTTAGACAGTACAAGATGCGGTTAAATCTAACGAAGTGTGCCTTTGGAGTGCAGTTTGAAAAATTCTTGGAATACATGATCACACAAAAATGAATCAAGGTAAACCCTAGCAATAGTGGATATGGAACCACTAACATTAACTAAGGAAATTCAGCGATTGACAAGATGAATGGCAGCTCTTAGACGTTTTCTCTCCAAGTCAGCTGAAAGAGAGCTCCCCTTCTTGCGAACATTAAGAGCAAGAAAAAAGTTTGAGTGGACAGAACAATGCCAAAAGTCATTTGAAGCATTAAAGGAGTATTTGAAAGCGGTTCCCCTATTAACACGACCAGAAATTGGAGAGACGCTGTACTTATACTTGGGGATAAGTGATGAGGATGAAAGTAAAGCATGATCGCTACAGGGCAAACAACGTAGTTCAAAATTTTTGAACTTACCCCGATCCCGGCGATTGGATCAACGTCGAAATCAAATCATTTACATACAAATAAATAAATCTAACCTTTAGATTATCAAGTCGTTCGCGGATTCGAGCCGTCCAAGCGTCCGGCCTCTAACTCGTGATACACGGCACGCGTTCGTTGGCAACGAGAACTGAATAGGAGTGCTAGCTCCTTCTCCTTTTTGCGGCTTGTGTATGGATAGAAAAGAACGCCCATGTTTCAAATCGATGCAAAAAAGAAACGGGGAAGAGTGAACGGCAATACGTTTTTCAACTCTTGAAAAACGACACCAAAAATCACTCATTTTTTGGGCAACCCATAAAGGGATATTTATAGTGAAATATCCTAGGGTTTCTAAAACCCTAATGGATTGGGCTAGCCCATTAATTCTAATTTAATTAGAATATTAAGTGGGCTTATTCTAGTCCAACTAGAAATATAATTAAATTACCCAAATCCTTTTATAGGTTTAAATAAAATATTTTGGCCCAAGTCTAATTCAAGCCCAAATATAATATTTAATATTTAGCCCAAATCTAATTTTGTCCAAATATAATATTTAATATTTGGCCCAAATCTAATTTAGTCCAAATATAATATTTATTTTAATATTTGGCCTAAATCCAATTTAGTCCAAATATAATATTTAATTTAATATTTGGCCCAAATCTAATTTAGTCCAAATATTTACTTAAGTCCAAAAATATTTTATTTTCTATTTGCCACTCTAACAAATAGAAAATTATTAAATTAGAAACTCCTTTCTAATTTAATCAATTGCCATTTTTAGGAAACTCTTTCCATTATGACGACTTCTCATCATATCGACGTCATTACGTTTATTTATTTTTTTTCCGTGAGAACCTACGACGGCACAACTTCTTGCCAAAGTGTCCCACTTAACCATACGTCCACTCTCCTAGTTTAAGGCAGGGATCGTGCCTATTGCGTATGACTCATTAGGCTTTCGAATATGTTGGCAATGTGTCGGTACAAACACATAAGACAAGATTGGCCTCTAACAAGGCATCATGCCTACCCAATTATTCAGAAGGATTCATAATCCGCAAATAATCTTTCACGAGCATGGTTACCATGTAATACGATCCTCTCGTCAATGTATCTTATGTGATCTCAAGTATGGCGATGTGTTGCTTGATAACGATCACATGAGTTTTCTTCGGTCTTCCGGATATCTTCACTTAATTAGAAAATAAATCAATAACTCCTTATTGATCTGTTTCACCATGGCCATGGATTTAAAGTGAATATCCACCGAAGACGCCTTAGATACATCATCCTCTATCAAGGGATAGATGAGTCCCATCTTGGTTATACACCCATTGCCATAAGTCTCACGATATGCCCAACGATCGCCCACGTGCAGCCTTTATCTAGGCCCATCGAAACGATGTCAAAGCATACTGGTCTTCTTATGAGATGACCGTGACAACCTCAGGTCCAAGGATTAGTTACACCCATCTCGTATGAGAATTCCATCAACATATAATCAAAATGGATTCTCATGGCGAGTCATGTCCAGTGACACATTTTCCAACATTGGTCATCTATGTACTTGTCTAGACATCCCCATGCCTATGGGTGTGAGACCCCATTGCTATCACATAGCAAAAACATAGCACATACAAGTTTTACCGCAATTGTCAATGTCCATTCTTGATATTGCTATGACTTGGGATGTTTAATGATGTCTAGAAACTGTGATACATCATTTCACAGCTTTATAGATTAATCACAGTATACATCATATGGACTTCTATCTAGTTTCATTCGGTTATTACAATAATAATAGGAAACTAATATAATGACTTCTTGTGAATTTGAACAACTCCTTATTCAAATAATAAACATGATTACAATTGTCAGTATACAACATGCCCAATCTGATTGGGTCTAGAGTACCTACACTAACATTCTCCCACTTGCATTAGAGCCAATCACTCATGTATCTTATACCTGATGATCGAACATGACTTTCATGTTTCTCCTAGGACAGAGCTTTAGTCAAGGGATCTATGACGTTGTCATCCGTCGACACTTTCTCTATATATGTCACCTCAGTTGATAATCTCCATTATCATATGGTGATGTCGTAACACAAATTTGGTCCATTGATGAGACCGTGGTTCCTTCGCTTACGCGATGGCTTCATTGTTGTCCCAATAACTGTTATTAGATCAACAATGTTGGACACCACATTAAGTTCATCAATGAACTTACGGATCCATACAACCTCCTTAGCTGCTTTGAAGGTTGTTATGTATTCAACTTCAGTTGTTGAATCTGCCACTATCTCTTGTTGGAACTCTTCCAACTCATGGCCCAGCCATATAGGCAGAATATGAATTTTGACTGTACGTGATTTAAAATCATCATGGTCGAATTGGAAACTTGCATCGATGAACCCCTTCATGGTATGCTCTCATTCTCCATATGGCAAAAACATCTCTTTAGTGCTTCACAAGTACTTAAGAATATTTTTCACAGTAATCCAGTGTTTCTCACTTAGATCAGCTTGATATCTACTACATATGCTCAAAGTATATGTGATATCAGGCCTCGTACATAACATGACATACATGATCGAGCCAATAGCCAAGGCATATGGTGCTCGACTCATTCTATCTCTCTCATCTTGTGTCTTCGAACACATAGCATTGGAGAGATGTATTCCATGTGACATGGGAAGACTTCTCCTCCTAGAATCTTCCATGCTAAACCTTTTTAGCACCCTGTCAATGTACGCGCTATGGGAGAGTGCTAGCAACCTCCTGGATCTATCTCTATAGATCCTTATTCCCAGAATATAGGTTGCTTCTCCCAAATCCTTTATGGAGAAAATGTTTTGAAAGCCATATTTTAACTAATTGCATCATGGGAACACCATTCTCTATGAGCAATATATTATCCACATATAGGACTAAAAGGACCATCACGCTCCCACTAACCTTCTTGTAAACACAAGAATCAACTTCCCTTTTGTGAAAAATCAAACTTTTTGATCTTTTCATCAAAACATTGATTCTAACTTCGGGATGCTTGCCTTAGTCCATAAATAGACATTTGCAAGTTACAAATCTTATTTGCATATTTATGAGTAACAAAACCGTCAGGCTGTGTCATATACACATCCTCGACCAGGTTTCCTTTAAGGAAAGCTGTTTTGTCATCCATTTTCCATAACCCAGAGTCAATGTCAGACATTGCCTCATCATAGGTTGTAGGCTCATCGTTCTAAGCTAGAAGCACATCTCCATGTGCCAAGATGAGAAATCCATATCTCTTTTGCTCGCGATGAACCCTCATCGACCTACAAGGTTCTTGTGAAGAAGGTTGGGGAGTTGACACAACATCTTGTGTCTGATCTTTCTCGGGTTCCTGGAGGGGAGTATTTGTTTATGGTTTGCCTCGAATCTTATTTGAGCTTAACATTCCTCCCACTAGCCACAGCATCTAAGAATTCCTTCTCAAGGAACACCACATGCTTGGCAACAAAACACCTTTTGTTTATATGGGTGGTAAAAGTAATATCCATTTGGATATCCCATAAACAAACATCTCATTGATTTGGGTTTTAGCTTATTATTGTCAACATGCTTGACATAAGCTTAACAACCCCAAATCTTAAGGAAAGCCAGATTTGGCTTCTTTCCTTTCCATATCTCATATTGAGTCTGAGTAACTGACTTACTTGGAACCCTGTTCAAAACTAAGATCGCGGTGAGGAGTGCGTATTCCCAAAAATGAAATGATGAGTTCAGTGCGACTCATTATGGACCAGACCATGTCTAATAAGGTCCTATTCCTCTTTTCAGACACACCGTTCATCACTGGTGTTCCAAGTGGAGTCCATTGTAAGAGAATCCCATTCTGCTTCAGATGATTTAGAAACTAACTATTCAAGTATTCACCATCTCGATCTGATTGAAGTACTTTGATACTTTTCCCAGTTCGTTTCTCTACTTCAAATCTGAATTATTTGAACTTTTCAAAAGTCTCAGATTTGTGTCTCATAAGATACACATAACCAAAACATGATCTATCATCAGTAAAGGTTATGAAGTAGACATACCCACCTCGAGCTTGGGTGGATATGGGCCCACACACATCAATGTGCACAAGCCCTAGCACTTTTGTGGCCTTCACTCCTTTTACTTTAAAAGGAGACTTAGTCATTTTGCCAAGCAAACAAGATTTGCAAACACCATATGATTCATAATCAAATGTGCCAAGATATCCAACTTTATACAAGTTGGATGTGCGAGTTTCATTTATATGGCCAAGGCGACAATGCTAGAAATAAGTGCTATTTAAATCACCTGATTTAAGTCGCTTAATATTTATGTTATTTATAGGAGTATCAACATCAAGGACATACAAACCATTACGTACTGTTGCTTTACCATAAAACAACTCATTTTTATAAAATGAACAACTATTGTCTTTAAATAAAAATAAATATCCATCCTTGTCAACAAGAATTAGAAATTATATTCCTAATCAAACTAGGATTGTAGTAACAGTTATGTAACTCCAATACAAGCCCTATGGACAATGTTAATAAATAGGTCCCTACAATTAATGAAACAACTTTTGATCCATTTATCACGTGTAGGTACACTTCTCCTATTATTAATCTCCTCGTACTCCTAAGCTAATACACGAAAGTGTAAATATGAGCACTAGATCCAGTATCTAATACCCATGTGGATTGATCAGAAGTAGATAGATTAATTCCAATAACATAAATACCTGAAGTGCCTTGAGTAGAACTCTTCTTACTCTACACTTCTCGGTTTATCACAGTGGAGATAGATTGCATCCTCTTTGCCCTTTGGGTTTTAGTCTTCTGGACACTTCCAGATTGCGTTATGGAAGAACTTTTCTTCCTTTTGGCGTTATTACTCTTGGGCTTGCCCCTGTGCGCCTTGGGCCCTTCAACTAAGAGAACACTTCCCTTAACCTATAATCAATTTTAGGTTCTGTCTTCCTTAGTATGGACAACCACTCTCCAAGAGTCTTTTCCATAACTATTAGGGAGGGACTGTAGCACCAAGTCTAGGGTAAGTCTCGACATCCATACCTAGGTTCAGCTATAGTAACCTATTGATAAAACGTATCATCTCCATGACATGCTTCTCAATGGATGATCCTTGAGCCTAGCCATGATCTCATATGCATCATAACTCTTATGATGCGACCTATGTTTTGGGGTCATGGCAGCCAAGACGATACACCAAGCGATGATCATATCACCCTTGTGCATCGTCCAGGCCTAATGTGTTACTATTTTCTTAACTGGTGGCTTTGTAAGAAGATAGCTCTCTATTGCATAAAGAATCTTATCATACGTGAGGACTATCCTCAAGATGATCTCCCAGTCATAGAAATTAGTCCGTTGAAGGTATTATTGCCCTCGAGTATCGATCTTATCGACATGTTTCTAGACATTCTGGATCAACAATTGAATAGAGATATTATTATAATCATATTGAATTATGAAATCATAAATTGCAAGAAGTAACATTTTATGATTGCTCCCACTATTTTCTACGAGTTTGCCACCTTTAAGACTAACTCGGAAAATCCTGTTGGAAGATTTCCTAGCGGGTTAGGATCCCATCTCCCTTCGCACAACCTTGAGTGACTCAACAAATTGTGTTAGGATCGATTTGGTAGATACTTGCTATTAATTGCATCTCCATGCAACTCCTAGATTCATTGGGTTGACAACTCCTTGCCAAGCACATCTTATGTGACTCCCAATCTTTGCCTCTATACTCAGTAAGACTTGGAGTGACTCAACAAACCTCACCTTTCTAGTTAAGTCGGACCCACCATTCAGGGACATCTCATGGCCCATGAAGCATAGGAATCATAGGTGACACATGACCTTGAGTGACTCAACAAATTAAGTGCCAGCTAGAAACCTAATGCTTCATAATGATGGAAGGCTAGTTGGCTTAATATTAATGAGGGATTTATTATTTATTTATTTAGGTCTCATCACATCCAATTAATCAAATTAATAATGCATAATAAATGACTCAAACCGGTGTATGGTATAGATAACTACGGCTAGCCCCCTCAAGCCATAGAAGGGAAGCTAGCGGGTCAAACCTAGGTGAAGAATCACATCTTGCTTCTCAAGCACATTCTCCAAGCCTTCATTGGTCTTCGAATCTTGTCTTAAATTTAGCTCCATCTCTTGCTCTTCATACAAACTACAACTATCACTACTCTATTCTATTATACATACATTACATAGAATCAGAAACCCCGAGTTACATTCGGGGGGAGTGAGATGAGAAGAGAATGTACATCAGAGTATAAGAAAGACAGGACACGCAGACCCTATTTCAAAAATCAAATTTACAAGCATTCATTCCCAACATAAAATAAATGGTCGACTCGATCCATACCATACACCCATGCAATCAATCACATTGATTCATTTAGATTATGTTAATTAATTGTCGCATCTATTTCAATCTTAATAAAAAGCTTTAAATAAATTGAAAATTTGTATAATTTTGGAAAAAACAAAATTTTTTTAATTGTGTTGGGCTTGGGCTCCATCCATTAGTCTAACTAACAAGGCTCAACAGGCCTTGAATCAACCAATGTATGTCAAATATACACTAGCAGCCCAATAATTAAAAATAACCCAATTAACGGCCCTGGCCCAATTTTAATCACGGCCCATAAGTGTCATACACTCATGGGTCGGATAAAAATAATTAAAAATAGCCAAACAATTTGGCCGGGCCCCACCTGAGGGTACGAAACGCACTGGGCCACCGAAGAGTCAGCCCGGGTGCTTCACGGCAACCCTGGGGAAGGGTTAAACCCAAGCCCGAGGGAGCGGGAGGGGTCGGGAGACGCCTAGACAGCCTAAAAAGCGAACTGGGCGTGGCTGGGGCCGCATGGGACGGACCTGGGGCGCGCGGCCGCGGCCCATGCAGGCAGTAGGGGCCACGCGGGCCACCCAAGGTTGCGCGCGGGTCGCCTTGCAGCTCCTGTGCGCACGCGGCCGCGCCTGGCCGGGCCCTGCGCACGCCCAGGCTTCCCTAGGCCGTGCCCAGCGCACGCGGGCCCAGCTCGGCCGCATCTTTCGACGCCCCGGTGCATCCATATGCACCCCGAACCCCGTTTTTCGCTTTTTTGTGTCATACACGAACTTTTGCCCTTTCACCAAAAATGTTTTGCAATCCAAAAAATAGAAACGCAACAATTATTTAATTATTTCACAAATAACAATATAATCGAATCCGCACGTAAGAAATTGAAATATTTCGATGATGGCTTTGATACCACTGAAAGTAAAGCATGATCGCTACGGGGCAAACGACGTAGTTCAAAATTTTTGAACTTACCCCGATCCCGGCGATTGGATCAACGTCGAAATCAAATCATTCACATACAAATAAATAAATCTAACCTTTAGATTATCGAGCCATTCAAGCGTCCGGCCTCTAACTCGTGATACGCGGCACGCGTCCGTTGGTAAGGAGAGCGGAATAGGAGTGCTAGCTCCTTCTCCTTTTCGCGGCTTGTGTATGGACGGAAAAGAACGACCACGTTTCAAATCGATGCAAAAAAGAAACGGGGAAGAGTGAACGGCAATACGTTTTTCAACTCTTGAAAAATGACACCAAAAATCACTCACTTTTTGGGTAACCCATAAAGGGATATTTATAGTGAAATATCCTAGGGTTTCTAAAACCCTAATAGATTGGGCTAGCCCATTAATTCTAATTTAATTAGAATATTAAGTGGGCTTATTCTAATCCAACTAGAAATATAATAAAATGGCCCAAATCCTTTTATAGGTTTAAATAAAATATTTTGGTCCAAATCTAATTCAACCCCAAATATAATATTTAATATTTAGCCTAAATCTAATTTGGTTCAAATATAATATTTAATATTTGGCCCAAATCTAATTTAGTCAAAATATAATATTTATTTTAATATTTGGCCCAAATCCAATTTAGTCCAAATATAATATTTAATTTAATATTTGGCCCAAATCTAATTTAGTCCAAATATTAACTTAAGTCCAAAAATATTTTATTTTCAATTTGCCACTCCAACAAATAGAAAATTATCAAATTAAAAACTCCTTCCTAATTTAATCAATTGCCATTTTTAGGAAACTTTTTCCATTATGACGACTTCTCATCATATCGACGTTATTACGTTTATTTGTTTTTTTTCCGTGAGAATCTACGACGGCACAACTTCTTGCCGAAGTGTTCCACTTATCCATACGTCCACTCTCTTGGTTTAAGCCAGGGACCGTGCCTATTGCGTATGACTCATTAGGCTTCCGAATATGTTGACAATGTGTCGGTACAAACATATAAGACAAGATTGGCCTCTAACAAGGCATCATGCCTACCCAATTATTCAGAAGGATTCATAATCCGCAAATAACTTTCCACGAGCATGGTTACCATGTAATACGATCCTCTCGTCAATGTATCTTATGTGATCTCAAGTATGGCGATGTGTTGCTTGATAACGATCACATGAGTTTTCTTCGGTCCTCCAGATATCTTCACTTAATTAGAAAGTAAATTAATAACTCCTTATTGATCTCTTTCACCATGGCCATGGATTTAAAATGAATATCCACCGAAGGCGCCTTAGATACATCATCCTCTATCAAGGGATAGACGAGTCCCATCTTGGTTATACACCCATCTCCATAAGCCTCACAATATGCCCAACGATCGCCCACGTGCAGCCTTTATCTAGGCCCATCGAAACGATGTCAAAGCATACTGGTCTTCTTATGAGATGACTGTGACAACCTCAGGTCCAAGGATTAGTTACACCCATCTCGTATCAGAATTCCATCAACATATAATCAAAATGGATTCTCATGGCGAGTCATGTCCAGTGACACATTCTCCAACATTGGTCACCTATGTACTTGTCTAGGCATCTCCATGCCTATGGGTGTGAGACCCCCATTGCTATCACATAGCAAAAACATAGCACATACAAGTTTTACCGCAATTGTCAATGTCCATTCTTGATATTGCTACGACTTGGGATGTTTAATGATGTCTAAAAATTGTGATGCATCATCTCACATCTTTATAGATTAATCACAGTATACATCATATGGACTTCTATCTAGTTTCATTCGGTTATTACAATAATAACAGGAAACTAATAGAATGACTTCTTGTGAATTTGAACAACTCCTTATTCAAATAATAAACATGATTACAATTATCAGTGTACAACATGCCCAATCTGATTGGGTCTAGATCACCTACACTAACAGAAGCCATAAGTGCAGTATTGATCAGGAAAGAGGGACAGATGGATCGGCCAATATATTATGTCAGCAAGGTATTACAGGGCCACGAGATACATTACCCTGTGGCAAAAAAAATGACGTTAGCACTGTTAAACGCCTCCAGAAAGTTGAGGCCATACTTCCAGGCTCATTCGATCATCATACTTACAGATCAGCCCTTACGAAGTATTTTGCAAAAGCCCGAATGTTCCAGTCGCCTTACCAAATGGTCCATTGAGTTAAGTGAATATGATATCTAGTATCAATCTCGACAAGCTATAAAAGGACAGGCACTAGCTGACTTTATTGTGGAATGTACACACTCCAATAAAGTAGGAGAAAATGAGCAGGCAGAATGGTTGTTGTTTGTTGATGGAGCATCTGGTTCACAAAGAAGTGGCGTTGGGATAGTACTCGTATCCCCTAAGGGACAAACGTTAGAGTATTCTCTGCAATTTGCTTTTCCAAGTACCAACAACGTAGCTGAATATGAAGCATTAATTGCTGGAATGAGGATAGCAAGGAAATTGGATGTAACACGATTGGTTGCTCATAGTGATTCTTAGTTGATTATGCAGCAGTTTCAGGGACAATATGAAACCAGAGAGCAGATAATGGCTCAATACTTGCGTAAAGTAAAAGACCTGGCCCAGACATTTCAGAGTTTCCAATTAACACAAAAAAATAGATCGCTCAATGGACATGCTGATGCTTTGTCTAAACTAGCATCCACTAGAAAGACAACAGGAAGAGCAGTATTTGTGGAGATGCTACATTAACCAAGCATCGAAGAAAAAGAGGTATCATGCGTTGAGGCAGGAGTGGACTGGAGATCGCCCTTCTATCGTTATCTCACTAGCAATGAATTACCAGATGATCCACAAGAAGCAAGAAGACTTAAGATGCGGGCTTCAAGGTTTGCCATCATAGACAGGATATTATATAAACGAGCTTACACTACACCTCTTCTCAAATGTTTAGGCCCTCGAGAGGCCGAATATACCCTGGCAGAAACTCATAGTGGAATGTGTGGAGAACACTTGGGAGCAAGAGTCTTAGCAACCAAAATTTTGAGAGCTGGTTTCTTTTGGCCCACACTAAGGTTAGACACGTTAAAGGAAGTCAAATCATGTGACAAATGCCAACGACATGCTCCAGTCCAATCTGCCCCAATATCTTAGCTGCAACCTGCGTTCCAGCCTATACCATTGGCTCAGTAGGGTTTGGATATTCTGGGACCTTTCCCTAAAGCACCCGGGCAAAGAAAATTTTTAATAGTGGCTACAAACTATTTCACCAAATGGATTGAAGCTGAGGCACTGGCCACCATTACAACACGAAAAATAGAGGCAATGGTATGGAAAGACATTGTGTGCCAGTTTGGAATACCAAGAATTATCGTTACGGATCATGGGAAGCAATTTGATTGTGACTCCTTTAGGGAAGAAATTTTGTGACAACCTAGGGATCCAACTAAGATTCGTTTCAGTGGTGTACCCCCAAGCTAATGGACAAGTTGAGGTTAGTAACCAAACCATATTACATGGCCTAAAAACTCGACTTGAAGGAGCCAGGGGAACATGGGCCGACGGGCTACCCATCATTTTATGGTCTTACCGAACGACTAGTCGGGTCGTTACTGGAAAAACTCCATTCAATCTTGTATATGGGACAGAGGCCTTAATTCTCATTGAAATTTCAGCTAAGTCCCCAAGACTGATGGCATATGAGGAAGAGGATAGTGCGAGGAATTCTGAAGCATTGCGAGAAAATTTGGATCTGATTGAAGAACAGAGGGATAACACTGCCATGAAGATAGCTGCATATCAGAGAAGAGTCGCCAGTTATTTCAATTCTCGGGTTAAGAACATACCCATGAAAGAAGGAGATCTAGTACTTCGAAGATCTGTTGTAACCAACGCACTAAGGGATGATGGAAGGTTACGAGCAAATTGGGAAGGGCCATACCGCATTCTAAAGCTGATTGGTCCCAACACTTGCATTTTACAAACTCTTTTAGGAGACACCATGGGGAAAACATGGAATTTGAACTATCTAAAGTTGTATACGAACGATGTACCTGAGAAAATATCTGCAACAATATAAGTCCTAAATGGGACCATGGACGTAGGCACATTTAGCCGAACCACGTAAAAATGCTTGTGTGCGTATGATTGTCATTTTATTTACATCTACGGAAAGGGAACTCACACACGATCGAGCCCATTGCCCCGCTTATAGCCCAGCAACGAGGTAAAATACGATCGAGCCCATTGCACCGCCTATGGCCCAGCAACGAGGTAAAATACGATCGAGCCCGTTGCACCACTTATGGCCCGGCAATGAGGTAAAATACGATCGAGCCCGTTGCACCGCCTATGGCACGGCAATGAGGTAAAATACAATCGAGCCCATCGCCTCACCTACGGCCTGGCGACGAGGTAAAATGCAATCACACCCGTTGCCTCGCTTATGGCCCGGCAACGAGGTAAAATACACTTAAGCTCGCCACTCCGTGCATGATCCAACAATGAAAGAAAAGTCCTGGCCTCGTATCACTAAAGTCAGCAATAAAAGAATAAATCAAGCGGTAAAGAGCGGAGGGCGTTGAGTAGGACAAAGAAGAAAATACTCATTGATAAAGCAATAACTTTCCTTAAAAAAAAAAGATAAAAAGATAAAAAAAAAGAGCAACAACGAAAAGCAAACTACAATGAGGGTCTACTCGCGAGAGCGAGACTTGCGAGAGGAACGCTTAGTAGACCCGAACAACACAACAGGAATCTCAGGAGACACTGTGGGAAATTCCTTTTCCTCAACCTTGGCTGTATGAGGGACATCTTCAACAGTTATGCCAGAATCCTCTTCAGTAGCTACAACGTCGATCGCCATGCCTTCTTCCCCACGATTGAAAGGAAACGGATTGCATGGGCCCGTCAGATTTTCCAAATCATCCACCAAATAAGAATCCAAGTAAGAAAAAAGACTCATAGGTTCATTTAGCTCATACTGACGCCAATCTACTTGATGAGACTCCTCAATCTCGAGAGTAAGAAAAAGTTCAGGAAAAGTCTCTCCCGGACGCTGAGATTCCAGATGGGTGCATGCCAGATAAAATCCATATTTCAGATAACTTGAAGCATATTTTCCCTTCCTATCTTGGCAATCGGTTGAGAGACGATATTCCTTCACCGCCTTAGCCTGAATATCACGAGTATCCTTATGACTTATCTTCAGTTCCGCCAGGCGTAGAGAGTGTTCTTGCAAAAGTGCTTCGTGCTTAGTCATCAATCCGACATTCTTGTGTTCTTCCTCTTTTAGCTTAGAGTGTAAGTCTTGAATTTCTCCTTGAAGACCCGAGGTACCAGCAGCAACCTCGGACAGCTGATCACGCATACGCTCAATCTCCGCCTTCGCATTTCTCTTTCCGATCTCAATGCGACGAGCACGACCCTTTAACTCTTAACGCTCTTCGCCCTAGGAAGATTGGCGATTCCTCCAGTCTGACATCTAGATCTCTACTTGTTCACGATATGCCCTGTCTCTGGCATTGGAGGTGACGATCCCTTGGATCCCTTGCACCAAAAGCTACTCCGCTTCATCCCTAGCCTAAGCATGATTATTGCCAATAAATCGCCGATCATCTCGAGGGAGAATGGTAGAATAAATGAGACGGGCACCAATCCCAGGTTCAGTAATGGAGTCTGTCTCTAATACCCAGGGGAAACTTCAAAATCCCAACCACTAAGCTTCGTACCATCCTCGAGAATCATAGTATGTCTTACCTCACCCGGAATGGGAAGTATAGGAGGTGGTCTCATTGATTTCTCGCCTTCAAGACAACGACGATCTTTCCTGTTAGGAATTACAGGATGGCGACATTCTTCTTCCACCCGGGCCATGTCACCAACAAACCGAGCAGACGAGCTTCGCCCTTTTCGAGAATTGGGAGCAGGAGATGGAATGTCGACGGCCTCTTCATGAGAGAGAGGAATTGATGATGGGCTTTCCGTATGAGAAGGAACTTCAGCACTCGAATGGTCACTTCTCGGACGACGTCGCCTTTCCACCCCAGTGGGAGAAACGCCAGCAGGCCTACGTGACCGAGGAGGGCGAGAGCTTGTAAATCCCTCGGCACCATGGGCAGAAACCCCGGTCGTTGTAGCAACACGTGCCTCCTCTTTACGGTGGCATTTACGCAACTCCATCAACCTACTCAATCCATCCATTTCTGCAAAAATAAATACAAAGCATTTAATGTGGAAAAATAATGTAATAATGGAAAAAAGAAGGAAATGATAAAAGATATTCTACCCCCAGGAGTGTTTTCCTCCTGAGGATCGAAAGGAGGATGCGAAGACAATTCAGGCATTTCCATCTCTTCCTCCTCCCCGACTCCTTCCATTTCCCGATTGGATAGCGTAGAAGATTGAGGAGGAGCAGTTGGTGTCACGACCCCCCAACCTGCGATTATGAAATTTTCCAAAGTCAGGAGACTCATCAACTCAACAGGACCTTGCGCTATTAACATCTCTACTAGACGACGATATACGCCCCGAACTTCCTTGTAGGGAGGAAACCCTTGGCTGGCATCCTGATGATTCCAGTGTAGAGGAGCATTCCAACTAGGCGGAGGCTCTATCACCACCCATCGCTCTTCAAACTGGTTGATCTTGTTAGGAAGAGCATTGAACAGCTCGAAGCCCGACACCTTCTGGAGTGTATAAAGGGCGCAGTCTTTGCTAGCTTTTCATAATCGGTAGAAGCAACTGAAGAGCATCAAGGAAGGGACTACATCTCTCTAATGACAAAGCACGAAAAAACCTACCATATGGGCCCAACCATTAGGGTGAAGTTGAGCAGGAACAATCTTATAGTGATGCAACCACGCCATGGCAAAGGGCGGAAGAGGAAAGTGGAGTCCCATCTCAAACGAAGCAAAGTGAACGCCAATGGAGCCTTCATCTACTTGGGAGGGGTTCAGCTCATCAAGACGAGGATACCTCACCATAAATCCAGAAGGGGTGGCATCATAAACCTTCTCAAAAGCCCCGTACCGGAGAAGAGAGCTTGAAGTAGCAGGAATGTGCACAGGGACGGGGGGTGATGCTGGTCTTCTCCCTGACATATTGAAAAGATTTAAAACCGCTACCTTGTTACGTTAGGGAAGACAGAGGATCATAGTAAGCAAAATGCCTGCACGTAAAGCAAAGAATATCAGTACAAGACAAAGAAGAAGCAACCGAAGAAGAATCAAGCGATCGAAGACATAGAAAGGTGCCGGGAGACCGAGACCACTCGGTCATGACCGAGTGGTCCCGGGACCGAGTGGCCTCGGCCAAAAATAAGGCCACTTGGTCATGACCGAGTGGTCCCCCAATCGCATGTCATGGCCACTCGGTCATGACCGAGTGGCCTAGTGAGCACGCGTCAAGTGATGAAAGTGAGACGTGGCCCAAAAATGCGCCGAGACCTAAGAGAATTTGAGTTTTGAAGACACCACGGCAGATCCTTATGAAAATTAAATGAAGACTTGAAGCCCTATTTATAGGGGCTCAAAAGGCAAAAATGTCGAAGCTGTTGGACGAATGCAGAAAATGAGGAGCAAATATGCATAAATGATCTTCCGAAGATAAGCAAAATACGGCAAAAACCGCACCAAAATTTTCCCGAGATCTTATGCTCTTTTACCCAACCCCTCAGCTAAAAAAGCAGGGAGCAATTGATGTACCCAAGAAGGCGAAGCGGATATCTGATCAAGTGTGGGCCTCAATTCGCTGGGATGAAACGAAGGCAGGGAGTCGAGGAAGACCTACTCGGCATAGCCAAGTGCGTGCCCATTGAAGGATCATCACGAGGATACATAGCATGCAACGGAAGCGTTTTTAAATAAAAACTTTCCTCGTACTGATTAGAATCTAGGAAACTTACTTTTCCTTTGGATTACCAGACGGAATGAAGCGACAGGCGGAGGATGGGCGGGAGCTTCTTCTCGTGGTGGAGACGACGGCTGTCCTGCAATCCTACGGCTCCTTCGCATCAGAACTTGAAGGCTCTCTTTTGATCTTCCGAAGTATGACTCGAACTCGTGGCCTCTCTTTCGGTGAAGAAGAGTAAAAAAATAACCTTAGATGAAAAACAACCAAGGAGAGAATATATAGGGAGAACCCTAGGGTTAAAACCCTAGTGGGCCAAGTCCATTGAATTAATTTTCTAATTGGGTTAGCCCAATTAATTAATTAAAAAGTAATGAACTATTATTTTATTCTAGCCCAATTAATTATGGACCATTCTGAATAAAATAATTCTCTCTCAATGTAATTCACCCAACAAGCCAAATGTATTAAATAATACATGAGTTATATCGAGCTACCCCGGGGACCAAAAGACAAATTATTCACGGCTACTAAAATGACCAAAATATCCCTGCTACCTAGTAGCTATATTTTGTCATTCTAAGTGTTCCAACTATCACCATATGGTAACACTGACCCCACGAATAATTTTGCATATGCAATGTCTTTGACCTACTAGTGTAATGACGAAAATACCCCTCTGCGTAACACCCATCATTTAGAAAGGAATAATGTACTAACACCTCTCTAAATGATTTCTACCATCCTTAGATCACTAGTCCAATAATCCGTGACTACTCGAATGTACTTGCTCATCACTGGGAGCTACTTAGAAGCACACACTCTTAAGTCACGTTCCCAGGGCCCTAGATTATTTGATTATTCTTGGACAATCACAAGGGGGTGAATCATAGAAACTATCTTGTATTAGTCTGTCTTAGCTAATTAGAAACCATACTCCCAACTCAAAAGGTTATTGATCTTTGATAGACCTCACCTACAGTGAATCTAAGAATATAGCTCTAGGTTCACTAGACCACCAACTAATACTCAAGTGTTAGAGTACTCGTCCACATAGTAGCAGTGATAGACTAGCTCCATGATAATTAGTACTTTGTCATTAGCTTCTCTCACAGGTCCACTCTACGCATTCCAAATGCGCTTGTACAATTAGAGTAAATGGACTGTTTACTGGCTAAGGCAAGCCATCCTCCATTAGGATCTATTGTACAATGATCTTATCATGATAGAATGCCTAGTTCTATCAAAAGATCAAGAGTAATATTGTCTTGCTTATTAAGTACCCATGATTCATGCATAACTGTGAAGAACGACCCATCACATGAATCACTTACTTAATAGCATGGACACTTTTCCAACAATTAAATGCAAATAATATATGTGCCACAAACTGACTAAAAGAAACATCATTACCATAAATTAAACAAAACGTGTCTTTAGGGCATACATTTCCAACACCCACTCGGTTGGGCTGAGTGGACACCCCCACTCGGCATAACCGAGTGGGGGCGACTCGGTTGCTTGAGTGGCTGAGCCCCCGCTCAGTGCAACCGAGTGGGGGTCCACTCGGTTGTGCCGAGTGGCCCCTCGTCCCTAGCTCAGCCTAGCCGAGTGGGATCTACTCGGTTAGGCCGAGGAATCCCACTCGGGGGAGCAACCGAGTGGGGGGTCACTCGGTCATACCGAGTGACCCATCGGGGTTGCTAATTTTTGATCAAATCGCCTGATCCAACTGAGTGGCCCTCTCTCTCGTTAGCCGAATGACCTCCGGAAATCTCGGAATGGGCCGCGAGATTTTCGCCGAGAATATCGCGAGGCCTCCCTCGCCCTCCGCTATAAATACAAGGACCCCTCTCCCTCACGAGGTACGCAATTTTTGTGTAATTGAAGTATAATTTTCTCATTTTCTCTCGAGATCTAACTTAAGCATCGGAGGATTTGTGCAGGAACCCCCACCCGTGTCCTAACGGTGCTCTCGTTTTGTAGGCCACTAATTTAAGTTGGACTAGAATAAACCCATTTAATTTAAGTTTCTAATTGGACTAAATTAAATGGGCCGGCCCATATCCATTAGGGTTTAAGGAACCCTAGATCTCCTTATAAATACCTGTTGTTGCCAAAATACAACAATCTATTTTTAATTGCGAACAGACGCAAGAGTCTTGGGAGTTGTGTCTTCACTGATGAAAATCTTGACGAGCAATTGGATCTGGTAGAGGTCCAGATCTGGTAATCCGATAAAGCTGACGGTCTGATAAAGCTGATGATCTGGTGGCCCAAAATGACCGAGTGACCTGAGGCTGGCTGCCTTTACTATTATCTAGCCGCCTTGCGACTATCGGCTCGCTACGAAGCGAATTCCCGGCGAGCCGAAAATTTTCTTATCTCTTCTTTTTTTTTTTCTTTGATTTTTCCATGGCACAACAATACTAATATTAACTTTATGAACCATACTCATATGAACCATTCATAAGTCAAGTAGTTTACATTTATTTTACTGAAATAAAACACATAGAATATTACAAATATGTTGAGCACAAAATATGTTAGTTAACAACAAAGACTAAAATACAATACAAAGATACTCTAGCTTGAGCATCATAATCTCTCAAACTAAGAGCACACATAAATTATATCTATGATACATATATATATATTCTATAAGCTATAGAGCATCATACACAATATGCTACTAATGCATACATTGAGTAGTTCTCGAAAGATAGAAACTTTATAATTCTATTACCCAAATGCATTGAGCCTAAACATGTGCAACACTAGGAACCATTGCTTGAAAACATACAACATTTAAATTCTTTCAAGAATAAGATCCTTTAAAATAAAACCGCTTAATTGCATCTTCATTCTAATTCAAGTGATTAATCCATCACTCGATTATCAACCTAAGAAGATGGATTTTCAGCAGTTTAATCAAATGCTGATTGAAATCAACAATTCTATAAATACTTGAATCATTCAACTAATACCATCTCAAATGTTCTTCTATAAAACTTTTCAACATTGAGAACCTTCAAAATATGATATTAAATATCACATAAATAACTTAGGTTTTGTGAAATAATAATTAGAATCACTTGCCAAAGCACATTTATATATATATATATAAATGCATTTACAAAGATAATACACATTGCTCCTAGATTTAAGAAAATCATTCCACATATTTTGAGTACTTAAGATATTTCCTAATCTTAAGTTTACTTTAAACATCATGAGGTCCACATGACACTCATGTAATGTGGATACTTAACATATCCCATGAAATCCTAGAGCAACCTATTAATATATCAAGCATATTAATAAATAAGAACAGAAACAAGATTAATTACAAATATACTAAGGTTGTTAACGCAACCTTTATCATGAAGAATAAGACAATATAAATCTTATGAATCAAAGCTCAAGTACCTTCACCTAAGTCTATAATCTTTTACTAAAAGAAATCATTAGATATAAAACATAGAACGCATTACTCTTAAATTTTGAGTAATGCTACCACATAAAATGCATAGCATATCATGAATTTCCACAAAACACTCGTGCCTTATCTTTAGGATGATCCCAAAGAAAGGCATATTAAAAAATATATCAATAAAACACATGATAAAATAATTTTAGCACATATGAGAGCTTTATTAGATAAATCAAACTAAAGTATAAACCTATCAAGATCCCTTGACCTTATATATTCTCAAGACAACCTTAACATATATTCTATCCACATATCTTATCAAGATAACCTTAACATATGTTTAATCAATATTCTAAACAATTTTTCTCATATACAAAATATAGAACTATTTAAAAATGTTCATGCAAAACATTACAAGATCACACATATAAATATTAGTCTTGGAACATCCCTCCAAGAATGGGTGACATAATAATTAAAGAAAAAGTGTAGATTCAAATGTGAAAGACATAATAATCAAAAGAAAAGAAAAATATTTAAAAGATGTCCAAAAATTCGCAATTCTCATTCCACTTAATGAGTATTGAGCACCAAACTTGAAACGATCATAAAATATAGATGGAAAGTCAAAACAACACCCATGAATATAGGAAGTTGTAGTTGAGATCTTGAATTTTCTATTGACATATGGCACACCTCATAATTCCAAGCCATTCAAAGGTTATGGAGTTTTAAAATTACTCATCTGATCAGTTTGTGACTAACCTTCCAAGTAAATGAGCAATGTGATTAAGTTGGGTTTTAACTCCTTCACTTTGAACTCTAACTCCCCCAAATGGTCTAGAGTCTTTTCAATAAATAACTCAAGTTCCTTTTGGAATTGTTTAACCCTTGAGTGAGTAAGTGGCCCAAGACTCAGAATTACATACTCTTGGACAGCCCTTGTCTTCGAATCTTTATCGTTCACATCATTCTTTGAACCCATTTCCAGTTTGTATCATCCTACAGGAGGATTGGTTAGCACATAGGCACTTTTGTAGGATTCATCCTCATTCCGAGCATGGACTAACGAAGGACCCTCATAATTTCGAGGGACGAATTGGTTATCCAGCTTGTTGTTTAGAGCAATAGGTGACTACTTGGTAGAGCCATGTTAGGAAACCACGACTGTGTAGAGATTTGATTCTGCTTGATTTCTTATCCGTAGAGTCCCAAACGCGAACTCCTCCAAGTTGGTTGATAGAGCGCATATTTTCATATTATTTAGCCTTCATATTTAGTCTTTTTGCACGTTAGTTGTGTCATTTTATTCATCTTGATTTTGTTTTATTTTATTTTATAGGAATTGAGCTTCACACTATTTTATTTTATTTTGGACAGATTTGGGCTTCCTGGGTCACGAGGAATTTTGATGGCAAGAAGGGAAACAAGGAGATTGGAGACAAAGAAGTAAAAGTGTGCTGACAAATTTGACCTTCTGTGATTCTTTCAAATGTTTGGCCAAGTTATAATCCCAGAACGTGAATGATGTCTTCAGAGATATTGTAGAGGACTTCTTAGGATTTCTGGAATGGTATGGTTTTTCCAAATCCGAGTTCGTTTGGGCCTCCAAACATCGCTTCAAAGTCGGGACCAGATAGCTGGGTTAAATTAGGAAAGCTGCACAGACGCTGAATCTTTAAAAGGCCATAACTTGGGCGTCCAATATCCAAATCAAGTGATTAAAAATCCCAAATTCATCTACTCTTCCTGATCTACAATTTTTATGAAGGGTCAGAATCCCAGAACGCACGTTATCCTATTCGAAATCAGCTGTGAAGTTTCGGTAACCTAGGGTTTCCTCCCTAAGCTCTATTTAAGCACATTAAGAGGCCATTAGGGAAGGATGATTCTTTTCTCACGTGAACAGTAGCCAATTTTCCTTTTCCCCATTGTTCTTGTCAAGATGGAAGGCTAAGGATTTTGTAACCAGTTGCATGCCATACTCCTTATCCGGTTTGAATCTTTGGACATTTTTGTATATCTGTTTTCATCTTTAATCTTATGGTTTTGTTTCTTTGCTTCTTCTCAAGTGTGTATGTATTTTATGCCATTGTATGAATGCATGCATGATGCTTGGGCAGATTTGACTAATAGGCTCGATTGGGGTATTGGTTTGCAAGAAACAACATAAACTTAGTGGGCGATTGTTCATGTCGGTTTCAGATCTGTGTGCTAAAAAAATTGAAACTTATATATTGATTAAGAAGATCTTCTGTGATTTTTATATTTGTTTCGATTTAGTCTTCGGCAATTGTCAAGCATTTTTTTTAGATCTAGGGATTAAAGATAAATAGGTTCTTTATATGGTGGATGATGATACCCGGGTAGGGCGGAAAGGTTGCAACTGGTTGCATCTCGGTTTACTGTGTTCTTATTTATTTTGTTTTCTGTTTTTCATCAAACACCCCCCCCCCCCGTTTAGTCTTGTTTTGACAGATCCGTTTGAGGTTCGTTGGGAGACAACTTTGGGTTGCACCCTTATTGCAAATCCAAATCATTATTCATCTAATCTATCGGTGTTCGACAGCCCGACCATTGGTCCACACGATCGACCCTTTCCACGAACGCCTCAAGTAGTGCTAGCAACCCTAGGCGCTGAAGGATCATGAACGAGGAAACATAGCATGCAACGGAAGCGGTTTAAAATCAAAACCGTTCCTCGTATTGATTAGAATCTAGGAGACTTACTTTTATGACGGATTACCGGTCGGAATGGAGCGATAGGAGCAGGATGAGCGGGAGCTACGGCGCGTGGTGGAGACGACGGCTGTCCTGCGATCCTTCGGCTCCTTCGCATCAGAACTTGGAGGCTCTCTTTGGATCTTCCGAAATATGACTCGAACTCGTGGCCTCCCTTCGGTGAAGAAGAGCAAAAACGACCTTAGATGAAAAAACAACCAAAGAGAGATATATATAGGGAGAACCCTAGGGTTAAAACCCTAGTGGGCCAAACCCTAATGGGCCAAGTCCATTTAATTAATTTTCTAATTGGGTTAGCCCAATTTAATTAATTAAACTAATGAACTATTATTTTATTCTAGCCCAATTAATTATGGACCATCCTGAATAAAATAATTCTCTCTTAATGTAATTCACCCAACAAGCCAAATGTATTAAAAAATACATGAGTTACATCGAGCTACCCCGGGGACCAAAAGACAAATTATTCACGGCTACTAAAATGACCAAAATATCCCTGCTACCTAGTAGCTATATTTTGTCATTCTAAGTGTTCCAACTATCACCATATGGTAACACTGACCCCACGAATAATTTTGCATATGTCATGTCTTTGACCTACTAGTGTAATGACGAAAATACCCCTCTGCGTAACACCTCTCTAAATGATTTCTACCATCCTTAGATCACTAGTCCAATAATCCATGACTACTCGAATGTACTTGCTTATCATTGGGAGCTACCCAGAAGCACACACTCTTAAGTCACGTTCCCAGGGCCCTGGATTATTTGATTATTCTTGGACAATCACAAGGGGGTGAATCACAGAAACTATCTTGTATTAGTCTGTCTTAGCTAATTAGAAACCATACTCCCAACTCAAAAGGATATTGATCTTTGATAGACCTCACCTACAATGAATCTAAGAATATAGCTCTAGGTTCACTAGACCACCAACTAATACTCAAGTATTAGAGTACTCGTCCACGTAGTAGCAGTGATAGACTAGCTCCATGATAATTAGTACTTTGTTATTAGCTTCTATCACAGGTCCACTCTACGCATTCCAAATGCGCTTGTACAATTAGAGTAAACGGACTGTTTACTGGCTAAGGCAAGCCATCCTCCATTAGGATCTATTGCACAATGATCTTATCATGATAGAATGCCCAGTTCTATCAAAAGATCAAGAGTAATATTTTTCTTGCTTATTAAGTACCCATGATTCATGCCTAACTGTGAAGAACGACCCATCACATGAATCACTTACTTAATAGCATGGACACCTTTCCAACAATTAAATGCAAATAATATATGTGCCATAAACTGAATAAAAGAAACATCATTACCATAAATTAAACAAAACGTGTCTTTAGGGCATACATTTCCAATAGGCGCCTCTTGAGAGAATACGAATTTTTCCTTCTCTTTTTTCAGCTTCTAAAGCGACATATATATAGAGTTAAAAACCCTAATCGTGCCTTGGAAAAACCCTAAACACTTTAAGCTCGATCCTTAATCACATTAGGCCGTCTCTTTCTTTTAAATTGTGGAATGGGCTCGACCTAAGTGTGCCCCTTAGGTCCACCATTAGACTAGATGTAGGGTAAATTCTATTGGGCTATATCAAGGCCCAACTTAATTGACTAATTAAACTCTTTAATTAAACTCATGGGCCTTTTAATTAATGTTGGAAATGTATGCCCTAAAGACACGTTTTGTTTAATTTATGGTAATGATGTTTCTTTTATTCAGTTTATGGCACATATATTATTTGCATTTAATTGTTGGAAAGGTGTCCATGCTATTAAGTAAGTGATTCATGTGATGGGTCGTTCTTCACAGTTAGGCATGAATCATGGGTACTTAATAAGCAAGAAAATATAACTCTTGATCTTTTGATAGAACTGGGCATTCTATCATGATAAGATCATTGTGCAATAGATCTTAATGGAGGATGGCTTGCCTTAGCCAGTAAACAGTCCGTTTACTCTAATTGTACAAGCGCATTTGGAATGCGTAGAGTGGACCTGTGATAGAAGCTAATGACAAAGTACTAATTATCATGGAGCTAGTCTATCACTGCTACTACGTGGACGAGTACTCTAATACTTGAGTATTAGTTGGTGGTCTAGTGAACCTAGATCTATATTCTTGGATTCATTGTAAGTGAGGTCTATCTAAGATCAATATCTTTTTGAGTTGGGAGTATGGTTTCTAATTAGCTAAGACAGACTATTACAAGATAGTTTCTGTGATTCACCCCCTTGTGATTGTCCAAGAATAATCGAATAATCCAGGGCCCTGGGAACGTGACTTAAGAGTGTGTGCTTCTGGGTAGCTCCCAGTGATAAGCAAGTACATTCGAGTAGTCACGGATTATTGGACTAGTGATCTAAGGATGGTAGAAGTCATTTAGAAAGGTGTTAGTACATTATTCCTTTCTAAATGATGGGTGTTACGCAGAGGGGTATTTTCGTCATTACACTAGTAGGTCAAAGACATGGCATATGCAAAATTATTCGTGGGGTCAGTGTTACCATATGGTGATAGTTGGAACACTTAGAATGACAAAAATATAGCTACTAGGTAGCAGGGATATTTTGGTCATTTTAGCAGCCGTGAATAATTTGTCTTTTGGTCCCCGGGGTAGCTCGATGTAACTCATGTATTTTTAATACATTTGGCTTGTTGGATGAATTACATTAAGAGAGAGTTATTTTATTTAGAATGGTCCATTGGGCTAAAATAAAATAATAGTTCATTAGGGTTTTAATTAATTAATTGGGCTAACCCAATTAGAAAATTAATTAAGAGGTCTTGGCCCATTAGGGTTTGGCCCACTAGGGTTTTAACCCTAGGGTTCTCCCTATATATATCTCTCTTTAGTTGTTTTTCATCCAAGTCGTTTTTATTCTCCTTCACCGAAGAGAGGCCACGAGTTCGAGTCATACTCCGGAAGATCGAAAGGGGGCGTTTGAGTTCTGATGCGATGGAGCCGAAGGCTAGCAGGACAGCCGTCGTCTCCTCCACGCGAAGAAGCTCCCATCGCTCCATTCCGTCCGGTAATCCGCCGTAAAAGTAAGTCTCCTAGACTCTAACCAATACGAGGATCGTTTTTATTTTAAAACGCTTCCGTTGCATGCTTTTGATCCTCGTTCATGATCCTACAATTAACACATCTCATGGGCTTCTTAATTAAACTCTTTAATTAATAGTTCTAGAATTAATCAAATTAATTCTAAAACCCTACATATCATGGTTAGTGTCTAGCAATATGCCATGAATACCTAGCCAACGATGAAAAAACATAGACCTTTTCAATTACAATTACCGTGTAATAAAATCCTTTCATCAATCTATGTCCCGATTGAATTTAGGGTATGGTTTTATGACGAAACCCTAATCATTCAATAACTATGTATCCATTCCAAATTTACAACTTGATAGGTGAAATCAAAACACCTTTTTATTTCCACCTCACCTTGACTAAAGATTTCCTCAGTCATGAAATCATCGGAATACATAGGACATCTTCTCATCTTATCGATAAGTGATGAATCCTATTTCGACATTCACAAGCCTTCATATGTGATAAAATTACGCCCAGTGATAGTTTGTTAATGACTCCATTAGAACCCAAAAAGCACCAAAGTGTAACATGTCAAATATAAGACTACCATGATGTCTCAAGTCTAAGGATCAATCTGCACTATTGCAACACAAGAATTCCAATTCGACATTAAATAATAACCATTAGGAATTCTGTAGCGAGTTAGTTCAGTATACTTATTCTTATAATAAGCACCCACATATATGCACTAGTGTCAACACACCAATGTCCATGAAACAAGACATTCTCCTAATTGAGCATGCATCATATGTGCTAATCTATCCGAGTTATTAGTGTTCAATCCTAATAACTCTATGACTAAGAACATTTAAGATCAAGCCTTATAAGGAATAGGTTTCATGATCGTCATCTTTATGCACGACCATATTCCATGAGCCTATTTGATCTATGGACTTTGTCAAGTATGGATTGCAATTAATAAATAATGACGACAACCATCAATGACAAATAAAAACATAATGCCTTGCAATAATAATTGATTGAAGATAAAGAGTCACAATGTAAAGTATGATCAATTACATATAAATATAATTGGCTTGTGGGGCATAACTCTAACAAGCCTTTCGGGAGCTATTGACAAGCAATAGTTGCTTTCTCCGTGGACTTTTAGACTCTACATTGAATCGAAACTTTTTAGTGAGGTATATTTTTAAATGCCCTATGGATAGTTTCGATTTATATTGCATATGGTTGTTGATATTGAGTCTTGTGAAATGGTCTTTGAACTTTATTCTGTTGCGTTCTTGTTCATGTTTTCGAAAAAGTTTTGAAAATAGTAAAAACCCTTGCATTGATACATCAAATGTTGGCATTCCCTTTCAGTGTCATTCCATAAGAGGCTCGTACATCTAGTATGATTTTATTGTGGAGGAGATATAAGAAGTGTTCTTGTATGAAGATAGTGGTTAAGATGTTGATCCTACTAATTACGAAAAAACGATGTCAGACATTGACTCTAAGAAATGGAAAGAGGTTATGTAGTCAGAAATGGAATCCATGTATTCCAACCAAGTCTGGACTCTAGTGGCTCCACCTGAAAGAATTTGTCTTATAGAGTATAAATGGATTTATAAGAGAAAAATTAGTCCTGATGGGAAGGTGCAAATCTTCAAGGAACGACTGGTGGCGAAAGGGTATAATTAGAACCATGGTATTGACTATGAAGAGATGTTTTCACTGGTCGTTATGCTAAAGTTCATCAGAATGATGTTAGCCATTATTGCACACTATGATTATGAGATATGACAAATAGATGTCAAAATGACACTTCTGAATAGTTATCTTGAAGAAGATATATTCATGGAACAACAATGTGGTTTTGAGTCTTCCAATATCAATCAAGTGTGCAAGTTTAAGAGATCCATTTATGGTATTAAGAAAGCATCGAGATCTTGGAATATTCATTTTAATAATGAGATCAAAGAGTTTGGTTTTATTAGAAATCTGAATGAGCCTTGTATATGCAAGAAAGTCAGTGGGAGCACATGAGCTTTCCTGATCTTGTATGTGGATGACATCCTTTTAATGGGGAACGATGTTAGTATGCTGATGTCAATAAAGCTATGGTTGTCTAATAAATTCTCCATGAAGGATCTGAGAGATGTGACTTATATCGTGGGAATCCGTGTATATATACATAGAGCGAGGAGATTAATAGGTATCTCCCAGAGTCTATACATAGAAAAGATGCTAAGAAGGTTTAATGTAATACCCGAGAAATTCTTGAGGTTATAAATAGCATTTTATAAAGGGTACAAATGGAATTTTTAGAAGAATGAGGCTGTAGGGTACACTAACACAGTTTTAACTGACCGAATTGATCGAATGGAATACCCGGACCCTAGATAGTTAAGGAAAATGGAATAGTACCGACCAATGATTCAAGGGATGATTTCAAGCATCAAAAGAAGTTGGATCGGGAACAGTTTTCGGTACGGTTGTGGATCAGGCTGAAAAATCGAATCGACTTAGGAAACTTTTGAAAAGTCAATGAAGTATTTTGAGGATCAATATTTTATACGTAAAACAACCCTTGAGCGATTTCAGGTTGAAACGAAAGGAATTAGGGCCAAATCAATCAACTGGGCCAAAGTGTAATTTTCTAATTTTGACCGAGGTAGGTCAAAAAGAATAGTTTTTAGAAATTTCGAGAGTGAAATGAAAATTACAAAACTTGTGGGCCTTAGTGGTATTGTTAGAAAGATTAGGGGCTCAAGGAAAGGGAAAATCCGAGATTGGAAGAAAAAAGGGGGGCTAATGTGTAATTAATCAAACCTTAAGTGTGAACATAGCCAAAAATCGGCCGCTGCACTGCCACCACACGTGGAGGCTATTTCCGGTGATGGGAAAGCCAAGGGAGGGTTGGGGAAGGTTGTATACGGCGTGGGGAGGCTTGGGGGCCAAGCCTTGGTTGCTGATTGGTTGAAAAATGGCCAATTTTTGCCTATAAATAGCTAAGTTTTCGGTCGAGAATTGGCACTCAAATTACTCACAATTGAGAGTGACTCGAAGAGAGTGGATAAAGGGCTTTTGATCCTTGCATCAAGGGGAGGAGTTCTGGAGTGTTTGGGAGAGTTTTCATCACATTTGGAGGCTATTCGAGCTTGGCCGGAAAACGCGAAGCGCACCACCAAAGCGGACCTACAACTGCCCGTTCAGGGGCTTTTTAGGCAGAAAATGGTGCCATCTGGATCGACCTGAAGAAAACTTCAAGGGGGTATGCTTATTTCAGCCATCAGAGCAGTCGTCGACAGTCGGATTTGAGAAAGAAGATCGCACGTAAATTGTGCCACCTTTCACGCGTAGACACGCGCTGGGCGCGTGGGCTAGAGGTAATTTTGAAATTTTCTTTGTATATTTTTCTTAAATTATTTTAGGATTTATCATATTGAAAAATTTGGGAAAAAGTTTGAGAAGATAATTATTTTGGAATTATCGAGGTGAAAACTAGGAGAAAAATAGAGAAAATATGGAAAATTAAGGAAAAATGGATCTTGATGCTCCTTTAAATAAATATGATGTTTAGGGAGTATCGTGGCTTGAGGCTGACTATAAGTACGGGTGTTTTTTATTTGGCATGCAAATTGAGGTCAAGCATGATGATCGAGGCATTCCGAATACGTTCAAGGTGAGTGTTCACCTCTAAAACTTGATTTATTATAGGTGTTTCTACCCCTAAAACTTAGTATTTGTGCTACCTAAATGTGTTGTGAATTCCTACAAAATGGTTTGGTTGCATGCGAACGATAACCGGTGACGGTTGGTTTCATGTGGGAGGTTAGTCCCTAAATGTTTTATACGTTGTATTTTATGAAATGTTGTTTATATGATGCATTGAGTTGCGATATGTGCCATTGTCATGCGTTTTGCATTGTTCATATGGGATGTCAGTCTGGAATGCTATTTGGATAGTGTAACTGTAATTCCCCAAGGATGTTGCCGGAATAATGTATAGGGGTATCTTATGCTGGTGTGCATGCCGAGATAGCTACCTAGGTTTTCGAGCTAGGTCGTATGGCCAGGGAAGTTTCACTAAGACGACTGGTGGTCTATATGGGATGTGAGTTGGGTTGGGTAATGGTTCCTGAATGCTTTTGAGTGGGAACGTAATCCCTAACGTATTTGTGGTGAACTGGGTTCCTGCATTGATGTGACCGTCTTGAGCTAGGAGTGGTAACGATTGTTCGCGAGATGTTGGAGAGATGTGTTGACCTTGTCCCTCTTAAGCTAGGACCGTGTTGTGTTAATTTGTTGGTGTGGTGATGTTGCCTTTAGAGAGATTGCTCTTTCCCCGTGGTTGAGTTAAGCGCTGTGTGAGATTGTCTTGGGAAAGGGCTTGTTAAGTTGTGTTGGTTTGTTCATGTCTTGCATACATTCATGAAAACGTATTTTGAACTCTCACTTAGATGATTAATCATCTGATATGGGCTCTGTGATGGATGCCCTGGTCCTCAGAAGGTGATTAACAGTACCTTGCTATTACGGAATAAAAGGAGGAAAATCGGAATATTTAAGAAATAAAGGTCTCTTTGTATTAATTTACTTGATGATTACAAATGAG
This sequence comes from Diospyros lotus, assembly GCF_014633365.1. Lineage (NCBI taxonomy): Eukaryota > Viridiplantae > Streptophyta > Magnoliopsida > Ericales > Ebenaceae > Diospyros > Diospyros lotus. The sequence goes on along the minus strand of NC_068339.1, from coordinate 33,082,861 downwards.
CCAGGCCAACCCTTCAAAGAGATACAACTTATAAAAGAAAAGACATGACTGCTGGAATGTAAATATGCAACCATTGGCCTTGGCAGTTATTGGCAGTTATGGGCGGTTGCTGGCAATAGGTGCCCAGGCTGACTAGCAGTGGGCGTGCTTCTGTGCGTGAGCGCCTGTCACGACCCTTGCTGGCCCTCCACGGTGCAGCATGGTGCAGATGGCCTGTCTTCAGGTGCCCTTGTTAGCGCCTGTGCCTTCATCAGGCGGACTGCACCAAGAGAAGTGGCCTCGGCCAGCCCTGCATGCTGCATTAAGGCCTGGCCTATGGCGGGTGCTTTCGGTGTTGACTTGGCTTGGCTTGCGCACCAGACTGCATCAAATGTCGGGCTGTGGCAGTCGCTTGTGGCAAACTGCGATCAATTGCTAGCGCGGTGGGAACCTCGACTGTAGTGGTTGCAACTTGTGGGTTCAACATTCCCTGCCCTTGTGAACCATCTTGTCCTCAAGATGCAAGTAGGGAAACTGGTAGGCAAGATACTCGGTAGACTCCCAAGTAGCCTCCTCGGGTGCCATGTTCTCCCATTGCACTAGGGCCTCCAGTATCTTCTTGCGATTCTTCTTGACCACTCGATAGTCTAGGACCCTTAAGGGCTGGACCAGCAATGTGGTGTCTTCATTAAGCTCAGGAAAATCATGCACAACATCTGTAAGATGGCCTACCTTGGCTTTGAGTTGTGACACATGAAAGACTAGATGCACACGTGTATCTGCTGGCATGTTTAACTTGTAGGCAACATGCCCAATCTTCTTGAGGATCTTATAGGGCCCATAATATTGGTAGCCCAACTTCATCTTCGCAACAAGAGTCACACTCTTCTGCCTTCGCAATCGGAGCTTAACATAAACCATGTCGCCTTCTTGAAATTTCCTGTCTTGCCTCCCTTGGTCATAGTAATTCTTCATGCGGGTTTGTGCCTTGACCAAGTTGGTTTTTAACTCGTCCAGGAGTTCATCACAATCCACCAGCACTTGATCCACACTGTCCATAGGGGATTGGTTGGGCGTATATGAGACAAGTGTTGGAGGAGTTCACTCATAAACGGCTTCAAATGGGGTCTGCCCCAACAATTGATGGTATGAAGTGTTGTACCAGTATTCTGCCCACGCTATTTGGTCAACCCAAGTGTGGGGATTGCTTTGTGAAAAACAATGAAGGTACTGCTTCAATGTTCTGTTGGTTACCTCCGTTTGGCCGTTTGTTTGAGGGTGGTAAGAGGAACTAGCAAAAAGCTTAGTTCTTAACATCTTGAACAACTCTTTCCAGAAGTGGCTTGTAAAGATTTGATCCTTGTTGGTGATGATGGTGCATGACAGCCCATATAGTTAGACCACCGTTTGCATGAACACTCGAGCCACAGATTGGGCTATGAACGGGTGAACCAGAGGAATGAAATGAGCATATTTGCTCAATCAGTCCACCACGACTAGAATAGAGGAAAATCCTTGGGATTTTGGCAGCCCCTCTACGAAGTCCATTGTTAAGTCCTCCCAGATTTGTTCAGGCACGGGTAAAGGTTGCAGCAATCTGCTAGACTATGTGGAGTCGCTCTTAGTGCGCTGGCAGGTGTCGCACTCAGCCACATGTCGGGCTATCTATTGCTTCACGCCTTCCTTATAGAAGAGATGGCTAAGTCTTTGCCAGGTGCAGTAACTTCCTGAATGGCCTCCCTCTTTTGAATTATGAAAATGACGAATAGGAGTGACCCTTAGATCCTGCATATCTGGCACATATGCTCATCCCTTGTACAACAAAAGGCCATTACGTAATTCATAGTCGTCATGGGAAGTGCCTTTTTCAATAGCTTGTATCAATTTTTGGATTCGCTGGTCGGTTGTGAGTGCATCACGTATCTGCTGTCAAATGGCCCATGTAGGGCCTGTGATGGGTAACAGTTGTGGCCCATCTTCCCGTCGGGACAAGGCATCAACCACCTTGTTTTGGGCACCGGGTCAGTACACAATTTCATAATCGAAGCCCATCAGTTTCGCCACCCATTTTTGTTGGTCAGGTGTTAGAACTCATTGCTCCAATAAGTATCGCAAGGGTTGCTGATTAGTAACAATCTTGAAACATTGCCCCAATAGATAAGGACGCCATACTCGGACTGCTTCAATGATGGCCAGCATCTCTTTGGCATATGCGGACCATGTTCCTTTAGTTGGCCCAAGGGCCTTGCTGAGGTAGGCCACTAGTCGGTCTTGTTGCACTAGCATCGCACCAATACCAATATTGCTGGCGTCCGTATGCACTTCAAAGTGTTGGGAGAAATCCGGCATAGCTAAGACAAGCGTGCATGTCATGGCTTGCTTGAGTGCTGTGAAAGCTTGGTTTGCCTCATCTGTCCACTGAAAGTTACCTTTCTTGAGAAATTGTGTTAATGGCTTGGCAATAATCCCATAGTGCCGCACAAATTTGCAGTAATAGCCTGTGAGTCCCAAGAAACTTGGTAGTTAGGTAATATTAGTTGGTTGCAGCCAAGACTGCATAGTAACAATCTTGCGTGTGTCCACCTTGACACCTTCTGAGCAGATCCAATGCCCCAAATACTCCACCTCGGTTTGACCGAAGGCGCACTTGGACAGCTTAACGCAAAAGTAGGCTTGGGCCAGTATAGTGAGTTCCTATCGCAAATGCTGTAGATGTTGTGCCCGTGTCTTGGAATAAATTAATATATCATCAAAAAATACCAAGATAAACTTACGGAGCACTGGCTGGAAAATTTGATTCATCGCCACTTGAAAAGTTGATGGAGCATTGCACAATGGGAATGACATGACAAGATACTCATAATGGCCATGATGGGTCCGGAAGGCTGTCTTGTGGATGTCTGGCGGGTTCATGCGGATTTGATGGTATCCCTCTCGTAAGTCCAACTTTGAAAAGATGGTTGCGCCTCCCAACTCATCCAACATGTCATCGATTGAGGGAATGGGAAATCGATCCTTCACTATGGCCTTATTAGGGCGCGATAATCAGTACAAAAGCGCCACGTACCATCTTTTTTCTTGACGAGTAGGACTGGTGAAGAGAAAGGACTCATGCTCGGTCGTATGAGATTCTGGTTGAGCATTTCCTTTACTTGCTTCTCTATTTCATCTTTTTGGTGGTGAGCGTACCTGTAAGGGGGTACATTAACGGGCTGCTGCTCATCTATGAGGGCAATGCAGTGATCACAGGCCCTACTTGGTGGTAGAGTGGTAGGTTCTTGTAAGACCGAGGGAAAATCGGCAAGTACCTCTTGAATGTCGATTGCTATTTCTTCCCTCTATGGGTCAGTTGTTGCTGGAGAATCATCTTGGTTGCGAGGTTGGGTGGCTACTTGAATTGCATAGCATTGACCACCTGCTCGAATCAACTTCTAAATTTTATTTTCTCTGACCGCACGGCTATGACCAGGCTGCATTAACAAGCATACTTGTCGGCCCCCGAGTGTGAATTCCATGGCGAGTTGCTTGTAATCGAACACCACTTTTCCCAATTGGGATAGCCATTGCACACCCAATACGATGTCAACCCCTGCCAAAGGTATGGCATACAGATCCATCGTTACTGTAATGTGTTAGATTTTCAGGCTCACGGCCTTACATTGTTGGGTGCATGTTAGCCTTTCACCGTTTGACACACGCATGTGAAAAGAGTCAATGCGGGTAATTGGGATTTGCAATCTTTGGGCGATCCTTGTGCTGATAAAATTATGTGTTGACCCATTGTCAATAAGCAGACTGACTTCTTTGTTGCGCAACCAGGCTATGATGCGCAAGGTCTGTGGTCCGGAAGAACCAACCAAAGCATGTAGGGATACTTCTGGCTGTTCTTCAATGTCTACTTCAGTGCCTTCTGCAGGCCAGTCTAGAGGCATGTCAGGCTCTGCCTCTTCCCCGTCCCATTCCTGTGGGTGTTCACATTCGATCAGAAATGCTTGGGCCACCTTACACTTATGACCCAAAGTAAATTTTTTGTTACAATTAAAGCATAGGCCTTGCTTGCACCATTTTTGCATTTCTACCCATGAGAGTCGTCGTACGCCTGGGGGAATAGTCTTGCTGGACATGGCTTGTGGCGGGGGTGGTACCTTCGGCTTGTACCTGCTAGTGCTTGCGGCCACGGTAGGGCCTTTGTAGGCATAAGTTTTGCGCATGGACTACAATTGCTCGTCTTTTAACCTTGCTATTTCAATAGCATGCCGCAGGTGGGTGGGCCTGTGCAACTTCACTTCTGTTGCTAGTTCTGGCTTCAAGCCTCCCACGAATGCCCCGATTAAAGCCTTTTTTGGCCAGTCCCTTACTTGTGTTACGACTCTCTCAAATTCTCGTTGGTAATCTCTAAGAGATCCACTTTGTTGCATTTTTTATAGTGCTTCATCATAATCCATGTATCTAGTAGGCCCAAATCTTGTTTGAACTTCCTGCTCAAAGTCTTTCCATCAGATGGTTTTTTCCTTGACTCTCATAAGTATGTGAGAGCCATTGCCACCAATGATTTGCCTCGCCTTCCAAGAAATAAGCAGCATATTCCACCTTTTCCTAGCTAGTCATCTCTTGTGTCTTAAAAAATTGGTTGGCGCGACTGAGCCAAGGAATAGGATCTTCGCCATTGAATGTAGGAAATTGCAATTGTGGCCAAGAGGGTCCACATTGTCTTCTCTTTCGTCATCCCCAGAGTCTCCCTCCGATCTAAAGGCATACCCCTAGCTAACAGAACCACGAGATTTCCGCCTACGGGATGATCTGCTATTACTTCACCTTGATGATTGGTGTTGCTCTTGTTATTGCTCCATCAAAAGCGTGAGTCTTTGCAAATTTTGTTCCACCCTCGAAAACCTCTCTTCCATGGTGTTGGCCATAGTTTCTAAGGTCTCAAGGTGTTCACGGTGTGTCGGTACTCCATCCATTGTTGGTTGGTTGGTTGGAAAACAACAAAACTTCGAATAACGTCTTCCAAGCAGTTGGGTTGCCTCTCAACGAGAGCACCAATGATGGATGCCCTGGTCCACAGAAGGTGATTAACGCCTTGCTATTATGGAATAGAAGGAGGAAAATCAGAATATTTAAGAAATAAAGGTCTCTTTGTATTAATTTACTTGATGATTACAAATGAGCCAGGCCAACCCATTATATAGTGGTTGTACGTGACCCTTCAAAGAGATACAACTTATAAAAGAAAAGATATGTCTGTTGGAATGAAAATATGCAACCATTGGCCTTGGTAGTTATTGGCAATTATGGGCGGTTGCTGGCAATGGGTGCCCAGGCTGACTAGCAGTGGGCGTGCTTTTGTGCGTGTGCGCCTGTTATGGCCCTTGCTGGCCCTACACAGTGCAGCATGGTGCAGATGGCCTGTCTTCAAGTGCCCCTGTTAGTGCATGTGCCTTCATCATGCGGACTGCACTAAGAGAAGTGGCCTCGACCGGCCTTGCATGCGGCATTAAGGCCTGGCCTATGGCTGGCACTTCCGGTGTTGGCTTGGCTTAGGCACCAGACTGCAACAAGTGTTGGGCTGTGGCAGTTGCCTGTGGCAAACTGTGGTCAATTGCTAGCATGGTGGGAACCTCGATTGTAGTGGCTGCAACTTGTGGGTTCAACACTTTGTCCATGGAATATTCAAATGTTCCAGGTGAAGGCAGTGGTGTTAAAGGAAAAGGGATTGCCGAGGAGTGACAACGATTAGTGGATAGTTTATAGTATGTCATTTTCAATTATGTTTTACCTTTTAACGACATCATGTTAAACGTTGGTTTGGCTTTATGTTATGAATAAAGTGGTTTTGGTTATGTTCTATTGAGATTTCGATATTTGAGGTGATTTACCTGCCTTAGTTTATTAATGATTCTAAGTTGATTTACTGAGAAGATGTATTGAGATTATCAGGGAACAGTTTATGTGTTGAGTTTCAATTGGAAAAAAAAAAAGGTAACCCCGAAGTCTCACGTTATCTAATGCCCTGGGAGAGTGGGGTGTTACAATTGGTATCAGAGCAAAGGTTTGAAATTTAAGGGATTCTGATTAGAGCAAAGGTTATTTGAGGATTATAGATTGCATTGGAAATTTATAAACTATCGATTTGAGGTCAATAGTTGAAATCCTTACGTTCAGTAATGGGATAACTAATAGCTATTGGGAATGATCAAGTTAGGAATAATTCAGTTTGGATCGAGGATCCTAGGGATATTGAACTTAGGATGATTCGATAAGTGTTGTAGAGAATCAAGTTTAAAGATTCTGAGGATCGATTGAGAATAGGGATCTCGAAATGGAGGTTGTAAGGATCAAGGTAAGGGTATCTCAAGGAAATGACTCATGGCAACGAGTCGAGAGTGTTTACTTCAAATGTTAATCTATAGAATGAAATGGCCAGGATGTAGGATTGAATCCCATAAAGGCTATTGGAGATTAGGAATTTTGACTATTCATGAATTGAGATCTGGACAGGATACCCCTGAAGACCCAAAAGAACGGTTAATAAGATAAAGATTATCTTTAAGTGAGGTTAGCACTGATTAGGAAGTGTTTTTCTTTTTTAGATGGTGAAAACTCGGAGAGTCACAAATCTCAACGAACGAGATAAGAGTGATAGTAGTAGCAATCGTCGCAGTCATTCTGCGAATCATGTCGCAAGCAATGGACGACAAGAAGAGCGATTAGGTCCTAGTGAGAATAGACTTAATCGGATGGAGAGAATCTTAGAGGGCATGCTGACACATGTAACAAGGAACGAGTCGTCGAGGCATACCACTCATGTGTTGGATTAGTATCACCGACAAAGACCCCCGGTGTTTAAGGGAAAACTGGAAGATGACCCTTGCGTGGTCGAGTTCTGGATGGAGCAAACTGAGAAGCTGCTCCAGCATTTGTAGTGCAGTGACAAAGAGAAGGTTAATTGCACTACATTCATGATAGAGGAAGAAGTTGGACGATGGTGGCAATCGGCTCAACGAGCTTTGCAGAGGATACTTAGGTAAGTGGAACAAAATCTAAGGCTGAAGCAAGCTCAACCTATGACTTGGGGCAAGATTCAAGGAAACATTTGACGCAAAGTATTTTCCTCAAAGCTGGAGGGAAGAAAAGACTTGGGAATTCATGAATTTGAGGTAGACTGACGAGATGTCGGTGACTCAATATGATGTCAAGTTTACTCAACTGATCAGATATGTGCCTATGTACGAAGTTGATGAGTGGCAGAAGGAACATAAGTTTATGGGTGGATTGAAAATAGAATTGCAACAAGCTCTCAGCTCATGGATGATGGACACCTATAATGAGGTTTTGGATAGAGCCCTATCTATTGAGACTAATCTACTACGTGTACAGTTGATTAGATCAGACGAAAAGAAGAAAGATCCGAAAGGCGAGGATTATAAATCAAGAGGAAAGAATTCCAAAGACGGTGAGACGTGTCCTCGATGTGACAAGGTACACTCAAGGAAACAATGTTTCCTAAGACATGTCCGCTGTTTTACGTGTGGAGTAAACGAACACAAGGAAAAGGACTGCCCTAAGAACAAAGAGGCACCTCCGATCGAGAATCAAATAGGGATCACATGTTTCACATGCCAACACCCCGATCATTACGTGAGCGAATGTCCAAAAAGGAAGAAGATGGAGCAACTGGGAAAAGTGAATGAGGCATAAAAACCTCACCCCGAATGAGTCTTCTACCTGTCAAAAGAGGACGAAGAGATCTACCCGATAATAGATAAAGGTATGCCAAGTTAGCTCAATTAAATGTTGATAATTTTTTAGACCATGGCATACGCTTTAGCATAAGAGTGAGTTAGGAGAATTAGGAGTCAGATGAGATGTGTTTCGATGACAAAATTAGAAATATTATAAATTATTTTGGGATACGTGTAACTGCCTGTAAAGAGCTATAGCTGGATACTATGTAAAAAAAAGAAACATGTTTGGTAAACATGGACCGTAAGAAGATGTGAGTTAAAAATGTTTGCCAAGGATTAGGGATGATATATTTAGGACATTTTCATTGGGAGCCATTATCAATAGTAGTGATTTAGTTTATCATGGGCAAAATTTCGAGAACGAAATTTATTAAGAGAGGGAGAATGTAATACCGAGAAATTCCTAAGCTTATAAATAACATTTTATAAAGGGTACAAATGAAATTTTCGAAAGAATGAGGCTGCAGGGTACACTAACATAGTTTTAAGTGACCGAATCGACTGAAAGGAGTACCCTGGACCCTAGATAGTTAAGAAAAATGAAATAGTACCGACGAGTGATTCAAGGCATGATTTTAGGCATCAAAAGAAGTTGGATTGAGAATGATTTTTGGTACAGTTGTGGATCAGGATGAAAAATCAAATCGACGTAGGAAAGTTTTGAAAAGTCAACGAAGTGTTTTGAGGATCAATATTTTATATGTAGAACAACACTTGAGCAATTTCAGGTTGAAACGAAATGAATTAAGGCCAAATTGATCAACCGAGCCTAGTAATTTTCTAATTTTGCCCTAAGGAGGTCAAAAGGATAGTTTTTCAGAAATTTCGAGGGTGAAATGAAGAGTACAAAACTTGTGGGGCTAAATCGATCAACCGAGCCTAAGTTTAATTTTCTAATTTTGCTTGAGGGAGGTCAAAAGGATAGTTTTTCAAAAATTTCGAGAGTGAAATGAAGAGTACAAAACTTGTGGGCCTTAGTGGTATTGTTAGAAAGATCAAGGGCCTTAAGGAAAGGGGCAAATTGAGATTGGAAGAAAAATAGGGGGCTAAAGTATAATTAATCAAACTTCAGGTGTGAACATAGCCCAAAATCGGTCATCGCACTGCCACCACATGTAGAGGCTATTTCTGGTGATGGGACAGCCGAATGAGGGTTGGGGAAGGTTGTATAAGGCATGGGGAGGCTTGGGGGCCAAGCCTTGCCCGCTGATTGGTTGAAAAATGGCCGATTTTAGCCTATAAATAGCTAGGTTTTCGGCCGAGAATTGGCACTCAAATTACTCACGATTGAGAGTGATTTGAAGAGAGTGGATAAAGGGCTTTTGATCATTGCATCAAGGGGAGGAGTTCTAGAGTTTTCGGGAGAGTTTTCATCACGTTTGAAGGCTGTTCGAGCTTGGTCGGAAAAGGCAAGGCGGACCGCCAAGGCTGACCTGCAACTGCCTATCGAGGGCGTTTCCGATGGCTTTTCAGGCAGAAAATGGTGCCATCTGGATCAACCTGAAGAGAGCTTCAAAGGGGTATGCTTATTTTGGCCATTGGAGTAATCGCCAGCTGCTGGATTTGAGAAAGAAGATTGGTACGTGAACTGCACACGCAGACATGTGTTGGGCGCGTGGGCCAGGGGTAAATTTGAAATTTTCTTTGTATATTTTTCTTAAATTATTTTAGGATTTATCATGTTGAAAAAATTGAGAAAAAGTTTGAGAAGATAATTATTTTGGAATTATCGAGGTGAAAACTAGGAGAAAAATAGAGAAAATTATGAAAAATTAAGGAAAAATGGATCTTGATGCTCATTTAAATAAATATGATGTTTAGGGAGTATCATGGCTTGAGGTTGAGTATAAGTACGGGTGTTTGTGATTTGGCACGCAAATCGAGGTCGAGCACAAGGATCGAGGCATTCCGAATAGGTTCAAGGTGAGTGTTCACCCCCAAAACTTGATTTATTATAGGTGTTTCTACCCATAAAACTTGGTATTTGTGCTACCTAAATGTGTTGTGAATTCCTACAAAATAGTTTTGTTGCATGTGAACGGTAACCGGTGACAGTTGGTTTCATGTGGGAGGTTCGTCCCTAAATATTTTATACGTGTGCATTGTATTTTATGAAATGTTATTTATATGATGCATTGAGTTGCAATGTGTGCCATTGACATGCGTTTTATGTTGTTCATATGGGATGTCAGCCTGGAATGTTGTTTAGATAGTGTAATCGTAATTCCCTAATGGTATTATCGGAATAATGTATAGGGATATCTTGTGCTGGTGTGCATGCCAAGATAGACGCCTAGGTTTCCGAGCCGGGCCATATGGCTAGGGAAGTTGCACTAGGACGACTGGTGGTCCATATGGGATGTGAGTTGGGATTGGGCAATGGTTCCTGGATGCTTTTGAGTGGGAACGTAATCCCTGACGTATTTGTGGTGAGCCGGGTTACTGCGTTGATGTGACCTTCTTGGGCCAAGAGTGGTAACGATTATTCCTGAGGTGTTGGGGAGATGCATTGACATTGCCCCTCTTAAGCTAGGACCATGTTGTGTCAATGTGTCGGTGTGGTGATGTTGTCTTTAGAGAGATTGATCTTTCCCCGTGATTGGGTTAAATGCTGTGTGGGATTCTCTTGGGCAAAGGCTTGTTAGGTTGTGTTGGTTTGTTCATATCTTGTATACATTCATGAAAACATGTTTTGAACTCTCACTTAGATGATTAATCATCTAATATGGACTTTGTCCCTAGAATATTCAAACATTCCAAGTGAAGGCAGCGGTGCGAAAGGAAAAAGGGATTACCGAGGAGTGACGGCGATCAGTGGATAGTTTATAGTATGTCATTTTCAATTATATTTTATCTTTTGATGACATCATATTAAACGTTGGTTCGGCTTTATGTTATGAATAAAATGGTTTCGGTTATGTTCTATTGAGGTTTCGATCTAGGTTCAGCATTTGAGATGATTTACCTGTCTTAGTTTATTAATTATTCTACGTTGATATACTGAGAAGGTGTATTCAAGGAACGGTTTATGTGTTGAGTTTTTGTTGGAAAAAAAAATGTATCCCCGAAGTCTCACGTTATCTAACACCCTGGGAGAGCGGGGTGTTACATTTAGCATGGAGAATTTCAAGAAGGGTTTCATCCCTTTTAGGCTTGAAATTAATCTCTCTAAGGGTATGTCTCCTAAGACACCCGAAGAGATGATAGAGAGAAAGTACGAAAAAGATTCCCTATGCCTCAACTGTTGGGAGTCTTATGTATGCTATGCTATGTACTAGACCTGATATCGCATATGCTGTGAGTGTCACGAGCAAATATCAACCCAATCTAGATTTGGAAGTTTGGATAGCACTAAAGTATCCTTAAGCACTTGAGAATCCCTAAGGATTTGTTACTGGTGTATGGAGAGGGTGATCTCCGTATTGATGGGTTCACAGATTCAGATTTTCAATTTGATTTGGATGATAGAAAGTCTACATTCGGGTTTGTGTTTGTCTGTAATGGAGGGGTAGTTAGTTAGAAGAGTTCCAAGCAGGAAATAATTGCAGACTCCACTATGGAAGCCGAATATGTTGCGGCATGCGATGTTGCAAAAGAGGCTATTTGGATGCAAAAGTTCCTTGCTGAACTGGAGGTGATTCCGTCCATTGAGTTTTCAATATCTTTATATTGCGACAACAATGGGGCTATTGCACAGGCTAGGGAACCTAGGTCTCACCAGAAATCCAAACACATAGAGGAATGCTTCCATTTGATACGGGAAATCGTGGCACATGGAGATGTGTAGCTGCAAAAGATTGCGTCAATGGAGAATGTCGCGGACCCACTTACCAAAGCACTATCACATGGTCATCTTGATTGCCATCTTCAGAATATGGGTATTAGATATCAAGCGACGATGCAATGAGATCATGTAAATCAACATTAGTGCAACTGAGAGATTATTAGTTTTAGTGCCCTAATGTTAGATTTAGATGGCATCTAACATATGTAATATGGGACTAATGATGTAAATCTTGCAAATAAAATAAAATATATTTTATATTTTAAGGTTATATCTTCATTCATACCTCTCCAATTTACATATATGAATAAACCCTTAGATTTCCTGATGAAAGTCTTATTTTTAAGTGTTAAGAATATGTGACAAATACTTTTGGATTAAGGATTTCTTAAAATGATTCCCAGTACTTAGATTTCTCAGAAGAGGGTTATGATTAATCTATTATGGATTGACATATGGGTTATTACCTTTTATTAGTATAAAATACTAATGATAAAGGATGGTGAGTTGCATGCCATAATCCATGAGATTGATATAGTAGACATGTGGGTAAATGTCAATTGAACAACATTTACTGAATCTAGCGCACGTGACGAATCACATGGTTGAGAGGATCTATGATCTGTCACTGGATTCAATTGTGTTACTAGTCCTTAGACTGGAGACAATATAGTTGTCTTATATGTTAGTGCCAAAGATTTGTCGTTGTTAAGAACCACTCAATCATTGCGGTGGGAAATTCACTGTGTGGTCTCTATGTAGTAACATATGGAGACAGTTAATTACTAATGGGATCCATTGGCATTCAATGTAAGGTGAATATCCTATGTGATCAATGATGGTTGTGATTGTATAAACCCCTGGTTAGGGTGCACTTGATTTGAAATGTGTTTCCAATGTCGAAAGGAGTTCCGATGCATCATCTCAATCATACCACCCTAGATCTTGGCACAATTATCGAGTTAGTGAGTTTGATCAATCAGTGACTTTCACTCGATTAAGATGTTAGTCGATGGAGGGATTATAGTACCTGGGAATCAAAAGTCCAAATAGGTTCTCTTGAAGTATGATTTCATTATTGGTAGAATTAATATGACATAATGCTAGTTGTCACTCAGAATCTTTCAGGGTACATTGAGGAGATGAAAAGATTCTCTTTGTAGATCAAAATGTTTGGTTAATGTCAAAGTGTTTGACATGTCTTGATTACTACTTAGTGGTGAATCTAGAAGGTCACACATATATCAGAGTGTAGTGGTTGACTAGTGATGTAAAGTTGTAATTAATAATCGTCATTAAAAGTTAATAATGATACCATTAAGAGTTAATAGATTGGGTTTAAATCAATCGAAACAATTGTCAAGAGTTGACAGGTATGCCGTTAAGAGTTAACAGGGGCTTTGGTTTCATTATGAAATAATGAAAGGGCCATTAAAAGTTAATGGTGGGTCTAGATATAATTTGTAAAATTGAAAACAAAAGAAGAGAACCGGTCAACCAGTCTTGGAGGTGGTTGACCAGACCATGGCTGAACTAGTCGACAGGTTGAAAACCAGTTGATTGGACCTTGATGACCAATTCCTCTAATTCGATTGACCGTTTTCTTGTAGAGAGGTCGTAATTCGACATGATTTCTTTGTCGTTTCTATAACAGATTCGGACAGCGCATGGTTAGGAAGGATGATGGGAGGACAACGTGCATCTAGCACGTCTTTGGCTTCTCTCTCTTATGTCATCTCTCTCTCTCTCTCTCTCTCTCTCTCTCCTAGTCATTTGTCCAATTTGGGGCATTTTAGGGTTTTGGGTCTTCATATATAAGGTGTGGAAAAAAAGAATGATAGAGATTTTGCTTGTAGCTTTGGCTATTGCAATTGTTGCAAGAAATTCTCTCTCGGCCATAACATTCTCTCCTTATCAAGAGCTCATCTAAAACTGTCGATTAGAGCAACAACTATTAAAACTCATAACTAAAACTTGACGGAACATAACCGAAACCCTAAAACTACTAACTAGAAGGGTAAATCAATTGATGAGTAGTAGCTTGGGCATCATAGGCAATAGATAGTGACTGAATTGTCAATACTCTCAAGTGCAATCGATTAAGTTGTAGAGTATTACTAGTTAACAGTCAACTCTAATGTGTTTGGGAGGATAATAATTCAACCTCAATCTTTAGCTAATTTTTCCCCCATGGAAGACAATGGATCAATAAAATAACGAGTCTTGTTTACTGATTTAAAGTCAAAATGACTATGAAAAATTTATACTTTGAGTCGTAGAAATAAAATTTATTTGAACATTTATTAAAACAAGCCCTAATTACTCATTTAAAATTGAAATAAGTTTAAAAATTCATATTTGAAGAACATAATATATACTGTGAAGATCTACGAAATGGGTATACAAATGGATAAAGGGACAATCCATTGCCTTCCCTGTTTACCCTTTCAAAGTGAAATGCCAACGTTATATTTTGTATGATTGGTGCTTCAAAAACCCAATTAACTCTGATGTAAACTTATTTTGGATACGTGATGGATAACTTCTCAAATGCCAAATCCAATTAAGAATGGAATCTATTTTGATCAATAATAAGAAAACAAAAAGGAGATAGTTGTATATAAACAAGCTCTTTAAGATTAGCTTTGTGTGGGTAATCATTCAAGATGATTATTATCATTATTATTATTTTGCTTCATCATTCATTCAAGATTATTGGAGAGATTGTTTGTACTCAAGTTTATTGGAGTTGTTAGAATGAAATACGGTTTAAAATCTCCCATTCAAAAATTTTATCATTTTAGCATATATTTGGGTTCTTTTTAAACTATTTTGTGCCTATAATTTCTCTTTGATTTTGTGTATGAACTTCCTAAATCCCATCAGCCATCAGAATTTTTCTACAAGAATAGCAATTATTATCACGCCATAATAGTAGCATAGAAAGGCGTAAGGCTTAACGATTGGAGCCACTGTCGAAATCTATTATAAACACAGACTTTACTACTGTTGTTGACAAAATACAATAATTAAAATTTATGATGTGGGATCCACTCGAGCTTATTGTCGGGTGAGATTAAATTGCCGTAAAAGATATCGCTTCAAAGGAGTTTGTCGTTAGAATGCTCGTCGCAAGAATTCGCTACTAGCTCTTGCCATAAGGCTTTGCCACTAGCTCTCGCCGCTATCTCTTGCCACAAGTTCTCGTCGCTCGCCACTAGCTCTTGCCATAAGTTCTCGCCGCTAGCTCTTGCCACAAGCTCTCGCCGCTAGCTTTTACCACAAGCTCTCGCCACTAGCTCTTGCCACAAGTTTTTGCCACTAGGTTTTGTCTTCGCCGCTAGGTCTCACTACAAGCCTTTTCCTTTGCCACGAGGTCTTACTACAAGGCTTTTTGCTTCGCCGCTAGGTTCGCCGCAAGGATTTGACCCTGTTGATGCTCAAAAAATGGGTTAGAAGGCTCGCAAGAATCTTTCCTCACAAAGACCCTCCAATGCCAAAGTCAATCTCGGATCCCAATGACTATTCACGAAAATAGCAAAAGTGCATTCATAGTGTCTAGATTTTACCGAAGTTGAAAGTCTTCATTAATGCCCTATAGCTGGGTATTTATAGGGCATGATTCTCAAAGGTGGCTGTTGACACGTGGCGACTACTAAATGGATCAAAGCCAAAAAAAATAAGGGAGGTTGTTACAAAGCCGCCGCGAGGTAGTTGGGCCTCACGGCAAACACTGCAGCGAGGTAGCTGTGCCTCGCAACAAACAGCCGTGAGGCAGCTTGCGGCAAGCAACCGCGAGCCTCGCGGCTGTGAGACAGCCGTGAGGCAGCTTGCGGCAAGCAACCGCGAGCCTCGCGGCTGTGAGACAGCCGCAAGGTTACCAGCTAGTGGTAATTTTTTCCACCAGCCTCTTCACTTTTTTCCATCCTCATTTATATATATATATATTGATTTTTTATCCTTACTTTTCCATGGCACAACAATTGCCCCTCACTCTTTTGTTTTGTCTTTAGACAAAATTGAAGAATAAAAATATTAGCCAAGGAGTCGGTTCTAGCATCTTGACTCAACCAAGTGTTCCAGAATGCCTAAAAGATCTTACTTTGACCAGGGGCTGGAGTACCAAATTATCTCTAGGCAACCATGCCTTTGATAGATAGACTCCATTACGGAATTCTTGCCGGGTGTTCAAGCTTGCTGGGAGGTCTAAGCGCTGAATCAGCTAAGGAGTCGCGTCTAGCTTGAGAGCATAGCACTGGACTCAGTCAAGGGATCTCGACTAGCCTACGGGCACAGTCTCCGGAGCGTCCGGTGATCCTATGATGGATCATAGCGCTCTGGCTATTGTGTTCTCTATGTCCCTCTTTTGGGGTTAGCCTACTTCAGGGAATCTGGGTTTAGCCAATGGTTTGGGACAGGATTCCAGCCAGACATCCAAGTTTGCCAGGAGACCTATGTGTCAGATCTACCAAAGAGTTGGTTCTAGCCAAAAAGGCATAGCACCCAACTCAACCGAGGGATCTGGGTGAGTCTACGAGCATAGGCATCGGATGTTTTGGTGATCCCGGGCCAACTTGTAGTCATAGGCACCAGATTGCAACTAGATGACTCAACTCCAATAAGCAGGGTCATGGTAGAGTTGTCATAGGGTTATTGTCTTTTCATGCCTTCCTTAGGCTAATCTATCTCAGGGGATCTAGGTTTGGCCAGTGGTCCAGCGTGGGATTCCTACTAGGCATCAGAGTTTGCCGGGAGACCTAAGCGCTAGATCTACCAAGGAGTTGGGTCTAGCTAAAAAGGCACAGCCCCGAACTCAAACGAGGGATCTGGGTGAGTCTGCAGGCATAGGCATCGGATCCTCTGGTGATTCCGGGCCAGCTCGTGGTCATCGGCACCAGATTGTCACTAGGCAACTTGACCTTCGGGAGCAGTCTTATGCTAGAGCTATCAGGTTGTCACTTCACTTCTTTTCAGTCTTCCTAGGGCCAGTCTACCTTAGGGAATCTAGGCTTGGCCAGTGGTCTGGCACAGGATTCCTACCAGACATCCGAGTTTGCCGCGAGACCTAGGCGCCAGATCAACCAAGGAGTTGGGTCTAGCAAAAAAGGCACAGCGCTGAACTCAAGCGAGGGATCTGGGTGAGTCTGCGGGCATAAGCATCGGATGTTCAGGTAATCCTAGGCCAACTCATGGTCATCTGCACCAGATTGCCGCTAGGCGACTTGACCATTGGAAGCAAGTTGTGCTTGGGCTGCCATACTTCCATGACACATACAAATAATCCGGGCCCATGGAGATTTTACGTGGTTCGGCTTATAGTTTTGCCTACTCCATGGGAATACAAGGGGTATATTCTTTTATTTATCAGGGGCTGTTATTACAATGAAAAATTAAAGACAATTCCGGCCTCCAGCCAGGTCAAGTAACGCTTCTGATGACAGGCCTGACTCTACGCCTCGCGCTTTGTCCCTTCCCCTGGGGTTAAAGCTGGGAAGTACCTCTCGAGGTGCACGGTGCTCCAAGCTATTCCCATCGCCATGCCTTATGGTGTCAGTAGTGTGCACATGTTGGAGCCTAACATCTTCTGAATTTTGTAAAGCCCTTTGCACTTGGGGCTGGGTCTCATTTTCTCTTCTATTACCTTCCCCCGCATCCAAAATTTCCATTTGAATGATAAACTGTTCTGCTAGGTCGAACAACTCAGTCATCGAATTTGGTTCGGAAAAGGCTAAGGATCTTCTAAGCGGGGCATAGGTAGTTCCTTTTAGCAAGGCTGACACTGCCAATCTGACTGGGAGATCCCTTACTTCCTGGGTCGCACCTCTAAACCGCTCGATATATTGCTTTAGGGATTCACCCGACTTCTGTTGTAAACTCATTAGATATATTGCGCTCTTCTTCTTTGGGAGATAGATGGAGAATGCATCTAGAAATTCTTCCTTCAACTGTTCGAATGATCGTATATGTCCTGCTGGTAATTCAGTGAACCACTACTGAGCTTGTCCTAACAGGAAAAATGGGAAAGCCCTGCACCTAGTGACCTCATTCCATCCATGTAACACGACCACTGCGACAAAATGCTATAAGTGTTTCTCGAGGTCCTCCATTCCTGAGTATACCGAAAGTTGTGGCAGTTCAAACCCTGGTTGCCTCTGGAGTTCCTCCAATAGAAGGAACCCTTTTGGGGGAGTTATCTTTGGCACTATCATTACCTGCTTTTGTTCTAGCACCTCTTCTATGAGGCGTTTGATGTCAGACACGCTGAGTGTTTCCTGTTTCGCTTCATTTCGGCAAAGAAACGGGTCATAAGGGACTCTTGAGTGGGTGCTTTATGTTGCCTCTTTGTACATGGGAGGTTTCCTTGCCCTTTTGTCATATTTCCTTCTCGAGTTTGTTACTTTCAGGACTTGACTATTCTGCCCTGGAATTCTGATTCTTATCCCCTACCGAGAGGCCCTTGGAGGGTTGTCTTGGGATCTCCGATGTTCTGTTATCGTATCAATTTGTCCCATATAGGGAATGTGAATGTCCGGCATTAGTTCACATAACAAAGCAGTGACTTCCTATAGTCTTCTCATATTCTCCTCATTGGACATTTTGAGTTCGTCATTCTGTTTCTTCAGCTTCTCAAAATTCTTCCGTAATAGTTCATAATCTGAGAGTAAGATCGTGGGTGGAGCTATTCTTGAAGTCCCCACGAGGTTTCCATTTGGAATTGAAGATTGCCCAAAGGAGTGTTGTTCCCGACTAGCGGGCGCTACATGTGGGACTTGCTTCTCTCGCCTGTCGCACATCTCATCAATCCAGCTACGTGTGCTTCTCTTCGCTCCGAACGCTCCATGCCTCCCAGTTCGATGGTATGGTTGCATTCAAGCACAAGAAATTTCTCATAACGCACTTCGTTGCTAGGGCGATCTACCAAAAATTTTGGTACTGTAGAGTGCACTGGGTGGGGGCCTTTCGTGGCTCCTGCCCTAGTACGAGCGCTCATTCGGGTGGGGTCAGGTAGGCTCGCCCAACCAGCTGATCTCGTCCATCTCGGCATCTTGTGCTAAAATTAACTTTTTGTTGCGTTTCCCACAGACGGCGCAAAATTGCTGTTGCCAAAATATAACAATTAAAATTTATGATGTGGGGTCCACTCGAGCTTGTTGTTGGGTGAGGTTAGGTTGCCGTAAAAGATGTCGCCTCAAGGGAGTTTGCCGCTAGGATGCTCGCCGCAAGAATTCGCCACTAGCACTTGCCACAAGGCTTTGCCACTAGCTCTTACCACAAGTTCTGACCACTAGCTCTGGCCACTAGCTCTTGCCACTAGCTCTTGCCACAAGCTCTTGCCACAAGTTCTCGCCACTAGGTTTTGCCTTCCCCATTAGGTCTCGCCGCAAGCCTTTTCCTTTGCCACGAGATCTCGTCGCAAGACTTTTTGCTTTGCCGCTAGGTTCGCCGCAGGGATTTGACCTTGTTGATGCTCAAAAAATGGGTTAGAAGACTCGCGGGAATCTTCCCCCATGAAGACCCTCCGATGCCAAAGTCGGTCTTGGATCCCAATGACTATTCACGAAAATAGCAAAAGTGCATTCATAGTGTCTAGATTTTACTAAAGTTGGAAGTCCTCGTTAATGCCTTATAGCTGGGTATTTATAGGGCACGATTCTCAATGGTGGCTATCGACACGTGGCGGCTACTGAATGGATCAAAGCCAAAAAAAAATGGGAGAGGTTGTTACGAAGCCGCCGCGAGGCAACTCGCAGCATGCAGCTCGCGACAAGCAACCGCGAGGTAGCTCACAGCATGCAACCGCAAGCCTCGTGGCATGCGTCTGCGAGGCAACTCGCGGCAAGCAGCCGCGAGCCTGCTTCTCGTAGCTGCGAGACAACCGCAAGGCTGCTAGCTGGCGGCAATTTTTGCCGCTTGCCGCCAGCCTCTTCACTTTTTTCCATCCTCATTTATATATATATATATATATTTATTTTTTATCCTTACTTTTCCATGACACAACAACTACATTGCCCGAAAACGAAAATACCCCTCACCCTTAACTGCCTCCTCTTTACTCTCTCCTCTCCTTTCCATGGTCGCCGCTTGCCTCATTCCTCGTCGTCGCCTTGCCTTGTGTAGATCGTCGTTGCATCCTTACTCTCCGCTGCAGAGAGGGAAAATGCAGCGACAGTCAACGTAAGGTAAGATGGTGACGAGGAAGACAGCGAGCGACAACCATGAGAAGGGAAGAAGAGAGAGCAAAGATGAGGCGGCCAATGGAAAGGGTGAGGAGTATTTTTGTAATTTAATTGTTTCAGTGATCCTCTAGGGCAATCTAGTACAATCCTATAAACACACAGACACAAATGATAAGCCGCAGCTGCATGACATGACATGCCAGTAGGGAGCAAACAGGAAAGCATAAGTTGACAGCACTACCAACTCTATGATGATTTGCATTAAGAATTTAATTCAGATGGACTATTATGAACGCAAAAAGCACAGATGGACCAATATTCTCATATCAAGTACCTTACCTTATGAGTTACTTACAGTATTACACTGAAATTAAGAGTAATCAACTAAATGATGCGATCAATAAACAAAAGAAGAGCACAAAATTAGTTCACAGCAGAAGAGCATTTTATGCTTGTAGTTCCAAAGTGTGATTACTGCTGCTGCAGGAGAACTGCCAGCCGCTTCTCAGAGGGGTTGAATTAATTTGTTGCAGTTACACTGACCTGTATTTTGTATGACCAACGAACGTTGTCTCTCCCTCAACAAGAAGTCCAAACATCCTTTTACCTCATGGCCTAATGCAGATTTCACGACTCATCATATGCCTACACAGATGGCACATCATGCAGAGGATGACCCTTCTTATTTCTTTCAATTATCCTTCGAGCAAGAGACACCTGCTTGCCAACCACAAATATGAAGGCCTTACCCTTCCCTCCAGCACCTCGAGCTGTTCTTCCAACACGGCGTAAATATTCACTTGGATCACGGGGAAAGTCAAATAGTATAACATGGTCAACGCCGGAAAAGTCAATTCCCCTTGAAGCTCTGTAGCAAATTTCACAAGCATCATTTTACATGCACGGAAATTACCGACGATTGGACTAACTGAAATTCAATAGAAAGAATGAATTGCAAGAGAAGGAAGCGCACACCTATCAGTGCAAACCAAAAACAGAGACTTGCCCGCCACTTGGGAACTACAGAACTCCTCCATATTTGCAAGCTGTGATTCTCGAGTTATGGCAGCATGAAATGGTAAAACTCTCATGTGAATCCCTTTTCTATCGAGTCGGTTCAACGAGTTTTCAACTTTCCTGCATGTCTCAATCTGCAAACAAGCATACGATTCAAACATAACAGAAACATTGTTGTAAGACATTCTTGGTACACTTCAGTTGAAATTACCTTGTTACAGAAAATGATTGTTTTGGATACTAAACTTTGCTCCACAAGCTGCAGAAGAGCAGATCTCTTATTTTGAAATGCTGTATCTGGAGTCTTCTCTGTTTCTTCATCTCCACTGCAATCAAGAATAATCTGGCAACACAGCCTAATCATAAGTTTCAACCAACATTTAAGCTGTTCTACTTTCTTTTCTTTCTACTTATTCAGTTTTTAGTTTTTATTTTATTTATTCATTTTTTTGGGTTGGACATTGCTCCTAAATTTATTTTTTTTCAGAAACTGCAATATCTTCATAAGCATGATCCTCACTTTCCACACCATCTACTTGACTAAACATGTCTGAAAACACAGTAACTTGCACTCAAATGTCTGCTACTAGAAAGTGAACTTCTATTGCATGCCAACATGTTAAAAGATTTTGAAAGAAATGGCCCAGAGTTGAAACAATTCATGCATAGCATTATGGCAATTAAGTTACATCTAAAAGTCCTCAGACGTTATGGTGCTATCAAAGAAAGGATTCCAATGTCATTGGATTTGTTTTGGGCAAGATTTTTCCATCATTAGAATAAATATCTAGTCTCAAACAGATGATAAAAACCAGGAGGATAGTCTATATTAAAAATATCAATCAATGTAGATTCAGCTCTATTTATGCCACCCATTGGAAACTCCTAAAGAAGAATCTCCACCTTTAAGCTCAGAGAACCTTCATTAATGCACATCACTCTGCACTGCAGCCTCCACTTAACTACCATCATCTTGTTGCTTACCTTTAATTCCTTGGCAATTTGTTACACTAGGCTCACCTCTTTGGCTTGGATCAATCATCAATACAACAATAATCACCATATTGTGACCGAATTTTACCTTGGTCATAGTGATTCAATTTGAAATATAAAACCCTATGGAAATGAGACTTTTAAGAAAAGCAATGTAGTCATCTCCCTCCAATTCCCTACCTAGAAAAGACCCCAATCACACCCCTATTTCACAACTATCTTCATGTATGTGTTAATACAACATATATATAGTATACCCATCCCCTTTCATAATGAAAATAAGTAAACGGCAGAAAGGGAATAGAAATAAAAACAGGATAGGAAGGAAATAGAAAGGAAGAAAGAGGGGGAAAAAAAAAAGGTAGAAAATATAGTTACAGAAGTACTCTACAACTTGAAGGCAGTTAGAACACAATACATTAGGGCTAGTAAGAACATAAATAGGAAAGAAGGGTCAAGAAAGGGTAAGTTATTAAATTTTCCTTCCAACTCCACTTCATCTATAACATCAATCTCACAACTTTCAAGGTTTTTATTTAATCCATCCAATTTTTATAGCAAAGTCAACTTCATTAAGGCGATGTCAGAAATCATGTTATTACTTCATCTGCTTCAGCTTTGAATTAATTTAAGCGTTTAAACCAGAAATATAATTGTATAAATAAGAGAGCTAAAAATGGGGAGTGAAATTACTGGTTGTTGCAAACTTGAACAAATCACGAATTAAGTTTTAGTGATTATTCTTTAAAAATAAATTGTGTTCCACATAAATGGTCAATATTCATAAAACTTTTATGGCGAATGCAAGGGCACCAATTGAAAAGCAGTTAATATAGTTAAATTTCTGAGAGAAATTGAACTTTTCCCACGCAATTGTCTTAAAAAATATACTTGATATCAAGTATTACATTAATCAATTTGGATGCAAATTACCTAATTATCCTTATTAACGCAATTAATTCATTTTGAATGCATATTAGCATTACCCAACTTTATTGATTATCCCCTTTTTATCACTGGTTTATGTTTTCTGATTTGAATCTTTATATTAGGTCAATTAGACAGCAATTGTATTAAATAATCGGACCAAATGTTTTCAAAATTGAACCAGTCAGTCATGTTCATATAAAACAACATATAACTCAATCTCACACCCCAAAAGCAGTCAACTACATGGATTCTAACTCCCCAATCATATCCATCTTTTTTAAGGCTATTATGACTATAATCTATATCATCCCCATTTTCATTCTTGTTTATTTCTTTCTAAAAATTGAGGTCCTACATGTGCACATGGAGAAGTAAGTAGTCAGCGGTGGCAAGATCAAGTGTGGAAGTAGACTATAGGGCTTTGTGAACTCCTATGGCTTAAGAAGCTGATGCAAAAGCTTGGGCTGGAAGAGCAAAAACCATAATCCCTCAACTGTGATAACAAGGCTGCCATAAACATTGCTCACAATTCATTCTAGCATGATAAAACAAAACACATATAAAAAAGACTGGCATTTCATTAAGGAGAAGTTTGATGGAAGAACACTATGTACACCCTTCCTAAAATCTGAAAAACAACTTGGTAATATCTTTACTAAGGGTTTTAGTGTACAGCTCTTTCAGTCAATTGTTTGCAAGATGGCCATGAGAGATATCATCTATGCACCATATTGAGGGGAACTGTTGATGGCTGTAAATTAGGATGATCGATTGATAGATGGTTCGTTAAATAGCTGACAGATTGAAAGATGATTCTGAGGAAAATTGACAGAATATTTTATTTTTAGTACATCTGTGTAATTTTTCCTCCAACTAGTATTAATAGATCAGTAGGTTAGAAGCAAATACATGCTTCAACCTATAGCTTCTTTCTCCAATTTCTTCTTCATTCTCTCTTCTAAACCTTTTTTCCTTGTCTCGATAATAATTCTTTATTTTTCAACTGAGGAAGGCCAAAGTGAAACGAGGCAAACGTTCCTTGTCACCTCTTTAGCCATGTGGAGGATCTTATGAACGAATTCTTGTTTCCACTTCGTCTATTGGTAGGACATGTGCCTCTCCCTTAAGCATAATAAATTGAGTATTAGGAATCCTGGACTCTTTAATAGAGCCCTTCTAAACAAGTTGTACTGGAGGTTAACCATTAAAAAAAGAAAAAAAAAAGCCTTTTGTAGGTAAGCAGTAAGAGGTAGGTATGATGGTTGATGGGGAGGTGTACTTTGAGTGCTTTGTGTTTCCCTATCGGATAAGATTGGGATGGTTAAAAAACAGGTGTCTCCACTGCAAGCCTCCAGTTTCAAAGCAGCAACCTTACAATTACTGACAAAATTGGGGATGGTGATTATGAAAATTAAGGGATGAGATTATGGGTGGCTATTGTAACATTTGGCACAAAAAAAAAAAGTAATATTAAATAAACGAAATAAAATCCAAAACAAGATAGGAATGGTAAAACCCTTGGAGATGATCATAACAAATCATTGTTGAAATTGAGAGGAATTCTGATTCAAGATATAAATTTGAGGATAAATTAGAAAAAGATGAAGATGTTAATGGAAGAGATTTTGGTCCTTAGGATAAATTGGAATTGGATCATTAACCTTCATGGTCATCGTCAGTCACCATTAAGGTTGCCAACCACCATCGACTGTCAATTGACCGTTATCAAACAGCGGCAAAGCCAAAGGGGCCATGGCTCGATAACCATTGAACCCTTGAGCCTACTGGTTTAATTAAACCAAATAGAAAAGATGGCTAAATTAGCCTTAAACCGAGTTTGTTCCAATCTGGATTACTTGACCCACTTCAAGTTTATTTTAATTGTGTTTTAAACACCATCAATTCTTGAAAATAACATAAAGTTCTTATGGGTCAGTTGGTATCCAAAGTAAATAGTGATGTGATTAAGTAAAGGTTGGGTTAAAATAATGATAGGACTAAATAGTCCATCCAATTCTTGGTATCCCAGATGTCATGAATCAAGACCATAAATTAAGAAAAGTCTCTTTGCCATAAATCAAGGAAAGAAGATTTTTCATAAATCAAGGAAGAAAGATTTGCCATAAATCAAGGAAAGAAGATTTGTCAATTAGCATGTGGTTAGATGTAATTAACTATTATTTAGGCCTTAATTTTAGCCTTAATTTGAATGGAAGGATGCTAAACGTAATATAGAGTTCTACTCCTAAAAAGAGTTTTCTCTCTTTTCTATTTTGTTCAACATTGTTTTTCTCTCTTTTTAACATGGTATCAGAACCTAAGAAACCCTAGGACTCTTCTTTCTGAGCCTTCATCACCAACTACTCTTCTGCTTCTACTGACAACCTTCATTGCTATAATAGTACGTTATTTCCCATTCTTCCCTTGGCCCTTCCCATTAACTGGAGATGTCAGCCACCACCGATGAAGCTAGTTCCCACAATACAAGGGAAACACCAGCACCCATGATGCTTCAGCCATCAGGAAAACTGCAACCAATCAATGCTGCATATCAGTTGGATGGAAGGAATTATCTTAAATAGTCCCAGTTGATTCGAACCATTTTGAAAGGAAAAGGGAAGATTAACCATATTATAGGAATCAGACCAAAGAAAGGAGATACAACCTATGTGACATGGGATGAAGAAGATTCCATGATCATTGCATGGTTGTGGAGTTCCATGGCTACCGAAATCAGTGATACCTGCATGTTTTTGTCAATAGCAAAGGAAGTTTGGGAGTCTATCCAGCAAACCTACTCGAAGGTGAAGGATGCAACCCAAGTCTACGAGTTGAAGAAAAAAATAGCTGCAACAAAGCAAGATAACAGAACTATCACTGAGTATGCCAATTTTCTAAAGGGACTATGGTAAGAAATGGATCACTACAGGGTAACTGATATGAAGATCAATGATGATGAGCCACCTTGAAGGCTTTTATAGACAAAGATCGCACCTATGATTTTCTTGCAGGCCTAAATATAGAGTATGATCGGGTGAGAGTTCAAATCCTAGGCAAGGATGAATTACCTTCACTTAATGAAGTGATTTCAATTATAGTTGAGGAAAGTAGGAGGGTGTCAGAATGTGATTTTGACAAGAGAGAGAGTTCACTCCCAATTCAGTGAGAATTGCGCGAGAATTGGTATATTAGAAGGAAAGAAAGAAACAAAGAAAGAGAAATAGAGAGAAAAAGGGAGAGATCGAGAAGCTAAGAGGGAAAATTGAATCAATTGAATTCTCTAAGGATGCTTCTCATAGCCACGAGGGTTGGTTATATAATTACCAAGCCTTGGCGCCAATATTTGGATTACATTTGAATTAGACCCATGTGTTGTAACTGTCAATCTAATCCATATTACACCAGTACCCCTTACCCTTCTACCTTAGTAGTCTCCTTATTTACATAATAATCTCGTGACAATTCCCCCCCTACTAGAAACATTATTGTCCTCAAGTAAGTCACAGAAGTCTGGTTGCCCTGGGAAACTGCTTTAGGAGGTCAAGGAGGTACTCGCAAGTGTTGTTTTTAGGGTGGAGATTAAACCAGTGGACCAACACCTCAGTGATGGGTGCTTGATGCTTGTAGATGATTCTCCTGTCCACTATAGCTATTGGCTCCGTCTCTAGTTGTGCTAGTTGTATTGCTAAGGGTAGGATAAAACTAACTGGACTTATGCTTGGGGATGGTTTGAGGAGTGACACATGGAACACGGGATGTATGTGAGACCCCTCTGGAAGTTGGAGTCTGTAAGCCACCTGTCCCACCTTAGCTATCACTTCATAAGGACCGTAGTATTTGGAACTCAGCTTAGTCACTGACTTAGGGGAAAAAGTCTTCAGTTAGGCTTGCCTCAATTTTAGATACACCTTGTCTCCCACCGAGAAGACTCCTCCACTCCTCTTCCTATCTGCATATTGCTTCATTCGATTTTGGGCACTAGCTAGCCCTTTCCTTAGGGTTTGCAACATTTGATGCCTCTGAACTAAATAATCGTCCACTGTAACTACCTGACTTTGGCTTCCTCTCAATGGTAAGAGAGGAGGTTTGTATCCATATAGTGCTTCAAATTGTGTCATCTTCAGAGAGGAGTGTGGAGTGGTATCGTACCACCATTAGGCTAAGGAGAGCCATTTGTGCCACCTGGTAGAATGCATTAGGCTCACACATCTTAAGTATGTCTCGAGGTATTAATTAGTCCTTTCGGTCTGTCTAGCTATCTCCGGGTGATAAGAGGATGACATGTGTAGCTGTGTCCCTAGGGATTTCATTAGCTCTTTCCAAAGGAGGCTTGTGAAGACTTTGTCCCTATCTAAAACAATCCCTTGAGGCAGCCCATGCAACTTGCCCACTTGATCTAAGAAAAATCCTACCACCTCCTGTGCAGTAAAGAGGTGTGATAAGCCCAAGAAATAGGCATATTTGGTCATACGATCCACCACCACTAGCACACATTCCTTACCCTCTAACTTTGGTAGACCTTCTATAAAATCCATACTGATGTGGATGCTTGGTCAGGAATGGGTAGAGGTTGCAACAACCCTTGGGGGCGGATGTTTTCATGCTTACACCTGTTGCAAGTGTCACAGCCCTTCGCATACTCCACCACTTCTCTTCTCAACCCTAGCCAAAAGAATAGTTGTTTAATCCTACTGTAAGTGTTATGTATCCCTGAATGGCCACCCATGGGGGAATCATGTAACGCCCCTAGGATCTTTTGTCTGAGAGCCTCATCCCCACCAATTAGTATTATGTCCTTATATCTCAGCAACCCATTCCTCAATGAATAACTTGGTTTGTTGTCTGGGTCTAGTATCATTTGCTCCATCAACTCCTTGATCCACTCTCCTTTTGTGTAACTAGTTGTTACATCCCGGAACCAATCCGGAGTAATTGCAGTGATAACAGCAGAGGCCCCTTCTTCCACACAACGAGATAGAGCATTGACTGCTTTGTTCTCATGGCCTCTCTAGTACTGAATAACATAGTCAAGTCCCTTTAACTTTAACATGTCTTTCCTCTTATCGTGGGTATGAAGTTTCTATTGTAACAAAAACTTAAAGCTCTGGTGATCTATTTTTATAATGAACCTCCCTCCTTCAAGGTAGTGTTGCCATTTCTCTACGACTATTAGAATAGCCAGAAGCTTCTTATCATAGACACTGAGACCCAAGTGCTTAGGGGCCAATGCTTGGCTGATAAAAGCCAAAGGCCTTCCTCCTTGCATCAATACTGCCCCCACCCCACTAGCACTAGCATCGGTTTCTAGTACAAAAGGTTGATTAAAATCGGGTAAGCTCAGTGTAGGTACCTCACTCATGGCAGCTTTCAACCTTCCAAAAACTTCCTCGGCCCTCTCATTCCAGTGAAATCCTTCCTTCTTCAGCAACTCTGTCAATGGTTTACTTAGAGTGCCATAGTCTTTGACAAATCTACGATAGTAACCTGTGAGACCCAAGAATCCCACATTGACAGGTCTTGGCCATGCCGTCATTGCTGCCACCTTTTGGGGATCTGTGCTAACCCCTACTCTCGAAATGACATGGCCTAGATACTCCACTTGGGATTGTGCAAATGCACATTTAGACTTCTTAATATACAACTTATTGAATCGGATATTGGCTACTGCATAAGCTAGTTTCTCTTTTTCCCTCTTAGATCTGGGTTTCCAGTTTGGTGGCTTCCCGTGTAACTTCCAGCATGTGTTCTTTGTATGGTAGCTAGTTTCTCTTTTTCCCTCTTAGATCTGGGTTTCCAGTTTGGTGGCTTCCCGTGTAACTTCCAGCATGTGTTCTTTGTATGGTAGCTAGTTTCTCTTTTTCTCTCTTAGATCTGGGTTTCCAGTTTGGTGGCTTCCCGTGTAACTTCCAACATGTGTTCTTTGTATGGTAGGGTCAGTTATAGTGCTCGCATCATTGTTTGTCCCTAGGATTGTCCTCTTTCCTAGTAGCAACAAAAGCAGACCCTAAATTTGGTTATGTGAATAGAAGCATTACCTTCTTTTTGCTTTCCTCTCGTCTAACCTCCGCAAATACCTCTCGAAGAGATGGTAATGGCTTGGTACCTAGAAGTTTTCCTCTCACTTCATCCAAATCTAGATTGAGCCCTTGGAGGAAGTAAAAAATCCTCTCTTTTTCCAGCATCTTGCTGTATTTCTGGCTATTAATCGCACACTCCCAACTTGGATCATAATACAGATCCATCTCTTGCCATAACTCCATTAGATTATTGTAATATTTCGTAACTCCAAAACTACCCTACTTGGTAGTCCAAATTGTTGCTCTAATCTCAAAACATTGAGCTGTATTTTCTAAATCAGAGTAAATTTCTTGGACTGCATCCCATACCTCTTTTGCAGTCTTGTAGAACAGATAGGGTTGGCCTACTTTGGGCTCCATCAAGTTGATAAGTCAAGCCATCAAAATTGAGTTCTCTACCTCCCATCGTTGATACTCTCTAGAATCTTCTGGTGGAGTTGGAATAGCCCCGGTGAGATAGCCACATTTTCCCTTGCCTTTAATCACCAAGGTGATGGATTGAAACCACTTTCTAAAGTTTCTTCCGTTCAACCTATGTTGCGTGATTTGCAAGGTGTGGCTATCCATTGATAGGGTGTTGATAGGTACTACGACAACCAAAGTTGCTATTTGTTGAAGAGTCAAACTAATGGATAACTCTGCAGCAATAGAAACTGCATTCCCATGGGCTTGAGTATCCATATGATCTAAATACTTAGGCTACAAAAAGCCGAGCTCTAATACTATGAACAAAGTAAGGTCCCTTAGGCAGGGAACCCGAGACCAAGAAACTGAGTTTGAGAGAAATCAATCTCCTACTTTGATTAATCGAGAGAGATAACTTTATACATGATTCTATGCTATCTAATCCTAATATTTTGAAGATAAGATACAACAAAAATTTAAGATACACAAGATAAGATAACTAACACATCCTACTCCTATTATTTCTCTTGAATTTTAGGAACTTATCTAGATTATCTCTTTGGGTCTTCAATCCCTCCTTATCACTACTTATCAGCACATGATTGGGGCTAACGTCTTCATTTCTTGTGTAGACTCCTTAGCAGTTACACTCTCCGTCCTCTCAGTGAAATTCCTTAGTAGCTTAGGACTCTCCAACAGTTCACCCATAGTAGCAAAGGTTAAATCCTGAGAAACTGTTGGAATTAAATGAAGCTTCAACGACACCGTTTTGGAGAGGGGACTGGATGGTCTTTTGACAACCCTCCTGGCTGCCCAAAACGTTGCCATTTTGGGCCCATGAGCTAGACGGCCAAAACGGAAACCGTCCCCTGCCATTTTATCAAAGCGTGCCTTCGTTTGTCGTTTAGCCTACCTCTTCCCCGATCGTTGATGTTGCCTTTATACGACTTCATCCTCACAGCTGCTTTCCTCTATTTATCTTCTACAATGGCCTCAAGATCACCAATGCACAACCTTTGATTTGTATTGCCTCTTTAGGGTTTGCTTTCATTCGCTACAATTTCATTCTCTCTATATAGGTTTGATACGAAATGTTTTCTCTCTAGGGTTTTGTCTCTAATCTGTAGATTTGTGGTTATGGGGCTCCTTTGATTACAGAGTTGTTTATCTTGTCCAGTGAGTATACGAAAGTGAGGTTTGTATATTGAGGTTGTAATCGTTTCTTTTCGATAGTGCAGTGAGCTCTCTTTGCCGGAACTCAATGTGGACGTAGTCCTCATTAACGGGTGAACCACGGTAAAATTGTTTGTGTTCAGTTTATGCTTTATCTTTGCTATTCTGTTCATATGCATGTTTGAGTTTATCGAATGCTTTGTGTATGTTTTGGCTCTATTTTTGGTTTCTGTTTTTGAGTAGTGGTCGAGAGTTGTCTCGACCCAACAATGGTATCAGAGCCATTTCTTTGGTATCCACAGTCTAGGGTTTCGAAGCCTGTGCTATTTCCAATCTCAGAGTCATATTATTTGTTTTGCTTGTGTTGGTCTGATTCTCTAGGGTTTGTTGAGAGTCTCTATCAACATCTAGGGTTTTAGGGTACCTTCGTGCAAGGCAAAGATGACATCAACCCGATTTGAAATCGGTACATTTGACGGAAAAAGTGATTTTGGTAGTTGGAAAAAGAAGATGAGAGTTTTGCTCTCTCATCACAAAGTGCTTATTGCACTCGAGCCTGATGATAGAAAATGGTTGGCAGATCAGTTGGCTAGAACTGATGAGGTAAGGGAAGAAGCTTATAATTTATTTTCTTACATCTTGGTGATAGTGTTATCCGTAAAGTTGATGGCATGAATACCCCTATTGAATTGTGGAATAACCTTGAATCATTATATTCTGTTTTGTCTACTCCTAACTTAGTTTATTTAAAGGGTATGTTATTTAACTTTAAAATGAATATGTCTAAATCAATGGATGAAAACATAGATGAGTTTACTAGACTTGCTTAGTTGTTAAGAGGAATAGATCAAGCCTTGGGTGATACCAGTGAGGCTATGATCCTATTAAACTCTTTACTTGATGAATATAATGTAGTTAAGCATGCTCTACAATATACAAGAATTGTACCTAGTTTAGACTTGGTTATATCTAGAATTAAAGCTAGGGAGTTAGAGTTAAGCACATCTAAAAAACCTGGTAATAACTTATTTGTTAAGGGAAAGTTTGAAAAGAGAAACAATACGGGTAATGGAGATCAATCTGGGGGTTTTGGGAATAAGGGTAAAAACAAGGAAAAGAAGGGTAAATAAAAACCTAAGTGGAAGTGTTATCATTGTGGAAAAGAGGGACACATTAAAAAGTATTGTTGTGATCTTTTAAAGAAACAGAAACAAGGAGGTAATGTAACCATAGCTACTAGTAACTCTAACACATTAGCTGAAGTTCTTACTATTTATGATGCATCTGTTACTAATGAGTGGATAATGGACTCTGGATGTTCATTCCACATGTGTCCTAATATTGCATGTTTTCAAAACTTTAGTAATAAAGAATCTAGCACTGTGTATATGGGTAACAACCAATCATGTAGTGTGTAAGGAATAAGTGACATAACCTCAAAAATGCACGATAACAAAGTCAGAATGCTCACTGATGTTAGATATGTGCCTGGCTTGAAACAAAATTTAATATCTCTTGGTACACTTGATAAGTTAGCAGTGTTCAAAAATGCGCTAGGCGCTAGTCAGGTGCCAGGCTGGGGCCTAGCGCCTAGGCGGGGCTTAGGCGACGACTAGGAATAATTGACATTGAAATTTAATTAAAAGTCATCTAATGAAATTAACAACTACTGCAGCAACGCAAGCTTACTGCTTGAAGTAGCAAGCTCGCGTTGAAGCAGCAACTTGCTTACTTCAACAAGCAGCAAGCAGCAACAACTTGCTGCTTGTTGAAGCAGCAAGCTTGCGTTGCTGCAGCAAGCAGCACAGCAAGCTTTTGCTGCTTGTTGCTGCAACAAGCAGCAATGCAAGCTTGCGTTGGCAAAGGAAGATGGATAGTTGGATACATACCGCAGCAAGACGCGATCGGCGACGAGAGATGACAGCCAACAGATAAGATTGGTGGCGATGAGAGAGAACGACCAACAGGTGAGGTCGGCGGCAACGAGAGAGCAGGACCAAGAGAAAAGATCGATGGTGGCGATGAACGACCAAGAGGAGATTGAAGGCGAGAGAGAGAGAGAGGGGAGCTGCGATGAACAACCAGAGAGAGAAAGGGAAAGGGGAAATAGAGAAAGGGAGGGGGAAACAAGGTCGGCCCAAGACGCGCACGACCTAGGTAGCCTAGGTCGCGCGCGACCCAGGCGGTCGCCCAGGCAGTTAGGTGCCGCCTGGTCCGCCTAGGCGGCGCCGCGGCCCGATTAGTCGGGCATGGCGCACAAGGCTGCTGAGAAGCCTTAAATCGCCGCGGCCAATGGCCGCTTAGCGCCTAGGCCGAATTTTCGAACACTGTGAGTTAGGCTATTCTTATACTGCTGAAAATGTCTTCATGCATGTTTTTAAAAACAAAGACCTAATTCTAACTGGTAATAAGAGGCATGGTTTATGTGTGTTAAATGGTTGTTCTCTTCTCCCTGTTTCTTCTGCATGCATTGTTAAAACTGATAAGACAAATCTCTGGCATTTGAGACTTGGTCACATGAGGTAGAAAGGTCTGCAGGCACTGTCAACTCAAGGTTATCTTGATTCAGTGACTGCAGGTTCCCTAAACTTCTGTGAGCCTTGTACTCTGGGTAAGCAACACAGGCTGAGTTTCCATAAAGGAACTCACCTGGCGAAGGCATGCCTAGAATACTTGCATGCAGACCTATGGGGTCCCTCTCAAACACCAACCCTTGGTGGTAATAGGTATGTCTTATCCATTGTTGATGACTTTACTAGGAAAGTGTGGGTGTTCTCTCTTAGGACTAAGGACCAGACATTAGAAAAATTTAAAATATGGAAGGCCTTAGTTGAAAACCAAATTGATAAGAGGATTAAAACCTTAAGAACAGACAATGGATTAGAATTCTGCAATAGAGATTTTGATGAGTTATGCAACTCATAAGGCATTACTAGACACAAAACTGTTAGGAACACACCCCAACAAAATGGGGTTGCTGAAAGAATGAACAGAACTCTCCTAGAAAAGGTTAGATGTCTATTGTTCACACCCAGTATGCCTAAGACTTTTTGGGGAGAAGCCCTCTCTACTCCTGCCTACCTGATAAATAGAAGCCCCTCCATTGTCTTAAATTTAATGTGCCCTGAAGAAAAGTGGTTAGGAAGAAAAATGAACTTAGATAATTTAAAAGTCTTTGGGTGTGAAGCCTATGTTCACCAATCTATAGGAAAATTAGACCCTAGATCCACGAAATGTGTATTTGTAGGGTACCAAGATGGAACTAAAGGCTATAGGTTATAGGATAGGAGTTCAAGAGGAGTTAAGATAATCATAAGTAGGGATGTTATATTTAATGAAACTGTGTTCCCTTGCAGACTAGAAAACTTAGAGACAGACCCTAAACCTAGTGTCCCAGAAGATTTTGTGATAACTGGTAATACTCAGTTTCAGGTGGAGCAGCCAACAGGTATGTCTAGCCTGCCAGTTACCCCAATCCCTGGTATCCCAGCCCAAATAGTGATTCATCCTCTGACCACAAAAGTGATCATGAGGAGTCAACTGATATCCCTGAGGCTGAGGTGGAGCAACATGACTCTCCTCAGCAAAACTTAAGGGATTATCAATTAGCTCGTGATACACGCAGGAGGATAGTGAGACCTCCTGCTAGATGTGCGTATTCAGACCTTGTTTATTGTGCCTTAGTGGCAGGAATGGAAATGAGAAGCAGTGAGCCATCCTGCTATGAGGCTGTCAACTCTCATGACTGCTCAAAATGGCAATGTGCAATGGATGAAGAAATGACCTCTTTAATGACCAACAACACCTGGGAATTGGTCCCAAGACCTCAGAAACAAAAGCTGGTAAGGTGTAAATAGCTGTTCAAACTCAAGGAAGGTATGTTACCCACTGATCCCTTAAGATTTAAAGCTAAACTAGTGGCTAAATGTTTTACTCAGAGGGAAAGCATAGATTATATTTAGATTTTTTCTCCTATTGTTAAATTTAAAACTATATGTATGATGCTTGTAATAATTGTTCAATATGACTTAGAATTAGAACAACTAGTTGTTAAAACTGCCTTCTTACATGGAGACTTAGATGAGCTCATTTATATGGAACAACCTGCTGGTTATGTTAATAAACTTCATCCTGATTATGTTTGTTTATTAAAAAAGTCTTTGAATGGACTAAAGCAATCCCAAGACAATGGCACAAGAAATTTGATAATATTATAATTGGGATTGGCTTTGTTAGGAGTGAATATGACAACTGCCTTTACTTTATCCTTTCGAAAATTCCTGTTTATTGTTGTTGTATGTTGATGACATTTTGTTGATTAGCAAATCTAAGTCAAAGATATGTGAATTAAAATCAATGCTGAACACAAATTTTGACATGAAAGACTTAGGTCTTGCTAGGAAAGTTTTAGGGATGGTAATAGAGAGAAATAGAAGTAAAAGTTGTTTAAAAATTCACCAACATGACTATTTGCTAAAGGCTGTACAAAAATTTGGTATGTCAAGTTGTAAACCAGTAAATACACCTTTGGCTGGTCATTTTATCTTGTATAAATCTCAATGCCCATCATCGGATTCTGAAAAACTGAAAATGGAAACAATTCCATATGCTAATGTAATTGGAACCATCATGTATTCCATGATTAGTACCAAGTTAGACCTTGCATTTTCAATCTCTTTGCTTAGCAGATTTATGTCTAACCTTGGGAAAACTCATTGGGATGCCTTAAAATTCTTATTAAGATATATCAATGGCTCTTTAAATGTTGGTTTAAATTACATGAAAAGATATGATGCACTTGATCTAGTAGGCTTTGTAGATTATGATTTTGTAGGAGATAGAGACTCAAGAAAATCCACTACTGTCTATTTCTTTATCTTAAGTGGTAATTGAATCAGCTGGAAGTCACAGTTGCAGCCTCTGGTTGCATTGTCTTCCACTGAGGCAGAGTATGTGGCTGTGACAGATGCATTTAAGGAAGCCATCTAGCTTCAAGTTTTCTTAAAAGAAATTCAGATGCTACAAGGTAAGGTTGTGGTATTTTCTAATAGCCAAAGTACTATTCACTTGTGTAAAAATCCGGTATACCATGAAAGAACAAAACATGTGGATGTGAAATACCACTATGTAAGGGATCGGGTGGCCAAAGGTATTGTAAACATTCAAAAAGTCCCTGCTGAAAATAATCCGACAGATATGGGAACAAAAATAGTGACTGCAGCTAAGTTCAAACATTGTTTGGGCTTGCTGCATGTAGAAGTTGGTTGAAGGAACAACCAACAAGAGTAATGATGGTAAGGATTGTAGCACGCTACACTATTGTTGGAGGAATGTCCTTGGATAGTTGAAGCTTCAAGGTGGAGATTGTTGGAATTAAATGAAGCTTCAAGGGCACCGTTTTGGAGAGCGGACTGGATGGTCTTTTGGCAACCCTCCTGGCTGCCCAAAACGTTGTCGTTTTGAGCCAATGAGCTGGACGACCAAAACAGAAACCGTCCCTTGCCGTTTTATCAAAGTGTGCCTTCGTTTGTCGTTTAGCCTGCCTCTTCCCCAATCATTGATGCTGCCTTTATACGACTTCATCCTCATAGCTACTTTCCTCTATTTATCTTCTACAGTGGCCTCAAGATCACCAATGCACAACCTCCGATTTGTATTGCCTCTTTAGGGTTTGCTTTCATTCTCTACAATTTCATTCTCTCTGTATAGGTTTGATATGAAATGTTTTCTCTCTAGGGTTTTGTCTCTAATCTGTAGATTTGTGGTTATGGGACTCCTTTGATTAGAGAGTTGTTTATCTTGTACAGTGAGTATAGGAGAGTGAGGTTTATATATTGAGACTGTAATCATTTCTTTCCGATAGTGCAGTGAGCTCTCTTTATCAGAGCTCAACGTGGACGTAGCCCTCATTAATAGGTGAACCACGGTAAAATTGCTTGTGTTCAGTTTATGCTTTATCTTTGCTATTCTGTTCATATGCATGTTTGAGTTTATCGAATGCTCTGTGTATGTTTTGGCTCTATTTTTGGTTTATGTTTTTGAGTAATGGCCGAGAGTTGTCTCGAACAAAACAAAAATGATTGACGTATTGTGATAAATACAAGAAAAGGTTCAAGGAAGACTGAAATGAAGACCGATCTGTAGGTCTGTGGTGACGGCAATGAAGGCCGGCGAAAAAGATTAAGTAGGACTACAACGAAGGCAGTTATGGAATAATACAAAAGAAAATATCTATACATTCCATATCTCGAGTAAATCCTTTAATTTATTGAGCCTCTTTTAACAGATGGTATATGAGTGAAGGAAGGAAGTGGTAGTGTGAAGTTGAATCCTCTATCTTCCAATGAATTTTCCCCCCAAAAAATAGGGATTGAAGAAACGAAAATAAGGCTCTTTTTCATTGAAAATGACATCCATGGTGACAAAGACTCTACGGGTCAATGGCTGATAACATTTATAGCCTTTTCAAGTGTTGGAGTACCCAATGAAGATACAAATTAGAGCTCTATGATCAAGTTTGCTTTGGCTTTCATCGTATATATGAACAAGGCAACACATCCAAAGACTCTAGGAGGTATTTTTTGACTAGGTGAGAAATCAAGATAGAATTCATATAATACCTATATGGGGCCCTCGTTACTCAAGACTTTAGAGAGAATCCGATTGATTAAGTAGGGAGCAGTCAAAAGAGTTTCTCCTTAAAAGTGTTTAGGGACATTAACATGGAATAAAAAGGTATGAGTGACATTTAAAATATGTCTATTGTTCCTTTTAGCTATCCCATTCTAAAACATCAAACTAACCTCTGATTTTTCTTTCAAAAGATACAACCACATAGTTCGAGTACAATCATCAATAAATGACACAAACCATCTAGCCCCTGTAAGACTTGCAACTTCTAATGGTCCCTACACATCACTATGGATTAGAAAGAAAGGTGTTATGCCTAGTAATGAGCCCAAGTATGATGAAATGGACCCACAACGCACTGGGTAAGCCCATCATGAGACTAATTGAGGGGACCTGATCAAGTGACTAAGTAATGGGTCAAATGGTAATCGAGTAAGTGTCTCTCGGTAGTCGAGTAGCCGAGAGACCATATTGTCGAAAGACCATGCCACCATGCGATATTACCAAGTGAGGCTATGCGAGATACATGGCCAGGTGAGGCCGATAGATGCATCGCCGAGTGAGGTCGAGAGACACATGCAGCCAAGTGGGCTGAGAGACTATGCAACATGTGGCCAAGTGATTAAGGCTCACTTGAGTGAGCCGAGGGACTATGCATGGCCGAGTGAGGTGATTGTCGAGAGACCATGAGACTATACTATTAAAGAGCAACACCAAGTAATACTTGATTAATCAAGATATGTCAAGTGACCTCTGGCAGCCTCTCTCGGGACATTATCGAGAGACCCTTCCAAAATACCTCATAGATCACTCACCCTCCAGAAGATATACCAAACTCTCATGGGCCATCCAAGCCCGATAACCTTTCTCCAAGCCATGTGAGAAACCTTCCCGAGAGACTACAGGCCCCGAGACCTAATCTCTAGACGTGAGAACACGATGAACCGATCAAACTTACCTCCGATTGCCTGCCAATGAATTTAGATGAGTCACGAGTGTCCAAGATGCCCGACGAAAGACATGGCCTTGATTTTAGAGAGAGAGTCAAGAAAGACCTTGATTTTATCAAGCTCTTCCCTTTGCAAAGGTCCTTACTAGTGGACTTTGGCTTATCTTGAGAAGGAGTTCCTTCTCCATTCATTAGATTGGTTTGATGTTGTTGTTGGCCCCAAGATTGGCTTGAGGTTGTTAAATCTGGCTTTGAATTAGTCCCAGGCCGCTACTGTCCTCGTCCCCTTTTGATACCATGGTTGAACCTTCTATTTGTTGGGTCTAAAGCACAACTGTCCATTATTTAAACTCGAAACTGATCAAAGTCCACAATCAAACTTGCTAGAAATTCAAATATTCGATCCCTCTCCATACAGCTTTGAAGAGAATTAGCATCTATTAGGCATTTCATCTGTATATTTTGAAAGTGGTCTATTTCAAGCCAAAGTCCCTTCATGACAATGTAGCATTCAGTGACTAAAAGAGTACCTTGTTTTGTCGTTGAAATCTTCGTCTTGAGTTCAAATATGACCGTTGTGTCTTGAGCTTTGGAGCACAACTGACAAACGATTTCCCAAATCTCTCAGGCAGTGGGAAGAAACATACAGTTTTTGTTGATTTCAGGTTGCATCAAGCTCGATAACCATGACATTATCATGGAATCTTCTTCATCCCAATCTTGAAACTCGGAATCCTCTTTGCTAGGTCTGATTCCTTCCAAGTGGCTAGGCTTTCCTCTCCTTTTAAGATGTGTCTTCACAATTTGTGACCACTTAATGTAATTATTTCCATCAAGTTGGTATTCTCTCATATTTGGAAGTTCTCCATTCAAAGAATTAGTTACATGTTGCGAAACAAGCTCAGTTGGTGCGGAGGTAACGCTTCCTGAATCAACTCAAAAAAATTGATGAAGGTCAATTATGGTTGTTCAGGAAGAATAGAGAAGATATGTGCTAGGCAGGCCGGAAAAAGAAACCAGCAAGGCTGCTGAAGGCAAGGCTGATTATCGGCAAGTTGTAGTGTAAAGGAAGAAAAAACTGGCAATAAGCTGATTATTAG
Source organism: Diospyros lotus (assembly GCF_014633365.1). NCBI lineage: Eukaryota > Viridiplantae > Streptophyta > Magnoliopsida > Ericales > Ebenaceae > Diospyros > Diospyros lotus. Next base: position 33,043,899 of record NC_068339.1, on the reverse strand, counting down.
TGGTGAAGGTTGTTTGAGAAAGAAGCCCAAGGATGGTCGGTCTGATACCATGTGGAAAAGAATATTTTCTGCACTGTACTATGGAACGGTACACTAGGTATTTATTACAAGTGTGTATCCAATTTAGGTAACTAATCCCAAATAATTAGGGATTAGTCAACTCAATCAATGTAGAAAAAATATGAGAAACAATACCAACAAGGAAACATAATCTTCTCCTAATAAAAAGAAAACTCTAGAAATAAGAAAATAGAGATATTCTAGAAAGGAAACAATTATAGGAGAGATTTATGGATTTCTAACAACATGCACTCTATTTATGATACTTGTTAAAACCATACATATCATTTAAATTGCATTAAATTAGGGAAATAGGAACGCATTATTATTGTTGATCATCTTGGCTTACATGATTATTAGATATGACATTATGTGTTGCATGATATGGCATCAATGTGCACTCGTTGACTAGTTTTCTTGAAATCTAGAACTATATCAGTACTTTTAATGAATGACTTTTGGGAGTATCATATTAGGACTTTGTATGCTAACTGTAAGTTAGCCATTGGTACACCACATATATATGGGGGTGACTGTTACCACTATTGTATTGATTATATGGGCATGAAGTATGTCTGCCACTTTATTAATTATATAGGCATTTGTACATCTGCCATATTTTATGATAGACATGGTTATATGTGGTACTCCCTTCACTATAAGTATTTCTCAATATCATGACTCATTAAGGACTCCTATCCTTTTCTTGATTATCATAATGACATGGCACATTATTTCTTATTTGTTGCACATTCTTATTTCCCCCATGATAATACCTTGTAGCCCTCACTAGTCAATTAAGGCTTATCCCGATGTTTCTATATTTCTCGGTTTTCCCCCTCCCAATATTTTACAGGTAGGTAGATTTGAACTATCGGAATACAAAGACTGTGATATAAGGCTCTTCCTATATATACCTTAGGCACACTCTTGGTACAACCCTGATTACACAAACTATTAGATATTGCACGATTAGATACCTTGGTACAACTCTTATTTCTATTCTTACAACTATGCGAGAAGAGATAACATTCTAGTTGACTGGTGCTTTCATGCCTTTTCTTTTGGCACTGAACATGACACAACAGGGGACAAGAGACTTTTCAGTGTGTGGAGCATCCTAGTTGTCATCTTCAGGGATCTATATTTCCAGTTTTCTTTTCCCCTTTGCCTTTTTTGGTGTTCAAACTCTATGCCCTTCTTTGTTTAGTCTTTTGCTGATTTCCTTAATAAACCTTATCTGCCTAAAAATATATAGGCTTTTCTTTTATTATACAGAGTTTTCCCCCCTCGAGGTTGCATCTTTTGGTATACTTATCATATATGCAAAATTGAAAAAAGAAAAAAAAAAGTAAACAAGCAAAGAAAGGAGAGAAGAACAATAGAAAGAAGAACCAGAGTATCATCCCTACCTCCTCAAGGTTAGTGCTTGTATGGTGCATACCAGGTCCCATGATCAATTCACAGTCTGGAAAAATTTCAAGTAGCTTGTTGTATATGTCCACTGGTAAAGTGGCAGTCACAAATAGATATTGCGTGGTAACAGGCGAGGAGTTGGTTAAACTTTGCAATACTGGCTCATATTCCTCATTGTTAAACAGTAAATCAACCTCATCAAACACAACACTGCAAGATTTAGATTAATATTAACAAAGATAAGCACAAATGATATCTCTATCAGTAGAAGGGAGAAAAAGGAAAAGAAAGAAAAAGTAATGTTGTTTAGGGAAAGGAATAATTATTGATGCCATCTTACTGGAATAATGGGTTTCAGAAACCAAAATATAATTCTAAGGAAAACCATGATCGGGACGCTAAATGTAAATCCACATATGAGAATATCCACAAACAGAATTAAAATCATCAAGTAAAATTTCACATATCTGCTGGTAAAAGATCAAACAAGCAATGAGTGCAATCATGTCGGACGCCCTAGGTGAGAGAACACAAGTTATACAAAAGAACATATAATGAGACCAGGTACAACGGTGCCAGGTGGGAGCATTATATTAAAATCCTGCTATCAATATATCATGAGACTATAAAATTAATTCATGGTATAGCTTCCCCTAAATTGGGAATTCTGGTTGTGACATATAACAGTCAAGACTTCCTCTAGACAGAACAGCAACACAATAGCAAAGAGAAAACTGGTTTTTACATTCAACAAAACAGAGAACAAGACTCTTGCTTTAGAAAAAGCAGACAACCAAAAATCACCCCACATATGAGCAGTTACCTCAGAAGGGAGCCTGCCAAGTGGAGAACAGTAGCCAGAAGGGTCTATCAGACACCTTGACATGCTAAGGGTTAACAGTGTGTGAAGGCTCCAACAGACATCCAAAGGCTACTCTTTAAGTCACCTCCCTCAGATCCACTATGTTATGCCCATTAAAGCAATGAAAAGGAAATCAATTAGGTGAACAACAAAAAAACCATGTGAGTTTGCTCCTTCAAGTTTTGAGTTTTCAATTTCCTCCAAATTTTTCTCTTCGTATTACAATCTGAGACCTTTGGCATGCCTTCTCTGGAGATGACCCTTGATTTTCCTACCTTTTTTTTTTTTTTTTCTTGGTTACAATATTGCACTCACCTAGGTGAAGGAGCCTTGCCTAGCAGTAGACAAGGCACTTCCATGGTGCCTTGCATAGCCCAAGCACTTTGCTTGCCTCTGACTATGGTAGCCACTACCTCACTAACAGATCTTGAAATTGAATTATTATCAAGAGAAGACAAGAAGGAATGCAAATGAGTAGACAAGCCAAAGTAAGTGATGAAGATCCACCTTAAAGAGAAGATTTGGAAGGTGGAAGTGATGGTCAATTAGGGATGGCAAGGAACCAAATATGAACTGGATGTACCCTCACCCGTACCCATACCTGCCTCCCTAATACCCATGCTCGCTGAATAATGTATTTAGTCCTCCATCACCATACACATCAAGTAACAACATCCATCAGATAAGTGTACTTGTTTGATTTAAATAAAAATATATATTTATTCAATTTTATCTCAAATTCTGAATCAAAAATTTAAATAGATGATACAACAAGGAAATAAATATATATAGATATATATAAAAATCCATACAACCTTTCCAACTACATAAATCAATGAAACATAAAACATGTCCAACAAGTTTGCAACTTTTGTGTTCAACTTTGGTTCTTTAGGCTTTTGGTAATTTGTTTCACTTCACAAATTGATGGGCCCATGGATAATGGGTTGGGCTTAATTGGTGAGTAACCAAGTTCAGTTGGGTTTTAGTTTAGCTATGTATTATATAAACATAATAATATATAAAGATAATAACAAAAATATATATTATAAAATAAAAAACATTATTTATTACTTACAAGTAATATATATGCTCAAGTATGGTCGCAGGCACCCCCTACCGCACCCAACCCATACCCACACAAGTTTTTTATTTCTTGGTTTTTACCCACCCTGTCAAATAAAATTTTAACTCTATACCTTCCCAAGTGCTGCTGATTTGTTGGATATCCATCAAACCAAATAGAAATTGCCATCCCTATGGTCGATTATATTCTATAGAAGGCAGAGAAGGACCCCAAACCTAAGATGGAGAGAACAACCACCCTTACAACAAGAGGCATGCTGGATCGGGGTGCACATTGAGTGGACCCTTAGCACACATGCACAAAGGCTTCATGATTGTCCCAACCTGAGAAGCCAGTGAGGTGCACCCCCAAAGATTGCCACAACACCAACTAAATGTGTAAGGGGACAACATACTTGAAATGTGTTATAAATGCATAGACTCCTTTTTGAGTTGTATTCTTGTAGTCTTGCACCTATGACAATCTGGCATGAATTCTTGAACAAACTTGATTTAATGATTAATGGGAAATGGAGTGACTTGTCTTGTGACATGAGCATGTGTAACGCCCATCTCGAACCACAACATAAGGCACGAAAAATAACATAATTTTTACATTTGTGTTGTGGAAATCCCAAGATATACTAGAAGGATCGTAACCTAAAAACAATTTGGGGACTTCCACCCGAACATTTAGTTATGCACATATCTATTATGTATAGCTTCTAATACCATAAAGATGCCCTCTTTCCACTATCTTCCTCCTTACACCACATGATAACAACGAGTTCAAAATTGAAATACATCACTTGAGTAGGTTATTACAAGCCATGGTAGAATATTATATCTACTAACTAAACTTGTGCGACCTGCACTCCTCCTTTTGAGCTGGACCTCGAAATACCTATTGAGTCTGCTTCACCTGGAACGTTGAATGTTCTAGGGACATGAAATGCCCAAGTTAGACAACAATATCTAAGTGAGGGTTTTAGGAATCAGTTTCATGTGTGCGAAGGCAAGAAAATGCAAAAAATGCATACTCCAGGTGGAAGTGACGCCAGGGTGTTGCAATCACCCCTACTTAAGACATCGTGTAACACAACCTCACAACACGACTAAGTGAAGTCTCCCTTCACCCATAATAATCATAACCAGTCACAAGCCACAAGTAGTGATGCATGAAAATATCGAAAAAGAACATGCTTACCAACAGAGGAACGTGTTATGCATATGCAGCCACCACCAACATGCTCAATAATATGCTTAACATGCAGACAGACTTTTTAGAAAACCACTCACCTCAGTTTTACCTGCGTGGCTTACTATTTACCGGCGTCGGGTTTTGATTAGTTGTAGTACACGGATTTCCAGAACATAAGTATGAAATATTTTTATATAGGGTTGTGGAAAATAATTAGATTAACATTTCTAGAAATTTGCAGGTGGAACCAAGGCCGCACGCACCGCTGGAGGGAGACCCACACACTTGCACGCGTAGGTAGAGCTGGCTCATGCAGTGCACGCGCCAGTTGTCTTCTCCGGCGATGATAGCGTCCAACCTCGATTTTTTGGCTATTTCTCACTCATTTTGACACTGTTTCGACCCCCGTTTGAACCTACGGTTTCCTATCTCTATCCTCAACCCAAATATAAGTTCAGAATTACCTTACCTAGCCGTTTTTAGGCGACTTGGCCCCAGATTCTGGCGAGAGCTCTGCAACTACCGGCAACCTGTTATCTCCCTCGTCACTGGTTGGAAAACCTCCCTCCTTCTTAGGGGCAGAACCCCACTCTTGGTTTTGCTTATTCACCTCTCAATCTCTTTGAATTGCTTAATCTTCTTGCCTAAGCCATTAATTTATAAGAGACTCCGGCTAGTCAACTTCATCCACCTATCCTGCCACCTCACGCTTTGTTTTGCGCGCCCATGACTGCTTCTAACCGTCGATTGGGTTGGTTCGTCCCTTCGGTGAGTTCATTTCGAGTTCTCAAAAATTACATTTTGGCCCAAAGTTTCACACAATTGCACTTTAGCCCTTATATTATTTGGCCCTCAAGTTATCTTGTAATCTCCCAATGGCCCTTAAAACAAGTTCATTGCATCAACTCCCAAGGTTTATATTTAATTTCATGCTAGTTCCAAAACTTATCGAAATTGCACTTATGCCCCAGGACCCTAATTTCAAGGAATAACTTATTTTTCCCACAAGTGATTGCTTTTGAAATTTAGGGATATTATAGCATGCACTTTTGATATTTTAATTGTAAAGATAGTTTGGATATTAAGTTACCTTGTTAGCAATATAAGTTGGAAAAATTGTACAAACAAGAAGTGTAAGGCAACTATCACACAACTTTGCCACTAACAAGACAACCTAGCCTAGCTTAGACATTTTGAGAAGCTTCTACAAGAAGGAGCAACTAGTCAGTGTGGAAAAATACTTGAGTATTTCAAGTGACTCCAGCTCACAATGCTCATTGTTGGACCAACAGTAAACCAGTGGAAGTTGAGAAGTGGATTGCTTAGTTGAAGAAATTGTTGTGGGTCCTACAATGCATTAACACTCAAAAAGGTGGAACTAGTCATTTCATGCTAGAGGGAGAAATAGATAATTGACAAACTGAGAACTGTTGTTGCATGCAAAGCATAGCATTAACATGGAGAAAATTAAAGCTCTTAGATAGTTCTTCATGTAGTGTTTGAAAGAGGCAAAAGATGAATTCTTGAAAATTATAGCAAGGACCCCACAGAGACTGTCAGGAGTCACATAAATGGGTATTGATCTCAGCTACTCATAATAGAGGTCACATCTAGAATGTAGAAATATCTAGAAGAATGAGGAATTTTCTAGGTATATCTAGAAATTTTTGGACAATTCTAAATGCTCCTATAATATCTAGAACATTCCGAAGGCATCTATGTAATTCTAGAGGGTACTAGAAGGTTGTAAAAGTTCTTAAGATCACCATCTAGAAGATTCTAGGGTGTCAGGTGCTGATAAGTAAGTCTTGAGAATTCCACAAGGAATTCTGGAGAATTGTAGAAGTTTGTGATCGAAGAGAGAGGAAAGGAATTGAGAAGGAAAATTGAGATTCAATTCATTCATATCCTTCTTGGATGAGATCAGTCTCTATTTATATTGATCTTCCCTCAATCAACTGAAATTCTCCCGCCTAATACAACTTGTGTCCTAACTGCTAGCGCCACTTGCAACAAGCATGTGCGCGTTAGTTATTCTATTTCCCTCCTAATCTCCTAAGTTACAATTAGTTATTTTAGGCAATACATGACAATTACCCTCCCCCTGAGGAATTTATTATCCTCAAGAAATACAAAGTAAACTTGCCACCCTAGGGAATTGCTTGAGCAAATCCATAAGGTATTCCCATGTATTGTCATCCGTAGGCAATTGGTTCCATTTGACCAGCACTTGAATTAGGGGCACCCCTTGTTGATATATCACTCTTCTGTCAAGGATAGCTTCTGGTTCTATTGTAGGCTCCTCACTCCTACTTCCAGTGGGCAATTTGAGGCTTGCCGGTTGACCCCCCGCATATTTCTTTAGTAAGGACACATGAGAGACCGGATGAATGTGAGAGTTTTCCGATAATTGGAGTTTGTAGGCCACCTTACCCAACCTTGCGATGATGGGAAAAGGCCGGTAGTATCTCGAACTTAGCTTATTTATTGGCTCCTCGGTTATGGGTTTAAACTGAAGAAACCTGAGCTTTAGGTACACTTCTTCTCCCACTAAAAACTCCCTTTCACTCCTACCTTTATCCGTTTGTTGTTTCATTTTGTTCTGAGCCATGGCTAGGTCTTTTTTAAGTTGTTGAAGTACCTCTTACCTCTGTTGAAGGTGGTCATCCACTGTTGTAACACTAGTAAACTCTTGTGGCATTGGTAGTAGAGGAGGTTTATACCCAAAGAGAGCTTCAAACGGTGACATCTTGATGGAACTGTGGTGACTAGAATTGTACCACCACTGGGCTAGAGCTAGCCACTTATGCCATTTTCTGGGTTGTTGAAAACTCAAACACCTTAGGTAATTCTCCAAGCATTGGTTGACCCTCTCAGTCTGCCCGTCCGTTTGAGGATGGTAGGCAGACGACATGTTAAGCTTGGCTCCCAATGATTTCAGCATTGTCTGCCAAAAAGGCTAGGGAATATCTTGTCCCGATCTGATATGATATTTCTAGGAACCCCATGTAGCTTGATAACTTGATCAAGGAACACTCGTGCAACCTCTTGAGTGGTGTAAGGATGAGACAGGCCAATGAAGTGAGCGAACTTCGTGAATCTATCAACCACCACTAATATACGATCTCTACTCTCTGATCTAGGCAACCCTTCAATAAAAGCCATGGAAACACTCTCCCAAGCTTGTCCCGGAATGCTTAAGGGCTGTAATAACACCAGTGTGGCCTACAGTTTCATACTTGCATCTTTTGCAAGTATCACAAGTCATTACAAACCGGATCACCGCCTCCTTCAACTTAGGCCAAAAGAATAGTTGTTTCACCCTATGGTAAGTGTTTCGAATTCCGGAGTGTCCTCCCAAGGGGGATCCATGTAGGGCCTGGAGAATCTTGTCTTTCACCTATGGGCAGTCCCCAATCACTATCCTTCCCTTATATTGTAATACCCCGTTATGTAGGGTGTACCCCTTTTTGCTGTTAGGATCCAACACTAATTGCTCTAGAATCCCTCTGAATTGCTCATCTAAATCATAGCTACTAGCCACCTCCTGGTACCATTCCGGTATTAATGCAGTAATGGCTACTGCCTCTCCCTTTTCCTGACATCACGATAAAGCATCAGCTACCACATTGTCTTTCCCCTTCTTATACCGTACAATGTAGTCGAGACCCATCATCTTAGCCATGCCTTTCTTCTATAACTACGTGTGGAGTTTCTGTTGCAACAAGTACTTCAAACTCTGGTGGTCGGTCTTAATCATGGTCTCCATTTTTCTATCGCCAATAAGACTGCCACAAACTCTTTCTCATAAATGCTCAAGCCCACATGCCTTGGGGCTAATGCTTGGGTCGGCTTTCCTGTGTCAGTACAACTCCTACCCTAGTATCACACACGTTAGTCTCCACCACAAAGGTCTTGTTGAAGTTTGATAGCCCCAACACTAGTGCCTCGCTCATTGCTTGCTTCAATTGCTCAAAAGTTGTCTCAGCTTCTGACCCCCATCTGAACCCTTCTTTTTTCAACAGTTGTGTTAGTGGTCTACTTATCACCCCATATCCCTTCACAAACCTCCAGTAGTACCCAGTCAAGCCTAGAAATCTCCTTTAGGCTTTGAGGGTGGTAGGTCTGGGCCATGCTTGCATGGTTGCCACCTTGAGCGGATCAGTGCTAACCCCCTTTCCGGATATGATATATCCCAAATATTCGACTTGCCTTTGAGCAAATGAGCACTTTAACTTCTTAATGTACAATTAGTTGACTTTAAAGATCTCGAAAGTAGCCTTTAAGTGTGTAAGGTGTTAGTCAAAAGTATGGCTATATACCAGGATGTCAACAAAGAATATAAGAATAAAGCTCCTTAGGTGCAGTTCAAATATTTGGTTCATTAAGGATTGGAAAGTGGCTGGAGCGTTGGTGAGTTCAAAAGGCATTACTAAGAATTCGTAATGGCCTTGGTGAGTTCAAAATGTTGTCTTAGGGATGTCTCGTGGGTTCATTATGATCTGGTGATAGCCTACCATCCAGTTTCGAAAAAATGGTAGCATCCCTCAATTCATCTAGGAGGTTTTCAATGAGGGGAATGGGAAATTTATCTTTGACAGTAAGGGCGTTCAACTGTCGGTAATCCACACAGAAGTGCCACGAACCGTCTTTCTTTTTTACTAACAACACAGGGGATGCAAAGGGGCTATGGCTGGGTTGAATGAGAGAATGTTGCAACTTTTTTTTAACCATTCTCTCTATTTCTGTTTTCTATGCTAGGGGTAACGATAGGCTCGGGCATTACAAGGTTCTGATTGAGGTTTCAGGATGATGGAGTGGTCATGGGTTCGGGTTGGAGGTAAAGTCTTAGGCTTTTTAAAGAGATCCTCATATTCAACCAAAAGTACATTGAGTAAGTTAAGTTGGTTTACCTCCCATGTTTGTTGGGTTGGACTGCTGACCACTAGCATTAGCTCACTCTTTGCTCCTAATTCCTCCTCTTCTTCTTCGAGTGCTTGGATAGAGAAGAGTTGAGCCATGCTGCTCATCTTTTGCTTTAGTATCCTCTGTAATCTTTTTCCTCTGATCATCTTACACATCCCCACTTCTTTGCAGCTCACCAATGTCATTCTTCTTCCTTCTTTTTCGAACGTCACCTCCATCTTATTGAAATCAAAGCATATGGGACTCACATGCTTCATCCAATCCACAACTAAAACCACATCATATCCCCCCAATTGGAGCAGTCGGAGGTCAGTCTCGAAATACTCTCCTTGCATTGCCCAACAGAACCCCGCACAATGCTGATCTACTCACCACCTTACTCCCGTTTGCTATAGTAATTGTGAGAGGTTGTGTACTGATCAGAGGACACTTCAACTTTTTAGCAATTCCTTCATCTAGGAAACTGAGTACTCCCACTGTCTATGAGGATCATTAACTTACATTCTCCTACTCTCCCTTCTACCTTAATGATCTTATTATTGGTCAGTCCCCTCAGCGCATGCAATGAAATTTCACCACTATCTTCCTCTCCTTCGTCAGGTATTTCCACCACTTCCTCTTCTTCCACATTCTCCTCTTCGCTTCCAACAGAAGCAATTGCTTCTTGCATTGATGATTGGGGAAATACCTATCCCCACATTTGAAGCAAAGGTTAGCCTACCTCCTTTGCTCCGTCAGCCTATCCCCTTGTAATTTAGGGCCCATAAGGGGTATGCTCTTCATCTCCTGCACTCCTCTGAAAGCCTCCCTTCCTTGATTCTTTCCAATGGGAGTCAACACATTATGTGTACCTTTCTAGTCATCCGCCTTTGCTTCTTCATAAGCGTTTCCACTATCAACTCATGTAACCTTGCACTGTCGGTGGCATGCTTGAGGGTCCTTGGTTGCAAGACCTTCACCATAGGTCTTAATTCTTCACTCAATCCACTTATAAAACTCGAGACGAAATAGGCCTCCGTAAGATAAGGATTGTGGTTAAGCATCAGTGTTTTTAACTCCTCAAGCCTCCTCTGATAATCCGCCACTAATTCTCCTTGTCAGATCTTGTTGAATTCTTCTACTACATCGGTCATTCCCCTTTCTCCGAACCTCTCACATAATTCCTCCGCAAACTCAGCCCAATAACATTCCTCTTTCACCTTGGCCCATCCTTGATACCAATCATCTCCGTCATCGTTGAGGTAAGTCGCAACTAGAGTTACCCTTTGCTACTCCGGCACCCCATACCACTCAAAAGCTCTTTCACAGCTCCTAATCCACCATCTAGGGGCGTTCCCGTCAAAAATGGGAATATCCAATTTGGTCATAGGAATTCCGGGATGGCCTTGGCCCCCAATTATTCTCGGCCTCCTTCCGACTACATTTTCTCCCGTTCCCACCGGCTCCTCCCCCACCTCCGACGTTTCCGACCTCCTCTAATTCATCCTGTGATTGGGAAGAATCGGTTACTCTAGGAGGAAAATCGGGGGATAGACTTACCGAGTGTTGCCGAGCAAACATCGCCATAAACCCTTGCAATTGCTCCCTAATCTATGCTCCCACTTCCTCACAAATTTGACTGACCACTCCATCCAATTTGCGATCAATGAAAATGATCGCCTCATGATTACGATTGGACCCGAGCTCCAACTGATCCACTCTCACCTGCAGATCCGACACTATAGAACCAAATTGTTGTAGCTGCATCTCCATATTCTTCATCCTCATTCCCTCTGCCATCTAGCTAAATTCACGACAATCGAAATTGGCCCGAATGGGCTCTGATACTAGGTTGTCAGGTCTAACGGAGCTAACAAGTAAGTCTCGAGAATTCCACAACGAATTTTGGAGAGTTGTAGAAGTTTGTGATCGAAGAGAGAAAAGCAGAAAGAGAGAGAGAGAGAGAGAGGAAAGGAATTGAGAGGAAAATTTGAGATTCAATTCATTCATATCCTTCTTGGATGAGATTAGTCTCTATTTATACTGATCTTCCCTCAATCAATTGAAATTCTCCAGCCTAATGCAACTTGTGTCCTAACTACCAACGCCACTTGCAACAAGCTTGTGCGCGTTAGTTATTCTATTTCTCTCCTAATTTACAATTAGTTATTTTAGGCGGTACATGACATAGGGTTTCCTAATAGATTCTAGAGAAGTGTAAGATATTGAAGGTACTTCTAAATTTTCCTAATAGGATGTGAAAATATCTTTATATGTGCTTAGATGATTGACATGTGGCACCACTCTAGCCACACATTCTTTCCATGGATGCATGTAAATAGGGGAAGGCTTAATTTGTAAAGGCATCAAAGAAACATGGAACATTTTGGGCATACACAAGATCTCTTAGATCTAAGAAGTGGTTGCGACTAGCGATGGCTTTGGCAACTGGGGAAGAGCTGGTCGAAGGAGAACTGACCGATGGTGGTGGTGTGATTGATGACGGCGATAGCCGATGGCAGTGTTCAGTGACAATGGCGACGGAAGGTGGATCTGTCTATCGACAGTCGTGATGTCAGTCACGCCGGAGCTGAGGCAAACGGCGGTTGAAGGCTGAGGGAGAAGGCAGTCGCCGCTAGAAGAAGAGGACGCATGCCGAAGCTAACTAGGGTTTGTATGGTGGCTCTGATACCATGTTCAATCAGAGAACCAGATGAGGTCTAACCTCGTTCTATTATGATTTATAGTATGAATGTACAAAACATACTCCTACAATTAAGGCTAAAGTTACTCCTAGAATTAAGGCCTAGTTATTTACTAATCATAGCTAGTCCAATAGCTAATTGACAGCTAATGAAACATTTATTCCAACAACAACAAGCTAAAAGGAGGATGGCCCAAACGAAAGTGTTGGAGCCATATTTCAATCATGGTAGAAGCAGGCTATAATGAACAAGCAAAGATAGGCTTGTCCCTAGGTAGTGAACTCATGGTCCCTCTTCAAATAGTACAACCCATTTCATTCCTCAACAACACTAATCATCTTCCCCGAGTCCAATACCTGAAACTCACAAGCATGATGAGAGAAAATAACATGACAAATAAGGTATTTGGTGAGCTAATGAACAGAAATTAGATTGGTAGAGAGATTAGGAACATTAAGGACCTGTTGAATAGGAAGGGACTAAGAGTAACACTTCCCTAGCCTGTTGTCATGACCTTAAGGACAGTTAGGGAATAAAGCCTACATTGTATGTTAGTTAAGAGCTATAAGGCGAGAAGCTGGCCATAACCAACTATGGTTATTCTATTAGGGATTGATTGTATAACTACTGTCCATGTAAAGAAGAAGGCATGAAATGAAGAAGTATTTTCAGTATTCTCTCCCTTTTGTTCTCTCTCTTTCTCTCTCTTTGCTGTTAATTACCAACCGAGTCAGGCCCAATCCTCGGGTCTTAACATAGTGGTATCAGAGACGGTCGAACCAACTGTGGGTGAGTGGAGGCCTGCGACGGACGAAGACGGATGGATTGGAAAGAATGGCCGAAGGAACACGAACGCGGTAGATGGAAGCGTGGATGGAGGCGATGGAGTTTGAGGTGCACCAGACTCAAGAGGCGATGACGCAGACGCGAGAGGAACTAGTCGCGATGAAGGACGAGATAAAAGGGGATGCGGAAAGAACCCGTGAGGCTTTAGAACAATATGAACAAAGACTGAACAGCATCTTGGGCATCTTATCGTCCTTGCCGCAATTCCGATTGTCACCATAGTTTCTTCCTAGGGGAAACTCGGAACCCTTATTGTCAACCCATGATCATATACACAATCGAGACCAGCTAAGGGCGGAGGAATCGAGGTCAAATCAAGAAACTCAGGTGCGAAACCCTCTATATAATTCTCATAACCATACCCCTAGCCCACGATTAGAAATCCCTATGTTTGAAGGAACTAAGCCGAGATGGTGGGTGAGGCATTGTGAGAGATTCTTCCAGTTATATAAGGTACCAGAGGAGCAGAAGATTACGATGGCCGCGGCCTATCTAAACGATACGACTGACTGTTGGTACCAAGGGTGGGCCCAAGATCAAGACCAGGAAAGGAATTGGGATGTTTTTGCGGAAAAGCTATGTGCAAGATTTGGGGAAAGAAGCATTGGGGATGTAATCGAAGAGTTCAGTAAACTAAAACAAGAAGGGTCAGTGGTGGAATACCAAACAAGGTTTGAGGAATTGAGAGCCATTGTGTGCTTGGCTCAACCGGGTTTAACGGAGCAATATCTAGTCTCAACCTTCATTAGTGGATTGAGGGATGAGCTTCGGTCAATGGTGAAGATGATGATGCCAGCGACTGTAAGTCAAGTGGCAGAAAAAGCAAGGCTCCAAGAGTTGACATTGGAAGCAATTTTCAAGAAACACAGGGTACCTCTGAGAGTAGGATTGGGAAATGGCCAATCGGGTGGGGGTAATTTCAAGACCATGACTCCATTAGTGACTCAAGGAACACCTAAAGGGGCCTACAACCCTCAGGGGCCCAAGAATACGGTTATGGAACAGAGGCGACAGCTAGGGCTTTGCTTCAAGTGTGGGGACAAGTATAGCTTTGGGCACCAATGCAAGAAATAGATAATGCAAATGGAAGGGGATCAAGAGGAAGAAAAAGGGAATCCAAAGGAATCACAAGAGGAGGAAGGGGGCGAGATTTCGTTTCATGCCTTAAAAGGCAATCCCATGGGACAAATTATTATTAAGGTAAAAGGTCATGTGGGGAAAACAAGATTAATGGTGTTGATTGACAGTGGGAGCACCCACAGTTTTATTAGTGAAACTACAGCCAAAAGTTTGAAATGGGCCTTAACAGCAACTACTCCCTTATCCGTAACAGTGGCTAATGGTAGTAGGATGTTCAGTCATTACAAATGCAAAGGGTTCAAATGGGTGATGCAGGATCAAGAATTTGTGGCTGACCTCAGAGATTTGGAGCTGGAAGGATGCGAATATAGTCCTCGGGGTTGACTGGATGAAGACGGTTAGTCCCTTAACTTTTGATTTCAATAAGTTGGAGGTGACTGTGGAAGTGGAAGGTAGGAGGCTTACCTTGTTGGGCAGCCTGGAGCAAGGGGAATGCAGAATGATTAAGGGCAGCAAGCTGCACAAGATGATGCTCACTAAAGGAGGACAGATAGCACAGCTGTACTCTATACAAGTTGTGGCAGGCAAGAGGACGGCAAGCCCCAGAATAGCCAACAGCCAGCGAATCAGACCATTGAAGCTCAAATCTCTAGGAAGGTACATAATTCAGATACCTTACGCCTACTTTTGATGGATTTTAAGGACTTATTTGATGAGCCCCATTCCTTACCACCCCAACGTTCTTTGGACCATTCCATTCCTTTGAAACCACATTCAGACCCTATTAACATTAGGCCTTACAGATACTCTCCCATCCAAAAATCTGAAATAGAAAAACAAGTCAATTCTATGTTGAAAACCTCTATAATTCGTCCCAGCCAAAGCCCATATGCCTCTCCTGTACTTCTTGATAAAAAAAAAAATGGTACATGGAGATTTTGTATTGATTATAGGCAGCTTAACTTTTACACTGTCAAAAATAAGTTCCCTATACCCTTAATTGAAGATTTACTAGATGAACTCCATGGGTCCAAGGTTTTTTCCAAACTGGATCTTAGATCTGGTTACCACCAAATCCGAATGGCACCTAATGACATCCACAAAACTGCTTTTAGGACACACCAAGGGCTGTACGAATTTACTGTCATGCCCTTTGGGTTAACCAATGCGCTCGCGACTTTTCAAGCTTTAATGAACCAAATCTTCTGGCCCTACTTAAGAAAGTTCATCCTTGTTTTTTTTTATGACATCCTCACCTATAGCCCTGATTTAACACAACATGTTGCTCACCTTCACCTTACTTTTGAAGTCCTTAGGATTCATCAATTGTATGTCCAGTTATCTAAATGTGCCTTTGCTGAAACTGAAGTGGAATATTTGGGACATATTGTATCGGGAGAAGGAGTGAGGATAGATCCGACTAAAGTGGCTACCATGGTAGAGTGGCCAAGACCAGTGGCTGTAAAAGAATTGAGGGGATTCCTGGGATTGACGAAGTATTACAGAAAGTTTATTTGGAATTATGGGACAATAAGCAAACCCCTAACTGAATTACTTAAGAAAGATGCTTTCCAATGGAATCCTAAAGCTGAAACTGCTTTTGTTCAGCTTAAAAAGGCTATGACTGAGGCCGCGGTGTTGGCAATACTGGATTTTACAAAGGGTTTTGTAGTGGAGACGAATGCTTGTGACAAAGGAATAGGAGTTGTGCTGATGCAAGGAGAGCAACCAGTGGCATTCATTAGCCAGGCTTTAGCTCCAAAACACCTAGGATTGAGTGTCTATGATAAAGAACTACTAGCGGTATTGGCAGCAGTAGAAAGATGGCAACATTACTTGGAAGGGATTCCGTTTGTGATAAAAACAGACCACCAAAGCCTTAAATTTTTGTCACAGCAAAGATTGCACACACAATTACAGCGGAAAGGCATCTCCAAACTGATGGGATTAGATTTTATAATTCAATATCGGAAGGGTAGAGAAAACTTGGTAGCGGATGCATTGTCAAGGAGGGATGAGAAAGGCACTTGTCATGCAATATCTACTATTCTGCCTATGTGGATTCAGGAGTTGGTACGAAGTTATGACACCACGGATTGGATTAAGGAGAGGGTGGCCCAATTAGCAGTGCAACCAGCAGGGCAGCAAGGAAATCCTAAGGGATATACTTTAACTCAGGGGGTGCTTCGTTACAAAGGAAGATTGGTTGTTGGAGAAGACCAAACGCTTAAAGAGCAGATTATAAAGGCCTTACACTGCTCACCAATAGGGGGACATTCTGGAGTAAGGGTCACCTATCAAAAGGTGAAGCAACTCTTCTTTTGGCCAAGATTGAAAAGGGATGTGGTACAATTAGTGCTGTCATGTGAGATCTGTCAGCAGTGTAAACATGAACAAGTCCCTTACGCTGGGTTGTTGCAGCCCTTAGCAATTCCGGAGCAAGCCTGGGAGGAGATATCAATGGATTTCGTGGAAGGCCTACCTAGATCAGAGGGGAATGATGTGATATTAGTGATAATAGACCGGTTGACCAAACTCAGCCATTTTATCAGCTTAACTCACCCATTTACAGCAGCAGAGGTGTCACGAGTCTTCCTAGATTCGGTGGTTAAGATCCATGGGGTGCCCAAATCCATAATATCTGACAGGGATACCATTTTTACCAGTCGCTTTTGGCAGGAATTATTCAAAAAATTAGGTATCGGGTTGCATATGTCAACTGCATACCATCCCCAAACGGACGGACAAACAGAGCGGGTAAATCAGTGTGTTGAAGCCTATTTGCGTTGCATGTGTTTCACAAAACCCAGGAGCTGGAATAAGTGGTTAGGCCTAGCTCAATGGTGGTACAATTCTAGTTACCATAGTACCATTAAGAGGAGTCCTTTTGAGGCCATGTTTGGGTATAAACCAACCCTCCTACCCACAATTTTAGGCCTTAATCCTACTATGGCAGCAGTAGGCAAGTATTTCTCACAAAGGCAATTGCTGATAACTATCTTAAGGAAGGAGTTAGCCACTGCCCAGAACCGTATGAAGCAGATGGCGGGTAAAAGGAGGACTGAAAGATCATTTGAAGTGGGGGAGCAGGTCTATTTGAAGGTCAGGCGTTTCCTTCAACTGCCTTACACCACAATTCCAATTTCCACGTTGAGTCCTAAGTATTTTGGACCATTTCCTATTATGGCCAAGGTGGGAGCAGTGGCTTACCGGTTGCAACTGCCAGAAGGAGTGCAAGTTCACCCTGTTTTTCATGTTTCATTACTTAAGCCAGTTAAAGGGCCCCTAACTAATGTCAGCACAGAATTACCTCCCATAGCCGAGCAGCTGGAAGAGGAGGTAGAGCCTCGCGCCATTGTTGAGAGAAGGATCATATACAGGGGCAGTTTACCTATTACACAAGTACTGGTTCAGTGGACTAATCGGCCACCGGAGCATACTACTTGGGAAAATTTACTAGAATTGTTGCAGCAGTTTCCCAGGGCTGCCGGACTCTTATAATTCTTGAGGACAAGAATTGATTGAAGGGGAGGGCAATTGTCACGACCCTAAGGATAGTTAGGAAATAAAGCCTACATTGTATGTTAGTTAGGAGCTATAAGGCGGGAAGCTAGTCATAACCAACTATGGTTATTCTGTTAGGGATTGATTGTATAACTACTGTCCATGTAAAGAAGAAGGCATGAAATGAAGAAGTATTTTCAGTATTCTCTCCCTTTTGTTCTCTCTCTTTGCTGTTAATTACCAATCGAGTCAGGCCCAATCCTCGGGTCTTGACACTTGCTATAGGAACTATAAGACCATTGGCTACTGTTATTCTCTTGGAGTTACTCATTGGTTTACAGTTTTCAAAAATATTTGAGTCATAGGTCATATGATCAGTAGCCCTTGAATCTAGAATCCATAAGTCATGCTTAACAGTTTGTGAGGCAGTAAAAGATTCGGAATTAAAACATGTACCTACTTGTGCTAGAGAGCAAAACCCATTCTAAATCATTTTCAGGAATGACCTTATCTTACTGATCTCTACAGCACATAGTTCACTTAGGTCAAAAGTTGAAGCTGGATCCGCCTTTTCTGTAATGGTTTTCTCCTGCTCCTTGGTTGTGAGATGGGCTTGCACTTGATTTATGGATTGCACACCCCAGAAGCCTCACATCTTACTTAGAACAGCCTCTTTTCCATGCAACTTAAAATATGCTTCTCTGGTGTGCTTTGATTTATTGAAATATGAACACCACAAACCTTCCCAGTTTTGTTGTTTAGTGTGTGAGTCATTCCTCCCCTGCTAAGATTTGAACCAAGATCCATCTATCTTGTTGGACACCATGACTGACCCCACAAAATTACTCATTAAACATAGTTATTCTTCTATGTTCCTCAATATAGGTCATAAAAAATACCTCATTGAGGGATGGCAGTTTCTCCCTACCAAGAATCTATACTCTCACCTAATCATCCTCGATATTAAGGCCAACTAAGAACTCTACAATTCTATCTCTCTCAAATATGGAAGTAAGGGTAGTTGAATCCTCACTGCACACCATTTTAATATCTTGATAATGATCCAACCCAAGCCAATAGCCATTCATCCTATTGTAATAGCCAGTTACTGACAATGATCCTTGCCTGGTTCCATTTATTTTTGTTTTATCTCAAAGATAATAGAAGCATCTTGTACTTTAGAATAAGTTTGCTTAACCATTTCCCAAATATCAAAGGATGAAGATAAAAACATGTAATTCTTGCTTCTCTCCAGCTGCATAGAGCTCCATAGCCAAGACATTACCATCGAGTCCTTAATATCCCATGCAGTGAATGTGGGATCAAAGGTCTTGGGTGTTGGTTCTGTCAAATGGACTATCTTCCCTCACCCCTTTAGGAAAGTCCTCACAAGTTGAAATCACTAGAGATAGTTCCTAGCATCTAGATGATATGAATGATGCATCCCTGCTAGCTCACTGGTAGAAGCATTCCCAATTGGTTGTTCAAACTGAACAGCATCTCCCGCAGCCATAGGAGGTGTGGTTTCAGAGACTTCAGACATGATATAAGGAAATAGAAGGCTGGCAAAGTAATATAGCAAAAAGAGGCAATATTGTGGCAATGAAGGCACATAGTAATCGGACCGGACCAAGAGGACAATGAGGAGGAAAAACTACGGCTCTGAAACCATGTCAAAAATAAATTGTTCTTCTTGTTTACTACATAAGTGATGCAGCCCCATTTATAGGGTCTAAGATTACATCATAGGGAAGATTACACATGCTAAAAACTAGGAAAGATATGGCTGTACAAACATAGGAAAGGTTGACTATACAGAATAGGAAAGTATCCTACAAATGATTAGAGAATATTTTTAGCAGTTTTCAAGAAACTAAAGATAAGATTAACTTCTAAACTAAGCATAATTTGACTAACAAATCTCTTCGAGATTATAGCCAATCTTCCTTATCTTCTTCCCGTGAATCAACAATTCTAAATCATGATCTCTATCACACAGGTAAGGTACTTTTACTTGAAAATCCAAATAATGGATGCCACAGGATATCAAATCAAAATTCTTGCATGCATATGAGAAATCAAATACAACAATTTCAAGGATAAAAATCAGTTACCATCTCAGATTTGTTAACTGCACTAAGCCTTCTTTGATTAGGAACATGAAACGACCTGGTGTAGCTATTAGTACATCCAAGTTCTGATGGAGACTTTCTAGTTGGGTTCTCTGTCGAAAACCACCAGTGGCTACCATGGAACGGAATGGAACCCCAAATTTTGAAATCAATCTGCAGTTACTTAAAACCTGCAAAAGCTACTTTTGCATTAAAACAGCAGCTACACCCAAATCTGTCAATTTGCAAAAGGTGCAAATAAAACTGAATCACTAGGAAAAACCCACCACTAAGCTCCATTTATTTATTATGTTTCTTTTATGCTAAAGGAAGGTAACTTAATGTTTATGAATAAAGTTGGGAACAAGATTTTTATTCCTGAAAACTAGGAAGGAATTGGTTGGATTGATTGCAGCCCCCAGTTTTGATCTTATTGACAGCAAAGGAAATCTGACTTAAGTTATATAACTGAGGATTGTACTTGGCAGAAGCCAAACCTGTTGAAATATAGAGGTTCAATGGGAGATAAGCTACGTATCAACTAAGATGTATTTGTTTGAAATCAAGTCCATCTCTGTCATTTGTGTTTCCTATTGATGCAGATGAGTCCTGATTGTTCTGATGGTAAATTATTCTCGTAATAAGTCTATAAACCAGATTGGTTAGAGTGTTACAGGAAGCACTCTTGATAGACTTAATTAGCTAAGTGTTGAAGCTAGTCACTTCATACGAGGCAGTTGAATCTCTTGAGCACTTAGTGAACTTGGGATTAGCACAAACTATTAAAGTGCTAGCTCTAGAAGTGCAAATACCTCTACAAGGAATGTGTGTGCAACATCTTTGGTTTTCCAGCATGGGTTTTGAGTTCAAGATTTCATCTGTTTAGTTCCCTATGGATTCTTGAATTCAGGGGTGAATGGGATCAAATCCGAGCTAAGTTAAATTCTGAAGATAGAGTTCCTTGATCCCTTGCACAGTAGGAGGTTCCATGTATCTTCAAGAAGTGTCATCACACCTCTTAGCAAGAGATCCAACATTTGGTTTGGTTCTGGTATTTTCTAACAAATCTAGTTTTTATTAGTGTTTTCTAACACATATACACACACACATATCATATACTTCATAAAGAAAATATACAAACAACAGAAGAATGGTACAGACCTGACGAGCCAGCTCAGCAGTTGGCACCAATATAATAACTTGAGGATTTTGTGCTGAGGATTTTCTAAGTCCTAGGAGCTCTTCTTGTCTAAGACGCTGAATTATTGGTAGAAGATATGCTAGAGTCTTTCCAGAGCCACTTTGATCAGCTATAATGCAGCTCTTGCCCCTAATAACAGGTGCAAATGCCAGGGCCTGCAGTTATGAAGAAGGTTTTAGTGGACATCAACAATATTTCCTTGGTAACCAACCAAGTAAAGATGTGCTATGGACTCTTCAAGTGCATGTGCATGAGCACTTATCACATCTAACAAGTAAAAACTTGTGGATCTCACTTATCACATCCCATTTTAGAAGATGTAATTATTTAGCAATACCACTTATGAGATCCCAGTATAGGAAGCACAATTCATTCCAAAGAATTCGCCATAATATTTCTAGCTCATTCATAATTACATATCAAGAATATAGCCTGAATGCATATTTTGGAGAAAATTATAGTGCTAGTAGAGCGGATGGGGCCACCCTAATAACAACTGCTGCTTGAAATTTAAAAAGGCACCATTCAGCCAAACTGTAATGCATATGCAAGATTCCTATCAGCATAGACATGGACACACCCAATAATAATAGTCAAAAAAAATCCAAGGCACTTTTTACTGGAAGAAATCCCTTCTGATGTCTCTTTGAAGATATTTTATTTACTTATGAAGAAAGAAGAAAATGTACAGCCCTTTACTGCTCGAAGATTCTAAAGTTAGATTTACAAATTCCCAGTAGAAAATTTTTCAAAGAACACATGAATTTGAAGATTTCTATTAGAACATAATTCAAATAACACACTCCAGCAGGTGGACAAAATCTACCAATACACATTTAATAACCAAGTCAGTTCCATCAGCCATTAGAATTCTCATCAAAAACCCAGATACACCTTTTCAACCCTCAAAAAAGGAATAAAAATATGATAGTGGTCTTAATATACCTGAATCCATGAAGGCCGTAGGATAGACTGACCCCTTAGGGATTGGATCATGTCATCATTGCAACCCAGTTCCCGAAGGGACTTTTGACTAAAAAAAGCACTGTTTGCAGGCAATTTCTGGAACTTCTGCAGATGGTGCATGGTTTGTAGTCGGTCGTTATGATTGGGCCCTCCATTACCCCATCCTCTTAACAAAGAAACAGAAACTCTTGGAACTGGAACTTTCCCGTTGAAGTCCTTCACTTTTGTTTGCCTATGTTGATGCTTCAGTTGCTGTTTAATAACTATCTCAAAATGGTCCAAGTCTCCTCTTGTTCTTGCATTTTGGTTTGTCTCTATGTTTTCTTGTGATGAGAAGTCTCTTGAAACAATTCTACATCTGACATCTAAACCATTCTGCTTCACCTGGAATTCAGGTTCAGAGTGTACGCTACTAGTTTGATTGAGAGATGCATCTTGTACAATTAGGTAATCATGCATGTTTTGATAGCTAGCTTCTTCCCAGCACATATTCTAATTAAAGAAAAAAAACAAAAAAAACTTACCTTCTTCTGGGCCTCCAATCTTGCAACATATACTGTTGACTTGCATACCACCAGATGCTTGGTGCATGTAACTGCAGCCATGGGTTTCATGCTAGCAGAGTCAAAAGGGGCTTGCGTGACCTAAAAATATATGCAACATGAGAACCTCAATATCTCAAACAAACTGATATAATATTAAAGGGAAATGCATCTTAAAGTTCTGCTTTCAGAAATTGGAACATCAATGGTGTGTATGTGTGTGAGTGTGCAACATCACTAGGAGCTCCTCATTCCTTCTATCAGATCAGATAATCACTAATGCTTCAAGATTTCATATCCCCTTACCTTTGACACTTTGCATTGGAATTTTGCACATCCTTTTATTCATTAAACAATATGAGCAGAAAAATATCTATTTAGCTGCACTACTCGATATTGAGAATTTGTGGTTCATTTCATTGAATAATGACATGTTGATGTCAGTTGACAACACATTGATCCGCAAAATGTAAATCATATCCATACAATTTAATGGAGAAATTTTGTGCCTCAGTTTTGGTTGCTAAAATCAATTAAGTGACCACTTTGTACCCAAAGTTCTGGAACTAATATACACCAGGTGGACCATTCATTGATATTATTACCACAAAATGTCCTGTAAGTGTAAAAATATTTAAGAACAGAGTTAATTTGTCCTAAATGAGTTTGAGTATGCAAACACTAGAGTTAATAATTGGATATTCTCCTTTCTCTTTCCTTGCGGCATACAGAAAACAACGGACGGATATCAGCTTGCTTGCCTCCTCTAAGAAGCATTTCGTCAAACAATACAAGGGCATATTGCCTGTATGAAGGCACACGATAAAATTCGTGCAAGCGAAGGAAGTAGAAGAACTTCATGAATGAAGTCGACAAAGAAATATGGATTTGGGTCTCAAACACGAAAAGAATAACACACAGCCACGTGCAACACAGTTAGCTGAATGATTATAAGAGGCAGTGGATGGAGAAGTTGAAGCCAGGAACTATCAACATTGTCCGGACCTACCTCTATCTTCGCATAAAAACAGGTAGAAAATACCAGAAAAAACAGAAAAACAACACAGTCACCTTGAATATGTCTCCGTTGTGTGCCTGTGCGCATAGAGAGAGAGGGGGGGAGAGAGCGAGATGAAAGATTTACCAACTGGAATTGAAGACGGCCTTCCCCAGCGAGAATTGGAGACAGTTTCCGATTGTCAGTGAGAAATTCGAGGGGCAGCCTCAGGGGCAACACTGGATAGGCTTCGGCCAACTGCCAGAGATAACTGATACATGGGATAGGCTTCGGCCTTCCCCATTTGGAATGAAGGTAGTGAAATTTATTTTTAATTTTAAATTTTATGATTAAAAGAAAAAAATTAAGAAATTTAGTTTTAAAAATTAAATTTTATGAAATTCAATTATACTAATTTAAATTTTATTAAAATAGGTGAAATATAAAAAAAATCACAACTTGAGAAAAAAATTTATTTATAGACAAAAATATCATAAACTCCACCTTCCTTTCCCCCACTATTGTAGCCCTTCTTTACACACGGGACGGAGTTCTCCTAAAGAAGGTACTAATCTAGTGATCTTTTCCTAGGAGAGGAAGTTCTCCCAGAAGAATTTCTCCAAGAAAGTAAGTTCTCTCGAAAAACTATACCACATAGCAAAATACACCCCGGTCAAGCATTCTCTTATGGAAGTCACAAGGAGACTCGTCTCCTACACAACTCTACCCTATATTGTCTCGTACAACGTGGCCCACTTGCAATCAGCCATTCTTCCTCTAGGGGACTTTCCCTCCTGGACAGGTTTCTCACCAGGGTCCTTCCAAGCTTAACCCCAAGACAACCTGCGTAGCCAAGAAAACAATGTGTCCTGCAACCAGAGGAGTCACAAGTCCCTTGTACATGCTTGCCACTATTGGTGTCAGTGTCCAAATCCTAGATTTACATTGCATCATATGTATGTAAGCGACACTAATGATGTAATCTTGTTCATTAATATAAGGTCATATCTTCATTTACTCTCTAATTTTCCTTATAAATGAGTCCCTAGATTTCTTAGAAGAGATTTTATTCTTAAGTGTTAAGAATATGCGACGAAAATCTTTAGTTTAGAATTTATTAAAGGTATTTCTAGTCCTTAGATTTATTAGAAGGGGAATATGATTTATCAATTATGGATCAACACATAGGCTACTACTATTTATTAACATAAGATATCAATGATAATGGATGGTGAGTCACATGCCACATTACATAAGATACATATAGTAGACATGTGGGTGAGTGTTAGTGGAACATTCACTGAATGTAATGCTTGTGACAGATCACATGGCTTTAAGGATTAATGATCGGTTGCTGGCTCTCAATTGTGTATCTGGTCTTTTGACCGAATGTGACAGAGTTGTCTTGTGCATTAGTGTCAAGAATTTATCGTTGAGTGGAACCACCCGATGTTAGATGTGGGAATGCCCTCTAAGTGGTCTCTATGAAGTGGTGAACGGAGCCAGATGCTTGCTGATGGGTTGACCTCTATCAGATAGGGGTGAACATACTATGTCATCTAAGTTGGTTATGATTGGAAATCTCCTGGCTAGGGTGAGCGTGATTGGAAAGAGTTTTCAATGTCGAAAGAGTTATGAAATGCTACATCAATCACACCATACTGGATCTAGCATAGTTACCAAATCCTATGAGTTTAATTAGTCCATGACTCTCACTCAGTCGGGATGTTGGTCAATGGAATGATTATATTACACGGTAATCAAAGAACCTTAATAGGTTCATCTAAAGTATAGACTTCATTGCCATTAAGATTGTCCTGGTTAGAGGATACTCATGATCTTTCAAGATGCACTAAGGAGTTGGAGAGATCCTCTTAGTAGGTCAAAGTGTTCAGGCTGAAGGGAATCACTAATATGACGATATAGGTAAAAATAAATTTCTTACCATGTATCAAATACATGTAACAAAATATAATATACACACCATGTATAGTTTGGGTATTTAAGCAACACGCATATTTAACAATTGAATACATAAATAAATGCATACATATTGTCTGATGAAGGGATGAAATACCGAATCGATTTCTTTATTGAGACAGAGTCCACCTCAAGATGTGGTGGTCCTAGTCGGTTCACACCTAGTATGTAGTAGAGTATGGTTCCGGTCACCTCTTCTCATGTTAGACATAAAGGATCTACATATCACCGGTGCCCATGTCTCAAAATTATATGTGTAAAAATTATACGTATAATTTTTATGATGTTTCAGAAGAAGAAGAAAAAAAGATACCAACGTCAGAAAAGAAGAGAGAATGTTAGTTCTAATGATGGCAAATATATCCCAAGAGGGGGGTGAATTAGGATACGTATAAATTTTTCTTCTTTAAACATTGATTAATGACATATAACTAGGTTTCGAAATATAGGCTCTATGTTTCGAAATAAATGTTTCTGTTTTAGAAGGTTTCAAAATATGCAGTATATGTTTCGAAATATACCTCACTATTTTTGCAAGTTTCAAAATCTTTGAACTTGTATTTTGAAATAACAATTTTGATAAAGGTAATTTCCTTAAGAAAGAGTATACCAAAGATGTTTGAGATTAGAGATATGTATATATATATATGCTTATGCTCAAAGAAAATTCGTTTTAGTTTTTGATAACGATTCTTTTGAAAGTTTGAGCAATAAATAATAAGCAAACTGAATAATAAATTAAGTGCACACGAGATTTATAGTGGTTCGGCACCCCGCCTAATCCACTACCTTCAAATCTTCCCACTTAAAGGATTTTTTTTAATCCTACACTTTCACTAGTGAAACAACCGCAAGAGTTTTACAACAATTCACCCTAAAACCTTTGAACACAATGAGTTTTGAGACTCAATTCAAACCTTACAACAAACAACAAGGTAAATAAAGTTCACACCTACAACCCAATTAATTAGTAATAATAAATACCTTACCAGTGGCTGTACAAACCTTTTATATCAGCTTAAGATAAGGAGAGCTAGAGAAGATATGATTTCTTGTTTCCACTTGCTTCTCTTTTACACTTTCAATGCACAAGAGAAAATGTATAAGAATTTTCTTTGAGAGCCTAATCAATGTTTTTTGTTCGCCACTTGTGCTTCTATATCTTGTGCATATCCATCCCAAAATTTCCATTCATTTATCTCCAAGGAGAATCATCATAAACATTAAATGCGGAAGCTAGAATCAAACCTAATATCATAACATTAATCACAAATCAGTTCTTACATCACGGGAACATAAATTTCTCAACATAACTTAATACATAATATAAGTTCTCAACTAACATTTGTTAGAACGGGAGATGCTATGGCACACACCAAGAGGGGGGGTGAATTGGATATTTAAAAACTTAAATGATAAAACTTGAAAAACTTTTTAACCCAATTGAGGTTTTAGTGATTTAAAATATAGAACATATGAAATGACAAATGTAAAGCAAGAAGAATAAAAGACACAAAGGATTTATAGTGGTTCGGCTTAAACCAAGCCTAATCCACTACCTTAGCTCCCACTAAGGATTTTAAATCAATTCACTAAAACCTCCTACTTACACAAGTAGGCCCTCTAGCTACACAAGCTAGGAAAATAGAAACAATACAAATGAAAGAGATAAGCTAAGAGTTAACACTCTTAGTTACAAGTTCTCTCACAATGAAAAACAAGGCTTAACAATAAATTTACAATGATAGAATAGCAAAGCCTTGGAGAGAAAAAATAAAACAATGAAAGCCCAAACACTGTAAGCTCGAATAAAATTATTTGCAATTGCTAGATCATCTCGTTTCAGTCCATTAGCCTCTCCTTGATCATCCATGAGTTGTATATATAAGCATCCATAAAGATTGAAGAAGAAACTAGCCGTTTTTGTGACCGTTGGAGTTGAAAAATTAGCCGTTATAAAATCTGTGAAACATAATAGTCGACAGAAGAAAAGATTAGTCAACTATTTTTACTAGTAAAACTAAGAATAGTCGACAGACATATACTGATAGTCGACTATTTTTAATACAAAAATCCAATAGTCGACAGATGCTGAAATGTGAAGAAATTTTTGAATTTCATGAACAAAAATAGTCGACAGATCAAAAGGCATAGTCGACTATTTTTACTCGATAGTCGACAGATGCTAAAATAGTCGACAGATGCTTAAATAGTCGACAGAACATTAAAAACAGTCGACTATTTTGAAGCATAGTCAACAGAATAATCCTGATAGTCGACTATTCTTTAGAAAAACTTGAATTTTCAAAACAACCTTATTCGATTCTTTAAAAACTCATTTTGATTATCTTTAAAACAAGTTGAGATTATCAAAAGTATATTTTTGAAACAAATCACACTCAACCTTACTCAATATTTCTTCTATAGGTTTTCATACCTTGCTTCAAAACTCATATATTAAAAATTCATTTTCTCATTCACAAAATCCATATAGATTGATTTTCATATAGACATTCATCAAAACCATTTCATTACTCAAGAGTAAAATATCAACATTAACCCTAAATAGGGTTCTACATCATCATTCCTCAAAATGTTCAGAATTTAAAGTAGTAGAACTTAAATACATGAGCAACATAACATACGTTCAATTTATCATACAACTCATCATGCACTTTCCAAGGGTAAAGCCCAAGTTAGATGATGAATCATTTAAGTAAGGATACAAAACATTTAATGCTTATGTATGTATCCAATGCACATAACATCATAACTCTCACGTTTGGGTCGACTGCACCTTAAGATTACCCGCCATTTTTTCAGTCTCCCTACCAGACCGAGGTGTATGGGTGCACCCTTAGCAAAGTAACAGAGCCAGTACCTAATCCCAAACCCATGCAACGTATGACCATGAATCTCATCATGCTCATATCCATATTTTATAAATCAAACATGTAAATGCAATCTACATGGCATGTTCACATCAAGACATGACAACATGATGAAAATATTTACATAAAATCAGGTTTTGGTAGAACCACTTACAAGCCATTTTCATAAACTAAATCCAGTTCAATAGTACCACTTACCTTGCAAAAAGATAATTTTGCCTCAAAATTCGCGTCGAACTTCCAATCATACTCAATTATGAAACTTGATGTATCCTGGGCATCATAATTACTTAAGAAAATCAGATTTATAATTTTCTCTAATTTTCCTGATTTCTCCAATTTTCTCCAATTATTTCCTCCATATTATGAAATAAATAGCTTCTCATACAATTTTCTCAATTTCTCTTCACAATAATTCCTAAAATAATATTCCTAAACCCCATAAATTTTCTCATAATTTTCAGAATCTATGTTCTATTTATTTCTCATTTTCTCTTTAATTTTCAAATATCTATTGCCTCAAAAATCCATAATACATACCAATCATGCATTTCTCTTCCAATTTCATCATAAAAAATTCTAAAATATCATTTTCATATTTCTGAAATTTTTGAAGATAACTCACATTCCCGCGGCGCGATTCGGTATTCTTTTATATTGCGACGAAACTTCGATTTACGCATCCAACAACGCCTTCTACCACAAATTTTCATACAAACTACTAAACCCAGCCTATAGAATTTTTCTAGAATTTTTTTTTTTTTGGTATTTTTCTCTTTCTCTTTATTTTTTTTTCTTTCTCTTTTTCAAATCTCTTTCTCACTCTCAAATCTTTCTTTCAACCTTTCTGCTTCTAATTTAAGTTCTTAAACCTTTCAAGTTTCCTCTATTTATAGGAGATTGAATTAAGCTTAACATAATTGTAGTGACCCGCTATCTTTAATTATTTTATCATATTTCTTAATTATTTTTCACTAAATCTAATTAAAAATCTTTAATTATTTATCCACACCTTACTTTGTCTCTCATATTTCTCAATTATTTCACCCATTATTTTTTATTATTTGTCTACACCTTACTTTGTCTCCCACATTTCTCAATTATTTCACTCATCATCTTTAATTATTTTGTCATCTTTTTTAATTATTTTCCACTAAATTTTACTCATAATTTTTAATTATTTGTCCACACCCTACATTGTCTCCAACATTTCTCAATTATTTCACTTATTATTTTTGATTATTTGTCCGCACCTTAATTTGTCTCCCACATTTCTCAATTATTTCACCCATCATCTTTAATTATTTTGTCATATTTCTTAATTATTTTTCACTAAATCTCACTCATAATATTTAATTATTTGTCCACACTCCATTTTGTTTCCGACATTTCTCAATTATTTCACTCATTATCTTTGATTATTTGTCCACACCTTAATTTGTCTCCCACATTTCTTAATTATTTCACCCATCATTTTTAATTATTTTGTCATCTTTCTTAATTATTTTTCACTAAATCTCACTCATAATCTTTAATTATTTATCCATACTCTACTTTATCTCCAACATTTCTCAATTATTTCACCTACCATCTTTAATTATTTTGTTAGCTTAATTATTTTTCACTAAATTTTCTTCTAAATAGATTATTCTTTTATTTAATTCATTAATTTTACACCTATTTTCTTAGCCTACTAATTAGCCTATTTACTTGGCCTTTTATTTTTTCAACTTAGTCCACTAACTCTAAGCCCATTTACTTAGTCTTTATTTTTTCAATTTAGCTCACTAACTCTAAGCCCATTTACTTAGTCTTTATTTTTCCAACTTAGCCCACTAACTCTAAACCCATTAATTTTTTTTTCAATTATAATCTCTAATTGATGTTAAAAATAAAAAAATTCATTATTATTATTCTCAAAATACTAGGATATTACACCTATCGCTAGTAAGAAAGACCAAGGGTAGGTAAGTGATGAAGTGAATGAAGGAAGTAAAAAGGGCAAGAAGGAAGCCAAGAAGGAAGAGAGAAAGCAAAAGGAAAAAAGGGAAGAATGTTGAAGAGAGATCCAAATTTGAACCTTGACCACCCTTCCCTAAAAAATTAGCCCAATCAAAAAGAGATAAAACAAATGCAAACATATATAAGGTGTTCAAACAGGTAAGAATAAACATTCCTTTATTGGATACAATTAAGCAAACACCTTCGTATGCTAAGTTTTTGAAGGATCTCTGTACAGTAAAAAAAAAAAATCAATGTTCAGGAAAAGCATTCCTGACGGAACAAATGAGTGCTATCCTTCAATTCAAGACCCCTTCAAAGTACAAGGACCCGGGATGTCCTACCACTACTTGCATAATTGGAAGCCAAAAATTCGACCAAGCACTTCTTGACCTGGGGGCCAGTGTCAACCTATTGCTTTTCAGTGTCTATCAGCAATAGGGTTGGGAGAACTTAAGACCACTAGGGTCACTCTTCAATTGGCCTACTGATCAGTAAAAGTTCATCGCGGGATCGTGGAGGATGTCCTTGTAACACCCCAGATTTTCAAAATAAAAAATGAGGTAATACCTGAGATTGTTAGGTTCTAATACTTGAGGAAATAGGTCATTTCAAGGAATTGAGGAAGCCTTGAGGGAAAAATTCAATTTCTGAACCAGTGGCAAAATAGTAAATATTGAAGTCGGGTAAAAGTGTAATTTATCTAAAATCTTGGGGTGCTAAGTGTAATTTATCCATTTTATGGGGACCAAAAAGTGTAATTAAAAATTACCCGGGGACCAAGTTGCAAGGGCCTAAGTGCAAATTATCCAAAAAGTTCGGGCTAATGTGTAGTTCTTGAAACCTTAAAAATATCATCCATGGGCAAATCATGAATGACCAAGTGTCCCCCCTAGGTGTCACAATTGGATTGGTTGAAATCTTATAATTATGGGTGTAATGATTATGGGTGTAATGATGAGCATAGTGTGAACACTCAAAACAAATGAGCTTTGGATTCTAAACTCTATTAAATTCAATTAAGAGACGAGAGGTGCATTTGGGTTGGATGCACATGGGAGAAATGATGAAGCCTTATCTTCAATGACACATGGCAATCAACCATTGGGTTACTTGGAAGTTAAGTTAAAGTCACATGATGGCTCATAATGACCCTTTGAGGTGGCATTGCATGATTGGTTAAGAAAAAGCTTACTTAGCTTCCAATTTTGCAAAAGTCTCCAAACATTATCTCTAAGGACATGTGGCAAGCATTCATTGGCCACTTAGAGATAGGATTTGAAGTGTAATGATGAGAAATGTGGAAAATGCAATTAACCATGTGGGATTTAGTTGTTAATTAAAGGTGTAATGATGGGAAATGTAGAAAATGAATTAACCATGTGGGATGTAATGATGGGGAATCTTGAAAATCAAATTAAACATGTGATGGCTCATATCTCAAGGGAGACTTGTCGTAAGGGAATGAAAATGCACAAATCTTTAGGGACATATGGCATATTTTAATTGGATGCACATGGATGGAATGATGACGCGACACGTGGCGCGAATTGGTTCGCCGAAGTTTCCTATAAATAAGGGCTTTGGGGTTATTCATTTTGGGCACCAAGTAAAGAGGAAAAGGAAGGGAGTTTGAGAGAGGAAAAGCTGTCGAAAAGAAGGGAGAAAGTCGATGGAGAATAAGCCTTGACAGAATTTTTGAGTCTTTCTTGAAGTTCTTGCCAAGCAGAAAGAAAAATTGCGAGAAAACCCATTCTGCTCATTGTAAACCGTGCTTCCTAAGGTAACCGATCAAGGTGAGTGATTCCTGCATGTTTTGTGGCATTTTGAACATTTGTTACTTCACTTGTGTGTTGGCTTGCACATCATGCCTTTGTGGCTTACATGTCATATTTTCCCTTGTTTATGCATATTCCTTCTGCTTTGTCATATATCATGTTCGTATTGGTGACTGTGGCTAGTTGTTGGGACATCATAGAAGACCTCATGCTCTGGTGATGAGCCAGGAGTGACTATGATGATCGCAGAGGTGATTGCAACACGTTGGCATTACTACCACAGGGGTGGATTTCATAATGGCATTACTGCATTTGCACGCATGTACTTACCTTTTCTAAGTCACTCACTTAGATGTCATATCTAACTTGGGTTGATGCCCCTGGGACATTCTATGTCCCAGGTATATTAGCATAACAGGTACCCTGAAGACAAGCAGGAGAAAAGGCTACGAGGAGCCCGACGTTTAGTTTAACTTCATGTACTATGGATCCTATGTAACCTTTGGTTTTGTTTGAGCATTATGTACTACAATTGTATAAACAGGGGTTATGTAAGGCTTGGATTTACCTTTTATGTTGTTAAGGGTGTAAGTCGGGGATTACTATGTACTATGAACATGGTAAGGGTTGTTTGTTGGATTTTGGAAGCCTTCGAATGTTGCATTGTGAATAGCAGCTAGGATGCTCAAGGTTGTAAAGGGTGCGTGTGGGTATTCTACAATTGTACCTGCTATGATGTGTTGTGTTATGTTTTATGGAGTATTGAAGGTTGTATGCATTTCCTGCACATATAAAGGAAAATCTAGTGGAAACCCCTTTTATTTAGCTTTGGTTAAGCTTTCAGGTTCGATCCAACGCTTCCGTTGGTAAGGGTTTCCATAACGCCCATAGGTGATGTCTACTTATATTCCATATTGTTGAGTATTTGGAAAAGTGGGGCATTACAGTCCTAATCCAAGTGGACAAATTCTATTTCCCAGTGGACTTCATTATCTTAGATACCTAGTCCCACCAGGGTCCTCAGTCGCCTATTCCTGTTATCCTAGGGAGACCATTCCTTTCTTGTAATACCCGAGAACTTTGGGTTAATAGAGAAATAGGTATTTTATTAGAAAAATGGAATTTGAGGAAAATATGTATCAGAATAGCCCGATAGGTTGACCAAATCGACTGCAGGGAGTACCCTGAAGCCAAGATGCCTAAAGAAAATGATAAGGAAGCATCAATTATTTTGAAATATGATTTATGGCATCGGAAGAAAATGGATCAGAAATAGTTTTCGGTACAGCTAAAAATATAGTTGTAGGATAGGCTGTAAAATTGAATAATTATAACGGGCTTCCAAAAAGTCAACGAAACCCTGAGGGTATTCATATTCGGCATGTAGAGCAACCCTTCAATGGTTTTTGGAAGAAACAAAAAGGGTTTGCGGCCAAAACAAAGATTCATGCCAAAGTGCAGTTTTCCAAATTCCCAAGAGGGAGGTCGAGATGGAAACTTTTTGGAATCTTCAAGGGGGAAATGGAAGTTTTAGGACTTGAGGGATGTAATGGCAATTATGGAAATTTCAGGGGCTTTGTGAAAATGGGCCAAAGCATAAGAGTCAAAATAGGTGGGGTAAAAGTGCAATTTATCAAACTTGAAGCTGGAAGCTTCCTTCCATGGATGGTCAGGAGCTTCTGGTCTTCAACCAGCACCTACTGACCATGGGGAATCAAGCAAAGCGGGTCGGGAATGCATCAGGGTCGGGTCTGGGCCGACAAGGGAGCTTGGGTTAGTTGGATTTGGAAGCTTTCTGACCAAGTTCTTGGCTAAATTTTGAAAGCTTCAAAAGTCATCATTTGGGGTCAGATTTAGATGAAATTGGGTCGATCTAGGGGCGGTAGAAGCCTCAGAGGGGTCGGGTTAGCAAGCCTTTAGCGTTTGGAAGCTCGATTTGCCTATAAATAGAAAGTGGCCGAATGTTTTGAAGAAATTAATTTTGTAAATCCGTAAGTTTGAGAATAAATTGGGAGAATCAAATAAGAGGATTTTTTTGCTCATGTCCAGAGGAGTGTTTCTGGAAATTTTGAGCCATTTTAGTTGAGAGATGAGAGAGAATCAAACCCTTGTCGGAAAAATGAGATTCGCTGAAAAATCAAGTTGAGTAGTCAAAAAAATAGCTCCAATCGACCGATTTTGAGCTATTATTTGGTAGAGGGCGAAAAGACGAAGCTATAAGTTCAAATGAGGGGTCAATCGAAGGTCGAATGAAGAAGTTATGGCCAAAAAATTAGAGGTTGACTTTGTTGTCCAGTGAGTTGAGGAAGAAGACGATTGGCGCGTGCAATGCACGCGCCAGCTAGGCCCCATGAGTGGGTGTGCGTGAGCCAACTTCTTAGGGAGCATGAGGGCGCGTCTGAGCTCAAAAAATTCTGAATTTTTTTTTCTAAATTCCTATAAAATCAAGCTTTAGAGAGCTATGCAAAAATATTTGGGTTTGACCTTCCTAGTGTCTCAATTTTAGCACCGAACAACCTCATTTTGCTTGAAAATGTAGCATCCGAGTAAGTTCAGTAATTTTCTCTTGAACTTCATAGGTTATTATGATTTGTTGTGAAGAAATATTGGACAAAATAGTTTTAGAGATATTTATTTAAAATTTTAAAGGCGAAAATGGGAGAAAAATGGAGAAAATGAGGAAATTATGAGAAAAATAGGTTTTTGATAATTATATGTTGATTAAGGTGCTTTGAGGATTAAAGTGATGTGATTTGTGTAAATTTTGAGTTTGGCACGAAAATTGAGGTCGGGCACGCAAACCGAGGCAATGCACATTTTTCAAGGTATCCTGAATTTTGTCAAATGTGAGTTTTCCTACTTGTATAAAACTTGGTTTTGACTTGTGAGAATTTCTACCCCAAACTTGTTTTATTGTGAGTTTTCTACCCTCATAAAAATCGGTTTGATTCTATCTTAAACTTGATTTGATCCATGTAAATGTTTTGCTGCATGTGAATGGTTTTAACCTGTGATGGTTGTTTTCATTGGGTTTGTCCCGAAATATTTTATGTATGTGCATTGAATTTTATGCGATAAATTATGTACTTCAAATATTGTTTATGCATCGAGTTATGTTTTGTGGCATTTGCTTGTTTTTATGGTATGTCAACCTAGGGTGACGGGTTGTACATATGGGATGGGATGTCAACTTATGATGTGGCACTTGAAGTGACAGCACTAGGGAAGTGTGTCAAGGGAAAATGCCCACTTGTGACGGGGGCTGAGAGTAGACACCACCCTTGCGAGTCAATAAGTGGCGGGGCTGAGAGTATACACCACCCTGGACTAACAAGTGGTGGGGCTATGAGTAGACACCACCCCAGATGCCTTGCACAGTAGTATTTTTTCAAAGGTGGACGTGGATTCCTAGGATGGTGTTGATCATCATTTGACCAGGATTTGTGTTTACGTGCTCTGTAAGCTTCTGAGTGGGAACGCAATGATGATGGGGTGATTCTCGGATTCATGCATTGAAGTTGCTCCCTCTTAAGCTAGAACTGTGTTATGCCAATGTGTCGATGTGGTTGAGTTACCTTTAGAGAGATTGCATTTTTCCCGGTCAGGGTTAAGTGCTGTGTGGGATTCTCTTGGGCCGGGTTTTGTCATGATGTTTCTGTTGTTTCATGTCTTGCATACATTCATGAAAATGTTTTGAACTCTCACTTAGATGATTCATTATCTTATGTTAGACTTTATCCCTGGAATATTCTAATGTTCCAGGTGGAAGCAGCGGTTCTAAAGGGAATGGAATTGTCGAGGATTGACAGTATCTTATAGGTGGATCATAGCATGTATTTTGGATTATATGTATTTCATTTTGATGATATCATATTAGACGATGATACAGTTTTGATGTTATGTATAAGTTGATTTCGGTTATATATCATATCAGATTTCGATCTAGCTTCCCCATTTATGATATTATTACATGTCTCAACTTGATGATTTTAAGTTTAATATGCTGAGAAGTGTTCGTGATTTTATATAACCCGTGAATAACATGCAAATATACGCGGTCAAGACAAGTAAAGTGATGAATAAGATATCGTTCCCATGGACATTGGTTACTAATCTTTTAAATACTAAAATTATTCACAGTTAACTATATTTGGACAATTGATTAATTAAGAAAATTAATTAATATATAACTAACAATTAACTAAGAATTAAAAATCAATTGGTTAAGACCTAGGGTTTTCTAAATTCACCTAGCAAATCCACTTTATCGAATTACCTCAATTTTTGGTTGATTAGATTACGGACTATGTCAATTGAGCACTCTAATTTATTTGTTAGCCTATGTCTAGGTCTAACAAGTTTATTCAATTAACCTAACTCATTATATGTCTATGTGAATTAGAATTAGAGAATACATTAAGCATAAGTACTCATTATATGAAAATATTCATTACAAATATAATCATAAATTGCACATGTAATCAAGTGAATGTCTTCCCCAATTAACATATATTATTTTGTCCAAAGTCTATTTCTTATTTATCTATGTCTAGCATCATAAAAAATCTCAAATCATGTAATTGGTGATTAAGCAATTCCAAGTATTAAGTTTAGAACATAATAAACATAGTTGATGTAACAATCACAACAAAAAATTGAGTAACCAATAAAATTTCAATACGTAGGATCCTTTAAAAACCCTAGACAATTGTTTAGCCACTCATAATAAATAAAAATATT
The DNA here is from genome assembly GCF_014633365.1 of Diospyros lotus. NCBI lineage: Eukaryota > Viridiplantae > Streptophyta > Magnoliopsida > Ericales > Ebenaceae > Diospyros > Diospyros lotus. The sequence goes on along the minus strand of NC_068339.1, from coordinate 33,007,048 downwards.
CTCAACATTAACCAAGAGTTGCTACATAATTGAAATCTTAAGCAGTTGCAGAAAAATAGAAACAGAAACACAATAGAAAAATAAAGGAATCTCCCTGCCCAGATCTGAAACAGATTTGAATCTACTTTTCAAATCCGTGCGCCTTGTGTGGCTGAGGCTGCCTCCTGCTGCGCGCCACTTCAATCTCCTTCTCTTATTGCCTTCACTATTCTGCCGCACCAAGTCCTCTCCCCTCCTTTTAATCTATGCACTGCTTCCATTTCTTCTTGATTGTGCCGTCCCAACAGCCTCTTAATCCCCTCACCTTCATTATTATATAATATATATATATATATAAGATGCACATGGCACCCTAATTCACGCCACTTTATAAAATAATATATAGAATATATATAAAATATAATATTTAATATACTATTAATTATATTATAATAATAATTATACAAAATATTTATTTATTTTTATAATTAACTTTATAATATCTTTTTTTTTTAATTATGCTCAAATCTCAAAAATAACATTCTTTGCTGGGTTCTTACAAAAAGAGATTAAAATAATATAAAATCCATATAAACACATATTATGTAAGAAAAATAGCACAAGGTTAAGATGAAAAATAGATAGAAATATGCATACAATTAAGCCTTATCAAGAAGGTAATCGGGATTGTCGGGGAAGTTATGGATTTAAGTGTTGTGTAGTGGAAGTGCATGTTTAGGAAAGTTCTAGCTAAGGAAAAACTTGGTATTTAAGTGTGTCCCTTTGTGACCCACCTCTCTTTCCTGAGAACTTACCTGGTGTACTATTCACTTACAGACGCTATATTATATATTTATGAAAAAAAATATATCCCCGAAATCCATGATGATGTTTTCTGCATTTATAACGCCCATCGGTTGGAGTGGGGTGTTACATTGCTACTTTGAATGCTATCATCAACTGTAGGAATGGGATCATGAAACTATCATTTGGGAATATAACGATGGAGATGAATGTTTTTAAGGTAGCTAAGCAACCAAATGATGAAATGGAATTGGAGCAGATTGATTTAATCCAGACCTTAAGTGAAGAATATTTTGAGAAGGCTCTTTATGAGCAAGTATATAATTTAGAGAAGCAAACTTTGGAAGAGATAGAGCTTGATGTTGAGTCAGCCAGGGTGATCACACAATTGATGCTTGACCCAGAGCCATTGAAATGCTAAACCTATGTGCAAATGAAAAGGCGTCTAAACCCGAACATGAAAGAAGTTATTCGAGGGGAGGTTCTTAAACTGTTAGATACAGGTATCATCTACCCTATCTCGGATTCTAAATGGGTCAGTCCGACTCAAGTTATACCTAAGAAGTTTGGAGTCACTGTGATAGCAAATGAGAACAATGAGCTCATCCCTACTCGCATCCAGATCGGATGGCATATGTGCATTGATTATAGGAAGCTTAACTCCGTGACAAGGAAAGATCATTTTTCACTTCCATTTCTAGATCAGGTCTAAGAGAGAATAGCGGGACATATCTTCTACTGCTTCTTGGACGGGTGCTCTGGGTATTATCAAATTGAAATCGCATTAGAGGATCAGGAGAAGACCACATTCACGTGTCCATTCGGGACATTTACTTACAGATGAATGTCATTCGGTCTATGCAATACCCTTGCAACATTTCAAAGATGCGTGATGAGAATTTTCAGTGAATTGGTAGAGAATGTGGCGGAAGTCTTCATGGATGACTTCTTAGTGTACGAAAATAGCTTTAATAGTTGTCTAAAAAAATTAGAGAGAGTCTTGGAGTGGTGTAAGGAAACGCATTTAGTGCTAAATTGAGAAAAATGCCACTTCATGGTCACTCAAGGAAGTGTCTTTGGGACACATTGTTTCTTCTAAGGGTATTGAGGTCGATCAATTTAAGGTTGAATTAATTCAAAAATTACCCGCCCTAAAGAATGTGAGGGATGTTAGGTCTTTTCTTGGCCATGCTGGTTTTTACAGGTGCTTTATTGCTTCATTCAGTGCCACAGTCAAACCTTTATGTTGCCTCTTAGCCTTAGACATTCCCTTTGAGTGGACTAGTAAGTGTCAAACTGCTTTTGAGAAATTGAAAAACTCACTCATTTTCGCACCCATCATTCTGTCCCCTGATTGGTCCCTACCATTTGAGCTGATGTGTGATGTCAGTGATTACGCAATAGGAGTCGTGTTAGGGAAAAGGAAAGACAAGAAACCTCATGTGATATATTACGCTAGCAATACTCTTAATGAGGTTCAAAAGAACTACACCACGACAGAGAAAGAGTTGCTAGCAGTTGCCTTCGCCCTAGACAAATTTTGGTCTTACCTCATGGGGTCACTGGTGATTGTTTTTATTGACCATGCTGCTCTCAAATATTTGTTCACAAAATAGGATGCAAAACCTCATCTCCTTCGATGGATCTTATTGTTACAAGAATTCCATATCGAGATCAGAGACAAAAAAAAGGGTAGAAAATGCGGTGGCCAATCACTTGTCCTGTCTACAGTGTCAGAATCTTAATCAATTTGAAAACCCAATCCAAGATTCCTTTCCTGACGAGCAATTGTTTCAAACAAACACTCAAACTGAACCACCCACGTTTCCATGGTACGCTGATATAGCAAATTATCTAGTCACTAGACGGATCCTAGATTATTGGTCCAAACTAGATAAACAAAAATTTTTTAGGAAGGTGGTGACATTTTTCTAGGATGACCCGTATCTGTTCAAGTATTGTCCTGACCAAATCATCCGCAAATGCATCCCCAATCATGAACAACAAAGTGTCATTAATTTATGTCACACTCTTGCTTGTGGAGGCCATTTTTCCATCAAGAAAATAGTTGCAAAAATTCTACAAACTGGATTTTATTGGCCGACACTATTTAAGGATGTGTACAGATTTTGTGCAAGTTATGATCGATGTAAAAAACTAGGCAGTCTATCCAAGAGAAACATGATGCTGTTATAACCAATCCAGGTGTTAAAAGTCTTTGACTGCTAGGGTACAAACTTTATGGGTCCACTTTTGTGAGGTTAGTTAAACATGCATCAAAAGAATTACCATAAACTATGAAATCATCCATAAATACCTCTATGATGCTCTCCACATAATCTAAAAATATACTAACCATGCACCTCTGAAATGTAGCAGGAGCGTTGCAAAGTCCAAATGGCATTCGTCGATATGCAAAGGTTCCAAACGGGCACGTGAATGTAGTTTTCTCTTGGTCCTCTGGTGCAACTGGAATCTGATGAAAACCTGAATAACCATCAAGACAACAATAATGAGTATAGCCTGCCAAACGTTCAAGCATTTGGTTAATAAATGGGAGGGGGAAGTGATCTTTCCTAGTTGATGCATTTAACTTTCTATAATTGATACACACCCACCACCTGTTTTGAACACAAGTAGGCACCATTTCACCTTTAGAATTTTTGAGCATTGTTATACCTGTTTTCTTTGGGACAACCTGAACCGGACTCACCCATTTGCTATCAGAAATTGGATAGATCATACCTGCATCTAGAAGTTTCAAGATTTCTTTCTTTACCACTTCCATCGTGGGTGGATTCAATCTACGTTGGGCTTTTCTAGAAGGCTTGCAATCCCTTTCTAGTAGTATTCTATGCATGCATGTAGAAGGGCTTAATCCTTTAATGTCGGCCACGGTCCATCCAATAGCTTCTTTATATTGTCTAAGCACTCGAATTAATTTTTCTTCTTCCAAAGTATAGAGCTTTGTGGAGATTATCACTGGAAAAGTTTCTCATTCCCCTATGAATACATACTTCAAATGATCTGGCAAGAATTTCAATTCCAATTTTGGTGCCTGCACCACAGAAGGAAAAAGTTTTGGGTGAGAAATAGGCAAATCAATTTGAGACACATTATATTTCACAGGTTTAAGTGACTCCAATTCATGGATTGCATCTTTCAAATTAGAATCCAATACAAAATTCTTCATAACTTTTTCTAATCCTTCAAGAGTGAAGTTCCTGCAAAGTGCAATTTTCAACTTATCATCATCAAGAAAATCAAAAATTTCTTATGCTAAAGGGTCAATAACATCCATAACATAAACAGGGGACACATCACTAGGATATCTCATGGCTTCATAAATATTAAATTTAATAATTTCACCATCAAATTCCATATGAGAATTCCATCATGCACATCAATTTTTGTTCTAGATGTTTTTAGAAATTGTCTCCCTAATAAGATTGGTGCTAGATTAGATGAGTCACCTTCTTCCATGTTAAGCACATAAAAATCAGTAGGAAAAGCCAATTCATTAACTTGCACTAAAACAACCTCAAGAACTCCCTCAGGATACACATTAGATCTATCAGCAAGTTGAATAATCACACCTGTTTCTTTCAATGGACCAATATTCAAAGATGAATAAACAAATAGAGGCATGACATTTATTGAAGCTCCTAGATCTAACATTGCTTTCTCAATCCTGACACTACCTATTTTGCAAGGGATAGTGAACATACCTAGGTCCTTGCATTTGGGAGGTAATTTCTTTTGAAGGACGGCTGAAACATTCTTTCCCATACTTACCTTCTCATTACCTTTCAACTTCCTCTTATTAGTGCACAATTCCTTGAGAAATTTAGCATATCAAGGCACCTGTTTAATTGCATTAAGTAATGGAATATTTACCTCAATTTTGTGAAAGGTTTCTAGCATTTCCTTCCCCTCCTCCTCTTTCTCGGATTTATTTAATCTGGTAGGAAAAGGAGGATTTGTCACCAACGCCTTGGGTTGTTCAATATTAAGTCCTTTAGGCTTATCAGTTTGAGGTTGGGGAACAACTTCTTTTTCAGATTCTTCTCCTAAAATTCTTTGCTTCATCTTGCTGGGTTCTTCCAACTCCTTACCACTCCTCAAGGTGATTGCACTAGCATTTTGTTTTGGGTTAATAACAGTTTGTGAAGGTAATTTACCTTGAGACTCCAACCTGCTCATTGAAGATGCCAATTGACTTACTTGATTCTCAAATTATTTGATGCTTGTTCTTGTCTCATGTTGAAATTGTTGTGTGTTAGTTGCAAGTGATTTAAAAATTTCTTCTAGAGACATACTTGAACTTGAAGAAGGTTGTTGTGGTGGAATATATGGTCTAGGCTGGTAATGTTGGAATTGTGGTCTTGCTCCATAACTGAAGTTGGGATGATCCCTCCACCCTAGATTGTAGGTATTTGAATAAGGATCATACTTCCTTTGTGGTGGGCCTGGGAATCCTCCAACTGCATTGGCATGCTCTAAAGAATCTTCTTGAAGTGTAGGACACATATCCGTTGGATGACCAGTAGCAGCACAAATTCCACAAGCTTTAACTTGTTGCAAATTTCCTATAGCCAATTGTTGAATAAGAGAAGTTAGATTGGATATTTGATTTTCGAGGGAAGATATACTTACCTCATTCACCCTTCTCGCAGGGGTGTCTTGTCTGAATCCAAACTGTTGTGAGTTAGCAGCCATGATGGAAATCAAATCTCTAGCGACAGTAGGGGTTTTATTCACTATAACACCTCTACTGGTTGCATCCATCATTTTCCTCTCCATAGGTAGTAGCCCTTCATAGAAATACTTACCCTAATACTCGTGAAGAGTTTCTGTATCTTTCTTCCTTATTCCACATATCTCTCTTCTAATGCTAGCAGCTCATGAAGCAGGGAAAAATTTGTCAAGAAACAATCTGACCATCCCTGTCCATGTAGTTACAGAACCTGGAGGTAAGTAAAACAGCCAATTCTTTGCTGTATCGGCCAACGAGAATGGAAAAGCATGCAATTTGATTTGTTATTCAGTCACTCCTTGTGGTTTCAGGCTTCAACACACCACATGGAATTCCTTTAGATGCTTGTGGGGATCTCATTCTCACGGCCATGGAATTTAGGAAGCAAATGGATCAGGCCAGATTTTAATTCAAAATCTACCTCTAAGGTTGGATACTGAATGCAGAGCGGCTATTGGTTCTCATTTGGTGTAGCCAATTCCCTTAAGGTTCTTTCTTCATTGGCCATCTCTTGTTCTGTTTCAGTATCGCTAGATGAATCAATCGAGTCCACTGGTAATCCAATCCGAGGGATGAAGATGAAGATACTTGTTTGTGCAATTTAGTTTCCTTCCTCAACCTTCAAGCTGCCTTCTTAATCTCAGGATTGTATTGGAGTTCACCTGTACAAGAAGAACGGGGCATAAAATAAAAAAAAATAACAATAAAAAGAATAAATCTATTTGACACCAATCCCCAGCAACGGCGCCAAAAATTTGGTGGGTGTCGAATCCAACAAATAATAAATTCTTACTCTTAAAAATGGAAATTGTGATAGTGATGAGTAAGGTCATATTCACAAAGATTGGTTAGATTTATTTTTTTGAAAAATTAAAATAAAAAAAAAAAAAACAATTGGGGGTTTTGAAATTTTGGAATTTAAACAATTTAAAATAAAACAAATGCAGGGATATGAATTAACGAAAAATCAGTTAAGCAAATATCCAGTCCAAGGTATAATCTTAGAATTGATTCGAGGAATTGATCATTGATGCAAAAATAAAATCCTCCATTCTTTCACTAAATTGGTTATGGTTATTAACAAGCACTAATAACCTATCCCTCCTTACTTTGATGATAATCAAGACAAGCTCATTGATTATTTCCCTTGTTAATAAACAACCCTAAATAAGCTCTTAAGGTTTAATTTATCAACAGCTTTAATTAGTAGAAATACGACCAATTCTATTCATTGAATACACAAGCTCGATTCATTTAAGCTAGATTATATATCTCCTTAACATAAATTGAAAACCTATCCATAATCAATTATGTTAATTACCACCAATATTAGAATATCTAAACAATTACGGATTAAGACTTTTAATTGGCGATATATTGTTCTGACAATTATACAATGGGCCATTTGTAATAATTAATCGAAACAATAATTTTAACAAATATAGAAGATATATAAATAGAGAAAGAATAAAAGAATAATAAAAATCAATTCGATCTCACAATTTTTGCAGAATCAAACTTCGATTATCCTTGAACTGGAATAAAAGTTTAGCAATCCATCAAAAGTAAAAGAAAACACCCAAGAAAGAGATAAAAATAGACTAATCAGGGAGAAGACAATGAGCACCTGATCGGTGCTGTCGAACACCGATAGATTAAATGAAATATAGATTCGGATTTGCAATAAGGGTGCAACCCAAAGTCGTCTCCCAACGAACCTCAAACGGATCTGTCAAAACAAGACTAAACGAGGGGGGTTGTAATGAAAACTGAAATATAAATGTTCAAGAATGAAACAACGATGAAGTAAAACGTAACCCACTACAAACCCTACCTCCTTACCACGGTAATCCTTGTCTCATTTATGAAAACAATCTGTTTTGGTTTGATTTTCTTTTGATTTGAAAAACTTTTCTACAACCGTAAAAGATTAAATCCAATCGAGCAATCGCTCATACAAATATTCCGTTTCTTTCTAATCAAAGCCTCAACCGAGTACGTCAATTAAAACCATCCAAAGATCATGCATGCATTCACACAATCGCATAAAAGAAACATACATAAACTTAGAGAAGGAAAAGAAACAGAATCATCAATTAAAACATGAAAATCGAGTTCCAAATCGGATTCAACAATATGACCGAGACTCATACCGGGCAAGAGGTACGAGAATGTAGCGAATCACAAGCGAATTAGCCTTCCATCTTCTTGGTTGAAATCATGAGAATTCTCCCAAAATCGGCCACCCCGAAAATCAGCCACTTAATGTGCTTAAATAGAGCTTAGGGAGGAAACCCTAAGTTACCGCAACTTCACATCCGATTTAGAATAGTATAACGTGCCTTCTGGGCTTCGGCCCCTTCATCAAAATTGTAGATCAGGAAGATTAGATGAATTTGGGCTTTTAAATCACTTAATTTGGATATCGGACGCCCAAGTTATGGCCTTTTAAAGATTCAGCATCTATGTAGCTTTCCTAATTTGACCCAACTTTCTGGTCCCGACTTTAAAGCGATGTTTGGAGGCCCAAACGAACTTAGATTTGGACAAACCATACCATTCCAGAAAGCCCAAGAAGTCCTCTACAATATCTCTGAAGATGTCATTCACGTTCTGAGATTGTAACTTGGCCAAAAACTTGAAAGAAGCACAGAAGGTCAAATCTGTCAGCACATTGGTTGCTTCTTTGTCTCCAATCTCCTTGTTTCCCTTTTTGCCATCAAAATTTCTCATGACCCAGGAAGCCCTAATCTGTCCAAAATAAGATAAAATAGTGTGAAGCCCAATTCCTATAAAATAAAATAAAACAAAATCAAGATGAATAAAATGATATAACTAACGTGCAAAAAGACTAAATATGAGGACTAAATAATATAAAAATATGCATTCTATCAGCGCCCCTGCGTCGTCCGTCCTTCTCTACGTGTGATGGCTCTTCTCCAATTTCTCTAATTGGTGCTCCCGTGTGTTCCTCTTTATTTTCACTGCCTCTGTGTTCTTTTTCCCTTGCCCCCAATATACATAATATATTATTCATATATATTCACAGCGCCCTAGCCTTCTCCAAATTGAACATGGCCCCGCTTCAATTGATTATGCAATTCAGCCCTTTCTGGGCTTCAAATGCCGCTTCAAGCCTTTTATTATTTAATGTTATATGGCATGGCGTTCTATATAATAATATATACATGCATGCACATGCCACCTCCAATTTTCATAGCCCACTTCAATTTCTTCCTTCCAATTGCACGTGATTTATTGGGCCTTCCAGTCAATTGGACTTGGACTCTCAATTTATTATAATATTGTTGCCTTTAATTGTACCTTTAACGTCATAGCTTCATGGGCTTCAATTTTAACTTCAATTGCACATGTGGGCCCTTGATTAAAGTATTATATTTAATCTTCAATTCAACTCCAATTCCAACTCTAATTCCATGTATGGCTCACTGCTTCAATTTTGCTCCAATTCTTCATTATCTTTCCTACAAAATTAATAAATAAAATTCATATAAACACATGTAAGATAATAATAGTAAATGTGTGAGATTTATTTTTATTTTTTCATTTTTATTATTTATTTATTTATTTATTTTAAACATAATTTATTAAACTTTGCCACTAATGTCTTATATATAAAATATTATTATAAACAAGCATTATAAGACCTAAAACATGATAAATAAACTAAATGTTAGGAGAATAAAATTATAAAATTATGAGTTTATCACCCCCTTAAAAAAAACTATTAAAAAAATAATAAAAATACAAATATATATAATAAAATAAAAATTTATTTATTTTAAAATAAATAAATGTATATATAAAAAAAAGATATAAGAGGGAGACAGACTTAATGCTGATGGAAACCACTTATTTTGGGCAAAACAATCACACTGCCCTATAAAGGAAATGACACACTGCCCTATAAAGAAAAAGAAACGCCAAGCGTTGAAAAAGAAACATCAAATGTTGAAAAAGAAGACTCCAGACGTGACCCTGCACTTGTGGCACACCTCGAGCCAAGTGTGGTTATTGGAATAGTGACTTCTATTGCCCTATAAGAGACCCCGTATATTCATGAGGCAAACCACACTTCTTTGAGCTCAGTCTTTTCTCTTTTGTGTTGTTCTCCGATCAGGTATTCTCGTTCTTTTTGTAAGATTCATAGTTTTGTTTTACTTTTCTCTTACTATAGTTGTGTTTTAAAAAATGGATTTTCAGCTCTCAAAAATTCACAAGTACTATCCATCTCTCTCTCAAAATGATTTGAAAAACATTTATACTGCTAGGTGTGAAAGACTTAGGCTATTAATGTATAGAAACATCCCCGAAGATATTCGTTGGTTGATTGAAGCGAAAGTTTGATTAGCTGGCGAAACCTCACTTAGTTTTAAGTACTTCTCAGGCTTGGGAAATAGTAGTTTTTCGAAAAAACGAAGAGCGAAAAAAATAAATGGTTATAACAAATGTGCTCAATGGACTTGTAACACATGATGCAAATCTGTGGGGTTTACTTCTATAAATCGAGAAGATAAAATTAGTTTTATAAATGATGGACTGAGTAAGGAGTCTTTGGATGATATTTGATTGACTTTCGAGACACATCCCAGTGAAATAGTGCATCGAGAACTTCTTGCTTTATGGACCCAGTTTAGAAGTGACCATCAATGCTATAGTCTTGGAAATCTGATTAGAAATGACCTTGTTTGCCAATATATAAGAAAATTAGATGAGAAGGCTATCCTCACTTCATAGAAGGTGTTTAAGCTGTTTCTAAACGTAAAACCAGAGGAAGATGTGAGCCATAATCACAACTACTTGTATATATGCATGATTTTTGTTTGTGTTTATTTATTGTTGAATTTCTATGTAGTTACTTTTAATTGCCAAACCTTTTTAACCAATTCTACTTTTAGGGCATATATAAGGAACTAACATAAATGGAAGGCTACTAGTTCGTCGAATCAATAACATATGTGTACTATGTGGCTCTCAACTTGGGAGCGATATTTGTGACACACTTGCAGTAAGCGAACTTAGCCTAAAATTGGGAGAGAAAAAAATTAATTTGGTATATGGAAGAGGAAGTCATGGATTGAATGGATGTGTTTCACAAGGTGCATATCTTGGAAAATTATATGTGGTAGGTGTAATGCCAATCCCTTTGGTTGATTCACTGATTTCTGGCATTACACTCGGTCAACTTATAAGTACGACTTCTGTGTCTGAGCGCATGGCTTGTAAGATTTGTCAATCAAACACCTTCATTGCTTTACCAGGAGGTTTTGGTACATTTGAAGAAATCTTTTATATAATCTCTTGGGCCAAGATGAATCTCCATACCAAACCCATTGGACTTTTAAATGTTAACCATTTTTTCGACGGATTGCTCTCTTTTCTTGATTGAGCTGTGGACCAAAAGTTCATTTCTCTTTCAATAAGAAAGATTTTCATTTTTGCATCCTTCATTGAGGAGCTGCTAGAGAAATTACACGCTTATGTTGCACAACACCATTCTTATGAGCCTTAGATAGACTGGTCTAAGGCAATCAGAAGTAAGCATCAAAAGAGTCCGATTAATTTAGATTTATCCCTGTAAGATAAGTCTATGATAAGATGGCTGAGTAAGGAGTACTTTTTGTACTCTTGAGACGCATCTCTTTATTTTATGACTTGCATGAATTTTCTTATTTCGGTGTGGAAAGAAATATATATATATATATATAGGGTATTATCACTTGTTTGCTAAAGATTTAGCAGTTCACAATAAACTTACAGACTTGTAGAGTTACAAGTATTCCTAACAACCCTATTTTATTACTGCAATTCAAATTTGGGGGAAGTAAGGTATATTTATGAATTATCTGGTCTATATTTAACTGTGAATTTGCAATTGCATGCTTGTAGTTTTGTGTGAATTGTTTACATTTATCTATTCCTATTAAAAATTTAAAAAAATTGTGTTTGCTTTAAATAATGCTATCCCTAAAGCTTTGGAGTGATACACTGATAGCCGATTAAGTTTGCAATACAAAACCTGAATGCATTAATTTTTTATTTGAAAACGTAGATGTATGGGATTAGAATAGGTGATTTGCATGCATCGGGTGTTCCTATATGGTCGGTTAAATATTGTCTTTTAAATACTGTCTTTTAATTCCCGTCATTTAAATTCCTACCAATTTATTTTCAAATGAAGATGAGTAGCTAAATCCAATTTTGGGTTAAGGCAAGGATAGTGTCCAATGCCAATGATTCCCAAAGAAAGATGTGCTTCAAATGTATAATATTAATCTAATTTAATTTGAGTAGTGTGCGTATAGTGTATCTTTGAGTTTGGATTGGAGCATAAACCTAGCTTAGAATTTTCATGCCACGTATGGAGATTGCTAGACCTGGAAATGTTTTCATACCCAAGCCCAAATTATTAATATGTATCTATAAATTATGTATGTGGAATATAATTCAATTTATGATAATTGCTTAACTTAGAATTTCCATGCCATGTATGGAGATTGTTTAAACAAGAATTATCATTATCTTGAACTAAAATTACTGACAGATCTGCAAAACTTAATTCAAATAAATATTACTGATTTTTTCTATTAAATTAGAAATTAATTGATTTTGACACTAAAATTATCTTGACCCAAGCTGCTTAAATTCAATGTTAGTTTAGTTTTAATTCTTGTCTTTAGATTATCTTAATCACCTCCTAAAATCAAATATTATGTGATTTTTATTTTCATCCATAAATAATCTCCCTGTGAACCAACTCGGACTCACTAAAATATAAATTTAAAATTGTATTACACACACACTCGCACACTGGTGAGTATAATCGCCCTATACCTGCTTTAATAAGAGGATTAATATTTAACAAATTTGGATTGTTGTTTTGATAAATAAATGTGCAGGGTAGCGTAACAGTCACCTACCACGTATAAAAAGATGATATATGATATCGATTATAAGAAATGGTTGGAGGCTATGCATGCAAAAATGGAATCTATGTATTCCAACTAGGTTTAAACTCTAGTGGATCTGCTTGAGGGAATTGTTCCCATAGGTTGTAAATGGATCTATAAAAGGAAGATCGATACTGATGGAAAGGTGTAAACCTTCAAGGTGCGACTAGTGGCGAAAGGGTATTGCTAGTGTCAAGGAGTTGATTATGAAGATACCTTCTCATCGGTCGCTATGCTTAAGTTCATCAAGGTTATACTAGTCATTGCCGCACACTTTGACTATGAGATCTGGTAGATGGATGTCAAGATGGCGTTCCCGAATGGTTATCTTGAGAAAGATATATTCATGGAACAATTGTAGGGATTTGAATCCACTAATCCTAGAAAAGTATGTCAGTTTAAGAGATTTATTTATGGTTTAAAGTAGACTTCGCATTCGTGGAAGATCCATTTTGATTCTGAGATCAAAGAGTTTGGTTTCATAAAGAATCCAAATGAGCCTTGTATATACAAGAAGGTAAGTGGGAGCGTGAGAGCCTATCTTATCTTGTATGTGGATAACATTCTCCTCATGAGAAATGATGTTGGCATGTTGATGTCAATTAAGGTATGGTTGTCCATTAAATTCTCCCTGAAAGATTTGGGAGAGGTGGCCTACATCTTAGGAATTTGCATCTATAAAGATAGAGTAGGGAGACGGATAGGTCTTTTCCAAAGTTTGTACAAAGACAAGATGCTAAAGAAGTTTAGCATGTAGAACTCCAAGAAAGAGGTAATACCCATTCGACATGGTGTTCCACTCTTTAGGAAAATGTCTTCACAGACTCTAAAAGAGAGGTAGAGCATAAAGAGAGTTCCTTATGCTTTGGCGATGGGGAGCCTTATGTACGTTATGTTATGTACGAGACCTGATATCACCTCTACTGTAAATGTTATTAGCAGATATCAGTTTGACACAGGTGAAGAGCACTAGGTGGCCATGAAACATATCATGAAGTACCTAAGAAGGACTACTGATCACCCTAAAATATACCGCAAGTATACGGGTCGAACAAGTAATATAGTAGTGAGTAAAAATATCGTTCCCACAAGAAAAGATTTCAAATATCAAAATTTTAAACTTTCTTTATTATTTAGACAATCAAAAATTATAGATTTAATAAAAAATAGGAAAAATAAATTAATTAATTAAATTAATAAAATAAAATTAATTTGTAAGGCAACTTGAATCAAAGAAATCAATGGATTTTAATAACTAAGGCATATGTATAAACCTAGCTATGCAATGCAAATCATAGATTTTTATGTGAATGAATTGGTCAATTGAGTATGTGACAACGAAACCTCCTAACTCATTCGTTACCCTATTTCTAGGTTATAACGAATCTATTTTCATTTAATATCTTTCTATATTTTTATGAAAGTTTAATTAAAAGAAAACACATTACAATTTGTGAAATTCCTAGTGTATCGCTAAAAGCTGCACAAAGAAACAAAATTCTATTTCTAGTTGGTTTTAATTTATGGTGTACGGTACTTATGATGCAATCCCCAACCTATCTCATTTCGGTCTCAAGATTAGGCACCAAATCAAGTAAATAGAGGCTAATTATTCACAAGCATTAAATCTAATACCACACAACTCAACATAACTCAATTTATTCAATCAAATAAAATTATAAAAAATACATCATCATAGTTTCGGCCAATACATGGCCTTAATTTAACAAATTAGTTCATGACAGAATTAATTAAAACCCAAAATAACAATAGATGTATAAGATAATTAATTAATAAGAAAGAAGAAATTCTAGATCTGTTTAGATCTAAATTAGACAAATTTGCTCCATCTTCTCCCTTGCGCGTCCACTTGCTGCTTCGGAGGAGCCATCTGCGTGCGCGTGTTCTTGCTTTCCTGTGCGCGGCCGTCCAATTTCTTCTTCTTCTGTGTGCTGCTTCCATGCACAAGTCCTCTGCCAAAACCTTAAGTTCTTGCCACCGCCTCCAATTCTCTGCTCTCCAAATCAAAATCCTTTATATCATTATTTATATACATGCACATGATATGGCTGGGCGCCCTAATCATCTCCCATTTCACACCACTTCCTATACATATATATATAAGTAATATAATATAATATATATAAATAATATAATAGATAATATAATATTTAATATACTATTAATTACATTAATTTAATTATATTATAATATTACCTATTTATAATGTTTATTTTTTATTTATATTTTAATATTAATTTATAGTATTAATTTTATAACATCTTTTTTTATTTTTATTTTTAATCCAAATACCAAGTAGTATTCTTGCAAAATAACAAAAAAAATACTAGAAATTAAATATATGTAAAGGAGACTCAAAACACTAGATAATTTTAAGTAAAACACATATAAAATACTAAAAATACTACTTAATTATGACCAATAAATGTGTGAATAAATTCCCACAACAACTAATGCAGGAGATGGTTAGGTGTCGAAGTTTGGGCAGCACTGTGGATGCTATGTTAAAGCTAGAATCCAACTTCCAAGGAATCAGAGCAATGTGAAAAAACCTCAAGAAGTTTAGAAGATGATCCAACATGAGTGTTTGCTAAGATTATCATAAATAATCTTGGCTAGAAAAATCTTAGTAAATTAGACCAAGATAAAAGAAGTGAAAGATTGAAAGCAGTAGGCTAATGTGACCAAGGTGAAAAGGATTATGGGATCACATGTGAATAGGTTGTTAGATTGACCTTGACATCTATTATGGCTTTAACTATCAAAGGAAAAGGTATGAAGTAAATTACTCGACAAAAGACTTGGTGCTGGAAATGATAAAATAGGGAAAAACCATACCCATATGATAAGATATTCAATGTATGTGCTCTTGTAAGGAGCTGAATATGAAGTAGCAATGATAGGGGAAGTTTCCTCAAGGACTACGACTATGTTATATCACCCGGAACATGCCAATGAAGTGGTCGATGCATTGAGTAGGAGTATACCTACTAAAATGATCAAGTTGATGGTCGGTAAGTGGCATTTGTTAGAAGCTTTTAGCTTAATGTCGATGAAAGTAATGCCAAAAGGATCATCCGACCCTATTGCTAACATAACAGTTCAGTTGAATCTGATAAAGAAATAGAGAAGGCATATAAGTCTATGAGTAAATAGGTAGGGCCAACCTATAGCAGAGTAATGCAAGATGCAAAGTAGCATTCTTAGGATTTGAGGAAGGACATGCAACTGGGATAAAGGTTCTTTGAGATTATGAGTATCAGTCAAATTTCGAGGATGAAATTTTTGTAAGGAGGGGAGAATGTAATACCCTAAATCAAAATAAATAATATTCCATATTTTGTGATGTTAGAAAAGTCAAGTTCAAAGATCTAAAAGATAATTTATTAATTTTAAATAGCTGAATCAATGGAAGGGAGTACCCCAGAACGTAAATGTCTAAAAAAAAGGGTATAGCATTGAAAAATGTCTTGAGACAAGATTTATGATACTGAAAACAATCAAATCAGGGATGGATAGTTTTTGGTACAACTAAGATTAAACCTGAAAAATCGAACGAGTGTAAAGGACTTCCAAAAAATCAACGGAACCCTGAGGTGGTTTCGAGATGAAACAAAGGTCCTGTGAGAGCGCAGAGATAGAATTATACTTATAGAGTAAGCCTTGAGTTATTATTTTTGAATTTTAAGTATTGTAATACAAATTAATTTAATGTTTGAGGATGTATATTTGCATTTAGAGATATACCCAAATGAAATAAAGATAAAATTTGGGGTTTAATGTGTATTTTTTCTTATATCATAAGTGTATTATATAATATATAGATATATATATATATATGTGTGTGTGTGTGTGCATGTGTGGCCAAACTTTTATGAAGCTTCAATCGCCAAGATTTTGATGCAAGTTGCAAGCAATTAGCTGTAAGATTTGAGGAAAATCTGTAAGAAAATCTAGGGTAGTTGAAGTAAAAGATTTGAGATTAGATTTGATAAGAAATGTGATGTATAATATATACATACACATGGGAGGAGATATGGAAGGAGATTGAGAAAGAGAGTTAGGAGTCGATATCTGGCAACCAAGGCTGGCCGAAGGCAGTAGAGGTGGCCGACCATGGTAGCAGAAAAGTTGTTGTTGCAGCAACTGGTCGACGAATAAGGGAGGCGACGATGCTGAGGTAGCTAGGGATGGCAATTGCAACTAAAATCATGGGAAACCGAACCAAAATCAAACCGGTCAACACGGTTAAAAACGGTTTGACTGGGTAATGGTTTGGTTTAGGAAAAAACCAAACACTATTTCAATGGGTATGGTTTGGTTATGGTTTTCACTAAATCCAAACAAAACCCGAAACAAAACCGAATCGAATGTGTGGGTAACCGAACCAAAGCGAACCGAATATACATATATATAATAAATATTTATTTATTTAATATATTATATATACACATAATATATATTGACTAATGCATTACAAATATATAAAATATTTAACATTTATAGAGTGATTAACAAATAAAAATAAAACCTAATCTTAAATTATTTTATTTTTATCAATCAAATAATTATATTCAAGAAGTTTGAAGTTAATTTGTAACTTTATGCAAGAAAAATGTAACTTTATTAGAGTTTGTCTTTGTTTGTTGTGGAGTTATCAAAAATTTTTATGAATGCTATTTACAAGAGTTTGTCTTTTTTTGTTGGTATGGATTAAATTAAAAAAATCATGGTTAAAACCGAAATCGAATGGTTTGGTTATGGTTTTTAATTTTTAAAACCAATGGATAATGATTTGCTTTTGATTTTGACAAAAATCGAAACCAAACCGAACCATTGCCAACCCTAGAAGCAGTGCTTAGAGGAGGTTAGTGGCGGCCATGGTGGTGGTTGGCATCGGCCGAGGTGGCCGATAGTGGTTGGCATGCGGCAGCTGGGCATGGCAGATCGCATGTAGGTGCAAGGAGGAAGAAGAAAGAAGGAGGAGAGAAAAAAAAAAAAAAGGAAGAAAAGGAGAAAAAATGGAAAAAAAAAATTCAAAAAATTTTGAAAAATAGGAAATGAAGATTTATTAATTTTTCGAGAAATTTGCTCAGAAAAATTACTAGAGACACATAGTTCGAGAAAAAATATGTATACCGAAAAGGTTGAAGGGACTACATTGAGGTGAGTAAATTTCTTGAAAAAATCTAAAAAATTAGGAAAATTATTTTATACAACATTGTGGAGAAAATTTTGGGAAAAACCTTTGAGGCGATATTATTTTTGAAGAAAATAAGGTTTATAAAAAATAGGAGAAAATAAGAGAAAATTTGGAAAAACTATGAAAAAATTTAGAAAAATTAGAAGCATTGATTTTCTTGGATATTTATTGATCAAGAGGAAATTTGGCTACAGGATTTGGAGATTTGCATGATTTTTTAGGTTAGCACATTCTTTGAGAAATCTAAAAAAGCGAAATTAAGGTAAGTGGTTCGACCCTAAATCCGATTTTATGTAAAAAAAATTTAATAAGTTGACATGTCTTGTTATGCTATATATCATGTAGATTGCATTCACATGTCATGATAATGAAATATGCATATGTACACAATGATATTATTGATCATGCATCGCTTGGGTTTGAGATTAGGGACTGGCACCGATGCTCTACCAAGGGTGCCCCCATACACCTCAACCTGGTAAGAATGTCGTAAAAATAGAGAGTACCAGTTGGGAGTGGTCAACTCAAATGAAAGGAATGATGACATTATGCATTTGCATACATGCATGAGATATGAATGATGTTCGTTTACTTAGATGATTCATCATCTAATTTGGACTTTATCCCTAGAATATTCGAACATTTCAGATGGAGATTGTACCAGAAAAGAGAATGAAAGAGGCATGTAATGGTACTTAACAAAGTGCATGATGTATGTAGCCTATGTATTTAAGTTCTGTTACTTTGAATTCTAAACATTTTGAAGAATGATGATGTATAACCTTATTTATGGTTAATGATAAAGTTAAGGTTCAATTCTAGCTTTTGCATTTGATGTTTATGATGATTCTCATTCGAGATAGATGAATGAAAATCTTGGGATGGATATGAGGAATGATATGGTGTAACATTAGTTTTGAAAGAAAAATTTTTTATCCAAGAATTATCCCAAGTTATAATACACCTGGAAAAGTGGGGTGTTACAGTTGGTATCAGAGCGAAATTTTATTTAGTGACTTAGGGATTATTGATGGTTTAGAGATTGTTGATTTAAAACAAATCTCAAGGAAGGAAAGGATAGGAATTGGAGGATTCATCTGTTGATTTCAGGTTATTAGTTGAAATACTTACGCTAAATGATAAGGTAACTGGTAGTTATTGAGATTGATCTAGTCATGGATGGTTAGACTGTTGTGACATAACCTAGCTATCAAGATTAGGTTTGTAATAGGTAGTATGAATCATCGATGTTCGAGAGTAAGAATGATTTAGTAGATCAAGGATCCTAGGGATTGGGTCAAGATAAGAAGGGTGGGATGGTTGGATGAGCGAACTTGGATGTTTCAAAGGATAAGAAGACATGCGATAGTTATAATCTAGAGTGGCTTGGAAAACTTAATGTCAGAATAACTTCAGGATTTTAAAAATTAATTGTGATAGTATAAAATTGAGGTAAGGTTACCTTGAGAAATGAATCATAAGAATGAGTCATGTCAGTTGAAATCGGCTTAAAGGATGAAAGAACCAAGGTATTGTTTTGAGCCTTGAAAAAAGAAGCTTTATGAATGTCAATGAGCATGCCTCTTGAGACTTCTTGGCCAAGAACGCAAGATCTAACCCAATCTTTTGAAAAGATCAAGTTTTTGTAATACCGGAGAAATCCTTAAAGGTATAAATGGTATTTTATAAAGGGTATAAGTGAAATTTTTGAAAGAATGATGCTATAGGGTACACTATTATAGTTTTAAGTGATCGAATCGACCGAAGGGAGTACCTCGGACCCTAGATAGTCAAGAAAAATGAAATAGTACTGACGAGAAATTTGAGGCGTGATTTTAGGTATCACAAGAAATTGGATCGAGACTAATTTTTGGTACTACTGTTAACCAGGCTTAGAAAATTGAATCGACGTAAGGAACTTTTGAAAAGTCAACGAAACATTTTAAGGACCTAGATTTTACATATGAAACAACCCTTGAGCGATTTCAGGTTGAAACGAATGGAGTTAGGGTCAAAAAGATCAACTGGGCCAAAGTGTAATTTTCTAATTTTGCACAAGGGAGGTCAAAAGGATAATTTTTTGGCAGTTTCTAGGGTGAAATGAGGAGTACAAAACTTGTGGGCCTTGGTGGTATAGTTGGATAGATCATGGGTGCTTTGGAAAAGGCTAAAATGGCATTTGAAGAAATAAGGGGGCCAAAGTGTAATAAGTGAAACTTGGCAGTGTGAACGCACCAAGAAATTAGTTGCCGCACTTCCACCACACGTGGAGGCAATTTTCGACAATGGGACGACAGAGGGAGGGCTAGGGAAGGCTGTATACGGTGCTAGAAAGCTTGAAGGCCAAGCCTTGGCCGTTGATTGGTTGAAAAATGGCCGAATTTCGCCTATAAATAACTAGGTTTTCGGTCGAGAATGAGCACACAAATTGCTCACGATTGAGGGTGATTCGAAGAGAGTGGATAAAGGGCTTTCGATCCTTGCATCAAGGGGAGAAAATCTAGAGTGGATAAAGGACTTTCGAAACATGTGCTAATTCACCATTGGACACATCGAATTCTGGAGGGTGATTCTCGATTTATATTTCCAATAAGTCCTCTTCCTCTTTGTCCCCGCTAGGATCTTCTTTGTCTTCCTCAGGTTCCTCCCAAGGCTCTTCCTTGTACAGTTCTGCCAAACTTTGACGAATCCCCTCATAGAAGTAATAACATAAATGGAAGATTCCATTTTGCTGGACCCATTCAGCAATGGCTTTTAGCTCTCCCTCCAATGCATCAATAAGGAAATCTATTTGGAATTGGGCTAAATCAGGTCATAACCGATAACTAGGTGGCATATCCTCGATAATGCCCTCAATTTGAGCTAAGTATGCATAGATACCATCAAGGTCTTATTCCCTTGTGTTAAGGTGATGTGTCCAATGGTGAATTAGCACATGTTCCGAAAAGTTTCCTGCCACCCTGTCGGTTCAACACAAAACTTCATTAGTGCTTCTAACTAAAACCTCAAGTTTGGTGTTCCTAATACTCTAAGTCCTCCATAGGTTGCTACTAAGTTTTCTACTGGTTTTTATATCATGATCATCCTTTGATATTATATGCCAAAAATATCATAATCAACATCATGGATAACACAGCAGGACATAAACATGACAGGTTATATGCATAATCGATACATTTACGCACTTCAAAGAGTGCCATCACATGCCTTCATTTCCTTCGTTTCTGTTATGACTTCCATCTGGAATAATAAATATTCCAGGGGCATTGCTCAGTTAGATGATCAGCCATCTAAGTAAGAGTATAATATTCATATATGAATGTAAATGCATAAATGTCCTATCATTTGGTTTGTTTGAGCCGATAAGCATCTATACTTCATATGCCACTTACCATTTTCTACGACCAGCTCTTTCCAGGCCGAGGTGTATGCGTGCACCCTTGGTAAAGTAGCGATGCTTGTCCGTACTCTCAAACATATGTGATGCATGAGCAACGATGGATTTCACGTGAACATATGCATATCATCATCATATTATGTAAATGCATCTACTTGACATATGCACACATCATATCATGTCAACATGCCAAAACATACTTTGAAACATACATCGTATTTAACATATAGGCATACTATCAAATCATAGGGCACATTTTAGAAATTACCTTTTTCCCAAAAATCACCAAATAAATATTTCTTTCCATATTCTCCAAAAATTTCTTTCATAATAATTCATAAAATAAAAAACCTGATTTTTTTTTAATTTTTTCGAAAGAAATTAAACATAATAAGATAAAAAAAAATTATGATCAACTCCCATCTATTTGAGATATTTACACTTACCTTGTAATACTCCTTCAAACTTTTCTTTGATGTGCCCAAATTTCTCTTCCTTACTCCTTCCTCCCAAATCTCTTTCACAAGCTCAATTCTTTCTCTCAAGCTCTTTCTTTCTTTATTACAACCTTTATCTTTCTAATTTAAGTCCTCCAATCATTCAAGTTTTCTCTATTTATAGAAGGCTGAATTAAGCTTAGCATAATTATAGTGACCCACTATCTTTAATTATTTTGTCATCTTTCTTAATTATTTTCCACTAAATCTCACCCATAATCTTTAATTATTTGTTCACACCCTACTTTGTCTCCCACATTTCTCAATTATTTCACCCATTATCTTTGATTATTTGTCCACACCCTATTTTGTCTCCTACATTTCTCAATTATTTCACCCATTATCTTTAATTGTCATGTCACATTTTTTAATTATTTTTCACTAAATCTCGTCTATAATCTTTAATTATTTGTCCACACCCTACTTTCTTAGCCTACTAAGTCTAAGCCTATTTACTTAACCTTTTTTTTTTTTAGCCTACTAGCTCTAAGTCCATTTACTTAGCCTTTCCTTTTTCCACTTAGCTCACTAACTCTAAGCCCATTTACTTAGCCTTTCCTTTTTTCAATTTAGCCCATTAGTTTTCTCAATTATAATCTCCAATGGATGTAAAAAAAATTTAAATACAAAAAAAAAATTATTTATTATTATTCTCAAAATACTAGAATATTACATTTGTGATTTGGCATGCAAATCGAGGTCATGCACGAGGATCGAGGCATTCCAAATATGTTCGAGGTGAGTGTTCTACCGAAAACTTGGTTTTAGCTCGTGAGTAGTTTACCCAAAACTTGATTTACTGTGGGTGCTTCTACCCTAAAAACTTGATGTTTGTTATATCTAAATGTGTTGTGATTTCATGTAAAATGGTTTTGTTGCATGCAAGCGGTAACCAATGACGATTGGTTTTATGAGGGAGGTTCATCCCTAAATGTTTTGTACTTGTGCATTGCATTTTATAAAATGTTGTTTATATGATGCATTGAATTGTGAAATGTGGCATTGTCATGCGTTTTGTGATTGTTCATATGGAATGTTTGGCTAAAATGTCGTCTGGATAGTGTAGTCATAATTTGCTAAGGGTGTTGACAGAATAATAGGGGTATCTTGTACTGGTGTGCATGCCAGAACAGCTGCCTTGGTTTCTATGCCAGGCCATTTGGTCAGGGAAGTTGCACTAGGATGAATAGGTAGTCCATATGAGATTTGACTTGGGACTAGGTAGTGGTTCCTGGATGCTTTTGAGTGGGAACGTAATCCCTGACGTAAATGTGGTGAGTCGGGTTCCTGCGTTGATGTGACCCTCCTAGGCCGGGAGTTGGTAACGATTGTTCCCAAGATGTTGGGGAGATGTGTTGACCTTGCCCTTCTTAAGCTAGAACCGTGTCGTGTCGTCGTGTCGGTATGGTGGCATGGCCTTTGGAGAGATTGCTCTTTCCCCGTGGTAGGGTTAAGCGCTGTGGGATTCTCTTGAGCTACAGCTTGCTAGGTTGGGTTAGTTTATTTCATGTCTTGCATACATTCATGAAAACGTGTTTTTGAACTCTCACTTAGATGATTCATCATCTAATATGGACTATGTCCATGGAATATTCAAATGTTCCAGGTGAAGGCAACGGTGCAAAAGGAAAGGGGATTACCGAGAAGTGACAGCGTTTAGTGGATAATTTATAAGTATGTCATTTTCGGTTATGCTGTTTATTTTGATGACGTCATGTAAACGTTGGTTTGACTTTATGTTATAAACAAAGTGGGTTCAGTTATGATTTATTGAGGTTTTGATCTAGCTTCCACATTTGAGGTGATTTACATGTCTTAGATTATTAATGTTTCTAAGTTAATATTCTAAGAAGGTGTAACGGGATCTTCGAGGAACAGTTTTTGTGTTGAGTTTCTATTGAAAAAAAATATATCCCCGGAATCTTACGTTACCTAATGCCTTAGGAAGGCGAGGTGTTACAGTTTCCCTCCCTAACTTTTCTCAAAAGTTGTTTTTTCGTTAAGAGGCAAAGGCTTTAATGGCTTATTTATACGAGAGGAGGTCAAACCCTAGTGTAACTAGGGTTTGGTAGGCTAGTCGCATAGGCAGGACAAGCGGGCGGGCTGGGTCACATTGGTGGTGTGAGCCGCGCGTGCACACCTGGGCCAGCGATGGGCGGCATGCACATGACCATGGGCCACAAGGGCCATGCATGGCTCAGCCAGCCCCTTGGCCTATGTGGGTGCCCTTGGATGCCTCTAGGCCATGTCGGGCACCCATTAGGCCGCACACGGGCAGGCCCCAAGCTATGCCCGACTCGACCCGTTGCCATTTTCTCCCTCGATTTCTTTTGCTTCTTATTGACATCCTGTGGAATTTTCCATGAGTGCTAGCTCACCCCAAAAACCCACAAATTCATCTGAGCCCAAAACATTTTTCGGTCCCATTGAATTTTTTCATAAAACTTCTCTTTGTTTGTGTGTGACCTTGTAGGTTCATTATGAAGATGACAAAAGAAAATTTATAGAATCCTACTCCTAATCAAACTCTTTGATTATAATTCATAATTTATGTCATCTCATGACAAAATTACCATTTTACTGTTAGACCAAGATTGACGTCTAGCAACGTGTCATGCCCCCTATATCATAATGAAATGCAAACGACACTTCAGATGAACATTTCCGTGACGAGTCCCAGTGCTATTCGATCCCTTTATTATAATGTCCCAGTACGGTCTAGAAATATGGTGAAATGTCAAACTTCCAATAACCGACACTATGTGTACAAATGCTAAGTCCACAACTCCTATAGTTGAATTAATAACTCTTATTAATTCTCAACTATCCGCGTTGGCCAGCGACTTCTTGAGTTGTGACTTCATTATTCACATAGGGCATATACCTTTTATGATTCTTACTAAGGTCGATAGATTCCATCTTATGTGCTTACCTACCTTCGTATGATTCAGATTATACCCAATAACCACCCTATTAGAGACCCATCTTTTTGGACCCCAAACAATGGCATCAAAGCATGACGCTCCTCATACAAGATAATCGTGGTACCTTAGGAAAAGATATTACTAGCACTTATCGCCACAGAGAACTCCCAATTGACATTTAGTAAGAGTTACCATTTAGATGTTCTCGGGTTAGGTCATTTAGTGAACCCATTCACCAATAAGCACTTAGACACTTGCATTTGTGTCACCGTATAACTAGTCAATGAGATCAACTATCCTCCTTATGAACATGCATAGTGTATACCAGTCTTGACGATACTATAAGGGCCCTACTCTATTATCCTATGACTGATAATAGTTTAAGAATGAAGTATCATTCATTAAGTCTCATTGGTATGATCTCATCATAACCCGATTAACATTGCTATACTCTTTAGGCTTTATCTAGATAAGAAAACATTAAGATGAACGCATTGCCAAGTATTAAAAGAAAAAATAATTTTATTAATCAAAATATGTTCGAGATACATAAGAGATGCAACCAACTCACAACTCATATGATTGGCTCCTAGAATACAACTCTATCAGAAAAAAGAAAAAAAAAAAAAAAGCTTAATTAACCTCTCTTATAAGCTAATTATCTGTAACACCCGGTGTTACCAGTGTTAAGAAAATGAGAAAGGAAGTGAGAAACTTTCAAAAATTTCCTTGAGAAAGTAATGGATCATTGAGAAGAAGGGTGCCCTAAAGGAGGGGCATTTTGGTAATTTGCATAGTGAAGTCCAACAAAAGGGTATTTTGGTAATTTGGAGTGAAATTCCATAAAGGAATTAAATTATGAAAAATAGGGAAAATGATAAATATTCAATTATTGAGAAAGTAATTAATTTTTCCTAAAATAATATATTAATGTGGTAATGCCACATAGAGGGTTAGATTAAAAACTTGGGGAGCCAAGATTGGTGTTTTGGAGTGACACATGGCAAGATGTGGTCCAAGTTAAAAGAGAAAATTAAATAAATGCAAAAGGAAATGCTAAGTAGTCTTTCAAGCATTTAATAATGAGCGTGATTATGGTGAATTAAATAAATCCAAATGAAATGGGAAATTAATCACCCATTAATGTTTGAAAAATATGGTGGTTTATATAAATGGAAAATGAGTTATTTATATCTTTCAAAGTGTCTCTCATGGTGATGGGTTGAAAATAGTCAAAATAAATTAATTAAAAATAAAAAAAAATTTCCAAGTGATCCAATGGTTGTGCTTGAGTCTTGGAAGAAGAATGGATCCAATGGCTAGAAGTGGATCTTGGAGGATGGCATGGATTGTCAACTCGTTAAGAGTGTGTTTTCTCTTAAAGGTGGAGATTAATTCGTCCAAAAATCAATGGTTGAGATTTAAACCTAGCCAAGCACTAAGATTGTGCTTCTATGGAGGGATGAGATTTGCTCTCATAAAGTGGGGAAAGATCCAATGGTGATGATTTATTCTTGAAATGTTAGAAAGAAGTATATAAGGGCAAAGAGAGCTTTATGCTCAAATTTTTCCCATTTGAAGAGCTTGGAAGGAGAAGCCTTCCAATGGAGGAAAAGAAAAGAGAAGAAGAAGAATGAAGGAAAGAGAGGTAAGACTTGTTTTGTGTCTTAGCCATGAAGGTTAGATCTTTCTCTCTTTTTTTCTTCTCCTAAAATATGGATTTATTTTGTGTGCAACGATTTCTTGGGTAAAAGGGATGGAAGGAAGCTAGAAAAGGTTTTTAAAGCTTTAAAGAATGTTAAAGTAAGGAATAGCTCCATGGGACGGTGGCTTGCAATGTGGTAAAGTATGTGCTTAAAATCTAAATGTGAGCATTGGCATGTTTTCTTTGTGTTCAAGGACCTATGGCCATGAGGTTGAGTGGGGTAGGGTAGTTCAAAGCCTCAAACCAAGGTGGTTGTGAGGATGTGGAAGCCTAACCATGTTGCATTCATGCATTTGGCATCACATGTTATGTTTTTGTTTATACTTATTATCATTGCACCCTTATTGAGCTTAATAGCTCATGAGGTTTTTACCCTCACATATAGGTTGTCAAGGCATGGGAAAAGTCAAGGCAATGGTGGAATGGCATGTGGAGGCACGGAAATGAAGATCCAAGAATATTGTATGGCTTGTAGGAAGCCTATTGTTGTTGTATTTCATTTATGTATTGTATGTCTATTTGGATGTTGTTATGTAAGCATTAAGAGAGTTGTGTAAACCTCAATGTGAAATAAAATGGAACTTTGGAAGTATGTTTGAGATCTATTTTGGTGTATCATTTTTCTCTTTGTTGTGTAAGTGTTGTGGAAGAAGAAAAAAATGAGGCTTTGGGGAGGTTAAAAGTGGATATTTTTGTGTATATGTGAGGTGTGAAATTTTTGAGAAATTTGGGTTAGAAAGGCCTAAGAAGAAAAAAAAAAAAGAAGAAAAAGAAGTGAAGGCAACAGCCGAGGCCCGCAGGGGGCCACAGCGGGCGATAGGAAAGCGTGGGGCATGCTGGGGGCACGCGTTGGGGCGCAGGCGGGCGGCCGGGCACGAGAGCGTAGGCATGCAACCGCCCGCGGGCCGTGCGGTCAGCGCACTGCGGGGCCCCGGGCGCGCTAGCAAGCCTCTCTGCCCAATTTTTTTTTAAATTTTGAAAAATTTGGGGGATTTTGGGGCATTTCCTAATTGTTTTTGGAGCCCGGAGGAATTTTCAAAATAAAGGGATTTTTCGGGCATTTTTGGAGATAAATGCCAAATTTTTAAAAAATTGAAATTTTAAGTTTTTCCTCGAATTTTTGAGAAATCAATGGGTTGATTGAAATGGTGAAATTTATGGAGCCCAAAGAAATTCTTGGAAGGAAGAAAAATTAAATTAAATAAGAAAATAATGTTTGGGCATCTTAATGAGATTTTTTTTAGCCAAGTGCAGTGTGGTTAAAGCCCAATTCTGCTAGTAAATCCTGGGGTTGTGGGAAGGGAAGAACAAAGTCTAATTCCCACCTAGGACATTTCTTGTTGAAATATAGTCCGCCCTTCATTTCAAGTTAGGTAGGTGGGCAATTCAGGTAATTGTTCAAGAGTGGCACCCATAAGTGGGAACGAGGCGTCACATTATCTCTTCAATCATTAATTAAACAATGATATATCATTGTTTGTAATGAAATTTTTTCTTACTTTCCTAATGTTTTCTTCGATGGAAGAAAGGCTATGACCTAAGCTTCAAGGTCTTTCTTGAGTAAATGTAATGTCTTGAGGAGTCCTCCCTCCCCTTGATTTGGAAATGTAAAAAGGCTTCAAGTGAACAATGAGATATCATTTTACGTAATGAAGTTGTTGCTTACATACCAAAATGTCTTTTTCGATTGATCAAAATCTAAGACCCAACTTTCAAGCTCTTTCAAAAATCAAAAACTTTAATTTTCATGTGTCAAAAAGTTCTTTGTCACCTTCATTTGGAATTGTTGTTGCCAAAATACAACAATCTATTTTTAATTACGGACAGATGCAAGAGTCTCGGGAGTCGTGCCTTCAATGATGAGAATCTTGACGAGCAACTAGATCTGGCAGAGCTCCAGATCTGGTAATCCAATAGAGCTGATGGTCTGACAAGGCTGATGATCTGGTGAGCTGATGATGTAACACCCCGCTTTTCTCTTACCGAGCGTGTCACTATGCTGGGGCCCAAAATATACATAAATTATTTTTTTCTTTCTTTCTCGGTACATATCTTAACCTTAAGTACCGAATTCCAAACAAAACCCCCAGCAAATCATTTAAAAATGCGGAAGTGATAATCGAAACCTGATATGGTACATAATCAATTCACTTTATTTATTATATAAGAATTCGTACCATAGTTAACATCATATCCTCAATATTGAAATACATAAATACATGGAGATTTCATCATATTCTAACAAAGCTAATCATCAATAAAGCATTAGCTAAAGCATATTCGAGTCAGCTCGCTGAATCCGTTGGCCGTGCCATCACGTGCTGTCATATCTCAACCTGCTCCTTGCCTAAGCTGCAAGTCTAAGCTGGAACGTTCAATGTTTCAGGGGCATAACCCATTAGAAGATGAAACTTCTAGTGAGGGTCCAAAACATATATATGAATGTATGATGTGATAACATAAACAACATTTGCCCTTAGTGTAACTTCCCTGGCCTGCAGGCCCGGCTAGGAATCCTAGGTAAATCCCGAACCTCTGCAGGATAAGCCTAACGTTATTCCTTCAACGCCCTTGGGGAATTACGACTACACTTTGGGGGCGACATACCATTCCTATGCACAAATATCAATGTGACAATAATATCGTGCCATGCAAATATCACGACTTTCCATGCAATATGACAAATGAATATTGCATTCATAAATAGCATGCATATATAACAATCATATTATAAATATAAGTTCTTGTGAGAATACCACTCATATTTGCCCAAAGATCAAGACACCTCGAAAAACGTGCATTGCCTCAATATGCGTGCCCCGTCTCGATTCTCGTGCCAACTCTCAAAAGTTGCACCAATCTCATCATCTCGATCTTTACAATCATAAAATAATATTTAATTACTAAATATCCTCAATATTCCAATTATTTCCTATTTTCTTTTATTTTCCTTCATTTTTCCTTTCCAAAAATTTCAATAAATACCTCGAGACTATTTTCTCAAATCTACTTTCACAAAAATTCATAATTGACTATAAACTTCCAAGAAAAAATATTGGACTTACCCGGATGGTGCGTTTTCATGCAAAATGAGGCTCTTTGGTGCGGAAACCAAGACATCAGGAATCCTAACTTCAAAAATTTTTGCATAGACCCTCGTAAAATATTTTTCTAGAATTTTAGGGAATTTTTGCACATTTTTCTAGGCCCCCACGCGCTGGCGTGTGGGCTGGCGTGTTGACCAGCGCGTGTGGCCCACGCGCCGGTCGTCTTCTCTTGCGCCGGCCATGCCGGCGATGCTGGTTCTCGATTCCACCTTGTAGCCTTCATCCAGTCGATCCTAATGGCACTTCTTGAGCCTTGAAAGGACAACCCTAAGGCTATCAATCGGAGGCTTAAAGCCTCGACCGACTGTCCGCCTCCCTCTTTCTGGTGAGCTTCGAATCGCCTTTGAACCTTCACCAAAATGGCTCAAAATCTCCAGAAATCATCTTCAAGCCATGGGCAACAAAAGCCCTATGGTTTTGGCCTCCAATTCGTTCAAAAACAAGAGCAATTTGAAGCTCCAACTTACCCATTTTCGGCCAACTCGAAACCCCTATTTATAGGCATCTTTGATGCTCCAAATGCCCGAGATCGGTTAGCCCATGAGCCTTAGAGCATAACCCTACCCTGGATCGACCTTGAGCAAGCCTTATCCGACAGCCAAAAGCATTTTATAGGTACTCGATCGCGCGACCATTTTCGGTCGAATTTTCTTGCTTTTCTAGCCAACCCAATGGCCATTGTCGGATCCTCCTTTACAAAACATGCTCCCCCGACAGTGCCTCGTGCAACCCCACGGTCCATTTTAGCTATGGCCGACCGGCCATGTGCTGGTCATTGGCCAACTTTGAAAAATTGCATTTTGGCCCCTCAACTTTTGATCTTTCTCATTTTGGCCCTTTCCACTTAGCCCCTTGACTTTCCAATATTTCCATTGAGTCCCTCAAGTCCTAAAAGATTCATTTGACCCTTGAGGACTCCGAAAAAATATTGTTTTGGCCTCCCTCTAGCAATTTTGAAAAACTACACTTAGGACTGAATTTTCGTTTTGGCCCTAAACCTTTTCGTTTCTTCCTGAAACCACTAAAGGGTTGTTTCTTATGAAAAACTGAAGCCCCCTCAAGCTTTCGTTGACTTTCGGGAAGTCATCTATAACAATTTGGTATTGCAGCCTAATTGGCAGCTGTATTTTTGCTGTACCGAAAGCTATTCCCGATCCGATTTCTTTCAGCACCATACATCCTATCTCGGGGTGCTTGTTAATGTCACATCATTTTCCTTTGGCATCTCGGCTCTAGGGCACTCCCGGTAGTCGATTTGTTCAATTTTTTGGGCTATTAAGATACCAATTTTCTCTGAAATCCCATTTCTCTAATAAATTGTTTATTTTTAATTAACCCAAAGCTCTCAGGTATTACAAATGATCTAGTTGCCTAATGATCTGGTGGGCTGATGATCTGGTGGCCTTGGATGACCGAGTGACCTGAGGCGACGAGTGGTCTCGAATGATCGAGTGACCTGAGGCGATGAGTGGCCTCGGATGACCGAGTGACCTGAGGCGACAAGTGACCTTGGATGACGAGTGACCTGAGGCAACGAGTGGCCTTGGATGACAAGAGACCTGAGGCGACGAGTGGCCTTGGATGACGAGTAGTCTACAAAACGAGAGCACTGTTAGGACGCGGGTGGGGGTCCCCATGCAAACCCTCCAATGCTTAAGTCAAATCTCGAGAGAAAATGAGAAAATTGTACTTCAATTACTCTAGCATGCGTACCTAGTGATGAAGGCATGGTCTCATATTTATAGCGGAGGAGAGAGAGAGAGAGAAAACGTGCGAGAATCGGGGCGAGAATCTCGCGGCCCATTTCGATAATTTCGTGACCCATTTGAGAAGGAAAAGAGAAGAGATTGGCCCAAGCCCACTCGACCATGACCGAGTGAGGGGTCACTCAGTCATGACCGAGTGGGGGGCCACCCGATCATGCCTTCTTTTTCCCTTTTCCTTGGCTTGGTTTTGAGTGGTTCCCATACCTCAACTTCATGACCAATTTTAACATTGATTAAGCTCGAATCTCTCAAAACTCAAAACATGAAAGTTGGCCAAAAAACCAAAAGTGAGGGAAATTTGGTCTCCCCATGACTGAGTGGGAGGCCACTCGTTCATGCCTTCTTTTTGGCTTTTGTCTTGGTTCGGATCCATCTTCCTTCAATACTTGACTCTGAGCCTTAATAATGCAGGTGCATCAATTTCATTCCTGATTTACACCTTTATTCAGCTCGAATCTCTCAAAACTCAAAACATGAAAGTTGTAGATAATTCTCTTATCTTTCCATAGGACTTTGAATCACCTCAATCAGAGCTCATATGAGAAAGTTATTCCCAAAAAATAAAATTAGTGTCGTACCCACTCGGCATAATCGAGTGAGTCCTCCCCACTTGGTCTCGACTCGACCTCTTGCTCCATCGGCTTGTTTTCTTGATCTCCTACAACCCGCTAGGCCTTTGGGCTTCATGTCCA
The DNA here is from genome assembly GCF_014633365.1 of Diospyros lotus. NCBI lineage: Eukaryota > Viridiplantae > Streptophyta > Magnoliopsida > Ericales > Ebenaceae > Diospyros > Diospyros lotus. The sequence continues at coordinate 32,975,226 of NC_068339.1, read as the reverse complement.
TGTCTCACGACTCTTTTAGGTCTTGTGATTCTCCAAGTTTGCAGGGCATATCAGGAATTATAGAATGGCGTTAAGTGTATAAAAAGATATCATTGTTTGTAATAAACTTCTTTCTCACATCTACAAAGGTGTTAAGTGTATAATGAGATATCGTTGTTTGCAACGAACTTCTTTCTCACATCTAGAATGTCTTCTTCAATGGATCACACTTTAAGAATCAAGCTTCAAGGCCTCTCCAAAATAAGAATTTGAAGAAGCTTGAGTTGATATAGTGCCTCAAAAAGTCCTCATTCTCCTTGGTTTGGACTCATAGAAGTCATGAATTATGCAATAAGATATTGTCGTTCATAACGAAGTTGTTTCTTACATCTCGAATGTCTCATTTCATGGACAAAGGATTATGACTTGAGCTTCAAAGCCTTTCTAAAATAAAAATTTGGAGTATCTTGGGTTGATTTAGTGTCTCACTACGTCCCATTTCAGTTAGATTAGGAATCATAGAAAAGCATTAAGTATAAAGTGAGATATCACTCTTTGTAACGAAATTGTTTCTGTTGATTATGAAGCATTCAATGACATTGTTTAAATTAAGGAGCCGGGCAAGAGGGTCAGTTGCAACCATTGCCATGTGGCAGCAGAGGGCAACTTGGCAACTGCCTGGTTGTCCTTCTCTCAATCATGCTGAATGCCTTGTCTTTGTGTGCAATCTGGACTGTCGATGCTACCTTTTATCTGCTATAATCCCAGCCATTCTTTTGCATCATGCGACCCTTATTTATTCACTATGCATCGGGATTTGTAAAATCAAAGATTGAGAGAAAGTGAAAGGAGACGCTAAGGGTTCGAGGGTTGTTTCATTTCTATTGTTTCACTCTCTAACTCTTTCATGTTCTTCTCTCTGGTTCAATAGGGTAAGCCTCTGATCTTCCTCTTTTATATGGTTTTAAGGCCATTTTGTTAGTGAACCAATTTGTGTAAATAGAGTGGTTGTGAGGCTTATATCCTTTAAGTATTGTAAACCCTATTTTTACTCCGATAGTGTAGTGAGCTCTTCTTTGCCAGAGTTCAACGTGAATGTAGCCCTTTTCGAGTGAACCACGATAAATCTCTCATGTTATTTTTATTTCCATCATTTGTGTGTTTACTGCTTGTGTCTTTCATTACCGATTTTGTCTCTATTGTTGGGTCAAAAGGCTTACAGTGGTATCAGTGTATGTGTGTGCAATTTGCGATTCTGTTGTTTGCACAACAATTTCATACATCTAGAATCTCCTTTATGGTGGATCAAAGGCTAAGAATTGAGCTTCAAAGAGTTTCTACAATAAGAATTTCAAATATATTGAGTCAATTTAGTGTCTTAAGGGGTCCTCATTCTCAATTATTTCGAATCATAGAAAGTCATTATGTATAATAAGATATTGTTGTTTGTAATGAAGTTAATTCCTACATCCCGAATGTCTCCTTCAATGGATAAAAGACTATGACTTGAGCTTCAAGTCCTTTTTGAAATAACAATTTGGAGTATCCTAGGTTGATTTTGTGACTCAAAGAGCCTCCCTTCTCCTCGATTTGGAATCATATAAATTCATTAATTGTACAGTGAGCTATCATTGTTTGTAACAAGTTATTTCTTACATCCCGAATATCTTCTTCAGTTGGTAAAGAAGTCTTTTCAAAATAAGAATTTGAAGATTCTTGAGTCAATTTAGTGTCTTAGAGTGTTCTCTTTTGTCCTTTATTTTGTTTCATAGAAAGGCGTTAAAGATACAAGGGCCACAAGGCTAGGCCAAGACAAGGATAGACCTGATAGAAATGATCTCAATTTACGCCCCACTCGAATCTGATAGAATCTGTGTATGCGATCAAATTCGGGACTTTAGGGTATCATCAACCTTGTTATGGGGACCAGGCCTTTTAAACATTTTTTTTCTTTTTGGCTTCACAATCTGTGTCCAAGGGCATGTAGTGGTGAAAGAAGGAAAGATATTTTGTGTAAGTAGAGGAGATATAACAAGGCCTTAGGAGGATACTTGGGCGGGTCTTAAGCCTATCAAAGAGAGTTTCCAAGTCTGTTTACACTCTCTTTGGACAAACATAGAGTCAGGAAGATTTGGAAGTTGGTAAAATTCATGTTACAGGTGGAACTTGGGATGGCAAAGAAATCTTTTTGGTTGGGAGGAAGAACAGAAGGAATGCCTTTTAGTCTTTTATTGGGCAGCTCGGATCCCCTTCAAAGAGGATTGCAATGACAAGCCAGTTTGGTATTTTAAGAGCAGTCAAGATCTTTTCTACAAAGTCTTGCTATGAGCAGGTGAATCATATTTAAAACTCCTTCAATAACTTCATGTGTAAAGTGTGGTGCAAGCTTGCGCCGCCAAAGGTGGAAGGAAGTGGGAAGTGTTGTTTGGTTGGCAATTAATTAAAAACAGGATATTCTCCAAAGGGCATATTGAGGAGTGCGATTTTGTTCACCCCTTTAACGGGGGTGACCATCACCCTCAAAACGGAACGGCTACATGAGGGAACAACACTATGCTGCTGCTATCTTATCGAAACAGTAACACTAAACAAGATATTGAAATATAGGTGATACTGCTGCGGGCGGGCTCGTTGAGAATGTATAAAAGAAAACATAAATAAAAATTAATATCTTAACCAGTAGAAGCCTATGCCTATAATAATATATAATTATGACATTAATTAATTAATTCTTCAAAAGCAAGGATCCCACTCGAAGGCTGCATGTGAATTCACACATGCATCATTCATCATGTTCACGCTGCTGCTTCATACTCCCCATCCATGATCCATCTGCATCTGCATCTGCATGCATCAAATAATAATTGCCTATACAGTTAATTTGCCAGCAGCACGCACTCGTACAATATATATATATATATATGGAAATCACAAGAAATGAATATAGAAAAAAGTAAAAGAGTATGCCCTAATCAGCATCTAAATACACACACACACACACTCAAATCATTGGGTTCATGGTTCCCCTTTACAAAATTCCTGAAATTAAAGAGTAGAAAGTGGTGGTTTTTTTCCACTCCTTTGGTAAGAAAGGCATGTAGAACAAAATTAAATTGATCGCCAACAGAAGGCAATGCAAGCCCATTAAATCACAAAACCACAAAATGTTACCATTTTCATCTTTAGAAATTAGTTACTTTCTCTTGGAAACAGAATAGATTTATTTTTACATGTCAATACTGCACTATACATATATAGAGTAAAGACTACAAATGTCATAAAAAATTCTCATAATGTCTTCCCAGACCACAAGGTGAGAAGTGAGAACATATATATTTATATATATGTTTGGATCCAATTCCTGTGGAGTGTGGACCAACCCCCCAAGATATCCAAACTTCACCTCAATAATTTGTTCCCTAAAAGCTAAGACTCGTTTGTGAACCCCCAAAACCAGTTTCCTTGAAAGAGTTTCATGATTGGGAAGAAGTAAACAGTGCCTAAATATTCCTTTGCAAAGGCTACTATAATATACAAAATGTTATCTACATATGATCAAAAAAGTAGTAAGATGGTAAACTCTGCCGCTAAATAAAAAGCTAGATGTGCTGACTATAAAACAAACAAACAAAAGATGCTAGATATGTTGGATTCCGAAAACCACAAAATTTGAAACATATTCCAACAAAACCGAGTTCCTTATTGTAACAAAATCGCCAATCGTTTTTTACTCTCTCCTGGTGTATTGACTGTGATTGGCCTCCACAATTTCCATAATCAACGTACATCAGAACATAGGAATCGTAAGTGTGAATGTGACAGTGTAGAGCCACATGAATGGTTATAACGCACCATCCAATTCTCTGCTCGGTCTCTCCAGTCCATTTGTTTCCTTGAGTTGTTTTGTCTTCGTGGCTCTTAGTAAGAAATAAATAATCATTATTATTACTTTCGTGTTTGTAGATGATCTGAAAACCTATATTATTATTCCAATGGAAACATAGAAATGCATAAGAGAAGAAGACATATTTTGGTTAGCGAAATTATTTATCTATTTCAGAAAGGGTACGTTCCTAATGACAGAAGAAAGAGTACTTTAGTGCTAAGTGAAAGGAGATATTTAAATTTGTGAAAATTGTAGAGAGATCAATTGTTCAATAAAAAGGTCATCCTATGAAAGCTTTGAGCGACAGCAAATGTTAAGGAAAGAACTTTTTTTTCGTTCCAACAAATACACTTATAAAACATATAATTGCTAATCACTTTAGGAGTTACATATATACTACTACACTTGTGACAATGATTGTTTCAACTTTTTAAATTCATGTACCTCCAATTAATTTCAAGAAAACTTACGGTTTTTTTGACTTGGTTGAGTCCCACGGATAGTATTTCCATTGCTTCTTCTGTTTGCTAATCAGAAAAGTTTCAACTATCATCATGAAACACTAACGTATCTTTAAGCTTCGAGAGTTATTTTTAATATTCTTTTATCTCGGAAGCTTTAACAAGTTTAGAAGACCAGATTGATTCAAGTGCAGAGTGTTTAAGCTATTTTTGGCTTGCATGTGTCAAATATGTGGTTTGAAGAACTGGCAAGGTCAAGTCATCTAAGTCATCATCCATCTTACTTGTTGGGGATTTGGGCGCCAACAAAAATACTAGACACGCACAATCAACTCATCAAAGCATCATCCATTTTGGCAAGGCATCAACTTGCGCGTATCAACCTAGAATATCACCAAGTTCTCATTGGTTGATGCTTTTGCAAAACCATTCATCACAGTGAATATCGCTGCCATACTAAATTTTGAAGTAAAGATCCATTTGCCTTTATCCTCAATGGTTTGAGCAGTGACACTTCATGCACTAAGGCGAAAAATTCTACTCCTTTTGGAAAGAAAGATGTAGCGATAACTTCTAACTACTTTAGAATCCAACGTAGCTTTGTTGGTGATATCTCTCGCATAACAACTTGAGATCTCAAGTTTAAGTTTGGTGCCTACTATAGTGGCTTGGGGATTTAGTTGCCATACAGTGCATAAGTTTAAAGAGTAAGGAGTTGATATTACCTTGAATGGCTCCTAATAGGATTTTTTTAAATGTCTTGGATGGTCAATGTACTAACTCCAACCTACTTAGAAAACAACACACTTTGTCCTTTGTCACTTAGGTTTTCTCCTTTAATTAAAATCTATGAAGGAACTTCATGAAAGTAAGATTAAATGACAAAATGGGCATTGCCAGGGTACAAAGCTCTTTGTTTCATGAGGGTATATAAAGTGTTATTCTTGTTTGGAACTTCGCTCGCTCTTTGCAAAGTGACTACTTTGCCAACTCGAACCCCTAATCTTTCAATAACAAATAAGCAACATTCTTATTGTTACTACCAAGATTCACCCTTGTTAGCTGAAAAAAAAAGATCGTGTTAAGATTATCTTGAATTCAATTTTAAATAAGCTAACTTAAAATATGATAAAGAAAATATTTATATACCAAATTGTTGAGAAGTTTTAAATTTCTAACCTATCTTATTTCTATATAAATAAAATCTCATATCTAATTCTTAGATTAGGACAAGATATTAAATGATGACCATTATAGAAATTTAAAGATTATGAGATTGAGTGTATTGAGATTTCGGAGTTCAGACTAGGACTATCCTTTTTATATCACACTATTCATATAGCAAATTCTCATATTCACATGTGAACGAAGGCACAATGTCGAACCCCATTAAATCCGTATAGCTCAAAATTTGAACTTATGTGAATTTAGAAATTATTTCCATATTTGATTTCTTTTCTAACAAGTGGTATCAGCATAATACCTAACGGATGGTATTAGACCGACACCTCATAATTGACATCAAGGCATAAAATTTTGGGTAAATTGGCCATACACCTCCTGAACTTTTGCTATTTGGCCTAGACACCACTTAAACATTAAAATTTATCTAATTAATCCCTAAACCTTCCAAAATTAGCCATGAAATCCCCCCTGTTACTAACATTAAGTAAATTGATTAGTACACACTATACTTTGGGTCTTTGGCCCAAATACCCTCTAAACTTTTATTTTTTGCTAGATAATCGCTCAATAAGTCCCTAAACATTCTTGAAATGGTCAGGATAGATTCAACAAAAAATAAAAATTGAAGGGGTGTTTAAGCCAGATTGCCAAAATTTAAGGGGATGTATGATCAATTTACTTAACATGGTTAGCCAAAGTTCAGGGACCAATAACCAAAGTTCAAGGAGTGTATCATCAATCTACTCTAGAATTTTTAATACATTATAATTTTCTGCTTGGAACAAAAACCATGTCGTATTTAGTTAACTTAGTGAGAACACTAGACTTGTTGCGGGAAAACTCCATTAGTTGCTCAACAAAGAGGATTCTGCCTTACCATTTGTTGAACCATCAAATCCTTATTCATTGCTCAAGACACAATTTCATCATCGTAACAATCAACATCTAGGAGACTAGAATTCATCAACACTCTACTTAATTTAGGATTGGCAACACATTTGGGGCACCATTTAGAGTTTCAACTTGACTCATTGGTAAATAATTTGATTTAGACATAACTAGTTAAAAGAAGGTGGTATGGCTACCAAGCCATGCCTCATTCAGCTCTCTCTCTCTCCCTCTCTCTCTCTCTCTCTCTCTCTCTCTCACCCCCTTCTCCTAGAACCCTAGGAACAATGTATCCCTAGCCACAACAAGCGACTTTACCATCCACCCAATGTCTTCTTTCGTTGTTTTGTCTCAATATTCACTATTGAATTTCCCCCTCATTATACTACCCCTCTTCTTTCTCTATGTTTCAAATTAGTTTCCCTTACTATGTTTTTGTTTCTTTCTCTCCACCTATTTCTCTCTCTTTTTTATTTTCTTTTCCTTATCTTAATGCTTTTCTCATCCTAATCCTCACTTGACTCTTTCCTTTTATGATCTAACCAAAACCCTAAATAACCCTTCCTGGAGACATGAAATCCTAAAAAACCCTAAATCAACAAGTTTCCTCTAGATTGATGAGTTTGGAAGCCTTTCTTAGTTGTCAATTCCTCTTATCACTAAAGCCCTAGTGTCATTTCTACTAATTCTTATGTGTTGGAAAACCCTACTCACAGCTTTGATAAACTGTATGGAGGTTTTGCCGCTCTCAAGGGCATGGGACACTATGGAAGGCAGATGAAGTCTTGGACCCTCGTCATTGCATTGGAGACCTAAAACGAACCCTGAACTTTTTTCATGTTTGGTTCTTGCTCAATCACCAATAATGATGGAGACAGATTTGTTCTCTTGCTTTTGTTTAAGCTTCTATGGCAAATGGGTGAGCATAGGTTTTTTATTTTAGGGCTTTTATGTATTCCTGTGTTGGTTGTCTCTCGGGATTGTATTTTGGCTACTTTGGTTTCCTTGTTGGTTATGTAGCTCTCTTTGGCTAATCCCCAAATGGCTTTTGGGAAAGCATTCTTGATGGCTTTCTCCCTTTATGGACTTCAGCCTTTCAAGGTTATTTACTTGTCATTAATTGGGTTATGACCCTCTAAGGTCATTTCTGTGGCCTTTTTCAAGCCTTGCAAGCTACATAGGTGTCATATCATGCAACCACAGAGTCTCATTTCTCATATTCATGTAAGATAAGATGACGAAAGTAATAATGCATTCATATTTTCCTAAGTTTTTATGCAATTTAAATGATAATAGTTTTACAATTATTGTGATTTAAAAGTATAATAACATATATATATATATATTATCAAAAAGATATGCATGCCAAAAGCACCATAATACCAAATATCCACCCACAGTGTTATCTCGAAATAAACCAATCAATTGGGTCCCACTTGGGATGTCCCTGGATCACCTAAACAATAAATGTAAATAATTTAAGCACATAAGGAAACCTGAATTAAAATAATATAAAACCAATAAAATGATTTTTTTTGTTTCCTAAATCAAATCCTAAAATTAAAATAGTCTAAGAAATAAGTCAATTCCAATTTTTTATATTAAATCTTAATTTTCTAATTTATCACTATATTCCTAAAATCTATAAATTAAGCAATGCATGTATATAGATATTTGTGTTAACATACCACTTAGTCCAATTTATAATTAATGTGGGTCTTTAATTAAATATATATGTATATAGATATATGTGTGTGTATAATTTGGTTGATTTTTTATACAAAACTTAGGCTAAACTAGGCTTTGATCTAAAATAGGTCAAGGTAATAAAACTGAATAAATTCTGTTGGGTTAACTAGATTTCCAATTTCGGCTCGGTCGGAGCTTCATTTTGATTCCAATTGAGTCACAACGGTTGGCTTGATTCAAGCAAAATAAATTGGATAACCTCACAAAAGAGTAAACCCTAAACTTATCTCTAATTTTTGCAATTTAAAATAGACTCAAGTTATGTTCAACCAATTTAATGGCAGTCGGATTCAATAAAAAGGCAACCAAATTCACTCGTCACTAATCAATACTTTGGGTTTGACTGCCACTGGTGCTCAATAATGAAGATATTAAGGAAAAGTTGTGGCTCATTGTTTGTGTCACAAGATTAGCCTTCAAGATGCGGCCAGAAAATTTGTGATGGCCCTAAGTCCGCTCACTTAGGTCAGTCTAGCACCCAACGGGGTTTAGCACAGCACAAAAGGAAGCACACAAAGAAAGACCGGAAAACTCCCAACCTTCTATTCAAATCCGAGAATACAAAGGAAATGGCTCGGGCTAAAGCTCTCTCTCTATACTAAAAAGCTACCAAAAAAGCCTGTCCTAGCCACATATATATAGGCAACAAAATTACAAGCGGTTATCTCCCTTAATTGTCACATCAGACTCAATAAGGCCACATGCAGCATGCGAAAAATCGCCCATGGCTTGCTAGACTGCCACTTGTTCGAACCGCCCCAGTTGCGTGTGCCCAAAGGCCTGCGTGTGCATGCATCGTGTCGACATAGACAACATTTCATAGGCGTGGGCTGCAACTACATGGCTGCTGCAACCGTCGCTTGCCTAATGATTGCCGCCTCCTGACATTAGCCCTTGACTCCATCAAGGCCACACAACTACTGACTTGTCCGCCCCTGTGTCCCGCACATCTCAGCCTATGCGGCTTGCCCTCGTGTCCTGCACATCCCAGACACCCGCGCACGCATGATCATGCCATGTGGAACCCATGCACCCCAACCTTGCCACACGCAAGCTTGCTCACAAGTGCACCAGCCTGCAGCCCATCCTTTTGCATGTCTGTTGCCACCTTAGCATGGCAGCCCTGTGCCTTCCAACACTTGAGCCTATTAGCCACTCGCATCCTACCTTGACATGCCACCCTTATGGCAACATGCCTCATAGGTGTAAGATGCACACCAATGAGCATGTCAAAGACATCACAAACTACCCCCACCAGAAGGTTCCAATGCCCTCGTCAGAAGTGAAAACAAATATTGCTGAATGAGGTCTTCAAATTGCCACAAAGTCGTATCCCTCTCCCAACTTTCTTCCCCATGTAGAGCTCCTTTCCACTTCACTAAGTATTAAATATGCCTGTTTTTCATGATTGCCCCCAACGTGCAATAGTCTAAGATTGCCTCAATTTCTCGATCATGCTGCACTCGAATAGTTGTAGGGGCCCTCTTAGCCTACACCCGACCAGGTGTATTGTCCTCAAAGTAAGGCTTCAAGAAATTCACATGAAATGTTGGATGGATTTTGAGCCTCTTGGGCAATAGCAATCTATATGCCACAACACCAACTCGTCTCAGCACTTCGAAGGGTCCATCATATCTCGGAATCAACCCACGATGCACCTTATTGTTGGTGATTTGTTTCCAAATCTAAGGAGTAAGCTTTAGCCACACTTTATCTCCCATAGAAAATTCCAAGGGTCGCCTCCTTTGATCAGCGTATTTCTTCATCTAGCGGGTAGCTTTTTCCAAGCTATCCTGCACCTCCTCAAGCATGTCCCACCTCTCCTTAGCAAACTGATATACAGTACCAACTTGTGGCATCCGTTCTAGCCACTTCATGAGGCATCAAAGGCTGTTGACCCATGGCCAATTCAAACAAACTCCGATCCATTGCAGAAGAAGACTTATGCAAATCATAGCAAAATTGAGCATTGTCTAGGAGATTTACCCAATTTCTATGACTTGATGTCACATAGTATTTGAGGTATTCTTCCAACAAAGCATTCACCCTCTCAGTCTGGCCATCAGTTTGAGGATGATTGGCCGTTGAAAACTTCAACTCAGAACCCATCAAATTGAACAAAGTCCAAAATCAACATGTAAGTCTTGCATCTCAGTCACTAACGTCTTCTGGCAACCCAAAATACTTCACCACATGCTTGAAAAACAACTCCACAATGGTCTCGGTCTTGCATGATTTCTATGTAGCCACAAAGACTGCATACTTAGAGAACCGATCCACCACCACCATGATCCTATCTTTCCCATCTACCTTGGAAAAACCAGTTATAAAGTCCATCGAAACCGACAACCACGGCATTTCTAGGACTGGTAGAGGCTACAACAAGCTTGCCTCCCTCATCCTTTCAGCCTTATCCTATTAGCATACCATGCATGTCCTGACATAGGCTTCTATTTCCTCATCCATCTTCAGCCAATAGCATCTGTGCGCAAGCAACGCCTTCATCCCTGCTGTCCTAGGGTGGCTAGCCCATGTCGTGTCATGGGTCTCTCGCAACATCTGCTGCAAGCCTACACCACAAGGCACACACAACCGATCTCTTTTAGCACACAACAAGTCATCATTGAGCCAATAGCAACTTACTGTACTAGCTTCTAGTATTGGCTGTCAGCCTTTGCCTGCTCTCGAATCCAATCCAAGAACTGAGCATTGATAGGGCTAATGGATGCCACAACCATTTGCACACGCTTCCTACTCAACGCGTCTATTACCTGATTACTGGCCCTAGCCTTGTATTGCCACACAAAGTCATGTTCGGACAAGAGTTGTTGCCAACGTGCCTGCTTGGATATCAAATTCTTCAGGGTCGAGAAGTAGGTATTGACCACATTATTAGTGCATACGACAAATGCTATCCCCAATAGATAAACCCACCACAACTACAAGTAATGCACCACACCCAACATCTCCTTCTCATGGGCAGAGTACCACTGCTCAACTTCACTTAGCTTCTAACTTTCAAATGCAATCAGATGCCCATCTTGCATTAAGACACCACCAATTGCTCTTATCAGAAGCATTAGTATGTACCTCGAAGAGTCGCTCAAAGTCTGGCAACTTTAGCACCAGTTCTGAAGCAATCACTACCTTTAGCTGGTCAAATTCCTCCTGATACTCGACAATCCACTACCAACCCTTATCCTTTTTCAACAGATCAGTCAATGATGCAACTCCCTTCGAGTAGCCTTGGATAAACTTTCTATAATAGTCCACCAATCCAAGGAATGATCTGAGTTCCAAAACTTTTGTAGGGGCAGACCAATTGAGTATCACTTGCACCTTCCTTTCATCCATTTAGACCTACCTTTTGCTACCACAAAGCCTCAAGAACATAATCTACTCATGGGCAAACTCACATTTTTCCTTCTTTACAAAGAGCCTGTGCTCCCTTAACAAAGAGAACACCTTTCGCAAGTGCATCAATAGTCCTCTAAAGTTTCACTATAGATCACAATATCATCCAAATACACCACAACAAATTGATCGATATATTCATTCAGAACATCATTCATCAAGTTACAAAACGTAGCTAGGGAATTACTCAAACCAAAAGGCATCACTTGCAACACCTCGCCTCATCAAGCGTGCCACTATAAGGAATTTATCGGGATTTTATTTTTCTTCCATACATAAGTTCAACACGCGAGGTGTTTCAAAGAACAATTTTCACATGCTCACAAAATCCCAGAACCCTAATCTTGCCCCTTTAGCTATCTAGATTAATAAACCTAAGCTAAACAAGGCATATCATTACGCGGCAAAAATAACAAACTTATTATCATAGATTACAACAATCGTTCATACAACTGAATTCAAATCAAATAAAGATTACATGACTTCAGGAAATGAAACCAACGTCTATCATGCTCGTACTCCATCAGCTCTAACTGACCATGTCCTCGCCCCTGCCGCAACTCTCATCTAAAACATTTGAATGTTCCAGGGACATAACCCAGATTAAATGCTAAATCATCTAAGTGATGGCATAAAAATAATTTACAGAATGCATGTAAATTCATGAGCATGGCATATATAGACTACGACAACATGCAACATGTCTAACTTGAAAAATCTCCCTAGCATATTCAATCTTCCGTGGAAAATCCATTTCACATACCGTTGGGATTGACCTTGTCGCGACATACTTAATCTTCGAGTGCCCATCCACATCACCCAATCACGGGAATTAACCTTGCCTTATTCTCAAGAAGACCCTATCCCGTCCCACCAGACATCACAATAACGACATGATTTCAGATATAACAATGTCATGAAAAACTCGTGCCATGCATTTTATAAACATAACCAGTTGATGCAATTCAAGAAATTTGATATGCACAATATGCTAATAAATCAAGAGTAATTTCAGCAAAACATTTATACAAAACCAAATTAAACTTTTGAGATAGAATCACTCACCTTAACTTAGCCTCACAGGCTTTCTCGATATGCATGCTTTGACCTCTAAATGCGTGTTTGGATAATTTCTTGGCTTCGTCATGCTCCTCAACCCCCAAATTAATTCTTAGAATTTTCTAAAATTTTTCGAAAACTTTTACTAATTTTTCCCTATTTTCTCATTTTTCCTTCATTTTCCTTTTTCTTTCTTTTTTCCTTTCTTCTTCTTCTTCTTCCTCCCCTGCTCCTCCTTCCTCCCAGCATGCGAATAAAGCCTTGCGCACAACCATCCGCCGTCGTTGCCTGGCCTCCGCCAGCCTCCACGCAACTGTAGGCCACCGCTGCAAGCTTCGTCGGCCGCCCCCGTGCTCACCGTTGCCTTCCTCCCTTGCTGCTATGGCCGTGGCTTGCGGCCATGGATGCTGTCCGCTTGCTCCAGCCACCATCTCGGCCACCAATACTGCCAATTGGCCACCACCTCGACTGCCACCAGCCAACATTATCGTCGTGAGCTCCGCCTTCTCTCGACCATTGCTTGGCCATCGGTTCTCCTTCTTCCATGTCCGTGCGTGCCCAGCTTGCTCTCCCTTCTTCCTTTCCATTCTTGCCTTCTTTCCTCTTCAATTTCCTCCCCTATTTATAGAGATCCTACAGCTTGGGCACCACACTTACACATACATATAATATTTATATCATATATTATAATCTATATCTCTTGGCCAAGAAATCTCTTGCTGCAACTTGGCCATCACTCTTGAATATAACCCTATATATATAATACCACTTGCTGTATTTCTTGGCCATGAAGCTCCTTAGCCATCACGTGTGTTTATACATATATTTTAGCTATATCTCAAGAATCAACTTGCTGCAATTTACACACTGCACACACACACACGTATATATTATATATATACCTATAATGTTATGTAATATGATAATTACACATTATAACCCCAAATTCATCCTTATTTCACTTGGGTAATTCTCTAATTGCATTTACCTCTTCAAACATCAATTTAATTTGCATTACCATAATTAAAATGCAAAATTAATAACTCAAAACTGACTCAATAAGAACAATTCTGCCCTTGCGCCCTCACATGAGCTTTGTTTCATCTCGAAACCACCTCAGGGTTGATCATTATGAAAAATCGAATCTCCCTTAGGGTTCCATTGATTTCTCAAAAATCCCCTACAACGATTCGATTTTTCAGCCTGAACCGAAACTATATCAAAAACTATCTCGATTTTGATTTATTTTAATACCATAAATCCTATCTCGGAACACTCGTCAATGAGATATCTTTTTCCTAGGGAATCTAGGCTCCAGGACACTCTCTGCAATCGATTCGGTACTGATAACTGTATGAGATTATACTTAAATTCCAAATCTTTTGAAAATTTTGCATACGGCCCAATTTAAAATTACTCAAGTCATTTAAAAATTCTTGGGTATTACATCACTAAGAACTCATATGCCCCATACCTAGTTACACAAGTAGTTTTCACCTCATCCCCCTCAGTAATTCTAACTTGCCAATAACCCTAACCCGAACGCAGGTCCAACTTTGTAAAGTAGGTGGCCCTTGTTAATCTGTCAAACAAGTCTGCAATTAAGGGAATTGGATATTTGTTCTTAATGGTCACCTTGTTGAGGGTTCTATAGTCAACACACATCCGTAGGGACCCATCTTGCTTTTTTCTTAAACAACACAAGAGCTCTATATGGTGCCTTGGATGGCTGGATCAAGCCTACATCTAGCAACTTGACCAATTGTTTCCTCAATTCTACCAACTCGAGCGATGCCATTCTATAAGCAGCCTTTGCTAGGGGTTTTGCACCAGGTTGTAACTCAATGCGGTGATTAGTTGCATGTTTTGGTGGCAAGGCCTTTGGCAGCTCGGGTGGCATCACATCTGCATACTCAATCAACACGTCTGCCACTAGGTTAAGGACCTCCACCCATTGGTCTACCTTCATCTCAACCAATGCTACCAAGTATGTAGCTTCACCCCTCTTTAGGCCTTGTTCCACCTACATGGTAGAAAGCATGCTAACTGCTCTTGCCCTTATCTTGCAACCTGCTAAACACAAATTGTCTAACAAAACAAGGTTGCATTTCATCGAAAACCAAAATCCCACCTAAGTGTACCATTGGTGATGCCTTGGCTCTCATCAAAAAATCCACACCACGGATGACATCGAAGTCATCCAACTGCACCATCATGAAAGGCAATGTCCCCTTTCATGGACCAACGGAGATGACCACCTTGGAGGCCATTCCACGTACACTTTGGGCTGCAGACTTAACTGCTTTGATGCGGTTTGGCATGGCTCAACCTACAGCCCTAATGCCACCATCATCCTATCTGCCACAAAGTTGTTCGAGGCCCCACTGTCGACCAACGCATAGCAGTCTACTATGTTCACTGCAACCTGCACACCTATCAAACCATCTATAGGAGCAGAGGCTTGAATTACACCCACCAACACTTAAAAGGGGGCTTACCCGAACCTGGTCTTCCTCATTATCAGGGCTTTGCTTATTGTTAGCAATCAGGGCATTAGGCTGCTCCTCCCTTGGGTAATCTCTTGCACGGTGTGATCCATCACAGATGAAGCACCCACCTGTCTTGGGCTTACTCATTTCACCCTTTGCAGCTTTGCCCTTGTAGCTGCTTTTCTTTTTTGACTTGCAACCATCCTTCCTCTTTCCCTTGTCCTTCTCCCTCCCACCAACGCTATCACTAGCTTTAAAGGCCTGAAAGTTCACAAGGGCGTCCACAACAACCATGGCAAAGAGAAGATCCTTCACAACTTGCCTCCTCAATTTGGTATGTGTGCAGTCTTGAAGTACTGCCAACACCCACAGATTGTCGAACTAGTCCTTCAATTTCGCCTTTCAACTTATCCCACATCTGGATTTGGGGCGTCACCCATAAGGAACATGCTAGCGAGATCAACCTTCTCCCCATTTGGTATGTGGGCAGTCTTGAAGTACTGCTCCATGTCCCATAAAAAGTTCTCGAGTGCCTTAGACATGCGCACACCTGTAAAGGCCTTGGGCTCAAGAACCTTCAATTTTAAGGCTGTCTCACCCCCACCCCCCGCTAAACATGTCACGCTTTAACAGGACAACATCTCTTTTAGTGAAGCAATCTAGGCCTTCAGTGCTGCCTTGCGTACCTCTACTTGGGTGTTCAAGTCTACCTCAAAGGTAGCAAGCTTGGCTACTTGCATTTCCTCCCATGCTTCAGCCCTATCCTTCAAGGAAGTGCACAAATCATCAACGAGGGTCTACAAATCCTCAAGGGGAACAAGGTTGTTTTAGCAACCTTCTGAGTCAACGAGACTTCTGTTAGCACGGGTAGGTGTCATGGCACACACCAAAAGGGGGGGTGAATTGGATATTTTAAAAATCTTGATAGAACTTGAAAACTTTTTGACTTAATTGAGGTTTTAGTGATTTAAAACATAGAACATATAAAATGACAAATGTAAAGCAAGAAGAATAAATGAGACAAAGGATTTATAGTGGTTCGGCTTAAACCAAGCCTAATCCACTACCTTAGCTCCCACTAAGGATTTTAAAACAATTCACTAAAACCTCCTACTTACACAAGTAAAACCTCCTACTTACACAAGTAGGCCCTCTAGCTACACAAGCTAGGAAATACAACCTCCTACTTAAACCAAGTAGGCCCTCTAGCTACACAAACTAGGAAAAACAAGAAGTATACAATTGGAGAGAATCTAAGAGATGAATCTCTTAGTTATAATGTCTTTCAAAAATGATACAAGGCTTGAAATGAATAATTACAAGTGAAGATCAAAGCCTTGAAGAGAGAAAATTAAAGCACAGTCAATATAAATACAAATGTGTATATGATGTAAGCTCAAATAATTTCCTTTCCATCCATTAGACTTCTCTTGATCATCCATGACTTGTATTTATAAGCTTCCCAAAAGATTGAAGAAAAATGTAGCTGTTTGTGACCGTTGGAGTTGAAAAACTAGCCGTTGGAAGCTTTCTGTAAAAGATATAGTCGATAGAAGAAAATGCATAGTTGACTATTTTTACAAATAAAACAAAACATAGTCGACAGACAAAAACGCATAGTCGACTATCTTATAACACAAAAATTCCATAGTCAACAGATACATATGCATAGTCGACTATTGCAAAAATGTGAAGAGATTTTTGAATTTTATGAACAAGAATAGTCGACAGATGAAAAGCCATAGTCGACTATCCTTACATGATAGTCGACAGACTGAAAAATAGTAGACAGATGCCTTAAATAGTCGAGTCAACTATCCTTAAATATAGTCGACTATCCTTAACAGCATAGTCAACTATTCTCAGGCATAGTCAATAGAATGAAACACATAGTCGACTATCCTTTTTATAAAAACTAAAACGATAAATGATAACATGAAAAAGAATATTTTGAATCATAAAATTCTTTAACATTGAAATCTCATAACTTTATTTCATCATCAAAATACAATTGTTTTTCATCATCAAAATTATATCAAATGTAAAACATCAACTTCATCAATGGGGTCCCTCTCCCCGGCATCAACTTCCAGACGTGAAACCCGGTCACAAACAACTTCATTGCCACCGACTATTTATTTAACCCGCAACTTTGCATAGCAACCAGCCTGGTTCTGATACCAACTTGTCACAAGACTAGCCTTCAAGATATAGCTAACAAGCTTGTGATGGCTCTAAATCCGCCCAGTTAGGTCAACCTAGCACCCAACGGGGTTAAGCATAGACAAAGAAAGATGGGAAAACTCCCAACCTTCTATTCAAATCCGAGAATACAAAGGAAATGGCTCCTGCTAAAGCTCTCTCTCTATGCTAAAAATATAATACCCCAAGAACTCAGAGAAGAGTAGTATATATCGAGAATAAGTAAGGAAGAAAACAACACCAACTGGATACCTTTTAGATTGAATGTAAGCAAAGAACTCCCGAGTTAAGCGTGCTTGAGTTGAGAAAATTTAAAAATGGGCGACCCCTGGGAAGTTCGCATAAGTCTATCAGGGTAAATTATTCTGGTCCTTCCTATCACTCGATGAGGGATGTTACAAAAAAGCTACCAAAAATGCCCATCCTAGCCACATATATATTGGCTACAAAATTACAAGCAATTATCTCCCTTTGTCGTCGCATCAGACTCAATAGGGCCACATGTAGCACGTGGAAAATCATTCTATGGGTCGCATGGCTTGCTAGGCCACCACCTGTCCAAACCGCCTTAGTTGCACACACGCAAGGGCCTATGTGGGAGTGCAGCATGCAAACATGTTCCGCATTTTGTAGGCATGGGTGAGTCGCGCCCGTGTGGCTGCTGCAACTGTTACCTGCCTATTAACTGCCTCCTAACATCAGCCCTTAACTCTGTCAAGGCCATGTGATTGCTGACTTGCCTGCCCTCGTGTCTCGCACATCTCGGCTTATGCGACTTGCCCTCGTGTCTTGCATTTCCTGGACATCCACACATAGGTGGTCATGCCATGCCGTGCCCGTGCGCCCTAACCTTGCCACACGCAAGCTTGCTCGCAAATGCACTAGCCCAAAGCCCATCCTTCCGCATACTTGCTACCACCTTAGCATGACAACCCTATGCCTCCAACACTTGAGCCTATTAGCCACTCACATCCTGCCTTAACATGCCACCCTCGTGCCAACATGCCTCATAGGTGCAAGACACACACCTATGAGCATGTTAGGAACATCACAATTTGTGTGTTTCCTTACAATAAGAAACCGGTTGGTTTGTTCTTAATTTAGAATTTGGGTTTGATTCAATCCAATCAAAGGAAATTGAAGCCCCACGAAGGATACATTAAATTTCTAAAATTATTCGAGAGGAATTCATGTAGTTGGATTGAAAGAAGAAATAGGTTTGGAAAATCAAGCGAGGATTTATCTCTCTCATTTCTTGTAAGTATTTTTTTTTCATCTCACTTTGTGTGCATGCATAAATGCATGACCCCAAACTGGAATCAAAATGCTAATTCCAAAACATACCTACAATCAAGATAAATGCTCAAATCTAAACACAACCATGACAATCAAAAGCACCACAGCTTAGTTAGCTTCTATCGTGCTCATTCGTGAGCCCAAGCATAACCATACCCATATGCTCACAGAGGCTAACATTTTTCCAAGATTGCTTCAGTGTTATTAAAGACGCACCAAGGCACACCCTGGGCACCTAAAAGCCTTCCAAGCAAGCACAGACCAAAAGCCGCGCCTCAGCCCAAGGCGCCTTAGGCAAAGGCGCACGCCTTGGGCAAAGGCGCACGCCTTGGGCTTTTTAGCTGTTTTTCAAGCTTTCTATTTCACTGTTTGTTACTTTATTTAATTTTTTACTGTTTAGAGTTTAAATTTATTGCTTCAACTACAAATTTGACAATAAGTAAAAAGGCTATTACTTCAAATGCTTCAATTGAATTTGAACTAAATGAAGATGGATAGGGAGAATTGAACAAATTCAAGGCATGCAATAACAAAATGCAACATTAAGTCACCAAAACAAAGAAAGATGCAAATTCAAGTCTAGTATATTACCTACCAAAAAAATGTATGAAACTATCATCACACTTCTAAACCATAGAAATCATCCAACAAGAGAAGTAGATGATGTGGAAGAAGATATTAGAGATGATGCTTCTAATGATGAAAATATAGAAATGTTTGGTCTTTAGATTAGTTTTTTTATAACATGCTTGTTAAAATATTATTAGAAGTTAAGACCTATTTTATACCTTTTTCTTCAACTATATTTTTATTTTATTTTTTATTAACTTGCGCCTAGTTCCACCAGACTCACGCCTTGCGCCTTTAATAACACTGGATTGCTTAAAGAATGAGATAGAGAGACAGAGGGAGGGGGGGGGGAGGGGGGAGGTGTTCTAGGGAGAGAGATGACAAGTTGTGGAAAGAAAAAGAAGAATTCTGCTATGTAGGAAGAGACAAAGTTCCTATGAATGCTAGTTTCACTCAAATACTCAATTGTTGAAACTCTTTTTGTCTCTTGTGGTTGTAGCCCAATCCCATAATCATTTTTTTTTTTTTTTTTTTTGTGTGGTTTGATATGGCTATTATCTTTGTGGGCCTAGCCCTAACCACTATTTTTTGGCCTTTACCATATCTTCAATAAAAGAATAACAAAGGTCATAATGACAATTTGAATTCGAATATTTAGTTCTCTTAAGTTAGGTGGTTTAGTTTAGGACCCAATGGGACAAATTTTTAACTATTAACCTATTTGGCTTTTAACATCCACACATGACCAAGATGGATTTGGCAACCTCCCTTTTAACTCTACTTAGCAATCCACTATTTAAATTTGCTTTGGTTAGCTGGCCCAATTTCGGTTGTTTATCCAATTTAATGCTAACCTAGCTTTGTTTTTGAGTCACGTGGGTTCAATTAATTTGCAAGGACTGTTGTTATTCAACTCACAGGGTACTTGTCATACCATTCGAGCAAAGCCATTTTCGAGGTAAATTGAAAAAGGTGGAGATTCTGCTCACTTCACCATGCTTTAAGGGATTCAAACCAAGGTACATTATTGTCGAGGTTATCTTTAATTCAAATTTAAATGACTAAACTCAAAAGTATGATAGAGATAAGATTTTTATACCAAATACAAAACTCAAAAGTGTTTCACATATTTACCTATTTTATTCTTTCCATAGGGCCAGATATCTAATTTGCACCCCTTGAATGTAGGTAAATCGTTAAACTATGTTAAATCTATATTATTCTAATTTTGATTTTCTGTGATGTTATAAAATCCATGTGTGTTTAATTCCCTGATGGGTCACCCATTTGATTTTTTTTATTTGAAATCGGGTAAGAATTTTATTAATTAAAAGCAGCCAATGAGACAAGAAGTATATTTCGACCAAAACCAACCCCTCCATACATCTAACCGGTAGACTTACTCCACTATCAAATCTAGTACAAGCTTGAGGACAAGGACAGGACATACTTCAGTTTTTGAGTGTATAATAACTCACGAGTAAAAGAATCATATAGATTTGGTGTATTGATTCCTAAATATAGAATTTGGAATTTTTTTATTGGATATCCTTTTCTTTTCTTTTCTTTTCTTTTCTTTTCTTTTCTTTTCTTTTTTATTGGAACTTCCTCTAAACGATATGCATCAGTTGGTACCAATTAGTACGGTACAAGATTAACAACATACATAATAATTTGATCTAAATATTTACAAACATTATTATTACTAGTTTTCCCTTTCATGAAAAAATTATTATTATTATTATAATAAATAATAATAATAATAATAATAATAATAATAATAATAATAATAATAATTATTATTATTATTATTATTATTATTATTATTATTATTATTATTATTATTATTTTTATTTCAGTTTCAGGCATTGTCACTGTTGGGTATGTTCAAAACTAGAAATAACTGAGCAACTAAATGGTTAAAAGTTTCATATTTCAATTTTTTTATATTTATTTTTGAGTTTCACACTTCCACACGAATAATACTTCTTGATCTACGAAAAATAAAACAAGAACCACAGACTAATATATAATTCAAAACAATAATGCTACATTATTATAAACTATAATGTAGTAGGAGTTTACTGAAGCTATTAAACATTCAAGTCATTAAAGATGTCTACCTAGTTTATTCTGTGAGACCATAAACAACTCTGTAATTTTTTTGTAAATCTATATTTGATTTTAGTTGTCAAACTATACTATACCCAAATCAAACAAAATATTCTAGAAGTAAAAATTTTAACCACAAAAATGAATGCCAAACCCTAACAAGAAGAGGTAATAAATAGACGAGGTTATTCCACACTGATTTCAGAGCAAAAATGGTGGATGAGTGGCCCCCATCCTATATAAAGAACAGCGCCAAGAGTAGACATCAACTGGAAAGCCTAGTAAGGCGGTGCCATCAATTTCTAAGAACACTACAACATTAATACTGGTTATGATGTTCAAATGGTAGCGGTCTGGCTCAGACACGAGATAGCTTGGGAGGCAGAAAATAATATTCAGAATTTTTAAAACTACATTTATAAGTCTACTGAAGGAATCTTGCCATTAATTTGCTGAAAGTGCGGTCAGCTCCGCTCAGTGACCAACACCTGGCCATGGATATGCATGCTAGCTAGCTAGGAAGAAGGGAACCGGCAAGCCAGCAAAGAAAGAGACAATCAGCCGATCCCCAATCACGGCAATCAATGCGTGTACCGGAAGATGAGACAGCATATATATATATATATATAATTAATTAACCACATGATATGACCACCCGCCCTCCCTCCCTATATATATAAAATAAGTACCTACTACTGCCTATCTAGCAAATAATCTTGCTTGCTTTTTATGATACCAAGAAGAAATCAAAGGATTCATTAGGGTTCCGAAACGAAAGTAGATGCAAAAGGCTAGCATCCATGTGATGTGATGGTAACTGGAAAGGCAAAACCATTAAAACAAACAAGCATAAATTTGTAAAGAGCAAGATTACTTTTAAATGTGCAGAAATTGAAAATTACCCGAGACTTGAAGATGGGCCGCGAGGAAGTAGCTTGTAGATGGAGTCAGTTCTTTCCTTTTTCCTTGTGGTCGGAGTGGCCGTAAAAGAGCTGCAAGCGGCCATCCAGCCCAGCTGGGAACTGATGATGATGATTATCCATAGGGGCAGCAGCAGCATTTGGAGCTGCGGTGCCAATGAAGAAGGGTACGTTTGATCCGTCGACTATAGGAGATAACCTCTGGAGGTGAGGCAATAGAGACGGTGAATTGGACTGAAGGGTCCCCCTATTGAAACCAGCAGCAAGGCCGGAAGAAGATATGGTGAAGTTCAGGTTGTAGTCCGAGCTAGCTGCTGCTGCAGTGGCGACAGCCGGGATGAAATGGTCCGGAATAAGAGAGAAATGCTGCAGCTGATCTGTTGGATTATGCTGATCTCCCCCAACACTGAAGGGAGAAATGGTGGCGGCGGCCATCGACTGTTGAATTTGCCCAGACAACCCATCAGATGATGAGTTCCGGGAAGACGATGAAGCAAGAAGCCCAGGCGCGAAGTATTCAATTGGAGCTGAAGACCACTGCAGCCTTGCCGACTTCTGAAAAAAATTAGCCTCCCCACCACCTCCAGGATTTTGTTCAGCCGAACCATTATTGGGACTAGTTGTGTCGCCGTTCATGCCGCGGCCGGTAAGCAGTTCGGTGAAAGAATTTTGGTTGGAGAGAGGGTTGAGATTTGGGTGAATATTGTTGACACGGGATTGATCAGTACTCTCTTTCTCTTTTACTTTCTCCGCTCTTCTTTCCCTCGCTCGATCTCGTGCTTTCGTGCGTTTTTCAGAGCGGGATAGGGATAAACCACCGGAGCCCTTGCTCGTCTCCGATGTGCTGCTGCAAGCGGATTTAGACAATGAAAGTTGCTGTTGCAGCTGATAGTTGTTGGGATCGCAACAATGGTGGTCTAATTCGAGTTCGGCTGAATCATCATCAAAACCTTGTTCAGTAGTAGTAGTACCTACTGCTGCAGGGCTGGACCTCTTCTCGTCGCTCAGCTGTTTGGGAGTATGAGGGAACGAGGTGTTTATAGGTGGAAGCTCGTCAATGGATTTGGTGGCCGCCTTGAGCAGCCACTCCACCGCCTTGCTCGGCTGATCGTAACCCAACCGATCTTGCAGATCATAGAACTGAATAGCTGTGGAGACCGAGAGGCGAACACGCCGGTCCCGGAGGCCTTTAGAGGTCAATACCTTGCTGTGCCGATCTTTTCCTCCGGTTGCCCGTGAAACCCTAACAATCCTCGACGACGGCCACCCGTAAAGAAGGCCAAGCCCACCTGATCCGGCCACAATTTCGCCTCTTTTGGCCTCTCCCCCTCCGTCTTCCTCATCGTTCGGGTATTTCTCTTCCCCACTTTGGGCTACCTGCAGCTTGTCGCAAATATCCCCCCTTCCATTTCCATTACTGAACCTCGGAAACTTGCTTACCCGCGCTTCAATCTCCTCCACCTCCATACCACTCTCATACCTTTCTTTCTCACCAAAACTAAGAAAACAAACCCTTTCTCACCCCTCTTTCCCTTGTCCTCCAAGTTTAATTCTATAAAGAGTGAGAAAATAGGGGCCCGGGCTGGCTATTTGGAATCTAAATTAGGGTTTTTTTTTTTTATTTTTAGAGAGAGAGAGAGGGAAAGAACACTTGGCTGCGAGCAGACGGATACTGGGGGCTGCATCTAAATGAATGTACTTTGCATTGATGACGACCATACAGACTTCTGCTGGCTGGTAATATGTCAGTGGAGGCACCCTTTAAGCTTTTTACAGGGCCATCAAAACCAAAGCAAAAACCTCTGAAATTACTGAGACACTATATGAGCCTGCCTGTGCCTGCGAAGGGTAGAACCAAAGAGGAATTCAACACTCTCGAGAGGAAATTAAACAAAAGAAAGAAAGCATCAGATGCTTGGAGACGTACGCTGCAGCAACATATATATATATACATATGACCCTAGCTATAGCACCCATTATTATCTTCAAGGTTATGTGTGTATATATATATATATATTTAGCCAGTACAATCATATAATGTTATCTATTATCTCCACCAACCTAACCTTAGAGCCTTTTAAAGATTATATAAGGCTTTAAGTAAAGCTAAATGAAAAGTATAGCTATTGCTATTGGATATACTTTCTGCGACTTACCACTGGACTGAACTGGACTTTTTCTACTTCAATTTCAAGCTGGCGGATGATGAAAAAAGGCTATGAATCAAAGCAGGTACTTGTGTACGTACAAGTACCCCATCTGTGCCCTTTAAAGCTTTGTTTTAATGCACTCCGTCACTTGAAGGTTGTTTATCCACCATTTAAAAATTAAAAAAAAAGGAAAGAAAAACCACAGCTACAAGTGTATTTATTTACCGTTTCTTGATTATAAACAATTACAGATCGATCTACTTGGCAGGTCCTAAATAAGGCATTAACGTCGCAAATCAGTAGCTGAATCAGAAAACAGCAAATCAAATAAGTTTTACGCAGCCAAAGTGGTTGATTTGATTTGAATCCCTGTACCAATGAGAAAAGAAAAGGCTGCGTGCATGTTAGATACTAAAAAGGTTTCAGTCATTTAATTCCGAAACCAAAAGAAGAAAGTGGTTTCAAATATCTGTGGAACAAGAGCTCCAAAGATGAAGGCGGCAACCATCTCAACACACCAAAACTGCTATACGTGTAGCTTCGAATAACTAGCTGCTTGAATAAAATTTGATTATGGACTTTGGAGCTCTGAAACTATCGCTAGTTCAAATTAGAAATAGGGTCTCGTTTGTAGAGCTTAAAGGGACGAATGAAATTGGAAAATAAGGCAAGAAGAGTAGTATATAGAGAAAAGGGATCGAAACATACGGAAAAGGAGATAAAAGAAGATTGGGTACCCAAATTTCGTATTGTTACTTCATCGACTTTTCGAACTCCAAAGTCACACGCAGACTCGTGCGTGCACGAACACATAGACACACTCTCTCCACTCAAAATGCTCACACAAATACACAATAGAGAGAGAGACATATATATGCATATACTTTTTTCGTTAACCTTATCGACTTCTCTCTTTGTAATTTCATTACAAAACTTAGGCGAACCAAACCGCCATCAATGAACCTCAAATTCACAAGATTGAATTAGGAAAATGAGATTTGTTTTGTTGCCCACATTGAGTTTTCCTAACACAGGCATGCATGGGCGGTTGGGGAAAGGGGGTCCACGCTCCCTCTCTAATTTTACTCACGTTGCACAAACGTTATGCTGTCCAATATAAATAATATAACAATTTCATTAGGGGAATAGTTGAATTCTCTACTAATAGCTCTGGAAGCTTTTTAAGTCAACTTTGTTTCCTTGATAAAAAGAGAAAAAGGGTTTGAATTATGGAGAGCTACTTGCCCTATGTTAAGGAAAAGTAAAGGAGGGTTTACTTTCACATTGCAAGCTTATCAAGAAAGGACAAATACAAAGTTGTTTTACCCAATTTGGATATCTATTAGTTACACTTATATTTTTAAAATTTAAGGTAATTATAAAATTATTTTTAATATTTAAGAAAATATAAAAAGTACCCTTAAGATTTAATATTATATTATAATTTATCTCATATAGTTAGTTAGAGTTAGTTAAATGTTAGAAGTTGACCAAAATATCCTTGTACATAAAAATCTATCTTTTTCTTCTTTCCCATCTCTCCTTCTTGATTTCATTTTCTCTCTTCTTTACTCTCATTGATGCTTTTTTTGTTGCCTCTCATTTCATCACCAACCTTTCTTCACCAGCGATCATTGTTGCTCGCGCACCATCTTGGTAAGTTTCTCTACCCCTCGCTCTATATATATGTGTTATAAGTTTTACAAAACTTAGATTCATCTGGGTTCCATTCAATCTAGATAAATCTAGATTTGTTGAACTCAAAATGTTATAGATTCGACAAAACCTAGATGAAGCCAAATCTAGGTTTGATTTGGTTTCTTATGGAGTTTTACAAGAATCATTTGGTTTCCAATGAAAACCTACCAGAAATCTACCCTTCATTTTCTCTCTCTCTTTCTCTTTAAGGTAGCGTTTGTTAAAATGAACAAGATAAAGGAGTATCAAGATAAGTCTGGAATGGTTTTCGGATCAAGATATGAAATAGTCAAGATAAAGTTAGGAAGTATTTAAAGATTTTTATCAAGCTGTTTGTTAAATTTTTTAAAATACACTAAAGGACACAAATAGCATTTTTTTGTTTTTTATCTATAAAGACCAAAATATGCTTATCTTGAGGGAGATGAGAGATAAGCATATCTTGAAAGATCAAGATAAGAGGTCATTACTGATTTTTTCAAGAATGGTTAGATAAGCTTAACAAATATGTTATAAATGATAGAAGTCTAGAATGCCTATCTTGACTTTTTCAACTCATATATTGATTAACAAACGCACCCTAAGTAGAAAATCCAAATCTAGGTTCTTTTGATCACTAGTGGCACAACGTAAGAGTACATATTTCTCTCGTTCTTTATTTGAACTTGGATATGGGTTTAGGATGAGCATTTTCAACCCAAAATTAGATTTGTTGTTCATATCAAACCTAGATTTGGGTTTGAGAATGTTGTTTTGCCTTTGATGATGTTTTGATAATAATTTTTTTATATATTTGGCATTTAAAAATGATTATATTTTATCTTTAAAAATGAAAATAATCAATTCAATCAATGCCAAAGAATATATATGCTTTCAATGTTTACAAAATCTTTTTATATTTATTTTGAAATTAAATGTGTTGAGAGTGTCCAAATATTTTTTATATCATGAACACTGCAAAATTGTCAACCATGTTAGTAAAATTGTCGATCATTTTATGCTTGTAATCTTTTGAGCTATTAAAAGCAAGCAAACCGTCGACTGTCTTTAAAAATCAATCAACGGTTTCCTGGAAAGTTGTTGACCGGCTTATTATGCCTGCCAATTGGTTGATTGCATGCTCTCGGTTACCATCAGTTGACAGCCACTGCATTAGATCCAATTGCTTGTTTTTGAAATTAGTCGACCACTTTTTTCCACCAGTCGACCAATCTATGTGCATTTTTGAAAAATAATTGATTTATCTTCTGAATTTGTCTATCGTTTTATTTGTAGATTTCTTTAACAGATAGTTTTTGCAGGTTCTAATGGTTAATAACAGTTAGTTTTTCTTCAAGATTTGGAGAAACCTATAAATGTAAATCAAGGAAGCAGTGAAGAATGCTAATAAATGAAAATAAAGTGTTAAGATCTTACTATTATATTGATCATTCTTGTTAATGGTTTGGCTTTTATTTTTCTCTCAAAAAGCTAATAGATATCATTTGTATTATATTGTTCTTAACCTTCATTTGTATATTTGAGATATATTTGAGAAATATTGTAACTGAAAGTGTTAACTCTTATATTTTTTCTTTTGTGTTTACTATTGTAATTCCTAACTTGTGAGTTAAAGGGGTTACCGATTTTGGTAGGAGATTTGCATTTCTTAATGGTTTATGCCAGAAGACATATTTTGGTAAAGTAAGACATTTTAGTGGATTTGAAAATACTTAGTGGTGAGCTAAGATAGTAAAGTAGAATATGTTTAATTGAAGCACTATAAATCTCTTATGTCATTTTTCATTTTTGCTCTATATCTTTCAACATTGCATTTGATAATTTACATTTTTTGTTTTAACTAATTAAAACCTCATTTAACTAAATTTTTAAAACACTTAATTTACCTCGCTCTTGTATGTGTGGTGGCATATAAGTCTTCATTAATATGGTAATTTGCTCATCGTTATTAAGTAAAACTATAATTTTATTACATTTGTATACATTTTATAACATTTTTTGTCAACATTTTGAGACACAAAAAATTGGATTATATTAGTTTATGTATCAAAATTTAGAAAATGATAAAAAAATTCCATAAAACATTTTTATTATATAACCGTATGTATAGTTTTTGTTTCCATCAAAATCATCAGTTTCAATCTTCGTGCTATATTTTTTTGTTGTTATTTTTATTTTCTATTTACCATTTTGCCTCTACTAAGGTTTTTGATTTTAATTTAAAGACTCTTAAAGTCTCTCGTAGACAGATTTTGATGATTTAAAAAAAGTTTTAGAAATTTTCATTTTTACAAATTTTGTGATTATGTGATTTTTTTTTGAATTAGCTGACAAACTCAATTAAATGAATGTAAAATATAATTAACATTTAATTAAGGAATATTTTCAAATAGGTTTTAATTTAAAAAAATATATATATCTTTATTAAGTATAAGAACGTAAAAGATAATTAACACTTAAGGAATGTGGAATAAATTTTATTTATAAAAATATATACCTATATATATTTATTATGTAAAATTATAAATATCCCAGAAAGAAAGTAAAATCATAAATATAAATGTAAGAAAAAATAAAATATAAATAACCACATCGTGAAAGCCTCATGAAATTCCCAAACCATAAATATAAATGTAATAATAAATAAAATATAAACAAATGTAAAAACAAATAAAAGTGCCTGAGTGTAATATAAACTATATAAGCTACAAAATATACCCAAGCCCTTGTGACATCCCGTCCTCACCCACCCCTCGTGAAATCCCCGAACTCGTCAAGCCGCTGCTCCATCGCCCTCGGCGACGACAACTCCATCGTCGTTGGCGTCTAGCGGCTCCAGCTGCTCAAAGTTCCGACATCTCCATTGTCACAGGCTTCCATAAGATTTCTTTGTTAATCATTTTCTTTTATTTTACTAGACTAGATATACAGGTTCTAGATTTTTTATTCTTCTTGTCGGTTTCTAAATCGAGTGTATTTTTCGGTTTGTTGTTAGCTGGGCCACAACTGGTGTGCATTTGTCGATTTTCTTTAGAGGTGTTATTAGGTAGAAGTCTCTCTCTCTCTCTCCCTCTCTCTCTCTCTCTCTCTGTTTTTTTTTTTTTTATTCTCTTTTTGGATTGTGTTGGTAGGAGTTCAATGCTCTGTGGGCTTGGAGTTTTGCTTTTACAGTTGGTCATCGTTTTGGGTTTTGTGGTTTGAGGGTTGGTTCCTATTTTGTATGGGGTGTTATATATATATTTGCGGTTGTTTTGTTAGCTTGTGTTTCATCGTTTTGTTAAAAAAATAGTCATAATCAATAATAAAAAAAAAAAAAACAAAAGAGTGGACCAGAAATAGCTTGCTGCTGCTGCGCTCCTAACATGTTCTGAGATTAATGTTAAATATTTGAAGTGCATTGTACTCGTATGTTTTGTTTATTGTTTCCTTATTATGATAAAGTTAATGTATGTCTTATGAAATATAACCAATGCTATGTCCCCATTCTACCACCCATTATTGTTTTTGTGGGTTTTGAGAGAAACCCAATGGGACAAGTCTGGTAGGGCAAACCAATACAAGCATGGTGCATGGGTTTTAAGTTGTTGTTTATGTCTGGTTTTTTTAGTTTTATGTGGATTACATATATAGGTCACTCGGTGCCATCCATGGTCGCACAATATAGTCACTCGGTCACCCACGCGTGCGTTCGCATGGTGGAGTGAGTGTTGTGCACGCTTAGCTGCATAACCTATCTGTTGCCTTGCATGCTTGGGCTTCGCCTTGTGTGCTTATTGTGTGGCTGCATGTTGTTAGTGATAGTGTCATAAATGTTAGATTTACACTACATGAGATCTAAGTGAGTGGCCTTATTGATGTACTCATGATATTAATAAAAGATCGTATCTTCATTCATATTTATCCATCTCACATTTATGAATGAGTCTCTAGATTTCCTAGTAGAGGTCATATTCTTAAGGTGTCAAGATTGTGAGATGGGAATATTTAATTTAGGATTTCTTAAAGGTATTTCTAATCCTTAGATTTATTAGAAGAGGAATATGATTTATCGATTAGTGGATCGACACATGGGCTACTACCATTGTTAGTATGGGATGTTGATGGGAATGGGGTGGTGAGTCAAATGCCATATTGCATGGGATGCATATAATAGACATGTAGAGTGAGTGTTGGTTGAGCATCCATTGAATGTGATGCCTATAACAGATCACATGGCCTAAGGATTAATAATCTGTTGCTGACTCTTATCAATTATGTATCTAGTCCTTAGATTTGAGGTGACATAGTGTCTTAAGCACTTGTGTTAGGGATTTACCGTTGAGCGGAAGCATCCAATGTAAGAGGTGGGGATGCTCTATGTATGTTCTCTCTGTGCAGTGGCGTATCGAGACAGATGTTCACTTATGGGATTATTAACCTCCATTGGATGGGGACAAACATCCTATGAGATCTATGTTGGTGATGATTGAAAATTCCCTAGCCAGGGTGAGCTTAATCAGAAAGGTATTTTCGGTGTTGGATTGGATCTGACATGCTACCTTAATCACACCATACTAGATCTTGATATAAACATATAGCAATGACACCAAAACCCAAGGGGGGTGAATTGAGTTATTTAAAAATTTAACTTGAGTTTTTAAAAAAATTGATTTAGAATAATGTTTGATAAACTGAAAATGAATGTCAATATGCAATGTTTAAATGAAGTGAAAAATTAAAACAATAGCAGAAGACAATAATTTATAGTGGTTTGGCTTTCCAAATATAGTCCACTATTTTAGTTCTTCACTAAGGATTTTGCAAATAATTTTATTAAAACCCTCTACTTAATCAAGTAAGTCCTCTAGTACAAGACTAGAAAGAAATACAACCCTCCTACATCCGTAGGCCCTCTAGCTCACGCTAGGTAGAATACAATACAAAGAGATAAGAGATTCAAAGAGTTAAGACTCTTAGTTACAAGTTCTTTCTACAAAAAAAAAAATAAGAGTCTTGAAATGAATATTAACACTTAGGAACAAAGCCTCAATAAGAAAATAATAAAGAGATTTAAAAAATTTAAAGCACAAAGACGACTTGAATGCTTGGTAGTTGGGCAATGAATGCTCTAAGAGAGCTTCAATGTATCTTCAACCACCTATTTATAGTTGATGGTGGAAAAATTCAAAAATTGGACCGTTGGGGTGGTTGGTCGAGCATTTAATACGCTAAAAACTAAGTATTATAGCTTTTTGGGAAACAAACTGTCGACAGATAAAAGAGCTAGTCGACGATATAAAATACAATTTTGAGACATAGTCGAAAAATAAGAGTCATCTATCGATAGATTTGATGAAAGCAATCTGTTAGTCAACAAAGTAATAGGCTTAGTCGACAGAACAAGGCAAATATTCAAATTTTGAAAAATTGAACATACTAATAGTCAACAACAACATGACATTGTCGACAGCTTAAAAAATCTTGAAAACAAGACTTACTGTTAGTCGACAAAGCCAAGGCCTTCTATCGACATAATCGAATCTTAAGACTCTGATAGTTAACAGATTTTTGTACTTAGTTGACAGATGCCACCAAAAAATGAATACTTTGTTGACAGATTGAAAGAAAAGCTAGATATTTGATTCACAAACATCTTAAACCATTTCAAGATTACATAAGCTAATTTATCTAAGATTTCAACCCATGGAATCATTTCATTTTGAAATCACTTAACTTCATTTCTTTTGAATTCAAGTCGAGTTAAAATGAATTTGATTTTAAATGCCACTAAGCACCAAATCCTTGATTTTCATATTGTTTGAAAGGTTTGTCATTATCAAAACTCTTTAATCACAAGAGTAAAATATCAAATCTGTCATAATTATCGAGTCCTATGAGTTTAATCAGACCATGGCTCTTACTAGGCCAGGATGCTAGTCAGTGGAGGGACTATAGTGCACAGTAATTAAGAAACCTTAATAGGTTTATATGAAGTTGGACTTCATTGCCATTAAGATCGCCCTGAGTTCTGGTTAGAGAATACTTAAGATCTTTTAGGGTGTTCTGGAATTTGGAGAGATCCTCTTAGTAGGTTGAAGGGTTTGGTTGATGTTAATGAGTTAACGTGTCTGATTGCTACATGGTTGTGAATCTAGAAAGTCACACGCATATTGAGTAATGTATTGGATTAGTGATTCATTGTTGTTAGTGTGTTCCTCGTCACTAGGGGTTAGTGATGTTGGTTACACTTGTGAGTTATATGGATATGGGATACCGCTAATTGTTAGTAGGGCACACTATCAAGAGTTAACAAGGGCCTTGGTTGCATTAAGTATTAATGCAAAGGCTATTAAGAGTTAATAATGGGGCCAATGTGCAATTCATAAGAAGTAATGGGAGTTGGCAATCAGTTGTTGAAATTCATGATTCTAGTCAATCGAACTCTTTAGTTTAGTCAATTAAACTCCTGCTTCTTTGTCGCGTTAAAGCATTAATTGCTCAGATGGTTTACATGAGAGAGGTATGGGTTAAAAGGAAGTTTGCATGAAAAAAGAAGGGGATTAGGAAGAAATATGAGAGGGTTTTAGAGAAGGCCTTGGACGACTACTCCTCCCTTCATCTTCTTATTCCTTCTCCCTTGCTTGCTGTTGGTGTTAGAGTTATGCCCCACAAGCCAATTATATTTACATGTAATTGATCATATTTTTCCATTGTGACTCTTTATCTTCAATCAATTATTATTGTAAGGCATTATGTTTTATTTGTCATTGATGGTTGTCTTTATTATTTTCACTCTTGACAAAGTCCATAGATCAAATAGGCTCATGGAATATGGTCGTGCATAGAGATGACGATCATGAAACATATTCCTTATAAGCCTTGATCTTAAATGTTCCTAGTCATAGAGTTATTAGGATTGGACACTAATAACTCGGATAGACTAGCATATATGATGCATGCTCAATTAGGAGAATGTCTTGTTTCATAGACATTGGTGTGTGGACACTAGTGCATATATGTGGGTGCTTATTATAAGAATAAGTATACTGAATTG
Organism: Diospyros lotus; assembly: GCF_014633365.1. Lineage (NCBI taxonomy): Eukaryota > Viridiplantae > Streptophyta > Magnoliopsida > Ericales > Ebenaceae > Diospyros > Diospyros lotus. The sequence goes on along the minus strand of NC_068339.1, from coordinate 32,942,135 downwards.
ACCCGCTACAGAATTCCTAATGGTAATTGTTTATTGTCGAATTGGAATTTCTGTGTTGCAATAGTGCAGATTGGTCCTTAGACTTGAGACATCATGGTAGTCTTATATTTGACTGGTTACGCTTTAGTTCTTTTTGGATTTCAATGGAGTCATTAACAAATTATCACTGGGCGTAACCTTATCACATATGAAGACTTGTGGATGTCGAAATAGAATTCATCACTTATCGATAAGATGAAAAGATGTCCTGTGTATTCCGATGATTTCATGACTGAGGAAATCCTTGGCCAAGGTGAGGTGGAAATCAAAAGGTGTTTTGATTTCACCTATCAAGTCATAAATCTGGAATGGATACATAGTTATTGAATGACTAGGGTTTCGTCATAAAACCATACCCTAAATTCAATCGGGACATAGATTGATGAAAGGATTTTACTGTACAGTAATTGCAATTGAAAAGGTTCGTGTTTTTTCATCATTGGCTAGGTATTTATGGCATGTTACTAGACGTTAACCATGATATGTAGGGTTTTAGAATTAATTTGATTAATTCTAAAACTATTAATTAAAGAGTTTAATTAAGAAGCCCATGAGATGAGTTAATTATGAAGCCCACAAGTTTAATTAAAAGGTTTAATTATTCTATTCAGTTGGCCCTTCATATAGCCCAATAGAATTGGCCCTACATCTAGCCCAATGGTGGACCTAAGGGGTCACACACTTAGATCGAGCCCGTTCCACAATTTAAAAGAGAGATTCGGCCCAATATGATTTTGGGGCCGGGCCTAAATTGTTTAGGGGATTTCCAAGGCACAACTAGGGATTTTTAACTCTATAAATATGCCACTTATGAAGTTGAAAAATGAAAAAAAAAAAATTCGGATCTCTCATTGGAGGCGCCTAGGGTTTGGTAGCACTACTCGAGGCGTCGTGGAAAAGGGTCGATCGTGTGGACCGACTTGGAGGAGTTTGCGCTTGCAACTCTACGGATCAAAGAAGGCAGAATCGAAGCTACACGGTTGGTCGGTTCCTTACAGTTGGTTCCTTCTTTTCCCTCATTGTTCAACTATGACCATTTCTTGTTCTTGCTCTAATCTTGGTCGATGCAACTTTCTCATCATCTTCTCCCTCATAAATAGGTTGTTGAATGACCTCGATACAACCAAGAAGGGGTCGCGGTATAGCTTCGGGTCACCTCCATTGAGAGAGTCCTAACACAGCTTCATTGGAGGGTTTTGAGAGCATCTCAAGCCTGGACCGACTAGGTCATCACACATGAGGAGGCGGGGTGGTCACCTAGATTTGCAACTTGCTTGGGACAAAACGGATAACAAAGAGGAGGAGCATATCATTGGACAACCGGCAACGACATTCACCGAAAAGGTATATAACCCCCTATGGCATGGTTTTATTTGTAAATGCATATGGATGATATATACCGAGTCTTGGAAGGTTATTTTTAGTTCAATGTTTTTATGTTTTACGTTTCCACTGTGCTGAAAAATGTCCTTTTATGTAAAACCCTTGTATTTATCCACTATTAGTTGGTGTTTTGATGTAATTCCTCCATTGACTTTCAGTGGAATTAGAGCCTCAGCTCAGTATTTTCATCCTATGTAATTCCTTCGTCGACTTTCAGTGGAATCAGAGTCTCCATGTCCTTTTTCATTTTTAGAATTAGCTGTTTTGTACAAATTTTCTTGTAAAACGAAGTAGTATCAAGGTTTGATGTAGATGGAGTACTGAGACATCATGAAATTGGTGGCTCGAGGGAGCAAGTCAACCAGATTAATGGTAGCAGATTTTTCTGTGGTTGAATGTCTCTTTGAAAGCTTTCTTAATTAAATCCCGAGGCTCAGGTCTAATTAATAGCTTAAGGCCCATGATTATCCTAGATATGAATGTATGTGTTTTGGTTTATTATGTATTGGATACATCGATTAAAACTTAATGTTTGTGTAAAGTGAGACCTTAAATTAAAGATTGAAATTTTTCCCAATTATGCAAATTAATATTAGATTTTAAGCAATGAATTGGATTCATCGTGGCCCTCTACCACCGTAGGATATCATCGCTTGATTGGGTGTGTCTTGGTTTCCTATAGGTGCGAGGGTGCATTTCATGAGAGATGATTGATGTTCGTATTAAGCATTAGATGTTATTGGTTACCCCACATGGATATAGCTAACACACCACCATAGTGTTGAGGTTGTAGATGTTGCAAGTGGATCGCTGGTTGAGGCGGTGGGTGGAATGTAATTGTGTCGCTGCCCTAGAAACCACCATAGCGTTGCGGATTAAGTGGCACAAGGGTCGAAGATCACTACAAGAAACAAGATTTTTAGTGGAGGCTAGGTTTGTCACTAAAAGCCTAAAAAGTCGTCACTAAAAGTATTAGTGACGGCCAGACAAACAGTCACAAGTCGACACTAATGCCCTCGTCACTAATGTAATTAGTGACTATAAAGTTGGTCGTCACTAAAGTTAACCCATTAGTGACAACCATATGTGGCCGTCACTAAAAAAGATTTTTTTTGTGGTGTTTCTAGTTGTCACTAAAGTATCCATATTAGTGACGATTAAAGGTGGTCGTTACTAAAAAGGCCACTTTTAGTTACAAACACAATATGGTTCTCACTATTGTTTTAAATTATCAGTGACAACACAAGACAGTCCTCACTAAATTGTCATCACTAAAACTTTTATTTTAGTGACGACCAGTCTTGGCCATCACTAAAGTCTTTCTCTTAGTGACGGCAATGGCTATCACAAATGAAATTATTTGTGATAACATGATCCACTCGTCACTAAAAGTGTAGATTTTAGTGACAATTCTGGCCTTCACAAATGCTATATTTTTGTGACAAAATGTTTGGTCATCACTAAAAGTGTAGATTTTAGTGACAAATCTGGCCTTCGCAAATGCTATATTTTTGTGACAAAATATTTTGCCGTCACTAAAAGATTCTTTTTTTTTTTTTGTGACAATTTCCATTGGCTGTCACTAAAAGTGGTTTACAATTTCACATTATTTAGTCTACAACATGTACCATGTACACTTACTTTACAAATTTACAAACACCTACTTTACAAAATGCTACAAACTATCACAATATATAAAATATATTGCTATACGATCATCAACAACCCAAAAGGAAAACATATATATATACACACACACACATTATCAATAATCAAAAGCTATAATTCAAAGTATCACTTTACAAAATCAATAAACCAACAAAATATGGAATATGTTAAATACTATTCATCAACTACAACATGTCATATCAACCAAGAATCATCATTCATTACTAACACTTCCTAATCTAACCTCTTCCACGAAGCTTTTAAGCAAGCTAAGAGTTTCTACTTGAGTTTGCTCTATTGTGCTTAGTTTTTCTTTCAACTCTTTATTCTCTTGTCTTAGTGTTTCAATTGTTGAAGTCATTTGTAATTGAGAAGGAAGCTTGCCAAATACTGAAGAAGGTGTGGGGTCGAAACCATATCCACGAACTCGACCATGCCTTTCTTTGCCCATCACTTCAAGGAAAATCTGATTTTCATCAACTGGTTCAGAAGGCTGCTCCTTAGCTCCTTGGGCTGCTATAGTTTGAATATTTTCCTGTAAGAAAATGTTGCATAAATAATTGTTACATATTGTACTTAAACAATATTAGAAAATAATCATTTTCCATAACTAAATAGTTAAGTTTGAGAACTTAGAGTGAGACAAAATTCATATCCAAACATAATTAACAGAGTTACTAGTTCCTTTTGTTTTTCTCTAATGCTTATGGATGAATGTAATATGAGAACATTTCTAGTTAGTTTTTACCTTCTTGGATTGGGCCTTACAAGGAAGAACTTTAATTTTGATCCATAATATTGCTTTTACTTCTGCAACATGCATAGTTGTGTAATTGTGGAATTTAATTGTGTGAAACATAAGAACTATTCATATTGTTGCTTACTTTTAGAGTTATCATTGTTTTAACAGATGAAAAGGGTAAGACACAATGGCCAACTAAATCCGTCATCAGAGCCAAACCAAAGGCCAGTGTTGAAGCAAAAATTTCAATTAGTAAACTTAATATCTATGTTGGTCTTATTACAAAATCCCCAAAACATTTTGATGTTGACTCTTTATATGTGGAAGGGGTTAAGGTGGGTTAAGGACAACCTTAATCTATTGTTAGTGGGCTTGTCATGTACATTTCTCTTGAAGACATGTAGATTTTCTATTATCTGCATATCTAGATTTGTCTTGATTATGTTTTCTTGTTGCCTGTTGTTTTTATGTCTCTATTCTCTACATTTCTAGTTTGGTTTTGGATCTCTATATTTTTTTTATAATAAATAACTTGTAGCCTTTTTATCAAAACAAAAATGCATGCTCTCTAAAACCATTGTAAAGACAACAACCACACATGTATATATAAAGGCTTTATTGATATTAGTGATATTATTTTTGGAAAAAATTAAAAACCATTATTGATAATAGTTTTGATTAATAAAAGTGTGTGAAATATTGTTAAAAAGTGAACAATGACAAATGGTATAGATTCTTCGACTATAAATTTCACGTGACACTCCTACGGTTTAGTAAAAAAAACCCACTGTTCTATAAATTAATGTTGATAATAAGATCATAATTGTTTTTATGATCAAGAACAACAACATAAACTTTAAAAGTAACTGAAATGCTTACCACAATTTCTGCTGACGTCGAATCAACCATTGACTCATTATTATTTTTGTGTGTCAAGTAAAACATTTATACTTCCGTTGGGTCATGTCCTAATTTTTGAGCTTGGATTTAAGTAATTATCAATAAAAAGGTATTTTTAATTAATAGGTAAAAGAATACTACACAAAACGAGATATATTGATAGAAATTAGATTATTAAAAATTTATACCTCTTCAGCTCTAACCCGAGCAAAACTTCTTGTACCAATAGTTTTGCTCATCTTTAGCTTTGATCGATTGTCCTTATTTCGAGCACATGTGGCCTTGATGTCAAGTAATATGAAACAATTAATTAATCAAATAAAAAGTCTTATGAATTTCTTTGCTTTATAAGTAAATAATAATAAATACAAATATAATAAAGCAAACACGTTCAAGTATAGTATACCTGAAACTCACATGAGCTCAACTAATGCACAAAATCTCTCCATTGCTCTCTCTCAATGTCTACTGGACCCACTTGAATTCTCTCTTCATCCATGGTGTACATGTCGGAGTATTTGACCTTTAATCTATACTTGTAGTTTGCAAACTTGTTTTCCATTTTTCTTATAATCTAATTTTTCCAATTTTTGTTTTCCTCAAACTCAAATTTGTCCTATCAAAAAAGTTTGCAAACAGTAGTTCCTGCAATAAAGTTAGATGAACTTGTAGATTGACAACTTATTGTTGGAGGGTAATAATATAAGAGATACAACCGTAAATGAGATCTTGAAGCCTAGCTTGAGTTTCATACAAGAGTGTAACGGCAACCCTATAATGGTCACTTACCGAAAGATAGGCCAGGAGCTTGGAGGCATTACTAACACCAAAAACCTTTTGGATGGCTACAAAATGAGTAGGGCCTTCTTCATGGCAGAAGTAAGGGGCAAAAATACACCATTTGGTACATTTTATTCTCAAGACTTTGCAGGTACTGGATGGAGAACCGGTTCCTAACATGATCTTCTAGTTATTTTGTTTTTAATAATCAGTGACTTGTTGTTAGATGGTGAGCAGACTATGGACGGACGTGGGCAACTGGGTAGATCTAGGTAGATTTGGCCGGATTTGTGTACTGGGTAGATCTGGATGGATCTGGATAGATCTGGATGGATCTGGGTACTGGGTAGATCTTGCCAGACCTAAGTAGATTTGGGTAGATTTGGGTGGATCTGGGTATTGGGTAGATCTTGCCGGATTTGGGTAGATTTGGCTAGATCTGGGTACTGGGTAGATCTGGCTAGACACGACGGAGGATATAAGGGATTTGCAGGTGGGGATGCGAAGGATGAAAGGATGGAGGCGATGAAAGGCTGAGGCAGCGAATGAAAGGCTGGAGGCGATGAAAGGCTGAGGTGACGGATGATAGGTTGAAGCGACAGACTGGTGAGTAGGCCGCGAGCGGCGATGACAGCAACAAGGATTTGGGTAGATCTGGTCACGACAAGGAAGAAGGTGGCAAGCTTTGGTTAGATCTGGTCATGACAAGGAATAAGGTGGGAAGTTCTAGTCAGATCTGGTCATGATAGGGAAGAATGTGAGAGGCTCTGGTCAGATCTGGTCACATACGCACATACAACACGCAACCACATATGCACACACGGAGGCGGAAGCAACAACGTTGAAGCGGAAGCATTAAAGCGGCGAAAACAGAAACATTGAAGTGATGGGCTATAGGAGGCGACGAAAGGCTGAGGTAAAGGTTTTGTAGGTTGGGGATTTGGGGTTTGGGGGGCGCGGGGATATGGCGGGAGCATCTCCCACTTGGGATTTACCTTTTTTTTTTCTTAAGTTAAAACATTTAATTGCTAAATAAAAATAAAATAACTTATAAAAATAGTATTAATATTAGTTTGATTGATAAAAATAAAATAATTTATAATTATGATAACTGAGAATATATATATATATATGGAGATTAGGGCTGCTCCATATCGTGGGGGGCTTTGCCCCCCCCCCCCCAGCACCCCCCACAAGAGCAGTTGTAGGCTTTGGGCTTAGGCCTAACGACCCAAGCCCTTTGCTACCACCACAGCTCTCCTGAAAAATTCACATTTGGATCTTGTCCCAAATTCTCTAGACTGGATTAAATAATAAGCTTAATTCTGAAAATTGAAACATAATTCAACATAATAATTATTAAATAATTTAACTAATAATTTAGGATAATAATCTAAATTATGATAATAAAATAATTTAAATTATTGCATTAAATTAGTATTTATTTAAAAAAATAATTATATTATAAATCTAATAAATATAATAAATTACTTTAATATATTATATTCTTTTTAATGTGTTCATAATTTTTTAATACATTGTATTATCAATAAATAATTAATGTTAAATTATATTTGTTTAATAATTATATTCATGCATTTATGAAAAGTAATAGTCAACTTAGGGATTGTTTATATAAATGTTAGTTAAACCTTAATAATTTTTTTCTATTATTTTACGGTTAAAATTTAAATTTTTAGTCAATAATGACAGAAAAGTGGTATAACTATTTCTTAACTATGAGTATAATTAGTTTTCTTTATTCAAATTATTATAAATCTTTTACATTAAAAAAAATTATACTAATTTATCTAATCTTTCATTTACTTATGTTTTTTAGGTTCTTGCAATGCATAAATAACAAAAGAAGAAAGACACTCAAAGTTAAATTTAATGTTGCTATCATTACATGTATTATGTACTAGTCACATTAAAAATAGTTAGAGATTTTTTGTAGTGTGTGGTTGAAATTGGTTTTATTTTATGTGATTAATTGAAAATTTTTGAAGTTATATATTATGTGCTTTAGATTTTATTTAGATTGTATGGGTTGGTATAGGTTTAGAAAAAAATATTATTCTCAAAAAAAGGACTTTTTCTACTACAAAATTGAATTTAATGATATTGTAGTGGTTTATTAACTGTATATAGAATTAACTATGAAAATATACTCATTGATTAGAAAAATTTTGATAGAGAAAATCAATTTACAACGAAAATTAATATGATTAGCAATGATTTGATGTAGAGAAAAATAAGTGTTTTCTCTACAATTTAGTAGAAAAAATCAAACTTTTTACAATGAATGCAAATTTTGATTAATTATTTTTTAGTATTACAAGAATTGTTGTGACTAGATAAATAAAATTACTTAAAATATCCAGTTATTTGAATGAAAAAGTAATCAATTATCTAGAGTTAAAAAAAATATGTAAATTTACAATTTAATTTGTCTTATGACATTAGTATATCTATATTTTTTTAATTCAAAAACTACACCATCAGTATCTAAGTGGATTCATTCTATTAGTTTAAAATTGAACATTTAGTGACGATCGAAGGTGGCCGTCACTAAAGGTTGCATATTTAGTGACGACCATATGTGGTCGTCACTAATGCTCCCCCATCTGTGATCGATATTGCACGACCCTCACTAAATGTTGCATATTCAGTGACAACCATATGGGTCATCACTAATGCTCCCCCATCTATGACTGACGTTGCACGACCCTCACTAAAGGTTGCACATTCAATGACGATCATATGTGGTCGTCACTAATGCTTCCCCATCTGTGACCGACGTGGCGTGACCCTTACTAAAGGTTGCATATTCAGTGACGATCATATGGGGTTGTCACTAATGCTCCTTATCTGTAATCGACGTTGTGCGACCTTCACTAAAGATTGCATATTCAGTGATGACCATATGGGGTTGTCACTAATGCTCTCCCATCTGTGACCGGCATTGCACAACCCTCACTAAAGGTTACACATTCAGTGATTACTACATGGGGTCATCACTATTGTGTCTCCATCTGTGACCAACGTTGCGCGACCCTCATTAAAGGTTGCATATTCAGTGACGATCACATGTGGTCGTCACTGTTGCCCACCATCTGTGATGGATTCTATTTGACTAAAGATTGGAATTAGTGATGACTTTTGATTGGCCGTCACTAAATGTAGTCACTAAAAGTCCAATTTCTTGTAATGGATCAAGCTCCACATTGGATGTAGAAAAGGGATAAGGAGTTACCTTTTTGATCACCTGCTACGAGTCTTCCAATGAGACTTGCATTTAGCACTTGGGAAGTGTGGGTTTAAAAAAAAATTAGTGGGAGGTACCTTTAATTCAAGACCGGAATTAAATGGATTTTTCAGGATAATCAAACTGACAAACTTTAAATTCTTTTGCAGCTAATCTCTTCTTTTGAAAAATGAAAATTAATCAAACCCTTTTTCTCGCATTTTGGACAAACATGTTTTGATGGGACCTAATTTTAATAACTTGCTCAAAAATTTAAAATTGGTTTTAAATATGGAGAAGGTCACATATGTCTTGGATAGATCACCTCCTTTAGAACTTCCCGAGGGGTCTAGTGAGGAGGAGTGTATAACTTGGATAGAGATGCATAAACATGACTTTAGGGCCAAAAACTACATACTGGCCTTCATGAACAATAAGCTTCAGAGGCAACATGAGAATATGCAGACTGTTGCTGATATGATCTTAAATTTGAAAGAATTGTATGGAGAGAAGAGTAAGATGGATTGATATGAGATATCAAAGCAGTTGTTCCGGTCTAAGGTGTTAGAGGCACAGATGTTGGAGATCATGTGTTGTCCATGATTGATTTGATTAATTAGTTAAACACACTAGATTTCCACATAAACTCGGATCTTTAGATTGACTCAATCCTATAGTCACTCCTTGATTCATTCTCTAGGTTCATCATAAATTTAATATGAACAAGATCCAAAGCATATTCTCGAAGCTACTCAACATTATTGAGGACAACTCAGGCCTAGTTGAAAGGGAAGGTAAAAGAAGGAATTCTCACCATTGCCTCGACTTCTAGATCTTATAAGAGAAGGAGTTCCTCTAAGAAGAAGAAAAAGTTAGTGGGGCCAAAGAAGGAGATCTCCAAGAGCAAGTCCAAAGTGAAGGACCCAAGGGAAAGTGTTTCCAAAGTAGGCAGGACAAGCACTGGAAGAGGAACTACCAAAAGATTCAGTAGGGACCTAGAGGTAAGCACAACAAAAATCAAGGGGGTAGGTACTTTTTCCTTGCTAATGATTGAGATGATCAATTCTATTGGTCGTTCTACTATTACCTAGATTTTGGATTCTGGTGCATCATCTCACATATGTGTTTGAATGCAAGATCTGTAGACAAGTAGATCACATGAATGAGAGGAATACTTACTGAATGAGACCCACCTGATAGATCACATGGCTAAGAGAATCTATGGTTTTGTTCCTTCATGACCAAAAGAGGGCAATCAGAGGTGGGGCTTGGGCTCTAATGACGGGTTTGTCCGAGGGGCAATTGGCACTTACAAGCACTCTGAGGCTCGAGTCAGTAAGAGAGTAAGGAGAGATAGTGTATCAGTAGGTTAGAGGTCAGAGCATACCTTGGCTTTAAAGAAAGATGACTGATATAGGAGGATCAGATGTCCTCTTATATGTATGCGTCGTGCATTTGCAAGTGATGAGATTGATTATCTGGCGTTAGTGGAGGTTCCCAGGTTGTATCATGGTGCCGACGAGACCCTCATTAATGTGGATGGGATTTGCCATTAATGAGGATAGGATCTGAGGAGGCCGCGGGGATATCCAGTGGGAGTCGCAATGATGCCCTGGCAGGCTGGCGCTGGGCCAAAGCTAGGTCTAGAGGGAGGACCAAGATTGGGCCTAAGGAGAGGGCCGAGATTGGGCCTAGACGGTCCACAGCCCCCTAGGTCGGATGCTCAAGTAATGAGTGTTCGAGCTAGAAAAGAGAGGTCTGGGTAGTTTTTGCTGCATGTGCTAGTTTTGGAGAGCTGGATGTTTGATTCGAGGCACGACTTTAGAGTCAGGCCTAGGTAGACTCGAGGTTCGGCGTGCCTTTCTGATACAAGGCATGTCTTGAGTGCAAAAGTTGGACCGAGGCGAGCTCGAGGTCATGTGCGCTTGTCTGATACATGGCATGGCTCGATAGGGCCGAGGAAGCCTCGAGGACCTAAAACTATGATGAGGTTGTGCTCGAGGTCCATGTCAGTTTAAATTCCGAGCACGGCTGTTGGAGGAATGAGGTGGGCTTGAGGTCTTGTGACAGACCGCGTCGACTTAGATCTAGAGCACTACAAATGGAGGATCGAGACGGAGTCGAGGTCTTATGATGGATTGAGGCGGGCTCCAGATCCTATGAGGGATCACGTTGACCTAGTTCTGAAGCACTGCAAAGGAAAGATCGAGGTAGGCTCGAGGTCCTATGATGAACCATGTCGACATAGGTTTGGAGCACTGCAAATGGAGGACCGAGGCGGGCTTGAGGTCCTGTGACAGACCGCATTGACTTAGGTCTGAAGCACTACAAATGGAGGACCAAGACAGGCTCGAGCTCTTGTGACGGACCGCGTCGACCTAGGTCCGAAGCACTGCAAATGAAGGATTGAGATCCTTTGACGGACCGCATTGACCTAGGTCCAAAGAACTGCAAATGGGGGACTGAGGCGAGCTCGAGGTCCTGTGACAGATCACGTTGACCTAGGTCCGAAGCACTGTAAATGGAGGACTAACTGAGGTAGGCTCGAGGTCTTGTGATGGACCGCGTTGACCTAGGTCTGAAGCACTGTAAATGGAGGACAGAGGCAGGCTCGAGGCCCTGTGATGGACCATGTCGACTTAGGTTCGGAGCACTACAAATCGAGGACTGAGATCCTATGACGGACAGCGCTGACCTAGGTCCGGAGCACTGCAAATTGAGGATTGAGGCAGGCTCGAGGTCCTGTGATGGACTGCGTTGACCTAGGTCTAAAGCATTGCAAATGGAGGACCAAGGCGGGCTCGAGGTCCTCTGACAAACCACGTCGACCTAGGTCCGGAGCACTGCAAATGGAGGACCGAGGTGGGCTTGAGGTCCTGTGATGGACCACATTGACCTAGGTCTGGAGCACTGCAAATGGAGGACCGAGGTCTTGTGATGGACTGCATTGACCTAGGTCCAAAGCACTACAAATGGAGGGCAAGGCGGGCTTGAGGTCCTATGACGAATCGCGTAGACCTAGGTCCGGAGCACTACAAATGAATGACTAAGGTCTTGAGATGAACGACATTTACCTAGGTCCGGAGCACTATAAATGGAGGACTGAGGCGGGCTCGAGGTCTTATGACGGACTGCGTTGACCTAGGTTCGGAGCACTGCAAATAGAGGACTGAGGTGGGCTCGTGGTCCTATGACAGATCGTGTCAACCTAGGTCCGGAGCACTAAAAATGGAGGACCAAGTAAGGCTCGAGGTGCTGTGATGGACCTAGGTCCGAAGCACTGCAAATAGAGGACTGAGGCAGGCTCGAGGTCCTGTGATGGACCGCGTCAACATAGTTCTGGAGCACTGTAAATGGAGGACCGAGGTGAGCTCGAGGTCTTGTGATGGATCGAGTTGACCTAGGTCCGAAGCATTGTAAATGGAGGACTGAGGTCATGTGACAGATTGCGTTGACCAAGGTCCGAGGCAGTACAAATGGAGGATTGAGGAGAGCTCGAGGTCCTATGACGGACTGCGTTAACCTAGGTCTAAAGCACTGCAAATGGAGGATTGAGGCGGGCTCGAGGTCCTATGACGAATCGTGTCGACCTAGGTTCGGAGCACTACAAATGGAGGACCAAGGTCTTGTGACGGACCGCATTGACCTAGGTCAGGAGCATTGCAAATAGAGGACTGAGGCGGGCTCGAGGTCTTGTGATGGACTGGGTCGACCTATGTCCAGAGCATTACAAATGGGGGACCGAGGCGAGCCCAAGGTCCTATGATGGACCTTTTTGACCTAGGTCTAGAGCACTACAAATGGAGGACCGAGGCAGGTTAGAAGTCCTGGGGTGGTTTTCTTCGTCCTTTGTTGTGATCTTGATATTCTTGGTTTTGGTAGAAGTCCCTCATGTGGTTGTGTTGATGCCTGGAATGAGGTCCCAACTAGGGGGTCGGTTGTCATTGTACATGTAGCTCAGCTTCCTTGCGCCAGGTAGTCGAGGCTTCTTCCATGTTGATGTACCCTGCCAAGCGCGTTCTGAGATCGGCCAGGGTGACGGGGGGCTTTCGGGCCAGTGAATCGACGAAGGGACCTCCTCTTAATCCAACCATAATGGTGTGTAGGGATACTGCGGTGTTGAGATCCTTAATCTGGAGGGCTTCTTGAAAGAACCTATTCATGATTGCCCGCAATGGCTCATGCTCGCCCTGGTTCAAGTTGATAAGACTGGCTGAGGTCTTACGATGGGCTCGGCTAGTGGAGAAATGAGTAAGGATATGAGTGGCTAGCTTGGGGAAGTCGTGGATAGAATTTGGCTCTAAGGACGAGAACCACAACATTGTCGATTTTCTCAAGGTGCTAGGAAAGGATCGACACATGAGCTTCTGCTTATCAGCATGGCTGCGCTGAATGTGGTGAGGTGATCCTGAGGGTCGGTGGTGCCATTCTAAGGTTCTAAGGCGTAGGGAGGGCGGAAGCCATCGGGTAAAGAAACGATCATGATGAACTTGGAAAAGGGATGGCTTTAGGAGTATAAGGGTGTGGAGGGTGAGGGGATAGGGGTGTGGGTAGCCTAGTGGTGTTGGTGATGACTTCCTTCTGCATAGCAATCAGTTCGCTCGTTGGGTTGGTCACGTTGCTGGTTTTGGGTTAATTCGACAACTCGATTCTAGAGTTGCTAAACTGTTTGGAGAAGGACATTTATGATAGCTGGATTTTGCGGAGGATGATTGGGGTTATTCGGTTCTTGGGCGGGAGCACTTTTGGTCCATACCATGGTGTGGTAACGGGGAGGTTGGTTTGAAAGGCTTTAGTGAACTTATGGGGTAGATAAGTTTTATCAAGTCCCACGGTGGGAACCAAATGTTCCTTCCAAACCAAAAAAGGGCGATCGGAGGCGGGGCGCGGGCTCCGGCGACAGGTCAGTCTAGGGGGTGGCTGGCACCTGCAAGTACTCTAACGCTCGAGTCAGTAAGAGAGTAAGGAGAGACAGTGTATCAGTAGATCAGAGATCATAACATACCTTTGCTCTGAAGAAAGTTGGCTGATATAAAAGAAGGAGATGTCCTCCTGTATGCATGCGTCGTGCATTTGCAAGTGATGTGACTGACTATCCGGTGCCAGTGGAGGTTCCCAGGTGGTAATATGGTGGTGATAGGACCCTTATTAATGTGAATGAGATTCGCTATTAATGAGGACAGGATCTGAGGCGGCCGCACCAATATCTAGTGGGAGTCACAATGATGCCGTGGCAGGCTGGCTCTGGGCCAAGGCTGGGTCCAGAGGGAGGGCCGATATTGGGCCTAAGGAGAGGCCCGAGATTTGGCCCAGACAGTCCATGCCTATCATAGGATTCGATTGTGTTACTAGTCCTTAGACTGGAGGCAACACAGTTGTCTTGTATGTTAGTGCTAGGGATTTGTCGTTGCTAAGAACCATCTAGTTACTGGGTGGGAAATGTATTGTGTGGTCTCTATGTAGTGGCATATGGAGGTAGGTGATTGTTAATGGGATCCATCGACCTCCGGTGTGAGGTGAACATTCTATGCGATCAGTGGTGGTCTTGATTGTAGAAACCTCTGCCTAGGGTACACTTGATTGGAAAGTGTTCCAATGTCGAAAAGAGTTCCAATGTGTTATCTCAATCTCACCACACTGATTTTGACGAGCTGTTTGGAGGATTTAATTCCTACAAAAACTAGCTGTTTAAACAAGCAATGAAGAAACAGATGATAGTTTTTCAAACCGATTGATTGTTTATGTTAGAAATTTTGAAATATTCTTATAGCTTTGGGTATACATTCGACCTCTTTTACGCATGGTTGACTTTCTTGAAAAATCAGTCGATAGTTTAAGTAATCGGTTGACATTTTTCTAAAATAATGAACTATTTTGGCAAACAAGTTGACTGTTTTGAGAAACTTTCAACATGTTACAGTCACGATCGACTCTTTTTGAGCTTTCATAAAAAGTATATAAAGTGTGATTTTGCCTTGTCAATAGTTCATGAGAACAATTAACTATTTTTGCTCAAAGGTCAAAATAGGTTGATTAGTTTTTTAACTAGTCGACTCTTTTTTCCTTGTATCCTCAACCCATCACCTAAGGCTTAAACTAGTTGACTCTTTTTCTAGTGAGGTCAATAGTTTTGCCTTGGTGTTAAAAGAGTGTTTATGTTTTAGAATATTTTGACACTCTAATTTATAAACCATTTGATTTCAAAATGATTCCTTTTTAATATTATCTTTCATTTGAAAATTTATGCCATAAAATATTTTGATTTCATTTAAAGCACATTTGGAATAATTTTGTCCTTTGGCATGATTTTGATTTTTCATTTTCAAGTTCCAAAAATATAAAGTTTCTCATCATTAAAACATCAACAAAAGCAAATGAATGCTCTCCATTGTCTTTTGAACACCATGTCACCATCCCCTTACTGAAGAACTGTCGAAAACTATTGTTTAATTGATTTTTCAACAACCTAGTTTGTTGGATTGGTTTTTCCTGTGAACTCAATTTTCCTCATCTCTTTTTCTTTCTCTCACACTTTTGGACACTCTTGGCCTCCTCTATTAGTTCCTTACTACTACCTTAAAATTGAAGAATAAACCTACTATTTGTAAGTGAAGCTCTGCCCACTGTCTTATCATTGATCACCTCTAAATTCCTCATGAATTTAACTAGTTTCACCACTAATGTCATGCTACGAGCTTCGCCATTCATCCTCTCTATTTGATTGCTTGATTCAGATCAATTTTATATTGATTTTTCATAGTGAATTCGGGATGTGTATCATCCACTAAGTTTATCTTTGGTTTAATTTAGTTGGATTTCTCCTAATTTTCTTCCCATTTCTGGTTTTAAGATGAACTAGATTGGATTTGGATCAAATCCCAACAAGATTTGATCATTACATGGCTTTAACCTATGGTTGCTTGATGTTCTTTTAATTTTTTTGCCACGTTGTTTCTTTAATCTTTGGCCCTTGATTTCTCTTTCATTTGTGATCAAAATTTTGTGTGAAAATCATCGAGTCACTCTCTCACTCTCTATCATGTCATCTACAAGACTTATTTGTTAGTTTGTCTTGATTGGTGATCATTCATTCTAAAACGGAGTTCAAAGTAGGCGTTATGAACTACTTTAGTGTTTCTAACATATTTTTTGCTAAGTTAGGTGCTATCAATCTTATACTTGATTAATCAAATTTGGGAGTCAAAAACCAAATTGAGCTCCTTCTAACTTCTATTCTAAAAGATTTTCATTAGTTTACTTCATTTCAACTTTGTTTGTATTTTATCCTAGCTCAAAATCAAGTTTGGGTATGATTGGGTGTCTTTATCACAAATGATAACATTGGCGCAAATGTACCTTGTAATATTTAGAGATGTTAATGAATTGTCAATTGCAGTAAGTATTTGTTATCCTTTCTTTGTATTGTTAAGGGGGTGAGACATGTGAAGACATTCGTGGTCCTCTTTAAGTGTTTGTTTAGTTAGTAACTGGGTGTTACCATCACAAATGTCAACATTTTCATCAAAAGCTGTCAAGTGCTTGGGAGGTAAGACATAAGACGATGATTGAAGATAGAGAATTCAAATTTGAAAGTGAAGCTGTTTGAAGATTTCCTCTAACATTTATATATTGTCTTTCAATGTTAGGTGGATTGTAAATATATATTGGTAGTTTAGATCTATTAGTTTCAATTTTTCGTTGTGAGGCTCAGGGTATGCTCTAGCTTAAAGGTGTAGATGCTTTAAGGTTTTTTCAATGAATACATGCTTACAAAAAAAAAAAAAAGAAGTTTGGGTTGGTGGTTTGGTTGTCTTGAGTTGGTCGCACCATTGAAAGCAAATATTTCTCAATTTAACGTTTTCCAATGAAACCAAGTCTCGAAGATTCATCTCAATTCTGTCTATGAGATCTAGTAGTGGGTTATGGCCAATTTGGTTTGGTTTGCTCAACTTTTTGCATACAAAATGGGTTCCTTGACTGAGTGAAAAATGACTTATTTAGCAATTTGAAAGAATTACTCTTAGGTCTCACTTCTTTATAAGATAACCTTTGATTTGTTCCGTGCATTTAATGCCCCATTTCCTTTCTTAATCGTGTCACTCCTTGGTATTAAATACATCACCTTTGCATTTCTTTCCTCATGAAATTGGGGAGCAGAGGGTACTCTTTTTTTCTTTCCATCTCCGTATATATATATTCAAGAGGGTAAATATTACTTTAGAATTTTAGGTAATTATTTTCCTTAATAATAGATTCCACCATGCCCCAAGTTCTAGAAAAACTTGGGGTGTTACGTGTCTTTTTAACTATTTATGTTATAGTATCTTAATTTTGGATATTTTTTCCATGTACTAATATTGGGAATTTTGAGTGGGGTTATGTCAAATATAAATCTTGTTTTAACCCAATTAGGATTTGCCTAAAGCTCTATAGTAGTATTTTTTTTTTCCTTTTTGCTCAGTTAAAGGGTAAGGCTAGGATTTCAAGGGATCCTTAGGGTCCACGATAACTCTATCTAACTTGTAGCCCCATCCACAAGGATGGGTAAGATAAGAATCAACAATCTTATTTAGTATTCATAAAGTCAAATGCACTCAAGGTGTCATCTAATGGTTTTAACAACTGGAAAGAAATGAGGGTCTGAGGCCAAAAACCAACAAATGGATTTATACAAG
Organism: Diospyros lotus; assembly: GCF_014633365.1. NCBI lineage: Eukaryota > Viridiplantae > Streptophyta > Magnoliopsida > Ericales > Ebenaceae > Diospyros > Diospyros lotus. Next base: position 32,924,701 of record NC_068339.1, on the reverse strand, counting down.
GATTTACGAGTTTTAAAATTATTTACAAAACCAAGAACAACATCAAAGCAACACAATGTGGAAGCGAAAACAATCATTGCAAGACTTGATATACTTCATCCATATGCTACAAATGAAAAACCATGCCATAAGGGGTTTTTTGGTATACATTTTCAAAGAATAGAGATGTCGGTTGTTAAGGCGGTGGTTGCTCCTCCTTGCCGTCCATCTGAGCTCCTATGTCCAAGTTGTTACTTTGGGTGACTAGCCCGCCTTCTCACTTGTGAAGGACCTTATCGTTCCACACTTGAGATGCAAGTGGAACCCTCAAATGGAGTTAGGCTAGAATTCTCTCAATTGAGGTGAACCATTGCTCTATGGGTGTTTTTCCTTGGGTTGCTTCTTGGCTATCCAATAGCCTATTTGAATAGGAGAAGAAATGGAGGTGCTGTATCAGTTATCTCTTGGAGCAAGAGTAAGATGATAGCCACAACAATGGGGAAGAAGAAGAACCAGTTAAGAGGAGGAAAGAGAAGCAGAGAGGAAGAGAGAGAGGGGAGCAACTGTTAGAGTTAGCCTCTTCTAAAACCCTCTCCCTATTAATATCTCAACAAATCCCACTTTTTCAAAACCCTTGCATGCCTTCTGTCCTTCTCTCTCCTATCCTTTGCATGTAGAGAGTTAGGGCATCCAACGCTAGTGTTAAACCACGTGGTGAAATTTCGATTGACCGAAGATCATTGTTCGGTTGATCGAAGTTGACTAGAGGCTTGCTGCCTAAGTTCAGTCAACAAAAGTCGATCAAAACCCGGGTGGTTTGAGTTTTGTTGATCGAGCTGCATGGTTTGGACGATCGAACTCAACCAGAATCGCGTAACTCGACTTCAGTCGACTGTACTGAAAGATACGGTCGACCGAAGTTGACCGACTTCCCCCCACTTCGTGATTGTTGCATTTCGTCCCCGCTATTAGTAACTAATAGCCCTTGCATTATCCAGTAATGCCATTAAGGTCCTTGTTATCCAATAATAATCTCCCATATATAATAGTGACCAAAATCATTATCCCACAATGATGAGGAACATACTAATAATAATGGATCACTAATCCGTGCATTACTCGATATGCATGTGACTTTCTAGATTCATAACCATGTAATAATCGGGACACTTCAACTCCTTGACATCGACGGATCCCATCGACCTACTAAGGGGATCTCTCCAAATGCCCAAAGCACTCTGAAGGATTCTAAGTATCCACTAGCCAAGACTCAGGACGATCCTAATGATAATGAAGTCTAACTCCATATGAACCTATTCAGGCTCCTCGATTACCATGCACTCTAGTCATTCCATTGACTAACATCCCGACCGGGTGAGAGTCATGGACCGATTAAACTCACATGACTTGGTAACTATGATAGATCTAATGAAGTGTGTGGTTTAGGTAGCATGTCAGATCCAATATGACATTGGAACTCTTTCCAATCTCATGTTTACCTTGGCCAGGGGATTTCCAACCACAACCATCAATATGGATTACATAGGATACATGCTCCCATCTAATGGAGGTTAATGGATCTCATTAGTGAACATCTGTCTCCATACACCACTGCTCAGAGACCACACAATGAGTATCTCCACCTTTTACACCGAATGGTTCCGCTCAATAGTAAATCCTTGACACCATTGCACAAGACACTATGTTGTCTCTAGTCCAAGGACCAGATACAAAATCGAGAGCCAACAAAAGATCATTAATTTTGAAGCCATGTGATCTGTCGTAGGCATCACATTCTACGGATGTTCTACCAATACCCACCCATATGTCTACTATATGCATCACAGGTAATGTGGCGTGTGACTCACCACCCCATTCCCATAGCATCCCATGTTAATAATGGTAGTAGCCCATGTTCCCATCCATTAATCGATATATCATATTCCTTTTATGATAAATCTAATAACTGAGAATACCTTTAAGAAATCATATACTAGAGATCCGTATCACACAGTCTCAACCCCATGAGAGTAGGACATCAATTAGGAAGTCTAGAGACTCATTCATAAAGATGAGAGGGAGAGGTATGAATGAAGACATGAACTTATTATTAATATCAAGAATAGATCAAGAGTGTCATTCACATACATCCTATGCCATGTAAATCTAGCATCTAGGGTACTATCACTAACAACAACATCCTACTAGGTTTATGTGGCAGTGTTGTTGAGTCATGCTAAATTTTGATGTGATGAGAAAATGAGAAGTTAATCTTAGTGATGACAAACCAAATAGTGTATTAAGAGATAAAAGTTGATAGAAGATTAATTGAGTAAGGCACAAAATCAATTCAGTTTATTGAAATATTAATCAAGTATAAAATCTCTGTTACTCGAGTAAAATGTCGATCTAGGCTATTAAGTATATGATTTCAACTTCTTAATCGAGTATAATACCATTAGTGAAGGGGGATGCCAACATTTGGAGTATCAATGCAAGGGTTTTAAGGTTTTCAAACACTTTTTTCGAAACCACATACAAACTTAACAGAAATAAACAAGAATCATCTTGCAAAACCAGATTTCCCATGACCATATGCAACATAAATACAAACCATTCCATAAGGGGGTTTAAAGATATACCTCACAAATGGTTTGTAGGCTGGTACAGAGTTTGAAAACTTTCTTGACATCAACTGTTGTGTCTTTAAGCTATTCTCGAACAATAATTTGTTAGACCAAACCATCCCCCGAACACACGAAGGGCCTAGTTATTCAACTCTCTGGTGAGTGGATGATTGCCACAACCTTCTCTATGTGCTAGGAAAAGAGAGTGAGGGAGACTAGGCTTAAATACGGTTTATAGTAATGGGAATCCAATGCTATAACAATCTCACTTTTATGATGGATTTTCTATAATAGTAGTAATATCAAGGAACAATGGATTAGAGGCAAGGGATCTGGAGGAAGGCAAGAAAAATGAGCAAGGCCAAGAGGCTTGATAAAATAATTGTAGAGGCTAAGCTCTACCTCATTTTTCTTTCTTTTGGCTAATATATGGAACCCCCTACAAACCTTAGATGTCCAAGAAAGGGTAAAATGACAAGGGGACTAAGAGAGAGCAAGATAGAGAGAGGGTGACATCCAAGGGAATTATCGATTGTTTGGCTCAATTGGTAGACAAAATCGGTTAACAGTCTTTAATGGTTGTTGACCATTTTTCATCCCATTTGACTAAGTATCTATAAATTGCATCTAGGCCTGCCATTAACTCTTAATGAGCCTTTTACCATCTCATAATGAAACCAAGGCCCCCCTTTAACTCTTAACAGCATGCTTTCCAACTCTTAATGTAACACCCCACTTTTCCCAAGGCGTTAGAAAACGTAAGATTTTGGGGATATATTTTTTTTCAACATAAACTCACCACGTAAATCGTTCCCCGACAATTCCATTGCACCTTCTCAGTATCTTAAACTTAATAATTAATAAACTAAGACAAGTAAATCATCTCAAATGTGGAAGCTAGATCAAAACCTTAAATAAAACATAACTGAAACCACTTTATTCATAACATAAAGCCAAACTAATGTTTCAACATGACATCACCAAAATAAAATACATCATAAACTAATAGTAATACTACGTATAATCTACTAACAGTTGTCACTCGATAATTCCCTTTCCTTTTACGCCGCTGCAACCACTTGGAACGTTTGAATATTCTAGGAATATAGTCCAAAATTAGATGTTGAATTATCTAAGTGAGAGTTCAAAACATTTTCATGAATGTATATAAAACCATAAAACAAACTGAAATATCACGACAAGACCCAACCCAAGAGAATCCCACATTGTACTTAACCCTAATCAGGGAAAATGCAATCTCTCTAAAGGTAACCCGACCACATCGACACATTGGCACAACACCGTCCTAGCTTAAGAGGGGTAACATCAATGCATGAACTTGGGAATCACCCCATCATCTTTACATTCCTACTCAGAAGAATTCTAGACCACGTCAAAACGAATCCTGGCCACATGATGATTTATACTATCCCTGGGAATGCATGTCCACCTCGAAAACAATGCTACCGCTCAAAGGCCCCGAGGTGGTGTCCACTCGCAGCCTGTCACTTAAGCCAATCCGGGGTAGTGTACACTCTCAGCTCCACCACTTGTTGACTCACAAGGGTGGTGTCCACTCTCAACCCCTGTCACAAATGGGCATTAATCCTTGGCATGCTTCTCTAGTGCTGTCACTCAAATGCCACATCACAAGTTGACATCCCACATCCCACATGGATAAACACAAGAACATGCCAATGCCACATACCATGAATCAATGCATCATATAAAACAACATTTCATGTACATAATTTATCACATAAATTTCAATGCACATGCATCAAGATTTTGGGATGAACCTTCCATATGAAAACAACCATCACAGGTTAGACCATTCACATGCAATAAAACCCTTTTGCATGTACTAAATCAAGTTTAGGAAGAACCAAAACAAAGTTTAAGGGTAGAACCACTCACAAGTCAAAACTTTTTTAATAAACTAAAACCAAGTGTTGGATCAAACCACTCACAAGTCAAAACCAAGTTTTTCGGTAGAACACTCACCTCGAACGAGCTCAGAATTCCTCAATTTCTATGCAAATTCTCAAGTCTTTTGACCAAACCACCTCCTCACACGCCTTCACGCGCTGCCTAAGTGCTCTGTCTCATGTGTGCTTTACGTGTCTTTTCTTCTCTAGGAACAAAATCCCTCAATCCACTAAGCTCGAATCTTTCTCATCTAGCACGAATTTACCACAACTTTGAATGAGAAAACTCTTAGCCATGAGCATGCTATTTATAGTGTTAGGATTGAGTAGTAATCATTACAGATCTTTCCAATCAAATCTTATCTCTAAAATCATCATAAGTTTTATCTTCAAGTGGCTAATCATATGCTGCCACCTTGTAGGGTCATTATGAATCTTATTTTCCACCTTAAGGGAGTCATTATGCATCATCATGAGTGCTTGCCACATGTCTCCAGCTTGGTAACTGAGTAAACTTGGAGGCTAAGCAAACTTCTATGGCTAATCACGCGTTGCGTCCTACTACAACACTCACCCTGTATTATCACTTTTTATCCCTTTTCTAGTTATAACGATGATTATTTAGCAGCTCAAATCATCAAAAAAAGAGTGAGGCATTTAGACTGGCCAGTGCACGAGTGTAATCGTAGCAGAAATTTATATTTTCTGGGTAAGTCCGGGTCGATTCACATGGAGAATACTCATGGAAAGAGGTAATCACACCAAATCAATTAGCTTAAAGAATATGAGAATTCTTTAGACTGATAATAATTATTTGATGTTTAGATATGGAGAAATCTTGGGTTAAGACAATTCGACTGCCAAGCTCAACTAATCCCCATATAGCTTTGGTCGGGATGTCGAACACCGATAGATTAGATGAATAATGATTCGGATTTGCAATAAGGGTGCAACCCAAAGTCGTCTCCCAATGAACCTCAAACAGATCTGTCAAAACAAGACTAAATGGGGGGGGGGGGGGGTTTGATGAAAAACAGAAAACAAAATAAACAAGAACACAGTAAACCGAGATGCAACCAGTTGCAACCTTTCCTCCCTACCTGGGTATCATCATCCACCATATAAAGAACCTATTTATCTTTAATCCCCAGATCTAAATAAAATGCTTGACAATTGCCGAAGACTAAATCGAAACAAATATAAAAATCACAGAAGATCTTCTTAATCAATATACAAGTTTCAATTTTTTTAGCACACAAATCTGAAACCGACATAAACAATCGCCCACTAAGTTTATGTTGTTTCTTGCAAACCAATACCCCAATCGAGCCTATTAGTCAAATCAGCCCAAGCAACATGCATGCATTCATACGATCGCATAAAATACATACACACTTGAGAAGAAGCAAAGAAACAAAACCATAAGATTAAAGATGAAAACAGATATACAAAAACGTCAAGAGATTCAAATCGGATAAGGAGTATGGCATGCAACTGGTTACAAAATCCTTAGCCTTCCATCTTGACAAGAACAATGGAGAAAAGGAAAATTGGCTATTGTTCACATGAGAAAAGAATTATCCCCTAATGGCCTCTTAATGTGCTTAAATAGAGCTTAGGGAGGAAACCCTAGGTTACCGAAACTTCACAGCTAATTTCGAATAGGATAACGTGCGTTCTGGGCTTCGTCCCCTTCATAAAAATTGTAGATCAGGAAGAGTAGATGAATTTTGGATTTTTAATCACTTGATTTGGATATCGAACGCCCAAGTAATGGCCTTTTAAAGATTCAGCATCTGTGCAGCTTTCCTAATTTGACCCAACTTTTCGGCCCCAACTTTGAAGCGATGTTTGGAGGCCCAAACGAACTCGGATTTGGACAAACCATACCATTCAAGAAATCCCAAGAAGTCATATACAATATCTATGAAGACATCATTCATGTTCTGGGATTATAACTTGGCCAAAAATTTGAAAGAAGCACAGAAGGTCAAATTTGTCAGCACACTTTTGCTTCTTTGTCTCCAATCTCCTTGTTTCCCTTCTTGCCATCAAAATTCCTCTTGACCTAGGAAGTCCAAATCTGTCCAAAATAAAATAAAATAGTGTGAAGCTTAATTCCTATAAAATAAAATAAAACAAAATCAAGATGAATAAAATGACACAACTAACATGCAAAAAGACTAAATATGAGGGCTAAATAATATGAAAATATGCGCTCTATCAAATTCCCCCACACTTAGACTTTTGCACTCCTGGGAAAAACACTAGACTCTATGATTCAAAACCAAAGATGTGGAATGGTGCAAAGTTACATGCAAGGCAAGTCTTCAAGAATTCAGCATTCAAATATCATCTCTCCTAAACTTCCAAGAAAACAAGTAGTATGGCAATTCATTCAATAGGACAAATCAAAAGAAGCAGTCTCTCACAGGACAAGTGTATGCTCTCAAATCTCTCAAGAGGTGGTGGTAACTATTTCGCTCAAATTCACCCAATCACAATTCCACTACCATAAGCTTGTTTATCTTCTCAATCTCCACTATCCATGTCACATGCATACCACAAATCAAAAAGACTTTATTCAAGGGTTGTAATGTGGGGAAGAAATAAATGGAAAGACAACAATGAAGGAAAACATGCCTTAGGTCGAGAAAACACTTCATGCAACTCCAAGATCAAGAGATAGAATTTCCAAGCATAGACATTATGAAAAACTTTGCATCTTTATTTGGTTAAGTGCGTTTTACGCTCCGTCTCAACTTTGCTTTCTTCTTTTTCTCATCATTTTTTTTTCATCATTTTTCATTTTTTTTTTGAAAGAGGTGAGTGCGTTTTACGCTCCTTCTAACCATTTTATCCTTTTGCTTGCTTTTCTTTTTCTTTTTTTTTTTTCGCAGATACAAATGGCCTTTGGTCTTATGACTTGCTTGATGAATTCAATCTCTCTCTCTAGAATGCACTTAATGTCTTTTTCTTAAGATTGGAAGGCTCAAAAGAGGGGAGAAAAAAAATAAAGGGTAAAAACAATGGCTTAAAGGGGCAAGCAAAGGGAAAACAATGGGTTTTTTTTTTTTTTTTTGGTAACCAAATGGCCGAATGGGTTTGAAAGAAAAGAACGCCTTAATCATATTTGGGTCGTACATGAACAAATATAGCCTCAACCAAGAGTCAAAACAAGTTCTAGAGTGGAGATCATGACAGGTGAATGCACACACAAGAAAGACAATAGGCTCAAAATCCTCATTGCCAAGTCAATCTATCAAATCAAACTCATTGCCAAGTCACTTGAAATCAAGAAAGATAAGATTGAAGTTCTAATCATGCTAGGTTCTTTTAGACTTAATTGTTTAACTTGCATTTCCACACAAAATAGACTCAACTAGACCCAAGGAAAAAGAAATATGAAAAGATAAAGAAAATGCTGCTAAAATAAGAATGCTGCCCCCCCCCCCCCCACACTTAAACTTTGCATTGCCCTCAATGTAAACATGCAATTTCAATCAAGAATAGGACAAGTAAATGTAAAAGATTAGGGAGAGAGAAATAGCCTGATTTTGTCAATTGTAGGCGGCGTTGAGGAGATGCAGCTCCTCCACAGTATGCTCCTGAAAGCTCTCGTAGAATGGCTTAAGCCGCTGCCCATTCACTGTGAATTGCTTTGCATTGGACTCGTCCTTGATTGCAACTGCACCAAAGGGGAAAACATGAGTAACTATGAAAGGACCAGTTCAACGGGAACGTAACTTACCGGGCATCAACTTGAGACGGGAATTGTATAGCAGAACTTTCTGGCCAACTTCGAATGTCTTCCTCACAATAAGCTTGTCATGCACAACCTTGGTCTTCTCCTTGTAGATGCGTGAGTTCTCATATGCGTCCATCCTAATCTCCTCAAGCTCTTGAAGTTGGAGCTTTCTTTGGGCACCTGCGTGAGCCAGATCCATGTTGCAGTTCTTCACCGCCCAATATGCTTTGTGCTCTATCTCCACTGGTAGGTGGCATGCTTTGCCAAAAACAAGGCGGTATGGGGACATGCCAATGGGAGTCTTGAATGCGGTACGGTAAGCCCATAATGCATCCTCCAATCTCTTGGACCAATCTTTCCTATTGGGCTGGACTGTCTTCTCCAAGATGTGCTTGATCTCTCTGTTGGACACTTCAGCCTGCCCATTGGTCTGTGGATGATATGCTATCGCTATTTTATGCAAGACTCCGTACTTCCGAAGGAGGGTCGCCATTTTTCGATTGCAAAAATGAGAGCCTTGATCACCGATGATCACTCGGGGAATGCCAAACCTGCAAAATATGTGAGAACGAACAAAATCTGCAACCACAGAAGCATCATCAGTCCTGGTGGCTTTAGCTTCCACTAATTTAGACACATAATCAACAGCAATAAGAATGTACACAAAGCCAAACGACACAGGAAATGGACCCATGAAGTCAATGCCCCACACATCAAATATCTCACAAAATAACAAGGGTTGCTGGGGCATTTCATTCCTACGTGAGATAGTGCCTGTGTGTTAGCAACGTGAACAATGCTTGCGAAACTCATATGAATCCCTAAAGAGTGATGGCCAATATAATCCAGAATCTAGGACTTTCCTCGCTGTGCGTTGGGGACCGAAATGACCACGACATGCAAGTGTATGACAAAAATTAAGGACAGATGCAAACTCATGGTCAGGGACACATCTCCGAATCACCTGGTCACTGCATATGCGCCATAAATAGGGATCATCCCACACATAATACCGAGCCTCACTCTTAAATTTGTTTAGTTGCTCTTTCTTAAGATATGCAGGTAATTCAAAAGCGACTAAATAATTTACCAAATCTGAGTACCAGGGCTCAATACCATGAATGTGGTAGAGGAACTCATCTGGAAAATCATCTCGGATAGGCTGTGAGCCCATGACTGTGGAATCTGAAGAAGGAGGGACCCTGCTCAAATGATCAGCTACTAGGTTCTCGACCCCACTCTTATCTTTTATCTCAACATTGAACTCCTGAAGTAGGAGCATCCACTGTATCAACCTGGGCTTAGCATCGAGCTTCTTCAATAGGTATTTCAAGGCTGCATGGTCAGAAAACACGACAACATTAGAACCTAGAAGATAGGAGCCAAATTTATCTAAAGCAAACACAATAGCTAAAAGCTCCTTCTCTATCGTGGTGTAGTTTGCTTGAGCAGCATCCAAGGTGCGCGAGGCATAGGCAATGACATGTGACTTCTTCTCCACTCGTTGTGAAAGAACTGCACTAACTGCATAATTGGAAGCATCACACATGAGCTCGAATGGCAAGTCCCAATTGGGTGGCTGTATGATAGGTGGGGAAGTCAGGCGTCTCTTCAACTCATCGAATGCCTACTTGCAATGTTCGTCGAACTGGAAATCCACATCCTTTTGGAGTAGGTTGGACAAGGGACGGGCAATCTTGCTGAAATCCTGGATAAACCTCCTGTAGAATCCTGCATGTCCAAGAAAAGAATGAATCTCCCGCACAGAGGTGGGGTAAGGCAGAGAAGAAATGATATCGACCTTAGACTTATCAACCTCTATACCCCTCTTGGACACTACATGCCCCAAGACAATCCCCTGCTCTACCATGAAGTGACATTTTTCATAATTCAGCACAAGATTCTTTTCAATGCACCTCTCCAACACTCGACCCAAACTAACTAGGCAGTCATCAAAGGAGGTCCCATACACAGAGAAATTGTCCATGAACACTCAAGAAGGTCGGAGAAGATACTTACCATGCACCTCTGAAATGTACCTGGAGCGTTGCAAAGACCAAATGGCATCCTCCTATAGGCAAATGTGCCGAAGGGGCAGGTGAAGGTGGTCTTTTCCTGATCCTCCGGTGCTATGCAAATCTGAAAATATCCAGAGAAGCCATCAAGAAAACAATAGTGTGACTTACTTGCCAGCCGCTCCAACATTTGGTCAATAAATGGGAGAGGGAAGTGATCCTTCTTCGTGGCGAGGTTGAGTCTCCTGTAATCAATGCACACTCTCCAACTATTTTGTACTCGCATCAGAACAAGCTCATTCCTCTCATTAGGCACCGCTGTGATGCCCGTCTTCTTGGGAACTACCTGCATTGGACTCACCCACTAGCTATCAGAGATAGGATAAATGATACCAACTGAGAGTAGTTTACTTACCTCTTTCTTTACCACATCCAGGATGGTGGGGTTGAGTCTCCTCTGGGGCTGTCTCACAGGTTTAGCTCCTTCCTCTAGATGAATCCTATGCATGCATATGGAAGGGCTAATCCCAGGTATGTCTGCCAATGTCCAGCTGATGGCTCTCTTATGTTGTTTCAAAAGAGCCAATAACTTCTGTTCTTGGTGAGGCTGCAAATTATTTGCAATGATGACCGGCAACTTCTCGCCATCCTCCAAGTAGGCATACTTGAGATGCTCGGGTAGGGGCTTGCGCTCAAGTGTAGGTGGCTGCTGTAATGAAGGGACTAACCTGTTTGGCTCTAACTCAATGACAACAAGGTTAGTAGAAACAATATCCTCTATGGGGGAGCCATGAAGATGAGAATGTGCATGCTCATTTTCAACTTCAGAATCATGATTATCTAGAAATGGAGCAATCTCAGAACATGCATCACATGGATCACTCTCATTACTACAATCAGGACAGATGAAGGAATCTGGAAGGTCATGAATAGTGGGGAATGCATCAATCAAATCACAAGACTTAGTGCATGCTTCATCAACCAACAATGGAATCAAGTTAACTTGCAAAGTGGAATGATCTTCAGGGGGACATTTCATGGCATCAAGTATGTTAAAATGAATGGTGCTACCAGCAAATTCCATGGAAAGTGTACCCTCATGCACATTGATGATAGTCCTTACAGTTTTCAAAAATGGCCTACCTAATATAAGAGGTGCATGCTCATGCAAATTGTCATCTTCCATATTTAAAACATAAAAATCAGCAGGGAAGATACAATCCTTAACCTTAACCAGGATATCCTCTAAGACTCCAGATGGGTAGGCTGTGCTTCTATTAGCTAGCTGGACAACCACTCCTATTAGCTTCAAAGGACCACACTGCAAAGAAGCATAGATAGAGTTAGGCATAACATTAATGGATGCACCTAAATCCAGTAAAGCATTGCTAAATTGCATGTCTCCTATAGTACAAGGAATGGAAAACGTCCCTGGGTCTTTGCACTTCCTTGGCATGGCAGGCTGTATGAGAGCTGAAACATTCCTCCCAAGGTTGACTTGTTCGTTCCCTCTTAATCTCCTTTTGTGCGTACACAAATCTTTAAGAAATTTTGCATACTTGGGGATCTGTCTGATGGCTTCAAGGAGGGGTATATTGACTTCCACTTTCTGGAATGTCTCCAGAATCTCTTTATCTAATTCGGCCTCTGCTCTTTTCTTGTTTTGTGTTGCTCAATGTGGGAATGGCAGGGGCTGGTTGTTGGAAGACTCTCCTTGTTCTTGATGGCTGGAGTTGGGCTGCTTGGCTTCTTGGATTGAGGAGGGTTGCTGCTCATTACTACCCTTTACATGCTGCTTCATGTTTGATGATGGTGGAGGGGTTGGGATGATCATTTCTTTCCCACTTCGAAGCATGATGGAACTAACATTACCCCTCGGATTGGCAACTGGTTGTGAAGGAAGCCGCCCCGAACCTTGACTCCTTAACTCATTGATGTTTGTGGCTAGCTGGCCTATTTGGGTCTCCAAATTTTGAATTGTGGTTTTTGTCTTTTGCTGGAATTGGTGTGTTGGGTTGCTAGTTGCTTAACAAGATCATCCAAGCTAGGTTCTGACTTGGGTAAAGGTGGTGCTTGTTGCATGGCTTGGTTCGGCTTTGGTGGGGCATGGTTGCTGGAACTTGGACCTTGAGGATGATTGAATCTTTATGGCTGCTGAAATTGTTGCTGCTGCAAGTTGTGATTCTCGTATGGATGCTGCTGGAATGACTGGTTTGAAGACCCTCCATATCTGAAATTTGGGTGATCCCTCCATCCAGGATTATAGGTGGCTGAGTAGGGATCATACTTGTGTTGTTGCTGCTGCTGGAAAGGTTGATTGTGCTGCTGGAATGGTTGATTGTGCTGCTGGAATGGTCTACCAGGGAAGATGCCAGCAACAGATTCAGTGTTCTCTTGTAGTTGGGGACATTGGTCTGTAGGGTGAGAGGGTAGGGAACATATTCCACACAACTACTGCTGTGGCTGTTTCTTCTCCAATGCCAATTATCTAACCATGGAAGCTAACTCCTCCAACTTGTTTTCTATCCTCTGCTGGTCCATAGTGGCAGCTACACTAATTTCATTGGTGGCCTTTTCAGGGGTGTTCATCCGAGTGCCGAACTGTTGTGCATTTTGGGTCATCTTTGATATGAGCTCTTTGGCAGCAGCTGGGGTCTTTTCTGCCAAGGCTCCTCCACTTGCAGCATCTACCAAGTACCTGTCCATTGGGAGTAAGCCTTCATAAAGATATTGAACAAGGAGTTGGTTACTTATCTGGTGGTGTGGACAGCTTGAGAAGAGCTTCTTGAATCTCTCCCAGTACTCATGTAGAGTCTCACCACTCATCTGCCTTATACCACAAATTTCCTTCCTTATTGATGCTGTTCTGGAGGCTGGGAAGAATTTTTCCAGGAAGATCCGTTTCAATCCATCCCAGCTGGTAATGGCAGCTAGTGGCAGGTAATACAACCAATCCTTGGCTGATCCATTTAGTGAGAATGGGAAGGCTCTCAGCTTGATTTGCTCTTCATCTACTCCTTGTGGTCACATGGTTGAGCAAACAACATGAAACTCTTTCAGATGCTTGTGAGGATCCTCTCTTGCAAGACCATGAAACTTGGGCAACAAATGAATCAGTCCAGATTTCAATTCAAAATTTGCATCTAGCTGGGGGTATTGGATGCACAAAGGCTGGTAATGCACATTAGGTGTAGCCAGCTCTCTAATTGTTCTCTCATCCAAATGACCATGATTTCCATTTCCATTGTTTCCATTCCCATTATTTCCATTACCATAATCAGCCATATTGATGAATTCTGGAATAGGTTCGGATGAAGTATTAGAAACACTGCTAGGGTCAATCCTATCCCGAGACTTAAGCTCTCTAGCTTGCCTTTTAAGAGTGTTCTCTAATTCAAGATCCAAATCAAGTAATTTTTCCTTAGAGGACCTGGTCATGCACTAAAGATCAGCACAAAAACAGCACACAAAATGGCCTATGCACACCAAAAACTCAAAAACACAAAACGTAACAATCAAGAATCCCTTAGATGATTTTTTTTTTTATGCAGTTTTTTTTTCACAAAATTTCAACACAAAAACATTGAGGGACCTAAAAACACTAAAAACCACACAAAATTAGCCACTGAAAAACACAAAATGGCACAAAAAGTGGTCTAAACGTTGGAATTTGGCCAAAAAATGACGTACATCATCGCCGAAGGCGATGTGTTCGACTCAGAATACCTCCATTCCTTTGGACACCAAGTTTCAGCCCAAATCGAGATAGTCACTTTGGGTGCTGGTAGTGTGCAAACGAATTAGGAAATGCCACTATTTTGATGCAAAAACCACTCAAAAGGCAAGGAAAATAAAAAGGAAGCACACAAAAATATAAAAAAAAAAAGAAAAGAAAAGTGAAAGAAAGAACCAATTTTCCTTAGGTGAGTAAGTTGATTTTGGAAGTTTCCTCTTGAAGGCAGATTTCGGTTTTGCAAACCTTCTATATTGTGTCGCACAACTGATCACCTAAAAAGAAACCAGAAAAAGAAAAAAAAATGAAAGTTAGTAATATTAGAAGAAAATCAGTGAAAGGAAAAAGGAAAAGGGCTAGAAATTAGTATCCTGTTATGACAGAAACAGTTTTGACGGTTCCTCGGCAATGGCGCCAAAATCTGGTCGGGATGTCGAACACCGATAGATTAGATGAATAATGATTCGGATTTGCAATAAGGGTGCAACCCAAAGTCATCTCCCAATGAACCTCAAACGAATCTGTCAAAACAAGACTAAACGGGGGGGGGGGGTTTGATGAAAAACAGAAAACAAAATAAACAAGAACACAGTAAACCGAGATGCAACCTTTCCTCCTTACCCGGGTATCATCATCCACCATATAAAGAACCTATTTATCTTTAATCCCCAGATCTAAAGAAAATGCTTGATAATCGCCGAAGACTAAATCAAAACAAATATAAAAATCATAGAAGATCTTCTTAATCAATATACAAGTTTCAATTTTTTTAGCACACAGATCTGAAACTGACATGAACAATCGCCCACTAAGTTTATGTTGTTTCTTGCAAACCAATACCCCAATCGAGCCTATTAGTCAAATTTGCCCAAGCAACATGCATGCATTCATATGATCGCATAAAATACATACACACTTGAGAAGAAGCAAAGAAACAAAACCATAAGATTAAAGATAAAAACAGATATACAAAAACGTCCAGAGATTCAAACCGGATAAGGAGTATGGCATGCAACCGGTTAAAAAATCCTTACCCTTCCATCTTGAAAAGAACAATGGAGAAAAGGAAAATTGTCTACTTTTCACGTGAGAAAAGAATTATCCCCTAATGGCCTCTTAATGTGCTTAAATAGAGCTTAGGGACGAAACCCTAGGTTACCGAAACTTCACAGCTGATTTTAAATAGGATAACGTGCGTTATGGGCTTTGGCCCCTTCATAAAAATTGTATATGAGGAAGAGTAGATGAATTTGGGATTTTTAATCACTTGATTTGGATATCGGACGCCCAAGTTATGGCCTTTTAAAGATTCAGCGTCTGTGCAGCTTTCCTAATTTGACCCAACTTTTTGGCCCCAACTTTGAAGCGATGTTTGGAGGCCCAAACGAACTCGGATTTGGACAAACCATACCATTAAAAAAATCCCAAGAAGTCCTATACAATATCTCTGAAGACATCATTCACGTTCTGGGATTATAACTTGGCCAAAAATTTGAAAGAAGTACATAAGGTCAAATTTGTCAACACACTTTTGCTTCTTTGTCTCCAATCTCCTTGTTTCCCTTCTTGCCATCAAAATTCCTCTTGACCCAGGAAGCCCAAATCTGTTCAAAATAAAATAAAATAGTGTGAAGCTCAATTCCTATAAAATAAAATAAAACAAAATCAAGATGAATAAAATGACACAACTAACATGCAAAAAGACTAAATATGAGGGCTAAATAATATGAAAATATGCGCTCTATCAAGCTTTCTTAAGAATAACAAAATGTTCAAATTGCTTGAGGTTCAGTTATTAAATACACTACCGAGATAATGATAACTCTGGTTCTAGCAATCCCCATATATGGCATGGAGGACTTTGCGTTGAGCAGTTATCATAAATCAGTGTGTAAATAATGTTTAACAAAGATGGTCATTTGAGCTTGGGTATGAGGACGTTTCTAGGTTAAGCAACCTCCATACATGGCATGAAGACTCTTAGTTAGGCATACGAACCAATCCAAGCCTGGAGTTTTAAATGAAGAACAGCTCTCAAGCTCTCTTAGTTTCTATTATTGAACATCTAAAGTTCGGCTACCTTAGGTAATCAGAGGCATTGGACACTGTCCTTGCCTTGCCCTAAGTTTAGAGTTAGCCACACATCTTCATGGAAAATAAATAACTTGAACTAAACTCAGCAGATAGGTAATGAACATAATGAAAACAAATAATAACGATAGTTGTAAGATGAACTATTATTGTATTGAATATTGGAAGAAAGAAAAAAACTACAACTGGTAATGAACTTGTAGTAAATTGAAAGAACAAAACGATGAACAAGAATCAAAGTACGTGTTTAAAAGTACAGATCAACATGCAGAATGTAAAGGAAAAGACTACTCTCTATTGATTCCTATATGATTCTAAACATAAAAAGAGTTTTGCTGTTGTTGTCCCTCCTTATCTTGATTCTAAGAAGGATCATCCATTTTTAAACTTGTCGCATATGGAGGAGGGGGGGACCACTTGGAGAAAAGTTGTTAAGTTGGTTGAATTTACCGCTCGTGCCACCGTGTTCTTTTGCGCATTTGAAGGCTTTCTTCAGAGTGTCATTCGAATGGGTGGCAGAAGACATTCGAATGGAAAGCTTAATTCCCTCGAGTTACTCGCATCATTTGAATGAGTGCAAGGGTCATTCGAATTTCCCTTCTACTGTTCATTTCCTCGCTGATTTTCTTTAGTCATTCGTGAAAATAAAGCAAGATCGCTACGGGGTAAGCAGCGTAGTTCAAAATTTTGAACCTTACCCCGATCCCGGCGATTAGATCAACGTCGAAATTAAGTCATTCACAAACAAGTAAATAAATCTAACCTTTAGATTACCAAGTCGTTCGCGGATTCGAGTAGTCCAAGCGTCCGGCCTCTAACTCATGATACGCGGCACGCGTCCGTTGGCAAGGAGAGCGGAATAGGAGTGCTAGCTCATTCTCCTTTGCGCGGCTTGTGTATGGATGGTAAAAGAACGCCCATGTTTCAAATTGATGCAAAAAAGAAACGGGAAGAGTGAACGGCAATACGTTTTTCAACTCTTGAAAAACGACACCAAAAATCACATAATTTTGGACAACCCATAAAGGGATATTTATAAGGAAATATCCTAGGGTTTCTAAAACCCTAATGGATTGGGCTAGCCCATTAATTCTAATTTAATTAGAATCTTAAGTGGGTTTATTCTAGTCCAACTAGAAATATAATTAAATAGCCCAATCCTTTTATAGGTTAAATAAAATATTATGGCCCAAATCTAATTCAAGCCAAAATATATTTTATTTAATATTTGGCCCAAATCTAATAAGGTCCAAATATAATATTTAATATTTGGCCCAAATCTAATTTAGTCCAAATATAATACCTATTTTAATATTTGACCCAAATCCAATTTAGTCAAATATAATATTTAATTTAATATTTGGCCAAAATCTAATTTAGTCCAAATATTAACTTAAACCCAAAAATATTTTATTTCCTATTTGTCACTCCAACAAATAGAAAATTATTAAATTAGAAACTCCTTCTTAATTTAATCAATTGCCATTTTAGGAAACACTTTCCATTATGACAACTCCTCGCCATATCGACGTCATTACGTCTATTTGTTCTTTTTCCGTGAGAACCTACGACGGCAAAACTTCTTGCCGAAGTGTCCCACTTAACCATACGTCCACTTTCCTAGTTTAAGCCAGGGATCGTGCCTATTGCGTATGACTCATTAGGCTTCCGAATATGTTGGCAATGTGTCGGTACAAACACATAAGACAAGATTGGCCTCTAGCAAGGCATCATGCCTACCCAATTATTCAGAAGGATTCATAATCCGCAAATAACCTTTCACGAGCATGGTTACCGTGTAATTCGATCCTCTCGTCAATGTATCTTATGTGATCTCAAGTATGGCAATGTGTTGCTTGATAACGATCACATGAGTTTTCTTCGATCTTCCGGATATCTTCACTTAATTAGAAAGTAAATCAATAACTCCTTATTGATCTCTTTCACCATGGCCATGGATTTAAAGTGAATATCTACTGAAGGCGCCTTAGATACATCATCCTCTATCAAGGGATAGACGAGTTCCATCTTGGTTATACACCCATCTCCATAAGCCTCACGATATACCCAACGATCGCCCACATGCAGCCTTTGTCTAGGCCCATCGAAACGATGTCAAAGCATACCGGTCTTCTTATGAGATGACCGTGACAACCTCAGGTCCAAGGATTAGTTACACCCATCTCGTATGAGAATACCATTAACATATAACCAAATGGATTCTCATGGCGAGTCATGTCCAATGACACGTTCTCCAACATTGGTCACTTATGTACTTGTCTAGGCATCCCCATGCCTATGGGTGTGAGACCCCATTGCTATCACATAGCAAAAACATAGCACATACAAGTCTTACCGCAATTGTCAATGTCCATTCTTGACATTGCTACGACTTGGGACGTTTAATGATGTCTAGAAACTGTGATGCATCATCTCACATCTTTATAGATTAATCACAGTATACATCATATGGACTTCTATCTAGTTTCATTCGGTTATTACAATAATAACAAGAAACTAATAGAATGACTTCTTGTAAATTTGAACAACTCCTTATTCAAATAATAACATGATTACAATTGTCAGTGTACAACATGCCCAATCTGATTGGGTCCAGAGCACCTACACTAACAATCTCCCACTTGCACTAGAGCTAATCACTCATGTATCTTATACCTGATGATCGAACATGACTTTCATGTTTCTCCTGGGACAGAGCTTTAGTCAAGGGATCTACGACGTTGTCATCCATCGACACTATCTCTATGTATGTCACCTCAGCTGATAATCTCCATTATCATATGGTGATGTCGCAATACAAATTTGGTTTGTTGATGAGACCGTGGTTCCTTCGCTTACGCGATGGCTCCATTGTTGTCCCAATAACTGTTATTGGATCAACAAAGCTGGACACCACTTTAAGTTCATCAGTGAACTTACGGATCCATGCAACCTCCTTAGCTGCTTCGAAGGTTGTTATGTATTCGACTTCAGTTGTTGAATCTGCCACTATTTCTTGTTGGAACTCTTCCAACTCATGACCCAGCCATATAGGCAGAATATGAATTTCGACTGTACGTGATTTAAAATCATCATGGTCGAATTGGAAATTGGCATCCATGAACCCCTTCATGGTATGCTCTCATTCTCCATATGGCAAAAAACATCTCTTTAGTGCTTCACAAGTACTTAAGAATGTTTTTCACAGCAATCCAGTGTTTCTCACCTGGATCAGCTCGATATCTACTACATATGCTCAAAGTATATGCGATATCAGGCCTCGTACATAACATGGCATACATGATCGAGCCAATAGCCAAGGCATATTGCGCTCGACTCATCCTATCTCTGTGTCTTCGAACACATAGCCTTTGAGAGATGTATTCCATGTGACATGGGAAGACTTCTCCTCCTAGAATCTTCCATGCTAAACCTCTTTAGCACCCTGTCAATGTACGCGCTATGGGAGAGTGCTAGCAACCTTTTGGATCTATCTCTATAGATCCTTATTCCCAGAATATAGGCTGCTTCTCCCAAATTCTTCATGGAGAAAATACTTTGAAAGCCATATTTTAACTAATTGCATCATGGGAACACCATTCCCTATGAGCAATAAATTGTCCACATATAGGACTAAAAGGACCACCACGCTCCCACTAACCTTCTTATAAACACACGGATCAACTTCCCTTTTGTGAAAAATCAAACCTTTTGATCTTTTCATCAAAACATTTATCCTAACTCCGGGATGCTTTCCTTAGTCCATAAATGGACCTTTGCAAGTTGCAAATCTTATTTGCATGTTTATGAGTAACAAAACTGTCAGGCTGTGTCATATACACATTCTCGACCAGGTTTCCTTTAAGGAAAGCTGTTTTGTCATCCATCTGCCATAACCCAGAGTTAATGTCAGACATTGCCTCATCATAGGTAGTAGGCTCATCGTTCACAACCAGAAGCATATCTCCATGTGCCGAGATGAGAAATTCATATCTCTCTTGCTCGCGACGAACCCTCGTCGACCTATGAGGTTCTTGTGTAGAAGGTTGGGGAGTTGACACAACTTCTTGTGTCTGATCTTTCTCGAGTTCCTAGAGGGGAGTATTTGTTTGTGGTTTTCCTCGAATCTTATTCGAGCTTAACATTCCTCCCACTAGCCATAGCATCTAAGAATTCCTTCTCAAGGAATACCACATGCTTGGCAACAAAACACCTTTTGTTCACATGGGTGGTAAAAGTAATATCCATTTGGATATCCCACAAACAGATATCTCGTCGATTTGGGTTGTAGCTTATTACTGTCAACACGTTTAACATAAATTTGACAACCCCAAATCTTAAGGAAAGACAAATTTGGCTTCTTTCCTTTCCATATCTTATATGGAGTCTGAGTAACTAATTTACTTGGAACCCTGTTCAAAACAAAGATCGCGGTGAGGAGTGCGTATCCCCAAAATGAAATAGGGAGATCAGCGCGACTCATCACGGACTAGACCATGTCCAACAAGGTCCTATTCCTCCTTTAGACACACCATTTGTAACACCCCAAATTTCTTGAGCGTGTTATAATTTAGGATTTTGGGAATATAAAATTTTTCATATCTCAATAACTGTCATACATCACACAATGTCCCAAAAACCCTAATTTACACCTCCTCAGCTTAACAAATCCAATATTAAATTGCTAAGACAGGTGTTAAAATTTCAGATGCGGAAGCTAGATCGAACCTGATATGGTTCACAACCATAACTCTTTATTTATCATACATAAAATCGTTCAAGATGTCTACAAAATATATTACATGGACATCATCTCTAGCAAGTGATAACTGAACATCTCAAACATATCCAATATTACATAGATTCATACATAAATAAAAATATGCTAAACATGCTACAAGCAGTAATTTAAGCTAATTCTTCAGCTACTTCCTTTCCCTTATAGCCGCTCGTCGAACCTGGAACGTTTGAATATTCCAGGGACATAGTCCAATTAGAAGATGAATCTTCTAGTGAGAAACTCCAAAAACAGTTTATATCGATGCATGATCAGGTATAAAATGTATGAGAAGACAACGAGAACTACTCTGAAGTGCCTCGTGAACACGTCAGCCTCCTCCAACGAGAGCTTTCTCAATGGTGCACGCATAGCGCCTCTCGGGAGGTCCCTAATCATGTCACTTCTGCCCAACTTCATAGAACTCATGCAAGCACCACATCCGTTGTGCCTTAGACTCACGGTCTTCCCCATGAGAGCTTTCTCGATGGCGCACGCATAGCGCCTCTCGGGGGATCTTCGACTTTTGCCCTCGGCCAACAATAAATAGGTACAACAGTATGGCCACACGAATTTTATAAATGTAACGGTTAAAAAGCCAATAGCATATAATTTTCAGAAAAATACATTTCATATATGCATCATGATTTCACGTAAAAGAATAACATGCGTTTATGTGTAAGAACTTTATGAAACACGTCTCATGCAATAGAAGTCTCTCATAAGAGAATAAAAAATAGGATTTGGAGTATAAGAGTCTCACGGAGTCTCACCTTGTTGAGTTATCTCTTCAACGATATAATTTTCCAGCAAACGGCCTAGGTTTCTACAGAAAATATGTGTTTTGGTAAATCTAACCTCAAATATTTTTACATAGAGTTGAAGGGTATTAAATTAGGGGCATAACTGAAAAATTTCATGTAAAAAGGACCCCTCACGCGCCCCAAGAAGTCTTGCCACGCGCCCCCACGCGCAGCCATTATCCGGCGCGTGTAACTCACGCGCAGGCACCAGATTCCGAACAGCAACGTGTCGTTTTCGTATTTCGGCCATATCTCCCTCGTTTTAACTCCGATTCGACCCCCTTTTGAACCTACGTGACCCTATCTTCCCCCTCTACAGGATTATAAAAAAAAAAATGGGACTTATCTCACTTTTTTACTGACTGATTTTGGCGAACTCCGGCGAAGACTCGCAACTCCGACGAGGCTCGTTCTCCGCCGCTTTCTTCCCGCCTTCTTGCCGAACCTCCTTCTCTCTCTTTAGAGCAAGCTCCTCCTCTTAGAGTGCTTCACTCCTCAAATTGTTTTGGAATGGTTTGAGATAATTCAAGGTGCCTATTTATAGAATCCTTCAACCAATAGTGTTATGCCACTTGTCACAATCTTAGCCATGGACTCCAAAGACTCAAAGCCATAATTGAGTGGCTTTTGAAATCCAAAACTAGAATTAATCCATCTTTTGAGATCCAAGCTAAAACCCTAAACTTCTTTCAAATAACACTTTGGCCCATATTTCAAGTTTTCAACTTTAACATTTCACCACCTAAGCTCATAATTTCATCATTCTTTCATTTGGATAATTTCTCTAATTAGAATTATACCCTCAAACATCGAGATACTTAAAATCCCAAAATTATTAACTCAAAATTACTCAATATATACGATTTTTCGGAAGCCCCTTACCATCATTCGGTATTTTTAGGTTATAACTTAGCTTAACTGAAAACCATTTCTGATTTGATTTCTTTTAGTGCAATAAGTCTCACCTCGAGACGCTCGTTAAAATTATACCTTTGTCCTTAGGTATCTAAGCTCTAGGGCACTCCCTGCGACTGATTCGGTCACTTGTTGCCATTTCAAACATATTTTTTGGTATTTTAACTTACTTAAAATACGTGGCAATTTCACAAAAATATAGGGTGTTATACCATTCATCTTTGATGTTCCAGGTGGAGTCCATTGTGAGAGAATCACATTCTGCTTCAGATGATCTAGAAACTCACTGTTCAAGTATTCATCACCTCGATCTAATCGAAGTACTTTGATACTTTTCCCAGTTTGTTCCTCTACTTCAAATTTGAATTCTTTGAACTTTTCAAAAGCCTCAGATTTGTGTCTCATAAGATACGCATAACCAAAACATGATCTATTATCAGTAAAGGTTATGAAGTAGACATATCCACCTCAAGCTTGGGTGGACGTGGGTCCACACACATCAATGTGCACAAACCCTAGCACTTTTGTGGCCTTCACTCCTTTTACTTTAAAAGGAGACTTAGTCATTTTGCCAAGCAAACAAGATTTGCAAGCACCATATGATTCATAATCAAATGTGCTAAGATATCCAGCTCTATACAAGTTGGATGTGCGAGTCTCATTTATATGGCTTAAGGCGACAATGCCATAAATAAGTGCTATTTAAATCATCTGATTTAAGTCGCTTAGTATTTATGTTACTGATAGGAGTATCAAGATCA
Organism: Diospyros lotus; assembly: GCF_014633365.1. Classification (NCBI taxonomy): domain Eukaryota; kingdom Viridiplantae; phylum Streptophyta; class Magnoliopsida; order Ericales; family Ebenaceae; genus Diospyros; species Diospyros lotus. The sequence continues at coordinate 32,901,324 of NC_068339.1, read as the reverse complement.
AGGACATACAAACCATTACATATTGTTGCTTTACCATAAAACAACTCATTTTTATAAAACGAACAACTATTGTCCTTTAAATAAAAAATGAATATCCATCATTGTCAAACAAGAATTAGAAATTATACTCCTAGTCAAACTAGGATTATAGTAACAGTTATGTAACTCCAATACAAGCCTTATGGGAAATGTTAATAAACAGGTCCCTACAATTAATGGAACAACTTTTGATCCATTTCCCACATGTAGGTACACTTCTCCTATTATTAATCTCCTCGTACTCCTAAGCCCATACACGAAAGTGTAAATATGAGCATTAGATCCAGTATCTAATACTCATGTGGACTGATCAGAAGTAGATAGATTAATTCCAATAACATAAATACCTGAAGTGTCATGAGTAGAACTCTTCTTACTCTACACCTCTCGGTTTATTACAGTGGAGATAGATTGCATCCTCCTTGCCCTTTCGGGTTTTTGTCTTCTAGACTTTTCCAGATTGCGCTATGGAAGAACTCTTCTTCCTTTTGGCTTTCTTACTCTTGGGCTCGCCCCTATGCGCCTTGGGACCTTCAACTAAGAGAACACTTCCCTTGGCCTATAATCAATTTTAGGCTCGGTCTCCTTAAGTATGGACAACCACTCTCCAAGAGTCTTTTCCATAGCCGTTACGGAGGGACTGTAGCGCCAAATCTAGGGTAAGTTTCGGAATCCATACCCAAGTTTAGCTCTAGCAACCTATTGATAAAACGTATCATCTCCATGACATGCTTTTCAATAGATGATCTTTGAGCCTAGCCATGATCTCATAGGTATCATAACTCTTATGTTGTGACCTATGTTTTCGGGTCATGGCAGCCAAGACGATACACCAAGCGATGATCATATCACCCTTGTGCATCGCCCAGGCTAAAGTGCTACTATTTCCTTAATTGGTGGCTTCGCAAGAAGAGATCTCTCTATCGCATAAAGAATCTTATCATATGTGAGGACTATCCTCAAGATGATCTTCCATTCATAGAAATTAGTCCATTGAAGGTATTATTGCCCTCAAGTATCGATCTTATCGACATGTTTCCAGACATTCTGGATCAACAACTGAATAGAGATATTATTATAATCATATTGAATTACGAAATCATAAATTGCAAGAAGTAACATTTTATGATTGCTCCCACTATTTTCTACGAGTTTGCCACCCTCAAGACATAACTCGGGAAATCCCGTTGGAAGATTTCCTAGTAGGCTAGGATCCCATCTCCCCTCGCACAACCTTGAGTGACTCAACAAATTGTGCTAGAATTGATTAGGTAGGTACTTGCTACCAATTGCATCTCCATGCAACTCCTAGATTCATTGGGTTGACAACTCCTTGTCAAACACATCATATGTGACTCCCAATCTTTGCCTCTATACTCAGTAAGGCCTTGAGTGACTCAACAAACCCCACCTTTTGAGTTAAGTCGGACCCATCATTCAGAGACATCTCATGGCCCATGAAGCATAGGAATCATAGGTGACACATGACCTTGAGTGACTCAACAAATCAAGTGTCAGCTAGAAACCTAATGCTTCATAATGATGGAAGGCAAGTTGGCTTAATATTTATGAGGGATTTATTATTTATTTATTTATTTAGGTCTCATCACATGCAATTAATCAAATTAATAATGCATAATAAACGACTCAAACCGGTGTATGGTATGGATAACTACGGCTAGTTCCCTCGAGCCATAGAAGGGAAGCTAGCGGGTCAAACATAGGTGAAGAATCACATCTTGCTTCATAAGCACATTCTTCAAGTCTTCATTGGTCTTCGAATCTTGTCTTCAATTTGGCTCCATCTCTAGCTCTTCATACAAACTACAACTATCACTACTCTATTCTATTCTACATACATTACATAGAATCAGAAACCCCGAGTTACATTCGGGGGGAGTGAGATGAGAAGAGAATGTACATCAGAGTATGAGAGAGGCAGGACACACAGGCCCTATTTCAAAAACCAAATTTACAAGCATTCATTCCCAACATAAAATAAATGGTCGACTCAATCCATACCATACACCCATGCAATCAATCACATTGATTCATTTAAATTATGTTAATTAATTCTCGCATCTATTTCAATTTTAGTGAAACGCTTTCAATAAATTGAAAATTTGTATAATTTTGAAAAAACAAAATTGTTTTAATTGTGTTGGAATTGGTCTCCATCCATTAGTCTAACTAATAAGGCTCAACAGGCCTTGAATCAACCAATGCATGTCAAACATACACTAGCAGCCCATAATTAATAATAATTTAATTAACAGCCCCGCCCTATTTTTAATCACGGCCCATAGGTGTCATACACTCATGGATTGGATAAAAATAAAAAAAATAGCCAAACAATTTGGCCGGGCCCCTCCAAAAGGAACGGAACGCACTGGGCCACCGAAGGGTCAGCCCGGGTGCTTCACGTGGACCCCGGGGAAAGGTCAAAACCAAGCCCGAGGGAGCGGGAGGGGCCAGGAGGTGGCTGGGCAGCATGTCACACATGCTGCCAGCCCAAACAGGGCCAAAGGCCGCGGCTGGCGGGCGCTGGGCGCGTATAGGCCGCGGCTGGCGCGTGGCAAGGGCCGCGGGGCGGCAAGCGCGGGCCACTAGGGCCGCGCGGGTCGCACCCGCGGGCTGTGCGCTGGGCCGCCTTGCAGCGCCTGCGCGCAAGCGGCCGCGCGTGGGGGCGCCTTGCTCGAGCGCGGCAGCGCCTGGGGCCGCCTGCGCGCGCGCGGCCGCCCCTGTGCGTGCCATGCGCGTGCACGGCCGCGCCCCAGCGGCCCCTGCGCGTGCCTAGGCCAAGCCCAGCGCGCGCGGGCCCCGCTCGGCTGCATCTTTCGATGCCCCGGTGCATCCGTATGCACCCTGAACCCCGTTTCGCCCTTTTTCGTGTCATACACGATCTTTTTCCCTTCATCCAAAAATGTTTTGCAATCCAAAAAAATACAAATGCAACAATTATTTAATTATTTCACAAATAACAACATAATCGAATCCGCACGTAAGGAATTGAAATATTTCGACGATGGTTCTGATACCACTGAAAGTAAAGCAAGATCGCTACGGGGTAAGCAGCGTAGTTCAAAATTTTGAACCTTACCCTGATCCCGGCGATTAGATCAACATCGAAATTAAATCATTCACAAACAAGTAAATAAATCTAACCTTTAGATTACCGAGTCGTTCGCGGATTCGAGCTGTCCAAGCGTCCGGCCTCTAACTCGTGATACGCGGCACGCGTCCGTTGGCAAGGAGAGCGGAATAGGAGTGTTAGCTCCTTCTCCTTTGCGCGGCTTGTCTATGGACAGTAAAAGAACGCCCATGTTTCAAATTGATGCCAAAAAGAAACGGGAAGAGTGAACGGCAATACGTTTTTCAACTCTTGAAAAACGACACCAAAAATCACATAATTTTGGGCAACCCATAAAGGGATATTTATAAGGAAATATCCTAGGGTTTCTAAAACCCTAATGGATTGGGCTAGCCCATTAATTCTAATTTAATTAGAATCTTAAGTGGGTTTATTCTAGTCCAACTAGAAATATAATTAAATGGCCCAATCCTTTTATAGGTTAAATAAAATATTATGGCCCAAATCTAATTTAAGCCCAAATATATTTTATTTAATATTTGGCCCAAATCTAATTTGGTCCAAATATAATATTTAATATTTGGCCCAAATCTAATTTAGTCCAAATATAATACCTATTTTAATATTTGGCCCAAATCCAATTTAGTCCAAATATAATATTTAATTTAATATTTGGCTCAAATCTAATTTAGTTCAAATATTAACTTAAGCCCAAAAATATTTTATTTCCTATTTGTCACTCCAACAAATAGAAAATTATTAAATTAGAAACTCCTTCTTAATTTAATCAATTGTCATTTTAGGAAACACTTTACATTATGACGACTCCTCGTCATATCGACGTCATTACGTCTATTTGTTCTTTTTCTGTGAGAACCTACGACGGCAAAACTTCTTGCCGAAGTGTCCCACTTAACCATACGTCCACTCTCCTAGTTTAAGCGAGGGACCGTGCCTATTGCGTATGACTCATTAGGCTTCCGAATATTTTGGCAATGTGTCGGTACAAACACATAAGACAAGATTGGCCTCTAGAAAGGCATCATGCCTACCCAATTATTCAGAAGGATTCATAATCCGCAAATAACCTTTCACGAGCATGGTTACCGTGTAATTCGATCCTCTCGTCAATGTATCTTATGTGATCTCAAGTATGGCGATGTGTTTCTTGATAACGATCAGATGAGTTTTCTTCGGTCTTTCGGATATCTTCACTTAATTAGAAAGTAAATCAATAACTCCTTATTGATCTCTTTCACCATGGCCATGGATTTAAAGTGAATATCTACCGAAGGCGCCTTAGATACATCATCCTCTATCAAGGGATAGACGAGTTCCATCTTGGTTATACACCCATCTCCATAAGCCTCACGATATACCCAACGATCGCCCACATGCAGCCTTTGTCTAGGCCCATCGAAACGATGTCAAAGCATATCGGTCTTCTTATGAGATGACCATGACAACCTCAGGTCCAAGGATTAGTTACACCCATCTCGTATGAGAATACCATCAACATATAACCAAAATGGATTCTCATGGCGAGTCATGTCCAGTGACACGTTCTCCAACATTGGTCACCTATGTACTTGTCTAGGCATCCCCATGCCTATGGGTGTGAGACCCCATTGCTATCACATAGCAAAAACATAGCACATACAAGTCTTACCCCAATTGTCAATGTCCATTCTTGACATTGCTACGACTTGGGACGTTTAATGATGTCTAGAAACCGTGATGCATCATCTCACATCTTTATAGATTAATCACAGTATACATCATATGGACTTCTATCTAGTTTCATTCGGTTATTACAATAATAACAAGAAACTAATAGAATGACTTCTTGTAAATTTGAACAACTCCTTATTCAAATAATAACATGATTACAATTGTCAGTGTACAACATGCCCAATCTGATTGGGTCTAGAACACCTATACTAACAATTCGAATGCAACAGTGACTACATTCGGATGAATTTTGATTTTGGTCTCTGGTTTCTTTTATGCATTCGAATGAATTTGGCAACATTCAAATGGGCTTATTTTCATCTAAATGGGTTTGACGTATTCGAATGACCTTGATTTCTCTATTCACTGGTTCATATTCGAATTAAGATATCCTCATCCGAATGAGTAACTGGTGGTCCTGACCTTCAAATGAGTGCAAAGATCATTCGAATGACTTGCCTTGGCTGCTTCTTCTTCTTTCTTTCTTAGGTTGCCCATCTTCATCTGCCTATACTCGATCATGCCCCAAATGAGTTATCTTGACCATTGATCCTTATCTTCCATTCACTGTTGCAAACAAGTATTTTTTTTGACATTTTAACTCATTAAATTGATTATGGATCAACAAAATTATGATAGAATTTTGATATTTTTGATCATCAATCACACCCCCTGATTAGTGGTCAATTTTGTAAAAATTTTGTTATAATTTCACACTTATTTTACTCTTAAAATTAGTTTAAATTGAATATTAATATGCTTGTGATTGCGTGTAGGTTTAAAAATATTGATATAAAAAATATATAAAATAAAAAATAAATATAATATATATATATAATATATGGATTGCATGCTTCACACAAGAAAGGCCCAAGCTTAAAACAAGGAAGGCCCAAGCCCAAAACTAAAGGCCCAACTTGTGGAAGCTTAGATATTTTGTTTATCTTAGTATTATCAAATTAGATATTTTGTTTATCTTTGTAATATTAAATTAGATATTTTGTTTATCTTTGTAATATTAAATTAGATATTTTGTTTATCTTTGTAATATTAAATTAGATAATTGTGTGGTCTCCATTACATCTTGTGGGCTATAAATAGCTCACTTGGTTGTACTTGTAGCCATCAAATTTTTTTAAATAAAAAGCATAGTTGTGTTCTTAGAATTTCTCTCTCAATTCTCAACTTTAGTTTCTATATAGTGTTATTCTGTTATTTTTTTTGTTATCTTTATTATCCATCGCCTGATATGGCCTATTAAATAATGTCTTTCAATTTCTGCAATCTTAATTCTCGTCTCTTTATTATCCACCACCTGATATGGTCGGTTAAATACTGTCTTTTAATTTCTACAATTTTAATTCCTGTCTCTTTATTATCCACCGCCTAATATGGTCGGTTAAATACTATCTTTTAATTTTTGCAATTTTAATTCCTGTCTCTTTATTATTCATTGCCTGATATAGTCGGTTAAACATTGTGTTTTAATTTTTGCAATTTTAATTCTCGTTATTTAATTTCTGTCATTTAAATTCCTATTAATTAATTTTCATGTGAAGATATGTGGCTAAAATAAGACTTGGGCAAGGCAAGGATAGTGTCTAATGCCCTTGATTTCCTAAGCAAAGCCGAACTTCAACTGTCATAATATTGGTCTGAATTGAACTAAGTTATGCTTATATATATATTCTTTGGATTTGGATTGTAGCGTAAGCCTAACTAAGAGTCTCCATGCCATGTATGGAGGTTACTTAACCTGGGAACGCTATCATACCCAAACTCAAATGAGACAATATTTTGACTATTATTTACCTTTCAATTTATGGTAATTGCTTAACCTAGAGTTTCCATGCCATGTATGGAGGTTGCCAGACCTATCATTATCATCATCTTGAATTGGACTTGATAGAAAAATTTCAATTTATAGAATGTTTTGTATTAATCACAGTTCAATTTATGATAATTACTTAACTTAGTGTCTCCATGCCATGTATGGATTGCATGCTTCACACAAGAAAGGCCCAAGCCTAAAACAAGGAAGGCCCAAGCCCAAAACTAAAGGCCCAGCTTGTGGAAGCTTAGATATTTTGTTTATCTTAGTATTATTAAATTAGATATTTTGTTTATCTTTGTAATATTAAATTAGATATTTTGTTTATCTTTGTAATATTAAATTAGATAATTGTATGGTCTCCATTACATCTTGTGGGCTAAAAATAGCTCACTTGGTTGCACTTGTAACCATCTAATTTTCCTAAATAAAAAGTATAGTTGTGTTTTTAGAATTTCTCTCTCAATTCTCAACTTTAGTTTCTATATAGTGTTATTCTGTTATTTGTTTTTGTTATTTTTATTGTCCACCGCCTGATATGACTGGTTAAATAATGTCTTTCAATTTCTGTAATCTTAATTCTCGTCTCTTTATTATCCACCACCTGATATGGTTGGTTAAATACTGTTCTTTAACTTTTGCAATTTTAATTCCTATCTCTTTATTATCCACCGCCTGATATGGTCAGTTAAATACTATTTTTTAATTTTTGTAATTTTAATTCTTGTCTCTTTATTATTCATCGTCTGATATGGTCGGTTAAATACTGTCTTTTAATTTTTGTAATTTTAATTCTCATTATTTAATTTATGTCATTTAAATTCCAATTAATTAATTTTCATATGAATATGTGTGGCTAAAATAAGACTTGGGCAAGGCAATGATAGTGTCCAATGCTCTTGATTTCCCAAGCAAAGTTGAACTTCAACTGTCATAATATTGGTTTGAATTGAACTAACTTATGCTTATATATATACTCTTCGGGTTTGGATTGTAGCGTAAGCCTAACTTAGAGTCTCCATGCCATGTATGGCGGTTACTTAACCTGGAAACGCTATCATACCCAAACTCAAATGAGACAATATTTTAACTATTATTTATCGTTCAATTTATGGTAATTGCTTAACTTAGAGTCTCTATGCCATGTATGGAGGTTACTAGACCTATCATTATTACCGTTCAATTTATGGTAATTTCTTAACTTAGAGTCTCTATGCTATGTATGGAGGTTGCTAGACCTATCATTATCATCATCTTGAATTGGACTTGATAGAAAATCTCAATTTATAGAATGTTTTGTATTAATCACAGTTCGATTTTATGATAATTACTTAACTTAGCGTCTCCATGCCATGTATAGATTGCGTGCTTCACACTAGAAAGGCCCAAGCCTAAAACAAGGAAGGCCCAGGCCCAAAACTAAAGGCCCAACTTGTGGAAGCTTAGATATTTTGTTTATCTTAGTATTATTAAATTAGATATTTTGTTTATCTTTGTAATATTAAATTAGATAATTGTGTGGTCTCTATTACATCTTGTGGGCTATAAATAACTCACTTGGTTACAGTTGTAACCATCCAATTTTCTTAAATAAAAAGCATAGTTGTGTTCTTAGAATTTCTCTCTCAATTCTCGACTTTAGTTTATATATAGTATTATTCGTTTATTTTTTTTGTTATCTTTATTATCCACCGCCTGATATGGCTGGTTAAATACTGTCTTTCAATTTCTACAATCTTAATTCTCATCTCTTTATTATCTACCACCTGATATGGTCGGTTAAATACTATCTTTTAATTTCTGTAATTTAAATTCCTATCTCTTTATTATCCACTGTCTGATATGGTCGGTTAAATACTATTTTTTAATTTTTTCAATTTTAATTCATGTCTCTTTATTATTCACTTCCTGATATGGTAAGTTAAATACTGTTTTTTAATTTTTGTAATTTTAATTCTCATTATTTAATTTCTGTCATTTAAATTCCTATTAATTAATTTTCATATGAAGATGTGTGGCTGAAATAAGACTTGGGCAAGGCAAGGATAGTGTCTAATGCCCTTGATTTCCTAAGCAAAGCCGAACTTCAACTGTCGTAATATTGGTCTAAATTGAACTAAGTTGTGCTTATATATATACTCTTTGGGTTTGGATTGTAGCGTAAGCCTAACTTAGAGTCTCCATGCCATGTATGGAGGTTACTTAACCTGGGAACGCTATCATACCCAAACTCAAATGAGACAATATTTTGACTATTATTTACCGTTTAATTTATGGTAATTGTTTAACTTAGAGTCTCCATGCCATGTATGGAGGTTGCTAGACCTATCATTATCATCATCTTGAATTCGACTTGATAGCAAAATCTCAATTTATAGAATGTTTTGTATTAATCACAATTCGATTTATGATAATTACTTAACTTAGCGTCTCCATGCCATGTATGGAGGTAGCTAGGCCTATAATTATCATCATCTTAAATTGAAGTTAATATCAAAACCTCAGCTTCATTTCAGACTGATGTTACTATTTTTCTGACTATTTGGGAAATCTCGACTTGACACTGAAGTTGTCTTAACTCAAGGTTGCTTAAACTCAGTGTTAGTTCAGTTTTAATTCTTGCCTTTAGATCATCTTAATCACCTCCCAAAACCAAATATTCTGTAATTTTTGTTTTCATTCATAAATAATCTCCCTGTGAACTGACTTGGACTCATCAAAATATAAATTTAAAATTGTACTACACGCACACTAGCGAGTATAATTGCCCTACACCTACTTTAATAAGAGGATTAATGTTTGATGAATTTTATTGTAGTTTTCACAACTTAACGGATATTGAGATTTCAAGTGTGAAGTAAAAATGTATGAGCGAGAACAAATGAATTTTTAACATACAATGGGATGTCTTATTAAGTGTTTGTCAAGCAGCATACAATCTCAAAGATGTAATAAGATCAATCAATGCCTCACACTCTATTCTCTAGGCTTTGACTTCAAACCTCACAGTAGATAGATACCGTCCAAAGAAAATAATCACACTTGGCTTCACTTAGGGATGCACCTTAATAAGAGTAAGTGTAAAATCAAATGCAACTTGGTGTTATCCCAAATATGAAAAACAGAATTAAGAACGAAAGGGATTTTTGACATAGCTTCATGATCAGAAATGCATTCATGATCAATGTCCAAATTCCAATCAACATTTATTCTTCTAAATTATAAGCTTGGGTGTTAACTTGCCTAAGGGTTGAGTGAGATCATGAAATGGTTGTAATGGGGCCGGGGGTAATAAAATGGTTATGAAAGAGAAGGTAGTAGGGATTCAAAAAGCATTTTATGACCCTTATTTAGTATTTTCTCCCTCTTGATATCTAAATATATTTCTTCTTGTTTTTTTATTAGTAATAGAGGACAAATTCCTTCCAATATTTTTTTTACTGGAGTAAGAAGCAACCCTTTTTTTTTTCCTATTGATTCGAAATTTTTTTTTCCTAGGAATAATAATAGTATCAACAATAGTAGCTTGGATAATAAAAGGGTTCACAACACACCTAAAGGGTAAGGGCATGATTTAAGAAGGGTGATGGGTAAAGTGAGGGTTACCAAAGAAATTTATTTTCTATGTAGGCTCAAAAGGGCTTAACAAAAGATTAAGGTTTAGGAAGATAACTTAGGTTTAAGGCTCAATTATCAAGAAAATAATCCCACTCTCATCTCTTATAAGACAAATATACTCAAGCATAACATTCAAAATAGGAAACTTGACTAGAATTCTTTTATTGTCATGTTTAGCATTCAGAGTAATGAAGCTATTGAAGAAAATTCAGAGCAAATAAAGAAGAAATATATTTAGAAGCTATTGAAGCTTCTGGATACAGGCTTTAGTCAACTCACCAACCTTTTACGGTGGCTGTGGTGGTTCATCATGCGATGAGTCAAGTAACTGGTTCCCTTTTTGGTCAAATGCCTTGTAATGATCATACATTGTCATCACACCTGAATATATAATCTTTTGCCTTAACTTCAATTCTTCAAACATAGCCTCTTGCCTCTCTTGCATACCTCTCACCAAATCATACAACCCTCTGAATGAATAATCTTCCTCTGGCCTCTTTGGATGAGTCTCATGTAGTGGAGGTTCTTAAGATGGTCTTCCTTATTCTTCAACTAGTCTGCTCGATGCTTCTCCTTTTTCCAAGGTTGGGGCCTCTAATCTCTTTAACTGCCCCCTACTTCTACGGGTGGATGCTGGGCTAATTTTGTTCATAGGATTGATAACTGCAAAGTTTGCCTTTTCTTTCACCCCACTCTTCAACAAATAATAAGTAATTAACCCCCCAAATGGCAATCCTCCCCCTCCTGATGCGTTTTTGGTCACAGAATCAATGGTATCAAAAATGTGTTTAGCCAAGTCAATGTGCACTCCTAGAATCATCTTTCCCATGAAAGTGGCTTGCTTCACCGAGACAGTAGCAGTGAATACATGAGGCATAAAATGTGAGCAAAATAATCTGTGTAAGATGTTGCATTTTAGTGACAAACTTTTCTTAGGGAGGGTAGGACTTAACCACATGGTATCATTCTTAGTCGTCATGATCCTTGCCAAATCCTCCTTTCCTAAATCCACACTTGACTCATCCGAGGCTCTATGGGATGCCTCTCTTGGAATTTGGAACATGTCAGCAACGTTGGAGGGCCTCAATTCAATTTTTACTTTTCTCACTTTAGAAATCATCACATTCGCATAAAACTCCTTGACTAATGGAATAATGGCCTTGTGTTGGAACCTAACCCATGACTTCCATCCTTTTACAGAGATCAATGGCAACAAATCACACAGAGGACCCTCAAATTGTTCTAAAATAATCCCTCGTTCACAAAGTACTGACCTCTTGGCATACCACTCCTTATAATTCTGCTTTGCACTCGGGCTAATGAACCTAGTGCTTGAATAGGGTGGGGGTTGTTCTACTGGTTCACTAGCAGGGAGATCTTCTCTTCTTATTTTCCTTTTCAGTGCTCTAGAACTTTCCCCTATAACCTTAGATCATTTTTGTTTAGGAGGCATGGCCAAATTGTGGGTGTTAGTCCTAGGTAGTTGGTTGAAAACTTCCATCGAACACTTGGTGGGCAGATTTTGTTTTCTCCTTTTCCCACTTCCTTCAACCAAGCAATCAACCCTCTCTTACTCACAACAATCTCCTTTTCTCCCTCTAATCAACAACTTACAACTCAATCTAAACAACGTAAATAATCCTTACCTCTTGACTGTGATTTTCAAAGGTATTCAAATGTGACCACTCCCAGATTCGAATGATTGGAAACTGTACTCCCACTTTGGCAACCTGTGTTGATCTTCAAATGGATGCTCGAATGACGATTGAGAATGAATCGAAATGGGTTAATGAGATTTATATGGAGGTTATGGGTGGGTTAAATGAGTGGTCGCACCATTTGAAGAGGAGATTTAAATGAAACGGGTGTGTTGATTCGGAAAGCCCTACACCTAGTGACCTCATTGTATATGTCCTGTTGGTAATTTAGTGAACCACTGCTGAGCTTGTCCTGCCAGGGAGAGTGGGAAAGCCCTGCACCCAGTGACCTCATTCCATCCATGCAACACGACCATTGTGACAAAGTGTTGTAGGTGTTTCTCTGGGTCCTCTCTTCCTGATTATACCAAAAGTTGGGGTAGTTCAAACCCTGGTTGCACTGGTTTCCTTTGGAGTTCTTCAGATAGAGGAAACCCCTTTGGGGGAGTTTCCTTTGGCACCATCATTACCCGTTTCTACTCTAACACCTCTTTTGTGAGGCCTTTGATGTCAAACACCTTGAGTGTTTCCTGTTCTGTTTCATTTTTGCAAAGATATGGGACATAAGGAGTTCTTAAGTGGGTGTTTTCTGTTGTTTCTTTATACATGGGAGCTTTCCTTGCCCTCCTATCATGTATCTGTCTCGAGTCTGTCATTTCTGGGACTTGGTTATTTGGCCCTGGAGTTTCGATTCTTATCCCATGCCGTGTGGTCCTTGGAGGGTTGTCTTGGGATCTCCGATGTTCTCCCCCTGCATTGGTTTGTCCAATATAGGGAATGTGAATGTCCGACATCAGTTCATGTAGCAAAGCAGTAATTCCCTTTAGTCTTCTCATATTCTCCTCATTGTTCATCCTAAGTTCATCATTCTGTTGTTTCATCTCCTCAAAATCCCTCTATAATTGTTCATAATCTGAGAGTAAGATTGTGGGTGGAGCTATCCCCGTGGGACTTAGAGGTACTGAAGTCGCCACTGGATTTCTATTTGGAATTGAAGATTATCCAAATGAGTGTTGTTCTTGACTAGCGGGCACTGTATATGGGATTCTCTTCAATCTAACTACATGTATTTCTCCTTATTTTGAATGCTCCATGCCTCCCAGTCTGGCGATCTGGTTGCCTTCAAGCATAGGAAGGTTCCCTGAACGCACTTCGTTGTCTGGGTGATCTTCTGAAAATTCTAGAACGATAGGGTGCACTTGACTGAGGCTTCTTGTTGCTCTCGTCCTGGTATGAGCGCTCATTCGGGAGGGGCTAAGCGGGTTCGCCAAACCAATTGATCTTGTCCCTCTCGGCATCTGGTGTTAAGATTGGCTTTAAGTTGCATTTCCCATAGAGGATGCCAAATTGTTATTGCAAAAAATACAACAATTAAAATTTATGATGTGGGGTCCACTCGAGCTTGGTGTCAGGTGAAGTTAGGTTACCGTAAGAGAAGCTGTCTTAAGGGAGTTCGCCACTAGGATGCTGGCCGCAAGGATTTCGCCACTAGGATGCTGGTCGTAAGGATTTGGCCACTAGCTTTTTCGCCCAAAAACTTCGCCATTAGCTCTTTCGCCACAAGGATTCACCACTAGCTCTTTCACCACAAGGTTTTTCCACAAGGCTTCACCATTAGCTCTTTCACCACAAGACTTCGCCACTAGCTCTTTTGCCACAAGGCTTCGCCACTAGCCCTTTCACCACTAGCTCTTTTGCCATAAGGTTTTTGCCACGAGGTTTTGCCTTTAGCTTTTTCGCCATAAGGCTTCGCCACTAGCTCTTTTGCCACAAGGTTTTTTTCAAAAGGTTTTGCCTTTAGCTCTTTCGCCATAAGCCTTTGCTATTAGCTTTTCTGCCACAAGGTCTTCGCCACAAGCTCTCTTGCCACAAGGCTTTGCCACAACGTTTGGCCTTCACCACAAGCTCTTTCACCACAAGCTCTCTCGCCACAAGGTTTTTCCTTAACTACAAGGTCTCGCCGCAAGGTTTTGCCTTTGCCGCTAGGTCTGCTGCAAGGATTTGGTTTACACCACAAGGTCTCGCCGCAAAGTTTTAGTTTCACCGCAAGGATTGCGCCCTATTGATGCTCAAAAAATGGGTTAGAAGACTCACGGGAGTCTTCCCCTGCAAAGACCCTCCTATGCCAAAGTCAATCTCGGATCCCTATAACTATTCATGAAAATAGTAAAGATACACTCAAAGTGTTTAATTTTATTCAAATTGGAAGTCTTTTTCAATGTGCTCTAGCTAGGTATTTATAGGGCATAATTCTCAAGAATGCTTGGTGCTGACACATGTCGCTTGTTGAATGAACCATGTTTGAGGTGTGTGGCTACAATCAAGTCTTTGCCGCAAGGTCGCTTCCGCAAATGAGGGCTTGCGGCACACTGTTGCAAGGCCGCTACCGTAAAGGGGGCTCACGGCACATTGCAGCAAGGCCTTTGCGACAAGTGGGTTGTAGCACACTTCCACGAGCCTTTTTATTTTTTTTTTAAAAATTCTCATTTTTTCTCAACCTATTTTTCGTGGCACAACACCAGGTTAAGCAACCTCCATACATGGCATGGAGACTCTAAGTTAGGCATACGAACTAATCTAAGCTTGAAGTTTTAAATGAAGAACAACTCTCAAGCTCTCTTAGTTTCTGTTATTGAACATCTGAAGTTCGGCTACCTTGGGTAATCAGAGGCATTGGACACTGTCCTTGCCTTACCCCAAGTTTAGAGTTAGCAACACATCTTCATAGAAAATAAATAACTTGAATTAAACTTATAACGCCTCACTTTTCCCAAGCATAAAATAGCTTAGGAATTTTGGGAATATTTTTTTTTTCATAAACTCAATAAAATCATTTCCCGACAATCCCGTTCTACCTTCTCAGCATACCAAAATAAGAATCAATAAGCTAAGACAGGTAATCATAAAAAATACGGAAGCTTAAAATCGAAACTTGATATGGTACATAACTGAATTCACTTAATCATAACATAAGAATATGTACCATCATATAATCAAATACTTAAATACATGGAGACTTATCTGTACAATTTGATGATTCCTCATAAATACATTAAATCGTAACAATTATACATGATCTTCAATATAGTATAATCTTCTAACTATGACTAAAGACATACCCTGAATCCTCATGAAGGAGCATATACCGGAACAACTCATCAAGCCCATCAGCCACATCATCATGTGCCGTGATATCTCAATCATCCCATTGCCATAGCTGCAAATCGTAACTAGAACGTTTGAATGTTCCAGGGGCAACCCAATTAGAAGATGAATATTCTAGTGAGGGTTTAATAATATGATGCATGAATGTATGATGGAATAACATGAATGATCACATGCTCTAGTGTAACTTCCCTGGCTTACCGGCCCGGCAAGGAACCATAGGTAGAATCCCGACTTACTTTCAGGATAATCCTAACGTTGTTCCATCATTCGCCCTTAGAGAATTACGGCTACATGATAGCATGCATATTTATACCATATTTTGGCATTTCACCTCATTCTTATTAGGCCATTTGAAGCAATTTTTGCTGATATTTCATTGTTTCTATTTTATTATGCTTCAAATTGTCCTTACACTATTTTCTATCTTACCTCTACTCTATGGATCCAGGCTTTAGGGAATATTGGATGGGCTAGAGAAGTGGCTCAACTAAAGGAGCTTGGGCCTACTAAAGGAGCTTGGGCCTACTTTCAAGGAGCTTGGGCCTACAATCAAGGAGCAGACTTGGGCTCACTTGTTTTCTGTTGGGCTAGGCCCAACCCTAGCCTCCCTAGCCTTTCCTTTCTTGGCCATGTATTTAAGGCCTCTTAGCATTAATTTTCAGAATATCATCATATAGATAGAGAGGAGAAAATAGAGAGGATTCTGCCCGTTTTTGTTGTTGTAGCACTTTCCTGTTTTTTACATCTTCTGTTCCATTTTGTTTTCCTTTCTGTAATGATAGGCTAGAGCATTTGTAACCGGTTGTGTGTCTTGAATCCATGTGGAATTTGAGTCCCGGATGAGCTGCAAGAATCTGGTTTGTTGTTTGTTTCTTATTCATTTCTATTTGGTTTAGTTTGAGCAGATTTGTGAATGCATGGAGTTCATGGCAGGTTTGTGTGAATTTGCATGGTTTCATATTCTGTTAAGTGCTTAAGAGAACAGAATGTTATAGCCGGTTGGTATAACATCTCGGAAATGAATATTATGTGCTTGAACGGTTGTTGGGGATGCTTTGAGTTTGTTTTCCGGAGATCAAAGCATCTAGCAAACCAAGATATATAGAGTGGACAAGGAAGATTTCACATAGGAGACAAATACACAGCCGGTTGCACTCCTCTTATTGATTTTTCATCCATCTTCATCTTTCTGTTTTGCCAATTAGTTTTCTGTCAAAATAACCCCCCCTAAACAAACTGTTATTGGTATTGGTTCTCTTTGTTGGTAGAAGAAGGTGAGGCTCCTTGTGAGAGATGACCTAGGGTGCACTTTGCTGCAAACTAGAGAAGAGATTCATAGATCTCTAATTCTGGAGCGGTTCGACAATCGCTGGTCACTACACTATCAGGGTGACATCCCAATCCCATGCACGAGTATCAATATGCCAATAATATCATACCATGCAAAGATCGTAATCCATCGATGCAATAATACATGCATAAATATCATATGATGCTCATATAATACATATAACTTAGCCACTTTCATGACTATCATGCTCAACATAGGCAAAATACAACATGTACAAGCTTTTGAGGAAAAATCACTCATATTTAGCACGAAATTCAGAATAGCTCAAAAAATGCACATCGTCTCTATTTGCGTGCCAACCTTGAAAATAATGCAAATCGTCAAGATCTTTGGCCAAATCACTTCCTGGCCAATCATTTCCAAGGAAAATCAATAATCTAATTTTTTTAGACTTTTTCTTATTTTTTCTCTATTTTCCTTATTTTTCTCTATTTTTCATAGTCATAATTATTCCAAAATAGAAAATAAATACCTAATCAAGCAATTTATTTAAGTTTTTTTCATAAAAATGCCTAAGATAAAATTTCTAATCTCCATAAATTTTCTGGGAAGTTTCCAAAACCTCTCCCTATTTTTTTTCTAATTAAGTTTTCTTTCAAAAATTTAAAATAATTATTTTCTCATGAAATTTCCCAAATAAAAATTCATAAAAGTAAAGTATTCATTTTTTTTGTATTTCTAGACATTTTTCTAGAATTGTATCCCTCTTATTTCTATTTTTACTCTATTTTCTTTTATTTTTAGCAATTAAAAACAATAAAAATTATCTCAAGTCGTTTTCTCCTACGCTGGCACACCAGAAAATCAAACAGCCTATACCAAGAGATAGCGCACCTTAAGTCGATGACCCTGGCCAAATTTTAGCTTGAAATAACACCCCGAAGACCTCTATCTGGGCAAAAATTAGTCCAGCTTCGGCGAGATTCGATTTTTCTGGTGAAGCTCTAATCACCCCTCAAATGAACTCCAAAATTCCTCAAAATTTCCAGAAATGACCCTCACGTCATGAGAAACAAAAGCCTAATGGTTTGGTGTCTCAATTTGTTCAAAAACTTGGTCGATTTGAAGTTTAAAATTTTAAAATTTTTGGCGACTTTGGATCTATATTTATACACAAATTCGAACCCCTAAACGACTGATCTCAAGCAACCCAAGGGCCCCGATGTCCCCCTAAGCCTTAGATCTATCCAAAACCCACTGAAAGCGACTCGAAAGCTCGATCAAAGTGGCCAATCTTTCAGCCACTTTCGGCAGAAAGTTAGCCAAATCTGATCTATTTTTGGCCGTTTGACAGCCATGGAGCTTGTCTTGGCCTTGCTCCAAGGCCCCCCCATCAACTTCCTTGGGTCTCCCATGGATGATTTTGGCGATTGGAAGGTTGGTCGGCCATGGATGCTTTTTTTGAAAATTACACTTTCACTCCTTAAATTATGAAATGCCATTTCAGCCATTTCCACAAGGCCCTTAGGTTTTGAAGAATTTCCATTAAGTCCCTCAAGTCCTAAGACTTCCATTTCATTCCCGAAGATTCCGAAAAAACATCATTTCGACCTCCCTCCAAAAATTTCAGAAAATTGTACTTAGGCTTGAATCTTTGTTTTGGCCAAAAACCTATCGTTTCTTCCTGAAACTACTGAAGGGTTATCCTACATACCGAATATGAACCGCCTTGAGGCTCTGCTGACTTCTCGGAAGCCCCTACGATAATTCGATTTTACAGCCTAAATTGTAGCTGCACTTTAGCTTTACCAAAAATCGTTCCTGATTCGATTTCTTTGGATGCCATAAATCATGCCTCGAAATACTCATCACAGCCCTATCATTTTCCTTTGGCAGCTCGGCTTCAAGGTACACCCTGCAGTCGATTCGATCATTCATAGCAGTAAGAAATTACCCTTAGACCCACAATTTATCTGTAATTTCACTTTTGCCTCAAGAAAATTTACTCTTGAGCATTTTTGAAATTCTCAGGTATTACATTCACCCCTCAAAGAAATTTCGTCCTCAAATTTTCATCTGACCGATCAGGTAACTAAGACGATACACAGCTTATTACCTGAACATATCAAGCACATATCGATTCGATCCATAACAAACACCCTAAGTTTGTATTCATTATGAATCCCATGCTTATGAGCATGTCGTGTTTATTCACAAAAATTACTATTGTGGTCCTTTACAAGCCACCATTTATTCCCTAACATTTTGGGCACGCACATCCTACCCTTGACACTTGAGAATGGCAACTCGCATCTCAATAATTAGAACCCTTGGGCTGGCCATGATTATCAATCTATAGACAAATACATTTGTTAACCACACATGCCTTCCGTATCTCGTTCACCAGATCCAGCTAAACCATCAGGCTAGTGGTAAAAACAGATGATCCCTTTGACACTACACTCATAGTTGGCAGGCTAAAAGCCTCCAACAACTGCCACTCACAACTATCCACCCAGTCACAATAGAGATACTCCTAATCAAAGCGTTAGGCACCTTTCAGCCACGCCCTAGATGACACGAAGTAGTGCAGTGGTAGCCCTTAGGGAACTCCATCCATCCTCGCTACCTCTTGTTCATCTCCTTCTACGAGAACACATACTTCAAGCACTTCAAGCTCCTCATGGTTTGTGAGTACATCAAATGTCCCACAGTGCTAGTAGTGCCTCCATAACCTCAAGAGCACATACCCCAACTGCCAGCTCCAAGACATACGTCGGGTAGTTCTTTTTATGCCATGGTGTAATCCACACGTAATCATTCGTTCATGTTGCACTATCATGCAACTTGATTCTTTGAGCTATCACAAACTCTCACTACATCTGGTAGATCATTCTCATTAGGCTATTCTCATGAGTCCTATCATGGACAACTTTTTCAGAGTGTCCCATCCCGACCCTCTGACAACAGTTTGCCAAGCATATTATTTCAAAAACACCACAACATTATATTTCGAAACCTGATTTCCATAGAATTTTATTTTGAACCATACGTTCCCCCATGTTTCAAAACATAGGGTCGAGACTATAAATAAAAAGCCCTGAACTCAAAAATCTACATTTTTTGACTATAAATAAAAAGCCTCGAATAATTCTTTTCTTCTTGCCAAAATCTCCGGAATAATAAAACAAATTTTTCCATAAAAATCTACATTTTTTTCTTTTCTCTTTCTTTTCCTTTTTCGTTTTTTTTTCTTTTTCTTTCTTTCTTCTTCTTCTTCTTCTTCTTCTTCTTCTTCTTCTTCTTCTTCCTCTTTCTTCCTTCCTCTATAATGTATAGACCCCGCACGTGCAAACAGCCACCGGCCGCCATTGCCTTCCAACATTGCCACCACCTCCGATGGCCGTTACAGCCTCCAACGCCTGCTTCGCCATCCACCGCGAGCCATCACGTGGCTTCCCCATGCCCTAACCGTCGATCCCCATCTCCTTCCAGCCATCATCGCCAGCACAAGCAGCCTTCCCGTCGGCTAGATTCCACCACGTTGCTGCCTGCGAGTTCGTCTTCGCGTAGCCACCGACCACCGCCTGGCTTCCCCGATCGCCACCGTGACCATCGCTGCCTTTGCCAGCCATCGACGTCGCTGCCCGCTGCTGCTAGATCTGGGGTCGATCTGACCCGATGAGGTCTGACCCGACCCGATTTAGGTTCGACCCATCCAGTTAGATCTGACCCATACCTGATTTGTTTAGATTTAGCCAGAACCCAGATCTATCATGCCAAGGTGCATCATACCAAGACCCTGGCCTTGATGTGGTGCCTGCGTTGTCTTGGATGCACACTATACCCCACGGTGCTTCTTTGCCCTTTACTTAAGTCACGAGGAAGGAGCTATTGATTTTTTTTTCCATCCACCGAGTTTTTGGTACTAGCAATGCCTTCATCATTCTAGTCCGGCTAAGGGATCGGTCAAAGGCAACCATTTCACTTACTATTGAAGCTTTAACTCGGCTTCATGATCCCGTCTATGGTTGTGTATCCCATACTCTTGTCATTCAACAACAGGTTAGTGATTTGTAACCTTATCGAGCTCATTTGCAAGATTTACTCCTTGCAACCTATCCTGCACATCCCCAACCCCTCCCAAATGGGCCTCTCCCACAACCTGATCAAAACCTAAATTGGAGTTTTGAACTTCCCATCATCCCAGAGAACGTCCCTCATCCTAGTTTCTCAGAGACTACTAATATTTCCATACTTTTTCTTATTTTTTCTCTATTTTTTTATTTTTCCTCTTTTTTCATAGTCATAAATTCTTTCAAAATTCAAAATAAATCCATAATCAAATAATTTCTTCAATATTTCTTCATGAAAATTCCTAAATTAACATTTCTGATCTCTAAAATTTTTTGGGATGTTTCCAAAACCTCTCCCTATTTTTTTCTAATTAAGTTTTCTTTCAAAAATTCAAAATAATTATTTTTTCATGAAATTTCCCAAATAAAAATTCATAAAAGTAAACTATTCTTTTTTTGTATTTCTGAATATTTTTCTAGAATTTTATCCCTCTCATTTCTATTTTTAGTGTATTTTCATTTATTTTCATCATTTCAAAATAGTAAAAATTTCCTCCGATTGTCTTTTTTGGCGCTGACAAACCGAAAAATCAAACAGCCTTTACCAAAAGATAGCCCACCTTGATTTGATCATCCTGACTAAATTTGAGTTTTAAACAACACCCCGAAGACATTCATCCGGGCAAAAATCAATCCGGTTTCGACGAGATTCGATTTTTCCGGCAAAGCTCTGATCACACTCAAATGAACTCCAAAATTACTCAAAATTTTCAGAAATGACCCTCACCTCATGGGCAACAAAATCCCTATGGTTTGTTGCCTTAATTTGGTAAAAACTTGGTCGATTTGAAGGTTAAAATTCTAAAATTTTCGGCCACTTTGAATCTCTATTTATACACAAATTCGAACCCCTAATCGACTGATCTCGAGCAACCTAAGGCCCCCGATGTCCCCCTGAGCCTTAGATCTATCCAAAACCCACTTAAAGCGACTCAAAAACTAGATTAAAGTGGCCAATCTTTCAGCCACTTTCGGCCAAAAGTTGGCCAAATCTGATCTATTTTTGGCCGTTTGACAACCATGGAGCTTGTCTTGGCCTTGCTCCAAGGCCCGCCGAAAAGCTTCGAACTCAACTTTCGCGTGCTTGGATAATTCTTTTCTTCTTGCCAAAATATTCGGAATAATAAAACACGTTTTTCCAAAAAAGAATCTACATTTTTTTTCCTTTTCCTTTTCTTTTTCTTTTTCTTTCTTCTTCCTCTTTTTCCCATCCTCATTCCTCTGCAACGCATAGACGTTGCTCGTGCGAACAGCCACCGACCACCGTTGCCTTCCAGTGTCGCCACCACCTCCAGCGGCCGCCACCACCCGCTCTGCAACGGCCTCTTACGCTTATTTCAGCATCAGTAGCGAGCCACCACGTGGCTTCCCTGCGCCTTAGTTGCCGATCCCCATCTCCTCCCAGCCATCATCGCTGGCCCAAATGGACCTCCCGTAGGCCAGATTCGACCACGCTACCGCCTGCGCCTTCTCCTTCGCCCAGCCACCGACCACCTCCCGGCTCCCCAACCGCCACTGCGACCATCTCGGCCTCTGCCGGCTATCTATGTCGTTGCCTACTGTTATTAGATCTGAAACCAAATCTGGGTTGATTTGACCCGATCAGGTCTGACCCGACCCGATTTAGGTTTGACCCGTGCAATTAGATTTAACCAACCCTGATTCAACCTATTAGATCTGACTCATACCCGATTTGTTTAGATTTAGCCAGAACCCAGATCTCTCATGCCAAGGTGCATCATACTAAGACCCTGGCCTCGATTCAGTGCCTGCATAGTCTTGTATGCACACTGTACCCCACGGTGCTTATTTGCCCCTTACTTCAGCCACGAGAAAGGAGCTATTGATTTTTTTGCCATCCACCGAGTTTTTGGTGCTAACAGTGCCTCCCTCATTATCTAGCCTGACTTTCGATAAGGGATAGGTCAGAGGCAGCCATTTCAGTTACTATTGAAGTTTTAACTCGGCTTCAAGATCCCGTTTATGCCTATGTATCCCATATTCTTGCCCTTCAAAAATATGTTAGTGATTTGAAAGCTTATCGAGCTTATTTACAGGATTTACTCCTTGCAACCTATCCTGCGCATCCCCAACCCGCCCGAAATTGGCCTCTCCCACAACCTAATCAAAACCCAAACTGGAGTTCCGAACTTCCCATCATCCTAGAGAACATCCCCCATCCTAGTTTCCAAGAGGCTACTATTCTACCTTACCCTGGCGAAACTAGCAATAGCCAGATGCCACTCCCAGACGACATCGATGAGCTAGGACCCGTCGTGTTTGGCAACCATCGTCGTCACTGAGCATCAGCAATCATTATCAGTTCTATGGTTTAACCTTTTATTTTGAGTAATTGTATGGCTTGATCCCCGGTAACTATATTGAACATATGGAATGAATATTATGTTTTTGGTATTTTAACGTCTCATTCCCTCTCTTACCCTCGATTGCATATTGATTATAAAATATCTCAGCCTCTTGCAGGTATTTTATAATACATCAAATCGAGGTAAAAATATCGGCTCTTAATTATCACCTGATAATTCACGTCCTCAATGAAGTCACATATACCTAAGCATCCAATAACCTCAAGCTATCATTGGCAATTTCATCATTAAGAAATAATCCCGTTAAATCTTTCGAGAATATATCTTGGTATTTTCCATTTCTCTTACGGCTTTTCACTAACCGTAAGTGCCTATACCTCATATCAATAGGCTCATTTATTTTCATAACTTACTGACATCACTTTAATGATTGTCCAGCTATACATCTCCCAATTTGCATACCAGGCTACCTAGACTAACTGTCTAGCCATACGAGAGTTTCATTCTCCAAAATAAAAAATCTCAGATTTCTAATCGATCTAGGTTTGCATCTTTTCTTATTGCGACCCATTATCCTGTCACATCTGCCATTACTTGATTCTCTTAATCACGCAAAAGATTTACACAATCTTCAATATGACAATCCATAACTATACTACTAGCTAGAGCAGGTAGGTACTTACTTCACCTACGGTACTTCAATCCTTGCGGGATTTCTTCCTGAAAACTTTGAAGTTTCATCACGAATCCCTAGATCCTTAATCAATTCTTTCAAGAAATTACTCAAGAATCTCAAACGGATTTACCTTGAAAGATCCCATATCCGATCACAATATATGGTTCTAATCATCTTCCGTGAACTTAATTTCCTTGCAATTATGGCTCTTAGTCCACCATTTATCATGGCGCTTCAGAGTTTTCTTCGTCGGGTCGATGACTGACAACTTTACCTGATTTCGTAGGTCTATTTGGCATATTGAAACATAGTCACAACCTCTGTTGACTAGGTCTCCTCATCATTCCTTTAGGGTCGATACGACCTATCAAGCAACTCTTTCCTTTTCGGTACCTGAACTCTACATTGAATCGAGGTTACCATCTCACAACTCATCGTTAAGGTTTTGGACTAGCCATGCTCCACTATCTGAAATCTCATTTATCAAGAATAGATTGACTCTCGCATTCTGTTCTTCAGACCCAGTTGACTATCAGCACACAACCATTAAATTAGTTCTTCCTAGGCACTACACTTATTGTCAGCCAACACACTAGCTAGCTGTCATCATCACCCCTGTAATACCCCAAGAACCCAGAGAAGTTAGTATATTTCGAGGATAGTGTAAGAAAGGAAACAACACCAGCTGGATACCTTTTGGGCTGAATGTTGGCAAAGAACTCCCAAGTTAAGCGTGCTTGACTTGGGGTAATCCAGGGACGTGTGACCCCCCTGGGAAGTTCGTGTAGGCCCATTAGGGTAAGTTGTTCCGATCCTTCCTATCGCTCGAGCGGGATGTTACAGGTGGTATCAGAGCCGACCCCCGAGGCTTTGAGCGCGGTGGTGGGGCAAACCTCAGCGAGGAGACTGAGTCCCGAGGGGGGTGTGTAGGCCCCTATGGGGGGTGCGTGTAGGCACTTTAGGCGAATCCCACATCGGCCATGCAAGGGGGGAGAGATCTGGGATCGGTTGTAAGGTCGCATGACGAGGACGTCATGTGCTCAAGGGGGAGAGAATGTAATACCCCAAGAACCCAGAGAAGTTAGTATGTATCGAGGATAGTGTAAGGAAGAAAACAACACCAGCTGGATACCTTTTGGGCTGAATGTTAGCAAAGAACTCCCAAGTTAAGCGTGCTTGACCTGGGGTAATCCAGGGATGGATGACCCCCCTGGGAAGTTCGTGTAGGCCCATTAGGGTAAGTTGTTCCGGTCCTTCCTATCGCTCGAGCGGGATGTTACAACCCCAATCATATAGTAGGTTTACTCCTACCCCTAGCACCGACCCTCACACAGCTACGCCCTCGGTGAAAACTACACAGTCTCGTTGTATTCCTTCAAGAACTATCATTCGTTGTCGTTGCCATGAGTCTACCTCCTTCTGCAAGAACATTAGGCCTTTATCTTTACCGATGATTTCCTCACCTTATAGGTAGTGCCTAAACGGCTCACGAGCATGCATTTATCATGTCCATCTCATATGTCGGGTAGCTTTTCCTTTGTGCCACCTAACTCTTTCTTTGAGGTAATTGCAAACACAACCATCTCATGATCCTATTGCCATACTAGACACTGAGGTATTCTACTCCTTGAGTCTCGCACTGTTCGTCGTGTCACCCTACTCCCAGGATGACCGCAAACCTCGATGCATTTCTTTAAATATGACACTTAGTCCATATTCAATCCATTTCATTTTAGGTAGACTCCCTAGGCTTCCGACGTCTTTCAACCTCAGCTAGTGGCACACCTTGCATCTTAGACCATTGGAACTTGGACCCCATAAAAAGTGTAGACCCTATTGGGCTATCCCAAATCTTCAACATCTGATCGTCTCCCAAGCAGTTCGTTATGATGCTTTGGTCAATGGGCCTCCCGTACCTTACCGCAAGCCATCCCTCAACCCTTTGCACGTGGGTCCCTAGATCTAGATTTGTCACTACGAACACCCAACCAGTAGTGTCGTTACGCTGCTAGGGTTCCTTATTCTATTTTTTCAATTCATATTGGTTGCACCACTATTACCTCATCGATCGACGCAACTCATATATCATCATTTGACCACATTTGGTCTCTTGCTAGATCCAATTCGTTGGATCCTTAATCCACACATCTTATTTCTGAGACCCTAATTGATCCTCTAAAATACTTATCATTCGATCCTAACTCGTTAGCTAGGCCATATCACATCAGACTAATCGTTATGCTTGTACTAGCTTCCCTTGGGCTTCCACTACTCACCACGAATAGTAACCGTATACTAGAATAGTGTTTGTATGTGAAAAGTACACCAAGTAAGTTCCCAGGAAAGAGAGATGGGTCACAAACAGATACATTTAAATACCAAGTCTTTTCTTAGCCTTTCCTAGACATACACTTCCACTACACTACACTAAATTCCATAACCTCTAAGACTTTAACCGAAAATCCCCAAATCTCTAAGTAAGGATTTCGTTCTACGAACTATTAGTCTCTTTTCCCCTAAGCCTCCACTTGGGGTTTCTACTAATTGGCTCTAACTATATCTGATACCCTTAAGTCTCCAATTAAACATTTGCTCTGAGTCCACAACCCTTAAATCGTTAAGTAGGGTTTTTTACTCCAATTAAGCTTTGATACCAACTGTACTGCCCCGCTTTTCCCGAGCGTTAAATAGCTTAGGAATTTTGAAAATATTTTTCTTTTCATAAACTCAATAAAATCATTTCCCGACTATCCCGTTCTACCTTCTCAGCATACCAAAATAAGAATCAATAAGCTAAGATAGGTAATCATCACAAATGCGGAAGCTTAAAATCAAAACTTGATATGGTACATAACTGAATTCACTTAATCATAACATAAGAATTTGTACCATCATATCATCAAATACTTGAATACATGGAGACTTATCTGTACAATTTGACGAGTCCTCAGAAATACATTAAATCGTAACAATTATATATGATCTTCAATAAAGTATATTCTTCTAATCGTGACTAAAGACATATCCTAAATCCTCACGAGGGAGCATATACCAGAACAACTCGTTGACCCCATCAGCCATGTCATCATGTGCCGTCACATCTCAATCATCCCTTTGCCATAGTTGCAAATCCTAACTGGAACGTTTGAATGTTCCAGGGGCATAACCCAACTAGAAGATGAATCTTCTAGTAAGGGTTTAATAATACGATACATGAATGCCTGATGCAATAACATCAACAATCACATACCCTAGTGTAACTTCCCTTGCCCACCGACTTGGCATGGAACCCTAGGTAGAATTCAACCCTACTTTTAGGATAATCCTAACATTGTTCCATCATTCGCCCTTGGAGAATTACGGCTACACTATCAGGGTGACATCCCAATCCCATGCACGAGTATCAATATGCTAATAATATCGTGCCATGCAAAGATTGTAATCCATCAAAGCAATAATACATGCACAAATATGATATGATGCTCATATAATACATATAACTTAGTTACTTGGCCAATACAACATGTACAAGCTTTTGGGAAAAAGTCACTCACATTTAGCACGAAGTTCAGAATATCTCGAAAAATGTGCATCATCTCGATTTGCGTGCTAACCTCGAAAATAACACAAATTGTCAAGATCCTTGGCCAAATCACTTCTTGGCCAATCATTTCCAAGGAAAATCAATAATCTAAATTTTTTAGATTTTTTTTTATTTTTTCTCTATTTTGCTTAGTCATAAATTTTTCAAAATTCAAAATAAATACCATATCAAGTAATTTCTTCAATTTTTCTTCATGCAAATTCCTAAAATAACATTTTTGATCTCTAGAAATTTGGAAGTTTCCAAAATCTCTCCCTATTTTTTTCTAATTAAGTTTCCTTTCAAAAATTCAAAATAATTATTTTCTCATGAAATTTCTCAAATAAAAATTCATAAAAGTAAACTATTCATTTTCCCTATATTTTTAGACATTTTTCCAGAATTTTATCCCTCTTATTTCTATTTTTACTCTATTTTTCTTTATTTTCATCATTTAAAAATAATAAAAATTACTTTCGATCATCTTCTTCGGCGTTGGCACACCAGAAATTCAAACGACCTATACCAGAAGATAGTTCACCTTGAGTCATTCACCCTGGTAATATTTGAGTTTGAAACAATATCCTGAAGACCTTCTTCCGGGCAAAAATTAGTTTGGCTCCTACGAGATTCGATTTTTCCGACGAAACTTCGATAACCCCTCAAATGAACTCCAAAATTCCTCAAAATTTTCAGAAATGACCCTCACCTGATGGGAAACAAAAGTCTTATGGTTTGGTGCTTTAGTTTGTTCAAAAACTTTGTCGATTTAAAGCTTAAAATTCTAAAATTTTCGGCCCCTTTATATCTCTATTTATACACAAATTTGAACCCCTAAATGACGGATCTCGAGCAACCTAGGGCCCTTGATGTCCCTCCCAAGCCTTAGATCCATCCAAAACCCACCTAAAATGACTCAAAAGCTCGATCAAAGTGGCTAATCTTTCGGCCACTTTTGACAGAAAGTTGGCCAAATTTGATGTATTTTTGGTCGTTTGATAGCCATGGAGCTTGTCTTGGCCTTGCTCCAAGGCCCCCCATCCACTTCCTCAGGTCTCCCATGGCCAATTTTGGCGATTGAAAGGTTGGTTAGCGATTGATGCTTTTTTTAAAAATTACACTTTCACCCCTTAAATTCTTGAAATGCCATTTCGACCCTTTCCACAAGGCCCCTATGTTTTGAACAATTGCCATTATGTCCCTCAAGTCCTAAGACTTCCATTTCCTTCCTGAAGATTATGAAAAAGCTTCATTTCCACCTCCATTTTGTAATTTTGGAAAACTGTACTTAAGCCCAAATCTTCGTTTTGGCTAAAAACCCTTTTGTTTCTTCCTGAAACCATTGAAGGGTTGTCTTACGTACATACCAAATATGAACCTCCTCAAGGTTCTTTTAACTTCTCGGAAGCCCCCTACAATAATTTGATTTTGTAGCCTAAATTGCAACTGCATTTTAACTTTACCGAAAATCGTTCCTGATTCAATTTCTTTTGATGCCATAAATCAATCCTCGAAATACTCATCACAGCCATATCATTTTCCTTTTACATCTCGGCTTCAGGGCACTCCCTACAATCGATTCGGTCATTGATAGCAGTAAGAAATTACCCTTATATCCTTATTTTATATGTAATTTCACTTTTACCCTAAGAAAATTTACTCTTGAGCCCTTTTGAAATTCTTGGGTATTACAAAAGTCAGCAGATAAGTAATGAACAAAATGAAAACAAATAATAACAATAGTTATAAGATGAACTACTGTTGTATTGAATGTTGGAAGAAAGAAAAAAACTACAACTGGTAATGAACTTGCAGTAAACTAAAAGAACAAAACGATGAATAAGAATCAAAGTACATGTTTAAAAGTACAGACCAACATGTAGAATGTAAATGAAAAGACTACTTTCTACTGATTCCTATTTGATTTTAAGCATAAAAAGAGTTTGCTATTATTGTTTCTCCTTATCTTGATTCCGGGGAGGATCATCCCTTTTTAAACTTGTCGCGCATGGAAAATGGGGGACTAGTCGGAGAAAAGTTGCCCAAAAAGTTGGTTGAATTTACAGCTCATGCCACTGCGTTCTTTTGGGCATTTGAAGGCTTTCTTCGGAGTGTCATTCGAATGGGTGGGAAAAGACATTCAAATGGGAAGCTTAATTCCCATGTGCAACCAATCAAAAGCTTCCAACAATGCACCTTAATTTACGTGCCTTATCTTTACCTTTTAAATGGCTAATAGCTTGATGCCAAGTGTCCTGCCTACTTGCATGACAACTTACACCTTGGATTATGTGCCTTATCTTTAACTAACTATTCATTCTTTCGATTCATTACTCTAACCGTCTAGTTCTGTGGTTTCAAGAATTACACTTTGGCTCAAATTTTTCAAGTAATTGCACTAAACCCTTTGCAACCGAGTCTCCGAGCCATACTAAAATTTCTTTTAGGCCCCTGGAGAAAGGTTTAATTATGCTAATACCCATAATTTTTAGGTAAATTACACTTTTACTTGAACATCAGAATTACGATTTTGCCCCTAACTCAAAAACTGAACTTTTGTCTCAAGATATCCATAATCCATTGAAATGTCACATTTCTTCAACTATCTAAATCTAAAACTCTCAGGATTACATCCTTTATGACCACTTGAATTTTTAGGCTGAAATTGGCTGTACTAAAAACTGTCTCCGTTTCGATTGGTTTCAGTGTCATAAGTCCTGTCTTAAGACACTCGTAAATGACATACCTTTTTCCTTAGATACTTATGTTCCGGGTTACTCCCTTCTATCCATTCGGCAAGTACTTAACTAAATTCTCAAACTGATTTTCAATTCCTTGATAGAGTAGTTTTCAAGAGACCCTCATAGGGGCCTATCTCAGGTACCCTGGGAGTCCTTCCTAAGAGTCTCTCCCAGGTCTGAGAGGTGTAATCTCCAAGGGACTTTCTGTGATACAACACAATAAGAATACACCAAATTTTCTTCGATATCTTCACCTAGAGATCCATGACAAACAATCTAAAAGAACTCAAATCTCCCTTGGCTTGACAGTCTCAATATCTATAAATAAGGAGTAATCCTTCTGATCGAGGTATGTAAAATTTTTTATACAAACTATCTAAATATTTTTTTTTATTTTTAGCTGAGATTAACTTAAATATCGGAATGATCAAGCAGGAGATCTTCCACATCCCTGATTGTCTTCCAAAAAATAAAGTCCGAAGACAAAAACTCTCTTGCAACTATAAATTAATTATTATATTTCAATAGCAATAATTAACTCACCAATATAACTATGCATCGCTAAAATTGCCCCCCCCCCCCCCCCCCCCCCCCCCCCCCCCGCGGCGATAATCTATCCTTAGAAGGGAGGAGGTAGTTCAATCTTGGTTGCAAATATATATGCGAAGTAATACTTT
The DNA here is from genome assembly GCF_014633365.1 of Diospyros lotus. Taxonomy (NCBI): domain Eukaryota; kingdom Viridiplantae; phylum Streptophyta; class Magnoliopsida; order Ericales; family Ebenaceae; genus Diospyros; species Diospyros lotus. The sequence goes on along the minus strand of NC_068339.1, from coordinate 32,870,718 downwards.
CCTTAGTCACGTTGAGTTACCCCAACGCCGACATATATAGGCCCCTATTAATTAATTGTGTCAAGCTTAAGTGAATAATTAATGGTGTCAATGATTATGGAAATGGATGGGCTGTGAGTGGGAGTGGTAGTGGTAGTGGGAATGGGAGTGGGATACCACCACTAGGCACTACCCAAATCCAAGTGTCTGATTGAGAAGTGGGCGGATGGCGCTCCCAACCAATCGCAAGCAAACGCTGGTTTAGGTTTTGATAAAGCTGCAAGGGGGTTAAACTAATAAGATTTGATTAAGAAAATGAAAAGAAAAGAAAGGCGTTGGAAAACATTAGTTAGTTGAGATCTACTTCAGAATTGAATTAAACAATGTTTGGTTGGGCGGTGCAAGTAATGATGTGCACCGTACTGTTGCCTCTCCAATTTCTTCTTCATTTAATATTAATGTTAACTAAAGGGTACATTTCACAAATCATTGTTCATATTTATCTAAATTACATCAATTATTTTTATATTTTTTAAAATAACTCCAGCCTCCTCTAAGGTCAGTCAACAAATCAAACAAAATGACTATTTTGTCACATCTTTCTCTCTTCATTTGGCCCTTTTATTTAAGTCATCACATCTTTCTCTCCCCCCTTTTTTCCCATCTCTTTCCTCTTATTCTCTATTTCTTTCATTGGTGAGAGTACACTGACCTTTAGCCAACGTCTCTCTTTCATCTTTTTCAACGAAACCAATATTCTTATCTTTTCTTACATGATCTCCCCTCTTTCTCTTTAATCTGCAAATGACATGATCCCCAATCAAATTCTAGATTTGGAATCACTTCGCAATTACGGCCCTCGGTGAGTTCACAACAACTATCGCAATGGGATGAGATGGAGAATGGTAAGGATAATGGTCATTACAGGGGATGGTGATGGAAAACGATGTCGATAAGTCATCACTCAATGTATCTCTCTCTCTCTCACAACCCCTCCCCCAGTAAATGGGTTCAAGGAACCTAGATTTTTTGGTTCCTCTCAATCAAACCCAAAAACTAGGATTAAATATGAAAAATCTAAGTTTTGATCAAGAGTTGTAGAAAATAGGTTCATTGATGCAAAAAAAAAAAACCCATTACGAAGGATTAAATATGAAAAATCTAGGTTTCGATCAAGAGTTGTAGAAAATGGGTTCATTGATGCGAAAGAAAAAATCCCATTACGAACCATCTTTTTTCTCTCTCTCTCTCTCTCTCTCTATAAATACATATATATATTGAGAAATTTATATTTTAATTTATGAAAAAAATAATTTTATAAAATATGTTTTTAATAATTTGGTTTATTGATGATTTCTAAAATATTCTATATAATTTTTTTTTTTTTAAATTGGAGAAGTTTAGGCTTGTATACTTGTATCTTTCGAAATAACTGAGTATCAGTCAAGTATGCTAAAATCTCTTTGAAAATCAGCTAAGTATGAAAAAATCTTTTGATAAAGTTAGTTGACTGTATATATATATATATATATATATATAAAGCTTTTGAAAGCAAAGTAATTGTGTAGAGCCCTTAAAAATGTTTTCTAAATAAGCTTTCAATATCAATCGAGTATTCTTTTCAAAGTAATCGAGTATTAAATTAAGTAATTCAATCAATTATTTTAAAAACCTACTCGAGTATGTTATTATAAAAAGCTATGTTTCTTAAAGATATAATCGAGTATTTCTATAGCTATGAAATCTAGACATATTTTCAGTCTAGTAATGTTTCGTGTAATCGATTATGTGTTTCAGGATAATCTATTTTTGTTGTGACATATTTTTTGATTTGTGAGAAAAAGTGTGATGAAAAAACAAATTAGAGCGTAAAATTTAAATGTGTTAAATTCATATTTCGAATCAACCATTCTAGGTTTTGAAACATGCATGTATGGTTTTGGCTTGCATATTCAAAAGTTTGAAAATTCTAAAGTTGTGCATAATGTTTCAAAACATTGTTGCTCATATTTCGAAATATATGTTTCTGTTAGTAATGTTTTGAAATTTGATAAATATGTTTCGAAACCTCCGTAAAACATATTTTTATGCTTGTTTTGAAATATCTTATAATGCATATGTTTTTGAAATTAGTTTTGGTTCAAAAGATTTTGTCTAAGTATTCATGTTTCAAAACTTGTATCGAATGTTTCGAAAAAAGTTTTGAAACTTCTGTGGTTTCTAACAACAGATTAAAGAAAATTTGAAATATTTTTTATGAAAATTTCCCTTTTTGTATCTAAAAGCTTTTTAGGCTGTTAGAACCATTTTTGTGAAAGTTATTTCAAATTTAAAAAGGTAATCATTGCAAATCTTGGTTGGTAATTTTTTTTTTTTTTTTTTTGCATTAAATGTTATCCTAGTCTGCAGGACTAGCTATAAGGTCAAAGATTTCGAAACATGGGGTACATGTTTCGAAACTTTAGTGCAAATTGGGATGTTTCAAAATCTTTAATGTCGTGTTTTGAAACATGTCTTCAAACATCGTGAAAACTTGTCTCTAACAGCTAGAAACAACTAAAATTTTATGTCTTGATATAAATAGCAGGTGTTTGAAGATAAAGACAAGAGAAAGAAGAAGAAAAACATTTATTGAAGCATCAAGCTATATTCCTCAATCAATCTTGTGCATTGAATGTGAAAAGAAAGTGCAAGGGAATTCAAGTGGTGTATTTACTCCTAGGCTCTCCTTATCTAAAAGTTTGGTAAGAGATTGGCGCAGCCATTGGTAAGGAGTTATTGTTATAAATTGCTTAGGCTATAAAATTTAAATCCATTATCTTTTATCAATCATTGTATGGTTTGAGTTTTAGCCTTAAAAACTCAGTGTATGTAAAGGTTTTAGAGTGAGGCTTGGTAAAACCCTTGTTTATCTTGATTGATAGTGTTGGGACTGAAAATCCTTCAAGTGGGGAAACTTGAAGATAGTGGACTAAGACTTGGTGCTAAACCACTCTAAAATTCTTCTATTCTCATTTCTATTTTCTTTATTTGCTCAATCATGTGTTTTGTATTTTGTTAAAAGTTAAAAGATTTTCTCTACCAAAGCAAGCTAGAAAAATTGATCATAAACATTGTCATCTATTATTTTTAAAGAAAGTCATTACTTTGATAAAATTAGGTTTTTGAATTATAAGCTTAAGATTTCAAAATAACTAAAATTAGAAAGCTTTATTTTGAAATATTGCATCCACATTTCGAAACCTGGTCTAACAGAGACTTTTATTTCAAAACATTGATTCTTTATTTCGAAACCTGTCAAATAGAAAGTTTAGTGTCGAAATATATATCGTGTATTTTGAAACCCTCTCCTTTCTTCCTTTATATAGTGTTGTTAAATTTTAAAATTTATAGATATCACAATTCACCCCCCTCTTGGGTTATTTTCGTCATTAATCGAACTATCATATTTTTCAATCAACAATTAAGGTTTCCTACTTGAATATTTTATGTAAACTCTTTGCTTTTTCCTAAAATCAATAGAGTAAGGACTATTTTTAATCGAGTATCTTTTTGGTATCAAAATTCTAAGCATTTCCTTAGTCGAGTATATCTTTCTCATCAATCGACTAAAGTACTTTCATAATTGAGTATTTTATATATTAGTCAAGTAAAGGTTGGATGAAATCTAGCTAAGTCTCTATACTTAAGATTAATCAAGTATTAGATATCTATACTCGAATATATGCTTGTGTTAGTTGAGTAAGGTTAGTCTTGTAGTCGAGTGCTTAATGCTAAGTCTCTGTGGCATCTGAGTCAGCCGAGTAATGACTTGGTTTTACTCGTGTAAGGCTTATATATAATCAATTACATGAGATATCCAATCAAGTATGCTTATATATTAGTCGAGTATCTCTATGAGGTAGTCAAGTAACTGGCATCTGTTTTCAAATTTTATAGTCATTACTTAGAAAACAAAAAGATGACAGTTTGACAGTTAGAGATTTAATTCCTTATTCTATGAAGTCTAACCTATGTTCTCTTATATAAGAATGTTATATATGATTATGCATAGTATGCCAAATGCTTATCTTAATAATATGCATATGGTTTCTAACAAATTTGACCGTTATCAATCAAATCAAAAGAAGTTGTGAGTCCGTGCAAGTTTCAAGCCAACTCCCAAGACTCAAGCTCATATAAAAGGCCATGTGTTTCAAAGAGATTAAGGTTGATGCTATGGTTGTGACTAATATATTTCATGGTTGTTATACGCGCAACAAAAAGCCAACCTATGCATCACAAGCCTAACTCTTCTTCAGGCCTATAGCAAATGCTTGAAGTAAGTGTCTTTCATGATTCATCATCTTTCACTTCAAAGAATTATTTGGTGAGATTTCATGTATATCTTTCTAAACCAAATTTATAAGAGAGTTGAATGCTTCATTCATTCATTCTTGTAACTCTCTTTTCTTCTAGAGAATATTTGGTATTATTGTATTATCTTATATTTTTCTCTTGAGATATCCTTTCACATATTTTGTGAAATTTGTAAAAGGTTATGCCTACACCTTAAAAGGCAATGTCTTGTTTGTGGTTGACCCAAGTGTGAAAAAGCCTTATGTAAAGGTTACAGCTGCTTCGGTAAAAACTGGGGTTCCTACTTAGCCCGTTAAAAATGGAGGTGATGTGCCCAAAATATAAAAGAAATACTAGCACTCATTGTTTGATAATAAAATTCACCACAAAGAAGAAAATACTAATTTTAATTTGTCACACTTTAAGATAGAAGAAGGAAGAGTGATAAGAATCAAGTAAATTTGCCACTAAACAAATGAATTGCTTAGATAAGAATTAGGGTAAAAATGTTCTCTGCCCTTTCTTGATAAAAATGTTCATTTCCAAAATATTACAAGATCACACATATAAATACTAGTCTTGGAACATCCCTCCAAGCATAGGTGACATAATAATTAAAGCAAAAGAGACAATTCAAATATGGAAGACATAATAATCAAAAGAAAAGACATACTTAAAATATGCCCCAAAAATTTGCAAAAGATGCCCCAAATCCATAATTCCCGTTCCACTCAATGAGTACTGACCACCAAACTTTGTAAACCCAAGAAATTCTATTAGACTTAAGTGTAATTTTCATTAGGGCGTAAGTGAAATTATCATAAGTTTTGGGACTATAGTGTAATTTCTCATAAACAACTGTAGGGAATGCCCTGAAGCCTGAATGTCTAAGAAAAATGATATAGTGTTAACAAGCATTTTGAGACGTGATTTATGGCATCAAAAGAAGTCGAATCAGAAACAGTTTTTGGTACAACTATGATTCAGGCTAAAAAATTGAATCGTCATTCGAGACATCTAAAAAGTCAACAGAACCCTTAAAAGACGTTGATTTTGTAAGTAGAACAACCCTAAAGTGGTTTCAGGTTGAACTGAAAGGATTTACGGTTAAATCGTTCATTCGGACCTAAGTGTAATTTTTTAATTTTACCCAATGAAGGTCGAAATGACATTATTTCTGAATTTTTGGGGATGGAATGAGAAGTTAGAACTTGTGGGTCTTAATGGCATTTTTGAAAAACTTAGGGGTTTCTTGGAAAGGGCCGAAATGGCATTTGAAAGAAACAAGGGGGCAAAAGTGTAATTGTTCTAATTGCATTGTGAACGCTACAAATCGATCATCGCACTGTCACCATTAAAATTGAGGATTCTGGCAATATGACGGCCGAGGTCGGGCTTGGGGGAGGTCATTTGTGGCCTAGGGAAGCTTGGAGGCCAAGCCTTGGTCGTTGATTGGCCGAGAGTTGCCAGATTTTTGCTATAAATAGGGGGCCAAGGGTTTAAAAAATTTGGCACACAAATTGCTCGAGTTTTGGGTTGTTTTTGAAGGATTGGATACAGGGCGTTTGTTCCTCATGTCTTGGAGAGCATTTCTGGATAGTTTAGTGAAGTTTCATAGTGGTTTAAGTCGTGTTTGAAGGTTGGTCGGAAAGTCGCAAATCCCGCCGGTGTCAGACTGAAATTCGGTCATTTGGGGCATCTCCGGTGATGTTTTCAGGCCATGCAAGGAGCCAATAGGATCAACTAGAGGAAGGCTTCAAAGTGGTACAATAATATCAGGCATTGGAGCAATCATTGGAGACCGGAGCCGGAGAAGACAATCGGTGTGTGTAATACACGCGTTGGTTGTTACGCGTAGGCACGTGAGGAGCACATGTCAAGGTATTTTCTTTTAAAATCTATTTTATAATTTTTAGAAAATTATTTTATGAATTTTGGTCGAGAAAAATTTGGGAAAATGTTTGAAGATGTATTTATTTTGAAATTACGAGGGAAAAATAAGTAAAAATTATGGAGAAATTGAGAAAAATGGATTTTGATATTCCTATGAATAAATATAATGTCTAAGGTACATTGAAGCTCGAGATTGAGCAATAGTACGATTGTTTGAGGGTTAACACAATATTCGAGGTTAACACATATATCGAGGCATTCTGAAATTGTTCGAGATGAGTGGTTCTACCCTAAAAACTTGGTTTTGATTCTACCCTAACGTGATTTAAATGCATACAAAGGTTTTTGTTGCATGTGAATGGTTTTAACTTGTAATGGTTGTTTTCATGTGGGAAGTTTGTCCCAAAATATTTTGTACATGTGCATTGAATTTTGTGTGATAAATTATATACATAAAATATTTTTTATATGATTCATCGAATCATAGCATGTGGCATTAGCTTGTTTTTGGGTTGTTCATGTGTGGAGTGGCACTAGAGTGATAGCACTAGGGAAGCATGCCAAGGGAAAATTCCCACTTGTGGCGGGGGCTAAGAGCAGACACCACCCTGGAGGGTCGACAAGTGACAGGGCTGAAAGTGGACACCATTGCAAATTGATTTAAGTGGCGGGGTTGTGAGTGGACACCACCCCAGGTGCCTTTGAGCAATAGCATTGTTTTCGAGGTGGACGTGGATTCCTAGGGATAATGTTGATCATCTTATGGTCAGGATTTGTGTTATCGTGATCCAATATGTTTTTGAGTGGAAATGTAATCCCTGACATAATTGTGGGGTGATTCCGCTGGTTCCTGAATTGATGTTGACCATTTCATGTCGAAAGTGGTAACGATGGTTTTCCGTTATGTCAGGGAAAGGCATTAATGTTGCCTTCTTAACCTAGGACTTTATTGTGCCAATGTGTAGATGTAGTTGTGTTTCCTTTAGAGAGATTGCGTTTTCCCAGGTTAGGGTCAACTGCTGTGTGGGATTCTCTTGGGCAGGGACATGTCAAGAATATGTTTGTTTTTGTTTCATGTCTTGCATACATTCATGAAAATATTTTGAACTCTCACTTAGATGATTCAACATCTTATTTGGACTTTGTTTTTGGAATATTCAAACGTTCCAGGTGAGCATAACAGTGCCAAAGGAAAAGGAATTGTCGTTCATACCATGTCTTCTTTATTATGATGTATATTATTTTTTTGATGTCATGTTAAACGATGGTACGATTTTCATGTTATGAATGAAGTGGTTTCAATTATGTACCGTTTGAGATTTCAATCTACCTTCTGCATTTATGATGATGTTACCTGTCTTAGCTTACTAATTTTAAGTTTGATATGCTGAGAAGGTAAAATGGGATTGTCAGGGAATGATTTATGTTATGTGTTCGTGGAAAAAAATATATCCCTAAAATCCTAAGTCATTTAATGCCCGAGAAAAGGGGGTGTTACAAACTTGAAACGGTCATAAAATACAATTGGAAACTTGAAACGGTGCCTGTGAATATAGGAAGCTGTAATTGAGATCTTGAGTTTTCTATTGATATATGGCACGCCTCATAATTCCAAGCCATTCAAAAGTTATGGAGTTTCAAAATTACCTATCTGATCAGTTTTGTGACTAACCTTCCAAGCAAGTGACCAATGTGATTAATTTGGGCTTTAACTCCTTTACTTTGAACTCTACCTCTTTTAAATGGGCTGGAGTCTTTCCAATAAATAGCTCAAATTCCTTTCGGAGTTGTTTAGCCCTTGAGTGAGTAATTAGCCCAAGACTTGGAATTACGTGCTCTTGGACAACCCTGCCTTTGCATCTTTACCATTCACATCATCATCCTAGGGTAGAATAGGATTTTTCCTCAAATCTAACTCTTTGGTGTCCATCAAATAAGGTGTTAAATCCCTCACATTGAATGTAATTGATACTTGATAATCACTTGGCATGTCAATCTTGTATGCATTGTCATTAACCTTTCTAATACCTTGAAAGGACTATCTACTTGTCGCATAAGTTTGGACTTTCTTTTACTTGGAAATTGCTCTTTTAGAAGATGAATCCACACAAGATCACCTGGAGCAAATTGAACTTGCTTCCTGCCTTTGTTTGCTACTTTCTCATAGGTTGCATTTCGCTTTTGTATTTGTTGTTTCACACTTTCATGTAACTTCTTGATTAATCGATCTTCCTTTCTCCATCCAAACATGCTCGCTCATTGAGCAAAAGTGATGCTAAATCAAGTGGTGTAATGGGATTAAATCCATAAATCACTTCGAATGGAGAATGATTGGTTACACAATGCACATTTCTATTATATGGAAACTCAACAAAAGCCAAGTACTCATCCCAATTCTTCATGTTCTTATTAACAACAACTCTAAGTAAAGAAGAAAGTGTACGGATCACCACTTCAATTTGGCCATCAGTTTGAGGATGACAAGCAGTACTAAAGAGCAACCTTGTGCCGAGTTTTTTCTACAATGTCTTTCAAAAGTAACTTAAGAATTTTGTATCCTGATCAGACACTATGCTCCTTGGTATTCCACGCAATCTTACCATGTCTTGAAAGAATAAGTCTGCCACATGAGAAGAGTCATCAGTTTTGCAATAAGGCATAAAGTGAGACATCTTTGAGAACCTATCAATGACCACCATGATTAAATCCTTTCCTCTTTGCTTTCTTAGTAGTCCAAGCATAAAATCCATGCTCAATTCAACCCAAGCCTAATTTGGAATAGGCAATGGCTTGTATAACCTATGGGTAGCTTCCTTGCTCTTCGCCTTCTTACAAGCCACACATATTTCTAGTACTTGATGCACATCTCTAATCATTCTCAGCCAAAATAAGTGTTTTTTAACTAACTCCAAAGTCTTCTTATCACCGAAATGACTAGCTAAACCTCACCCATGTGCTTCCCTCATCAAGAGTTCCCTTATAGACCCATTAGGAATACAAAGTCTCCCGGATCTAAACAAGTACCCTTTATGCCTGTAGAAATCATTAATAATGTAGCACCCCTTCTCTTAGAATTGTCAGGGAAGAGGTGCTACTGGAAAAGCGATAAAATAAAAACTTATAATAAATCTAAAATCTGGAATCATCCATAAAATTAACTGACTAAACAATCTTAACTAAGAACATCTTAATTGTACTGTAACAACTTTGAACTGTCATAAACTAAAACAATAAATACTAGCTAAAAATCCCTTATCTGAACATATAAAAACTAGAAAGAAATCTCAAGACACAAATGACTCCCAGAAATATTTTCTTCTTGAGTAGTTCCCCGTACACACTCTACTGCCTGACACTGCTAAGCCCGACATCTGGAACTCCCCTGTTAGGACCTAGAATGGTGAGCAATATAAGGTGAGCCACAAGTCTCAGCAAATAATAACATGAAATGAAGATAGCAGTTGAATCAAGGAACATCGATACTCATGAAGTATTAATTAATCTTGCACTAAGGGATTATTCATCAACTGTATAGTTGCACATATATGATAAGTATTAATGCACATAATCTGAAACTAAAACTGAATTGTGGGCCTTGAGCCCCATGAAACTGAACTGTGGGTCTTGCGCCCTGCAAACTAAGCCGCCTCATACAATGCAATGCACATAGACATGCTCACACACAATATGAAGTGCTCCATATAAAGACATATTCCATGCTCATACCAAGATGTATGAACATAATATCATGCATGCCACATAACAATGATAGGCAGAAGATATAACCTTCATCAAACTTTTAGATTGTATAACTATTAGGACTCTTGACGAATGGCATAAACATGAGAGATTTATCATATTCTGATGTGGGATTTCAATATTTATGAATATTTATCCTTGCATTCAAATAATGACTTGCATTCGTATAATAACTTGCATTCGGATATACTTAGGATCACATTCAAACATTATATAGAGCATTTGGATATGAGGCTTTTAGATACGAGGGTATTTGAATATCATATGCTAGCATTCGGATGCATGGCTCACACATTCGGATACGATTCAAGTCATTCGGATGTGAGATACTTCATATTATGAGACATATTCGAATATCATTACCTTATATCCAGATATAAGGGAAAGCATTTGGCCATTGTATATGGCCATTTGGATATCACACACACATATACATATTTGTATTCAGACGGGAGAAGAAGGCATGTAACACCCCGCCTTGCCGAGCGTGCCACTATAAGGAGATACCAAGATTTTTGTCAATACATAAGATCCTTACATTCGCAGTATTTCAAAAGAACAATCTTTACATGCTAACAAAATCCCAGAACCCCAGTCCAGCCTTTATATTGTTAAAACTAACATATCTAAGCTAAGCAAGGCATAACCTCACGCAGTGGAAATAATAAAACTTGATATCATAGGACATTACAATCGTTCATACAAACCGTCTTCCAAGCAAAATAAGGATTACATAATTGAAAGAAAACATAAATATCATCTAACACGCTCATACTTTCTCAACTCTATCTGATCACGTCCTCATCCCTATTGCGACCCTCGTCTAGAACGTTTGAATGTTCCAGGGGCAGAGCCCAGATTAGATGTTGAATCATCTAAGTGATGGCACATAAACAATTTTATAGAATGCATGAAATGAACATAAGCATGGCATAAACAAAGTAATACAACACGTCAACCTTGAGAAATCTCCTTGACATACTCAACTTTCCGTGAAAAATCCATTCCACACACCGTTAAAATTGACCTTACCGCAACATACTTAATCTCTGAGTGCTCAACAATGTCACCCAATGGTTGAGATTAACCTTGCCCCATTCTCAAGAAGACCCCATCCCGTCTCACCGGACTATGACATTATTTCAATGTAACAATACAACAAAAACCACTTGCCATGCATTTTCACAATCATATTTAGTTGATGCATCACGTGAAAATAACTTGATATGCATAGTATGCTTATAAAAAGATAGGCAACATAACCACATAAAAATCAACAACCTTGAGGTGAAACAATAAAGTGAACCTCGGGCCAAACCACCCACATAAATCACACTAGGTTTTGAAAAGACTGCTCACTCACCTTGAACAGTAATTCGGTGTGTTCCTCGAAAAATGTGTCGACCTTGAATAACGTGTAAAACCCCAACCCCTATAGCGATCCTTTCTTAGCTAATAATTATCCAAGGAAATCAATATTTATGGTTTTCCTAATTTCTTCCATAATTTCCTCAATTTTCTTTATTTTTCACTATTTTTCGTAATTTTCCTTCTCTTTGAAAATGTGTAATAAATACTTAACACCTATTTTCACTAAATATTTTTTGACAAATATTCCTAAAATAATTTTCTAAAAATTTTAAAATTAATTTCAGAATATTCTCGTACCTCAGGAGCCCTTATGCTCCAAGAGAGTGGCCTGCAAGTGGGATCCATGCGTGCAACACACGCACCATGTCTTTTTCGATCTTCTTCTCCAGCAACGACGACTACAATTGCAACTTTGCTCCGATGACAAATTCAATCCTACCACCTTGTAACCCTCTTCAAGTCAGTCCTAGGGTTACCCTATGTTACCCGAAACCCTTACTGGAAAAGCCTCAAATGGCCGTTTACAGGGTAGGCTCTGGCAAAGCCCAATTTTCCGGCCAACTCTCTGAAACCCCTTAAAACCTATGCCAAAACCTTCCAAATTCTCCAGAAATGCTCCTAAGAACTCAAGAAACAAAATCCCTATGTTCTCAATGCTCGATTCTTGCTAAAACTCCCCAATTTCCCTTCGATTTTGAATGAAACCCTCGACCCCTTTGAACCCTATTTATACCCATTTTTCACCAAAATTTCGACCATACATAAGTTTTCCTATACCTTAAGCTTCGAATCTAATCATTACTAGCTAGACATGGCCACGGTTCATGAACCGCCGGTTCCGGTTCATGAACCGCCGGTTCCGGTTCAAGAAATCTTTGAACCTGAACCGAACCGCCCAAGGGTGGTTTGGGATGGTTCGGTTCCGGTTCGTGCCGGTTCGGTCAACGGTTTGGACCGGTTCGGTCAACGGTTTGAGCCGGTTCGGTCAACGGTTCCGGTTCTGGTTCAAACCGAATTTTTTTAATTTTTTTTAAATATTGTTGTATTCAATTTTGGTCCTTGTTCCGTTGTTCGGTTCGGTTTGGTTTCGATTTTTAATTGTTAAATGTAATTGTAAATATAAATATTCTCAACCATATTTTTAATAAAAAAACACTACTAAAAATTGAAGAAATATAAGTAATAATTTCATTAAAAATAATTAAAACAACTAAACAAGTATGTAATACAAGTAATTAATTTTTACAAATGTGAAAAATAAAAAATAAAAAATAGAATTAGACTTAATTTCATTAAAAAATAATTACAACAAAAATGTAATACAAGTAATTAATTTTTACAAATGTGAAAAAAAATAAAATATGGACTTGGATCCTACGCATCTTCATTAGAGTCGGAAGTCGCCGTTGTTGAACCATCATTAACCCATTCGTCAGATGATGATGAATGGATAAGTTCTTCTTGACGTCGCATGTTAGCTCTTTCCCAATCATCGAGGCAAACTTGAGCTTCCAATGATTCTGGAGCCAATCTTGATCTTCTTTCGTCCAAAATGTTGCCTCCACTACTGAATGTTTGTTCAACGGCTACAGTTGAAGCTGGAACTGCAAGAAGTTGACTTGCAATAATTGCAAGAGTTGGAAATGTCTCCTTGTGCCTTTTCCACCACTCCAAAATTTCAAAATTTAAACCTGTATCATCACCAAACTCAAAAACTGTGGTTAGATAAGTTTCGAGCTCCGAATGTGAGCTCGATCTAGGTTTTTTCCTCCTTTGATCTAAAAATTTATGACCCCATTTCATTGGTTGGGAGGAAGAGGAATGCAGAGCCATGGATGGAAATGATTCTTCACTACTAGGAGCAATAACATATGCTTCATATAATTGATTGCATAAAGTTCTAACCTTAGAAATTATAATATTCACATCAATTTCTTCATTATTTTCTAATCCTAACAACGAATAATAGTTAGACAAACACTCAATTAAACCATCAAATTTACACCTAGGATCAAATACCATAGTAACAAGAAAAATTTCAGGAATAAATTGATAATAACGTAACCATTTTTCTCTCATTTCTAAAACAGCATGACAAATTTCTTCAACATTAATTCCTTCCATTAATACACCGGCCACATTCATTGCTTCTATTAAAAATTGATGTGAAGTTGGTTTATAAACACTACTAAGTGTATGAGTAGCATCATTAAAAATTCGTAAAATATTCAAAATTGAACTACAAACATTCCACATAGTTGGAAAAATAGGATATTGTGGAATATAATTTGCTGCAAAAGAACACAATAAATCTTTATATTCAAAAGATTGATTAAGTAATTTAAAAGTTGAGTTCCAACGAGTAGGGACATCTTTTGAAAAACGTTTTGGGGTTTGACCATTGGAGGTGCAAAAATGTGCCCATGCTTTTGCAGTTCGAGGGTGTACCCAAATATAAGAAATAACATTTCTAATTGGATCTAAATAAGAATTAAGTGACTTAATACCATCTTGAACACATAAATTTAAAACATGACATGCACATCTAACATGAAAAAATCTTCCACCAAAATTTGGTTGGCAAATTCTTTTCAATTCATTAATAGAAGCAGTATTAGCCGATGCATTATCAAAAGAAATTGAAAAAATTCTATTAACTAATCTATATTCTTGTAAAATTTGTTGAATTAATGTACAAATATTTTCAGCATTATGACTTTCATCAAAACATCGATACGCAAGAATTCTTTTTTGTAAAACATAATTTTCATCAACCCAATGACAAGTAATACCCATATATGAATGAGTTTGCCAATGATCACTCCAAATATCACTACAAATAGAAACATTAATATTATTGTTTTGAAAATATGTTATCAATTCAATTTTTGAGTTTTTAAACAATTTTAACAAATTCCTTTTCAAAGTATTTGTAGGAATTGATTTAAAACTAGGATTAACAAAGTTTTGACAAAATCGAGTAAAACCTAATTTTTCACCAAAACTAAAAGATAAATGATCAATTGCTACCATTTCAGCTAAACCAGACCTACAATTAGCTTCATTATAATGAAATAATTGAGGAGAGTTTGAAGAGGTAGCAAACCCGGATATTTGTGTTTGATCGCGGCTCAATCCAACCTTGAGCGGGTGCTTTGTTTGCAAATGTCGGGCGAAAGTACCATATCCACCTCCTTGCTTGAATTTGTATACCTGATTACAATAATTACAAGATACATCAAATTTACCATCTCCTTTTGGTGTTTTCTTGAAATGAATATTAAAAATATCAGAAGTATAAATTTTTCCACCTCCCTTTTGTTGAGTTTCACTCTCTTGTGTTTGAAAATTTTGAGCTTCAAACTCAACATTTTCAACATTTTCAAAATTTCTACCTTCACTTGCCATTTTTTTGAAAAAAGTATGATAATAAAAAAATATAATAATGATAAAATAATATAGTAACAAGTAATAAATAATTAACAATATAATTGAATAAATTGATAAATAACAAAATGAGAAGATTGAAGAAATTGAAATTAAAATATTAAATGAGAGACAAAATTGAGAGAATAATAGCTTGAGACTTGAGAGAGAGAGAGAGAGAGAGAGAGAGAGAGAAAGTGTGAAAAATGAGTGGGGGAGGGAGGGGTATATATAGATAGGAATTATAAAATTTAAAAAAAAAAAAAAAAAGTTGGCTGGGGGTGGCAGCTTGGACCGTTGGGGGGGGGGAGGGGGGGCCAACGGTCCAAAATTGGACCGTTGGGGGAGGGGGGGCACGGCCGCACGGGGGAGGGGGGGCCAACGGTCCAAAATTGGACCGTTGGGGGAGGGGGGGCACGGCCGCACGGGGGAGGGAGGGGGGGCACGGCCGGTTCCGCGGAACCGGAACCGGCGGTTCCGGCTCCGCGGAACCGGCGGTTCCGGTTTTCCGGAACCTTGAACCGAAACCGGACCGAATTTCGCCGGTTCGGTTCGGTTCCGGTTCCGGTTCCGGTTCGGCCGGTTCCGGGTCCGGTTCCGGTCGGTCCGGTTCCGGTTCGAACCGCCGGTCCGGTTCAATTTTGGCCATGTCTATTACTAGCCTTGAATCTAGCTAAACGAAGATGAAAAATCCTTTAAAATTTTGGCCAGCTTTCTTATTTTTTTTTAAATTGGTTTCCCATCAACTCACCATCGATCCTAGCTAATACCCTTACCCAATTGAGTCATGGTGGTCTGGAGAGCAATCCTGGCCCCCTTGGAAGCCTCACCGGTGGCCACCGCAAAGTGGGCCTATGATTTACAAGTTTCACACCTATTTTTCGTTATTTACACTATCACCCCTCAACTTTTGATATTTCACATTTCTACCCTTGTCTCTCAAACTCTGGGTTTTCCACTTATTCCATTAGACCCCATAGGTTTAGGATGTCTTGATACACCTCCGAAAGTTTAGGAAAAAGCTGATTTTGACCACCCTTGATCAAATTCTAAATTCTACACTTTGGCCATAATGCCTTTAATCGCACATTTTGATCCTAGATTTTCTCAAGTCTCTTAGTTTTTGAGAACCCCTGACTCTTTGGACATTTTTACCCTCCAAATTTCATTTTGGTGAGGTTACTTTCCTTTTCGTTCATGTTTTGAAATTTACACATTAGCCTAAAAGTATGATAAATTGCATTTAGACCCAAAGATTTCTAAAATGCTTTTGATATCAAATTTCGGGTATTACACCCTTTCCCTCTAAAAAGAAATTTCATCCTCGAAATCATTCATTCCTAGAACTAAATAGATATGGATAAGCGGTCTTTATCTCTTCTTCCTGTTCCCAAGTGGCTTCTTCTTCACTGTCATTTATCCACAATACCTTTACCAAAGGAATGACTTTGTTCCTTAGTACTTGTTCTCTTCGATCCAAGACTTGAACAGGTTCTTCCAGGTAGGTTAGGTCATTTTGGATCTCAATTGTTTCATTCCAAAGGACTTGCATAGGGTCCAGCTCGTGTTTCCTCAACTGAGACACGTGGAACACATTATGGATATTGGATAAAGCTATCGGTAGTGTTATTTTATAAGCTACAAATCCAATTCTTTCCAGGATTTCATATGGACCAATGTACCTTGGGTTTAGTTTATCTCTTTTCAGTCCTCGAATCACTGTTTTGAATGGTGAGACCTTTAGGTATACTTTGTCTCCAACTTGGAACTCCAAGCTTCGTCTTCATCGATCAGCATATGACTTCTGATGACTTTGACTGGTCCTCATTCTTAAATTCTTTTGATTTTCTCTATTATCTCTTGAACTAGATTAGGTTCGACTAATCTTATTTCCTTAGTTTCTACCCAACATAGTGGTGTTCTACACTTTGGTCTATACAATGCTTCATAGGGAACCATCCCTATACTACTGTGATATCCATTGTTGTAAGCAAACTTGACCAACGGTAGGTGCTTCTCCCAACTTTCAAAAAAATCAAGAACATAAGTTCTCAACATGTCTTCCAATGTCTAAATTGTTTGTGTTGAAGGAATTAAAGCTAACTGAGCACTAAAATCTTGTGCTACTATTTAGTTTGTTGTTCTCTTTTAATATTAGCTTCTACTTGATGTTTGTTATTGTTGTTATGTTTATATGGTTATTAGGAAGCTGTTTAGCTGTATAAATAGATGATTCTCCTATTGTTAATAATATTGATTGAGGCATTTATTTTCAGACAGATCTTTGTTTCAGTTTCTTTATCTCTGTCTATCTTTCATCTTTATTTCATTCTATTCTACTTCACATGTTTACATTGAGGGGGAATGTTGAAGGAAGTAAAGCTCACTAAGCACTAAAGTCTTGCACTAAGTCTTGCACTACTGTTTAGTTCATTGCTATCTTTTAATATTAGCTGTTACTTGATGTTTGTTATTGTTGTTATGTTTATACGATTATTAGGAAGTTGTTCAGCTGTATAAATAGGTGTTTCTCCTATTGTTAATAATATTGGTCGAGGCATTTATTTTCAGACAGATCTTTGTTTCAGTTTCTTTCTCTCTATCTGTCTTTTATCTTTGTTTCATTCTATTATACTTCACAGTTTGCTTGAATTAACCATTAGTCTATGGATGGTAAGTCGTACTGAGTTTTAGCTGTGTTCCCATGCAGTTATGGAAACTTTCCCAAAATCTTGATGTGAATCACGGATCTCGATTTGACACTATACTTGCAGGGATTCCATGTAATCGAACAATCTCCTCAATGTATAGTTGTGCCAATACGTGTATCGATTGTCTTATCTTAATAAGCAGGAAATGAGCTAATTTTGTTAGTCGATCTACTATTATCGAGAAAGCATCATTTCCTTTGGAACTTCGATGCAGGCTAGTCAGGAAATCCTTGGTGATGTGATCCCATTTCCACTCAGGGATGTCTAAGGGCTGCAATAATCCTCTTGGGCATTGATGCTCAATTTTGATGCGTTGATAGGTATCGCATTGTGCCACATGTCGAGCTACGTCCTTTTTCATTCCGAGCCACCAATAAACTTCTTTGAGGTCTTTGTACATCTTTGTGGCTCCCAGATGTACCGTGTATTTAGCTCAGTGAGCTTCTCCCAATATAGTGTGTCTTAAACTTTGTTCCCTTGGCACATACGTTTTTCCTCAAAATTGAAGTATGCCGTTATGGTATTTGAATTCAGGTGCTTTCACTTGGTCATTTCCATCTATCCATAGATTTTTTCGTGAATCCATTGGAAGAGCTAACCAGATTTGGTCCATTATGTCAGGTTGGATAATCAAACTTGCCAGATATCCGCTAATTGACTTAGGCTCGGCACTTACTGTTAGATGGCTGCAATCTTCAATCATTTTCCATTCTTTAATCATCATGTTTGCCACAATCTTAGAACTTTTTCGGATAAGGGCATCTGCAACCATATTTGCTTTCCCTGGGTTGTAAGAAATAGTACAATCAAAATCCTTCAAATATTCCATCCACCTTCTTTGTCACATGTTCAATTCCTTCTGCAAGAATATATATTTTAAACTCTTGTGATCCATAAAAATTTTGAATTGCTCTCCGTACAAATAGTGTCTCCATAACTTCAAGGCATAAATAATGGCTGCTAATTCCAAATCGTGGGTTGGGTAATTCTGCTCATGCCTTTTTAGTTGTCAGGATCCATAAGCTATTACCCTCTCATCTTGCATTAAAACGCATCCCAAGCCTGTTTTTGAAACATCACTATAAATCACAAAATTTCCCAATTCAATCAGCATTGCCAATATGGGTGTCGTAGTTAATCGCGCCTTAAGCTCTTGAAAGCTTTGCTCACACTTTTCATCCCAAACGTATTTAACTTCTTTCTGCGTCAATCGGGTATGTGGGGCAGAAATCTTGGAAAATCCCTCTACAAATCTTCTATAGTATTCGGCTAATCCAAGAAAGCTTCGGATTTCTCCAACATTCTTGGGTGCTAGCCAATTTCACACAGCTTCTATCTTTGTTGGGTTTACAGCTATGCCTTCAATTGAAATGATATGTCCAAGAAATGCTACTTGAGTAAGCCAAAATTCACACTTCAAGAATTTGGCATATAACTTATGTTCCTGTAGTGTTTGCATTACTATCCTCAAATGCTTCTCATGTTCCATTTCACTTGAAGAGTATATCAGAATATTGTCTATAAAAACTATGACAAACTTATCCAAGTAGGTCCTAAAAACTTGATTCATCAAATCCATGAATACAGCTGGTGCATTTGTTAATCCGAATAACATTACCAAGAAATCATAGTGGTCATATCTTGATCGAAAAGTAGTCTTAGGCACATCTTTTGATTTAATTCTCATTTGGTGATATCCTGACTTGAGATCTATCTTGGAAAATACCTTAGCTCCTTGCTACTGGTTGAATAATTCCTCAATCCTGGCGAGTGGGTATTTATTCTTTATGGTAACCTTGTTCAACTGTCGATAGTCAATGCACATTCTCATACTACCGTCCTTTTTCTTCACAAAGAGTATCGAGGCTCCCCAAGGTGATATGCTTGGCCTAACATCCCTTATCAATCAATGTTTGCAACTGATCTTTTAACTCTCTCATTTCAGCTAGGGCCATCTTATATGGCAGTATGGAAATAGGTTGGGTGCTTGGTACTAAATCTATAGAAAATTTAATTTCTCAATGGGGAGGTAGACCTGGTTAGTCCTCGGGAAAACCTTAGGATACTCATTCACGATCCTTATCATCTTTAATTCTGGATTCTCCTCTACCACAACGGGTGTTGTTGATACCAACGTTTGTAGTGCTACACACCGCCTTTCATTTCCTTGCCCTTGGAAAATGACTCATTTCCCATTTGGTTTTAACAAACTTACCGAGTTACCTTTACAGTTTATCTTAACACTATGTAATGATAGGAAATCCATACCTATAATCAAGTTGAAGTCTTGGATTTCTAATAATGCCAGGTTCATCCTAAAATCTTCTCCTCCAAATTTTAAATTACACCCACGACAACCCATTGTCGTTTCTATAGCTGTACCCATAGGGGTAGTTACAATCATCTGACATCCTAATTTCTCTGGTTTAAGTTTTAAACTATATTGTAATACCCCAAAATTTAATATAAAGGTTGGATGATGTAATAAAGTGTTTCAAATGAAAGTTTGGAATTAAAGTGTGAACATGAATGGTTCTAGGACCCAAAAAGAAAATATCATAACTTGTAAAGATAGCTTGTCTCCAACGAATGGGAATATTAGAAATGATGAATCCTTATCCCAGAAGCTATGTGTTAGAGAGATGGGATTGGTTGAGAATTTTCCTAAAGTCTTAAAGTCTTATGATTGTAATGATGGAATTTTACACCAAAAGACTTGGAAGACTTGACTTGGAAGATTTGTATTTGGCTTGCAAAAGAAGAGAATGATAGAACTTATCTTAAAGCCACGTGAAGGAGTATTTGGAGATTGGAAGAAAAGAGAAGCTTGATTTGGAAGATAGGATCAAAGTAGGAATATTCAAAAGTTGTAATGATGATTCTTACCCCAAAAGTATTAAGTGGCATGAGTTGGTAAACTTTCATTGGAAGACTAATTGACATAATGAAGGCTTATTGAAGAAGCCTTGAGGTGGTAAAGTGTTATTGGATGATTTGTGCATAAAAGTCTTAAACCATGATTACCTTTATCCTTAATTCACAAGTAAAGGAAGTTGGAAGCATGCTATTGGCCTACTAAAAGTAAGGATAAGGAGGGTTGAATAAGTGGGCATGTAAGGGGCAAATGGAAGGAGGGGATTGGGAGAGAAAAGACTTACAAGGGAAGAAAGAATCAAAGGAGAGTCTTTTTCAAAGATGGCAATAATAACTAGGAAGAAAATGCCAACCCAAAAGAGATAAGGTGCAACCATGAGCTTGAAGATGATGAGGCTATAAAAGGGGTAGAAGAGTGGTCCACGTAGAGGAAAATTAAGAGAAGAAAAGTAAGGGAAAAGAATCCAAAGGAGGAAGAACAAAAAAGAAGCCAAGAAGAGTGACCAGATTGGAAGTTGCCAAAAACGAAGAAGAAACCTAAAAGTTAAGCCACTTTTCTTTCTGTAGAATCGTAGTACATTGAAATAGGAGTTCGTAGGTTCGAACGGAGAGCAAATCGGAGTTAAAATGAGCAAGATATGGCCGTTTTAATTTTGGGTTGCAAAATAGAGAAGGGGTAGCGCGTGGCCACCTTTTGGGGGCCCGTGAGGGCGCATCCGGGCTCCGTTTAGCCTGAAATTTTCACCGTTGTTCTCCTATTTTAATTACCTACAATCTTGTATAAAATATTCAAGGTTTTCTTTACTCAAATCCATAATTTTTGCAGAAACAGCCCCTAGTGCAAGAAATCGGGCTGTAAATCATGCTATCGAAGGGAAACGACCAAGGTGAGTGGTTCTCATGCATACTTCCTATAGTTCATTTTTGGTTTCATTTGTGAGAGGTTCTTATGCATGCTCCTTGATTCCTATTGATCACTCTTGGTTTCAACTTGTGGATGGTTTGATGCTTACATCTCATGTTTCCCTATTTTTGAGCATTTCTTTCCTATTTTGCTTGATCACGGAGTTGTTGTTGTGGTTCGTCGATGGGATTAAACATGACTACTCTTGCTCGTAGCTTATGGATTGCAAATTATATTTTCCTTGGTTTATGCACCGTGCCTACAGGTGAGGCTGTGCCTACTTGATATTCCTTAGTTATACATATTCCTTCTGCTTTGTCTTCAACATGTTGTTTGGTGATGGTTGCTATTGGTGGATCGGGAACTTGTTGGCTGCTTGTTGGGAACATCATGAGGATCAGGGTAGTAATCCCATGCCCAGAGGTGGGGCCGTGCCTAGAGGTGAGGCTGAGGGGTTGGACCACGATCCTGTGCCTACAGGTGGGGCTGAGATGTTTCACACAAGTGCCGACGGGCATAGTGGTGGCTCGTAATCCCGTGCCTAGAGGTGGGGCTGAGGGATTGGACCACGACCACATGCCTAAAGGTGGGGCTTAGCCTAGAGGTGAGGCTGTGAGGTTTGACACAAGTGCTGGAAGGGATGATGGTGACTCGGGGAGGTTTTATTTTGATATGGTCTTGGAAGGTTTATACTTATTTCTGCTTGTTTCCTAGCATAACTGCATCTTGCTCTTACATGCATTGTTTCTTTCTCTGTACCACTCACTTAGATGTAATAATCTAACTTGGGTGTTTCATACCCTTGGAACATTCCTCGTCCCAGCTTTGTCGGAAGTATCAAGTGTTTCAGGCTCCAGGTTCCAGCATGAGCAAGGATTGAGAGGTGGCGCTTGGCTGATTTAGAGATGGATTTGTTTGTGTACCCGTGTAACCCCAATATTGTAATGTAAATAGTAGTTAAGATACTTAAGGATGTAATTGTGAAGTTGCTATAACTTTTGATATGTGGGTGCATGATGGACTTTTATTTAAACTTGTGGAAATCCTAGCTATTTAGCATACTCAGGTTCGATCCTTGCTTCCGTTGATAAAGGATTTCCAATAACGCCCAAGGTCATTATTAGCATATAATGAATATCTTATTGCTTCACTGTGTAATTGAAAAGTGGGGCGATACATATATGCTATTGCATATGAGATAAACAAATGCGTAGAGCTGGGGTCTATTAGATCATGAAGGGGAGTATTGGAGAAAAATAGTATACCTTTAATAACCATAAGATCAGCCTCTGCATCCTCACAGGTTAAGTTGTACACACGCCCATGGCGAACATTCTGTGTCCCTCGCTTGGCTACTCGATCTTTTTTCTTTTCGGGCACTCTCTTAAAATATGTCCGGGTTGACTGTAATTGTAGCATGTGATTCTTCCTTGGTATCTACCCTGAGGTACCTTCTTGTTCTTCAAACAATTCCTTCTAATATTACCCTCTTCCCCACAACCATAGCATTTCACCACGCATATCCTCCCTAAGTGTTTCTTCTTTCATCGAGGACACTTCCCTTCATCCTTGGGTTGAGACGACGAATTTCTTGTCTTACTTCCCTTGCTTCTTTCCTCAGTTCTAATCATCCTCACTCGCATCAAATTTCTTTATGTGATTAGGGCTCGATTTAAAGCTTCTTTATACGAGTCGACAGCCCACGTACTTAAAGCTTGTTAGAGGTTCACTTGCAACCTTGATATAAATTGTTGTGCCTTTTGACCTTCGTCAATCTCGTACATGGGCACGTACTTGATCAATTGAAAGAATCGTGTATCATATCGTGTCACTGTCATTTCTTCAGTTTGTTTTAGCCTCATGAACTCCCAAACCCTTTCTTCCCTCCAACTTCTAGGAAAGTATTTGTTGTTAAATTCTTCCTTAAATCCATCCCAAGTAAGGACTAGCATGTCTTCAACTTCGTTCTCGCGCCCTTGATGAGTCCTTGGTAATGAGCAGTTTGTTGACTGCCACCACTGCCCAGCTTCTTCTTCCAGCATGTAGACGATGCATCTTACTTTCTCTTCCTCACTGCACTAAAGGTGTTAGAGCAATTTTTTTGTTTGCTCAAGCCAATACTCAGCTGAGCTGGGATCGTCACAAACTCTTCCCCTAAACACGGGTGGTCGCAAGTGTCGATACTGTTCTAGTGTTGTGGTTGTATGTCGAGTAGGTTCCTCTCTACTCACATAGGTCAACATACTTTCCAAAAACCTTTCCATCCTATCAAATCGATTTTCACCTGTGTTTGATTCTCCAACATACCTATCATTCCTTCCCGGGTGATTCCTATGATTACCCTGTTCTTCAAGATTATCTTCCTCTCTCCTTCCATAACTGTTGGCAATCAATTCTCTAGCTCGTCGTGGTCACCATCTGAAGCGATAGATGAAATAAATTATACTCAAGTAATACCATTTCTCGTAAAGGTAGTTTTATTCCTTAAAGTAAATCTACTAAGCATAACATTCTAACATAAAAGAAAATAAGCATAAAATTTTCCTCTTCGACTAATTCTTCGGCCTGCTCCTTAATACTGATGTCATCGTCAAATTTTGCTAGGGGTCCTTCTTCATCCTCAAGAGACTCCTCGTCAGTACTGATGTTGACGACATTTTCTTCATCTTCGAGTTGGGCAGTGGCGACATCATTTTGAGCTCCTTCATCCATGGCCTCCTTGTACAGATCCGCGTACTGAACTTGGATTCTCTCAAAAAAGTCACCTAAGGTTTCAAAATCCTCATTTTTCCAAATCCATTAGGCAAAAGTCTTCCATTCCCCTACCAACAGGTTGATAAGATAGCCGATCCGGTACTCTGCCAGATCTTCAAGTTGGTGGTAACTAGGGGGTACATCATCTAGGATATCTTTCATAGCATTCACAAACTCAACCACATCTTCCTCCTACGGATTTCCTTGAGCTTCAATTCTTTGCGCCCAGTGAGTCAACAATACTTGATCAACCATCGTTGTTAGCAAAAGATAAATTCTACTCAGAAACCTCAAATGTATGTTTGCTAGAGTTTCCATATCATTCCTTCTAAATTTTAAATGTCTCTTAGGATTCATAATCCTATTCTAAATTTCCATTCAACATTTCTAACCAAACTAACCAAGCTAAGTTTGACAACTTAACTAACCTAGGGCTTTGATACAAATTGTACTACCCCGTCTCATCGGGTGTGCCACTATAAGGAGATACCGGGATTTTAACCAATACATAAGATCCTTACACGCGTAGTATTTCCAAAGAACAATCTTCACACGCTATCATAGGACATTACAACCGTTCATACAAACCATCTTCCAAACAAAATAAGGATTACATAACTAAAAGAAAACATAAATATCATCTAACATGCTCCTAGATTTCCTCGAGTCTCTTGGTTTTTGAGAACCCCTAACTCTTTGGACATTTTTACCCTCCAAGTTTCTTTTTGGTGAGGTCACTTTCCTTCTCGTTCATGTTTTGTAATTTACACATTGGCCCGAAAGTATGATAAATTGCATTTAAACCCAAAAGATTTCTAAAATTCTTTTGATATAAAATTCTGGGTATTACAAGGAATCCGGATATAGGGTACTCATTCAGATATTTGTTATTAATACATAGAACAATATTCGGATATGATTAAGGCATACGGATATGATGAAGACTCATCCGAATATCTCTCACAATCAAGTCTTTTACTCATCTGGATATGGAGAAATCTATTCGGATATCAGAGACATTATAAGGAATTATTTATTTGGATATAACTATAAGCTATTCGGATATCACTTGGAAACAACTTTGCACTCATCCGAATGTGACTAGTGGCTATCCGGATATCACTCACAAAAAGAACTTGCACCCTTTCAGATAATTCCCTGGCCATTCAGATATCACCCATAGAAACTTATGAAAACTATCTGGATATCAACTGGTCATTTGGATATCAGACACAAACATCAAACAAAACCATCCGGATGTGGGGGATTTCATCCGGATACCTGAACCATCTTATGAAATAAAACATACGATATCAGTATTCTTGTTCTGATACAAACCTACCATAACTACACCATTCCGAAATAAATTTGGGAAAACAAATCCCAATCGATATGAAACAATCTCAAGAATAATTCAAAGATCGTATTGGAAGAAATCTCTATAAGGAAAAATATAGGACTTGCCCAATAAAATGAGAACTCACTGGACACATATACATATATATATATATTAACTGTGATAAAAATCTAAGAATGAAGCTAAACATGAAACATGTAAAGAAGAATTAATTACAGGGAGAGATACTTGCACTAAGAACTTGTAACGAATATTAAATAACTTGCCTCCAAAAAAAATAAAAGGAGGAAGGAGAACTTGCCTCTAAAAGAAAAAGAAGTAGTAGGAACTTGCTTAAATCAACGAAAGGAATGAACTTACATGCGTGAATCTTGTAAAGAAAAGTATTACAGGAAGAGAACTTGCCTTATAATTCTTGACTGGACTCAAAATTTGCAACGCAACTTCTCCTACTGAAATTCTCATAGTGCTACAACTTCTTAGACTCTCTTCTTCTTCTCGTGGCATGAAAAAAAAAAATATAAGCTCTATGGGTATATATATAAAGGAGAAACCCATAAGTCCTAATCTTTTTACAATTTCAAACTCCAAATCCTTTATCAATTTCAACTCCTAATCCTTTATCAATTTCAAACTCTTAATATCTTCTCACATGGATTTATCTTCAAATCCTCTTATTTTTTTTTATAATTGTCTTCCCATTTATTATTTCCTAAAATCCAAAATTCCACATAATCTAAATCTCATTTAATACTATTCTCACTATTTAAAATTATATGCACACAAGTTCTCGTCCAATTCAAACTCCTACTCTAATTGAAATTCTTACTTGCTCATTATTTCACATGTAAAATATATATAGTTGTACTTAACACCTTAATCCTTATCCAATATGTATACATGTAATAATCCTCATTTTACTATCATACAACATCTAACATATATATATATATATAAATACATTTTCAACATAAATCGTAATCCCATCTTACTTTGACTTCTCAACACAAATCATAATCTCATCTTACCTTGACTTTTTAACATAAATCATAATCCCATCTTACTTTTGATTTGCAACATAAATCATAATTCCATCTTACTTTGACTTTTCAACATAAATCCTAATCCCATCTTACTTTGACTTTTCAACATAAATCCTAATCTCATATTGGTTTGGTTTCTAACATAAATCATAATCCCATCTTACTTTGACTTTTTAACATAAATCCTATTCCCATCTTACTTTGGCTTTCCAACATAAATCATAATCCAATATTGGTTTGGTTTCTAACATAAATCATAATCCCATCTTAATTTGGCCTTTCAACTTAAATCATAATCCCATATGACTTTGGCTTTTCAACATAAATCTTAATCTCATCTTATATTAGTTTTCAATCCTAATCTCAATCGTAACTAATTTATTTTTCAACAATCCTAATGTCTCATGAATTTGGCCCATTATTTATCTTTCCAAATATACCCTTATCATATCACATGCATATTTCTCTTTTTCCTAAATCTCAAAATTTCAAAATTTTCTAATAATCTAAAATTCTACTTAAACCAAAAATTTCAAACGCATATAAATAAATTCAATAAAAACTCTAGGCCCTCTAATGGGTCTTTACAAAAAACCCCTTTCTCACAAGCCAAGTAAGTAGAAGCAAATGTTGGATCATGCAAATACTAATTTTTAATCAATTCAAACCCTAGTAGTTTAGCATTCATCATGGAAATTAGAGCATACCTCTGTGATAACGCATCTACCAATACATTTGAATTTCCATTTTTGTACTTGATAACGTAGGGAAAGGCTTCTAAGAACTCCATTCATTTGGTATGCCTACAGCTCAACTTGTTTTTCCCCTTTTAAGTGCTTCAAAGATTCATGGTTCGTATGAATGACAAACTCTTTGGGTAGTAAGTAGTGTTTCCAAGTCTCCAAAGCTATAATCAATGCATAGAACTCCGTGTCATATATATGGAATAATTCAAACTTCCTCCACTCAAATGTAATGACCCGACAATGGGTCCAGATTATTTTTGGTAATTTCGTATTATTTTATATATGTTAAATTTTGGGTCAAAAAGGATATAAAGGCTAAGGGGTGGAAAAGTCCACAATTGTGGGCTTGAAATGGGCTTAAGTTGGAAAGGAATATTGGCTTTCATTTGGGGTTTAAGTGTACATGAATATATATGCAATTTTGTATTTAAATTTATGACAGAAAATGAAGATAGGATATGTGGGGAATTTATTTGTTTATGGAAGGGCAAAATGGGAAAAGAGGGCTCTTATATAAGCATGCCTTAGTGTTATTTTCTTCATTTCTTCTTCCTTCCTCTCTTGTCCGTCTCTCTTTTGCCTTCTTCAACTCTCATTTCCATCTTCTTAATTTGGAGCTTCAAGAAAGAGTTGGTGGTTGATTGTAGAGGGATTCTGATTAATCTAGGCGGCTTGGTTGGTGGCTTTTCTTCTTTTCTCAAATCATCCATTAACGCAAAGGCAAGTTCCTACCATATCTTTTTAAAATGACAAGTTTCCATTTAGGACTCTAGTTGGTGTGAATCATGGTCTTTTCCTTCTATTAGAATCCTTGAAATATCCACTTTTGGATGAAAAAAAAAAAAAAAAAACCTACCCTTTGGAAGAGGGTTTGTTTTTACGTAAATCTGGTTGATTGCGCTGTTAGTATAGGTGCTCCAGATCTAATCAGATTGGGCATATGGTACATTGACAATTGTAATCATATTTATTATTGGATAAGGAGTTATTCAAATTCAGAAAAAGTCATTCTATTAGTTTCTTGTTATTATTATAATGACGATGAAACTAGATAGAAGTACATATGATGTATACAGTGATTAATCTATAAAGATATGAGAGATGATGCATCACAGTTTCTAGACATCATTAAATGTCCCAAGTCGTAACAATGTCAAGAATGGACATTGACAATTGCGGTAAGACTTGTATGTGCTATGTTTTTTATATGTGATAGCAATGGGGGTCTCACACCCATAGTTGACCAATGTTGAAGAACGTTTCACTGGACATGACTCGTCATGAGAATCCATTTTGGTTATATGTTGATGGAATTCTCATATGAGATGGTGTAACTAATCCTTGGACCTAAGGTTGTCACGGTCATCTCATAAGAAGACCAATATGCTTTAACATCGTTTCGATAGGCCTAGTCAAAGGCTGCACATGGGCGATCGTTAGGTATATCGTGAGGCTTATGGAGATGGGTGTGATAGCATGCATATTTATACCATATTTTGGCATTTCACCTCATTCTTATTAGGCCATTTGAAGCAATTTTTGCTGATATTTCATTGTTTCTATTTTATTATGCTTCAAATTGTCCTTACACTATTTTCTATCTTACCTCTACTCTATGGATCCAGGCTTTAGGGAATTTTGGATGGGCTAGAGAAGTGGCTCAACTAAAGGAGCTTGGGCCTACTTTCAAAGAGCTTGGGCCTACTTTCAAGGAGCTTGGGCCTACAATCAAGGAGCAGACTTGGGCTCACTTGTTTTCTGTTGGGCTAGGCCCAACCCTAGCCTCCCTAGCCTTTCCTTTCTTGGCCATGTATTTAAGGCCTCTTAGCATTAATTTTCAGAATATCATCATATAGAGAGAGAGGAGAAAATAGAGAGGATTCTGCCCGTTTTTGTTGTTGTAGCACTTTCCTGTTTTTTTCATCTTTTGTTCCATTTTGTTTTCCTTTCTGTAATGATAGGCTAGAGCATTTGTAACCGGTTGTGTGTCTTGAATCCATGTGGAATTTGAGTCCCGGATGAGCTACAAGAATCTGGTTTGTTGTTTGTTTCTTATTCATTTCTATTTGGTTTAGTTTGAGCAGATTTGTGAATGCATGGAGTTCATGGCAGGTTTGTGTGAACTTGCATGGTTTCATTTTCTGTTAAATGCTTAAGAGAACAGAATGTTATAGCCGGTTGGTATAACATCTCGGAAATGAATATTGTGTGCTTGAACGGTTGTTCTTGCATAGGTCCGGATAGGTTGAATAGAGAGTGAATGGTTGCATTTTGTTTGCAAGAGATTTCTGCATTCATTTTGTTATTTCCAATCATTCTAATCCTTGGACGGTTGTTGGGGATGCTTTGAGTTTGTTTTCCGGAGATCAAAGCATCTAGCAAACCAAGATATATAGAGTGGACAAGGAAGATTTCACATAGGAGACAAATACACAGCCGGTTACACTCCTCTTATTGATTTTTCATCCATCTTCATCTTTCTGTTTTGCCAATTAGTTTTCTGTCAAAACAACCCCCCCCCCCCTAAACAAACTGTTATTGGTATTGGTTCTCTTTGTTGGTAGAAGAAGGTGAGGCTCCTTGTGAGAGATGACCTAGGGTGCACTTTGCTGCAAACTAGAGAAGAGATTCATAGATCTCTAATTCTGGAGCGGTTCGACAATCGCTGGCCAGAATTTTGGCGCCGTTGCCGCTTGGGCCTACTTTCAAAGAGCTTGGGCCTACTTTCAAGGAGCTTGGGCCTACAATCAAGGAGCAGACTTGGGCTCACTTGTTTTCTGTTGGGCTAGGCCCAACCCTAGCCTCCCTAGCCTTTCCTTTCTTGGCCATGTATTTAAGGCCTCTTAGCATTAATTTTCAGAATATCATCATATAGAGAGAGAGGAGAAAATAGAGAGGATTCTGCCCGTTTTTGTTGTTGTAGCACTTTCCTGTTTTTTTCATCTTTTGTTCCATTTTGTTTTCCTTTCTGTAATGATAGGCTAGAGCATTTGTAACCGGTTGTGTGTCTTGAATCCATGTGGAATTTGAGTCCCGGATGAGCTACAAGAATCTGGTTTGTTGTTTGTTTCTTATTCATTTCTATTTGGTTTAGTTTGAGCAGATTTGTGAATGCATGGAGTTCATGGCAGGTTTGTGTGAACTTGCATGGTTTCATTTTCTGTTAAATGCTTAAGAGAACAGAATGTTATAGCCGGTTGGTATAACATCTCGGAAATGAATATTGTGTGCTTGAACGGTTGTTCTTGCATAGGTCCGGATAGGTTGAATAGAGAGTGAATGGTTGCATTTTGTTTGCAAGAGATTTCTGCATTCATTTTGTTATTTCCAATCATTCTAATCCTTGGACGGTTGTTGGGGATGCTTTGAGTTTGTTTTCCGGAGATCAAAGCATCTAGCAAACCAAGATATATAGAGTGGACAAGGAAGATTTCACATAGGAGACAAATACACAGCCGGTTACACTCCTCTTATTGATTTTTCATCCATCTTCATCTTTCTGTTTTGCCAATTAGTTTTCTGTCAAAACAACCCCCCCCCCCCCCTAAACAAACTGTTATTGGTATTGGTTCTCTTTGTTGGTAGAAGAAGGTGAGGCTCCTTGTGAGAGATGACCTAGGGTGCACTTTGCTGCAAACTAGAGAAGAGATTCATAGATCTCTAATTCTGGAGCGGTTCGACAATCGCTGGCCAGAATTTTGGCGCCGTTGCCGCTTGGGCCTACTTTCAAAGAGCTTGGGCCTACTTTCAAGGAGCTTGGGCCTACAATCAAGGAGCAGACTTGGGCTCACTTGTTTTCTGTTGGGCTAGGCCCAACCCTAGCCTCCCTAGCCTTTCCTTTCTTGGCCATGTATTTAAGGCCTCTTAGCATTAATTTTCAGAATATCATCATATAGAGAGAGAGGAGAAAATAGAGAGGATTCTGCCCGTTTTTGTTGTTGTAGCACTTTCCTGTTTTTTTCATCTTTTGTTCCATTTTGTTTTCCTTTCTGTAATGATAGGCTAGAGCATTTGTAACCGGTTGTGTGTCTTGAATCCATGTGGAATTTGAGTCCCGGATGAGCTACAAGAATCTGGTTTGTTGTTTGTTTCTTATTCATTTCTATTTGGTTTAGTTTGAGCAGATTTGTGAATGCATGGAGTTCATGGCAGGTTTGTGTGAACTTGCATGGTTTCATTTTCTGTTAAATGCTTAAGAGAACAGAATGTTATAGCCGGTTGGTATAACATCTCGGAAATGAATATTGTGTGCTTGAACGGTTGTTCTTGCATAGGTCCGGATAGGTTGAATAGAGAGTGAATGGTTGCATTTTGTTTGCAAGAGATTTCTGCATTCATTTTGTTATTTCCAATCATTCTAATCCTTGGACGGTTGTTGGGGATGCTTTGAGTTTGTTTTCCGGAGATCAAAGCATCTAGCAAACCAAGATATATAGAGTGGACAAGGAAGATTTCACATAGGAGACAAATACACAGCCGGTTACACTCCTCTTATTGATTTTTCATCCATCTTCATCTTTCTGTTTTGCCAATTAGTTTTCTGTCAAAACAACCCCCCCCCCTAAACAAACTGTTATTGGTATTGGTTCTCTTTGTTGGTAGAAGAAGGTGAGGCTCCTTGTGAGAGATGACCTAGGGTGCACTTTGCTGCAAACTAGAGAAGAGATTCATAGATCTCTAATTCTGGAGCGGTTCGACAATCGCTGGCCAGAATTTTGGCGCCGTTGCCGCTTGGGCCTACTTTCAAAGAGCTTGGGCCTACTTTCAAGGAGCTTGGGCCTACAATCAAGGAGCAGACTTGGGCTCACTTGTTTTCTGTTGGGCTAGGCCCAACCCTAGCCTCCCTAGCCTTTCCTTTCTTGGCCATGTATTTAAGGCCTCTTAGCATTAATTTTCAGAATATCATCATATAGAGAGAGAGGAGAAAATAGAGAGGATTCTGCCCGTTTTTGTTGTTGTAGCACTTTCCTGTTTTTTTCATCTTTTGTTCCATTTTGTTTTCCTTTCTGTAATGATAGGCTAGAGCATTTGTAACCGGTTGTGTGTCTTGAATCCATGTGGAATTTGAGTCCCGGATGAGCTACAAGAATCTGGTTTGTTGTTTGTTTCTTATTCATTTCTATTTGGTTTAGTTTGAGCAGATTTGTGAATGCATGGAGTTCATGGCAGGTTTGTGTGAACTTGCATGGTTTCATTTTCTGTTAAATGCTTAAGAGAACAGAATGTTATAGCCGGTTGGTATAACATCTCGGAAATGAATATTGTGTGCTTGAACGGTTGTTCTTGCATAGGTCCGGATAGGTTGAATAGAGAGTGAATGGTTGCATTTTGTTTGCAAGAGATTTCTGCATTCATTTTGTTATTTCCAATCATTCTAATCCTTGGACGGTTGTTGGGGATGCTTTGAGTTTGTTTTCCGGAGATCAAAGCATCTAGCAAACCAAGATATATAGAGTGGACAAGGAAGATTTCACATAGGAGACAAATACACAGCCGGTTACACTCCTCTTATTGATTTTTCATCCATCTTCATCTTTCTGTTTTGCCAATTAGTTTTCTGTCAAAACAACCCCCCCCCCTAAACAAACTGTTATTGGTATTGGTTCTCTTTGTTGGTAGAAGAAGGTGAGGCTCCTTGTGAGAGATGACCTAGGGTGCACTTTGCTGCAAACTAGAGAAGAGATTCATAGATCTCTAATTCTGGAGCGGTTCGACAATCGCTGGCCAGAATTTTGGCGCCGTTGCCGCTTGGGCCTACTTTCAAAGAGCTTGGGCCTACTTTCAAGGAGCTTGGGCCTACAATCAAGGAGCAGACTTGGGCTCACTTGTTTTCTGTTGGGCTAGGCCCAACCCTAGCCTCCCTAGCCTTTCCTTTCTTGGCCATGTATTTAAGGCCTCTTAGCATTAATTTTCAGAATATCATCATATAGAGAGAGAGGAGAAAATAGAGAGGATTCTGCCCGTTTTTGTTGTTGTAGCACTTTCCTGTTTTTTTCATCTTTTGTTCCATTTTGTTTTCCTTTCTGTAATGATAGGCTAGAGCATTTGTAACCGGTTGTGTGTCTTGAATCCATGTGGAATTTGAGTCCCGGATGAGCTACAAGAATCTGGTTTGTTGTTTGTTTCTTATTCATTTCTATTTGGTTTAGTTTGAGCAGATTTGTGAATGCATGGAGTTCATGGCAGGTTTGTGTGAACTTGCATGGTTTCATTTTCTGTTAAATGCTTAAGAGAACAGAATGTTATAGCCGGTTGGTATAACATCTCGGAAATGAATATTGTGTGCTTGAACGGTTGTTCTTGCATAGGTCCGGATAGGTTGAATAGAGAGTGAATGGTTGCATTTTGTTTGCAAGAGATTTCTGCATTCATTTTGTTATTTCCAATCATTCTAATCTTTGGACGGTTGTTGGGGATGCTTTGAGTTTGTTTTCCGGAGATCAAAGCATCTAGCAAACCAAGATATATAGAGTGGACAAGGAAGATTTCACATAGGAGACAAATACACAGCCGGTTACACTCCTCTTATTGATTTTTCATCCATCTTCATCTTTCTGTTTTGCCAATTAGTTTTCTGTCAAAACAACCCCCCCCCCCTAAACAAACTGTTATTGGTATTGGTTCTCTTTGTTGGTAGAAGAAGGTGAGGCTCCTTGTGAGAGATGACCTAGGGTGCACTTTGCTGCAAACTAGAGAAGAGATTCATAGATCTCTAATTCTGGAGCGGTTCGACAATCGCTGGCCAGAATTTTGGCGCCGTTGCCGCTTGGGCCTACTTTCAAAGAGCTTGGGCCTACTTTCAAGGAGCTTGGGCCTACAATCAAGGAGCAGACTTGGGCTCACTTGTTTTCTGTTGGGCTAGGCCCAACCCTAGCCTCCCTAGCCTTTCCTTTCTTGGCCATGTATTTAAGGCCTCTTAGCATTAATTTTCAGAATATCATCATATAGAGAGAGAGGAGAAAATAGAGAGGATTCTGCCCGTTTTTGTTGTTGTAGCACTTTCCTGTTTTTTTCATCTTTTGTTCCATTTTGTTTTCCTTTCTGTAATGATAGGCTAGAGCATTTGTAACCGGTTGTGTGTCTTGAATCCATGTGGAATTTGAGTCCCGGATGAGCTACAAGAATCTGGTTTGTTGTTTGTTTCTTATTCATTTCTATTTGGTTTAGTTTGAGCAGATTTGTGAATGCATGGAGTTCATGGCAGGTTTGTGTGAACTTGCATGGTTTCATTTTCTGTTAAATGCTTAAGAGAACAGAATGTTATAGCCGGTTGGTATAACATCTCGGAAATGAATATTGTGTGCTTGAACGGTTGTTCTTGCATAGGTCCGGATAGGTTGAATAGAGAGTGAATGGTTGCATTTTGTTTGCAAGAGATTTCTGCATTCATTTTGTTATTTCCAATCATTCTAATCCTTGGACGGTTGTTGGGGATGCTTTGAGTTTGTTTTCCGGAGATCAAAGCATCTAGCAAACCAAGATATATAGAGTGGACAAGGAAGATTTCACATAGGAGACAAATACACAGCCGGTTACACTCCTCTTATTGATTTTTCATCCATCTTCATCTTTCTGTTTTGCCAATTAGTTTTCTGTCAAAACAACCCCCCCCCCTAAACAAACTGTTATTGGTATTGGTTCTCTTTGTTGGTAGAAGAAGGTGAGGCTCCTTGTGAGAGATGACCTAGGGTGCACTTTGCTGCAAACTAGAGAAGAGATTCATAGATCTCTAATTCTGGAGCGGTTCGACAATCGCTGGCCAGAATTTTGGCGCCGTTGCCGGGGAGCCAAGTTTTTTCTTCTAAAAACATAGAGGACCGACCCTATTCTCTGTTTGTTTTGTTTTCTTGTTCGAGTGTTTTCTCTATTTTGTGTTCTTGGTGATAAGGTTATCAGTTTGGTGTTCTTGGTGAAAAGCTATTCTGTTCTTGAGATAAACTGATAGCAAAGCAGCAACAGAGAAGCCTCATTTGCCTTTTCGATCTTCTTTTTGTTTGTGTGTATTTTCCTTTTATGTTTTCTCGTTTTTGGAATCATTTTTGAACCAAGAAGTGGCTGTTGGAGAGGGCTGCACAACCTGAACAACTGAAAAAGCAACCCTGCAGCAACTGAAAAAGCAAAACACCTGCAGTCCTTCTCTGATTTTTTAGTATCACACCTTGTTTGTGTCCTTCTCTGGTCTTCATGTGCTCTGATAGGCTCTGAAAAGCAAGCTCACACAGCAAGTAGACAAGCCTGCAGCAGATCAGGAGCATAACCATTTTTAGCATGCTCTGAATCCCACTTTTCTGCCTCTGACAGCAGATCACCTGACCAAGAGGATATTCCATTTTTCTTTCTCACATTTTTCTTTTATTTTCTCTTTTAACACTCCATTCAACGTTGTCTTTACCTTCCACACTAATCTCCCTTTTCGTTTGGCAGATAGGAATCAGCAGCTGCAACCAAAAGAAAGCAACCAGCAGCAGCCTTCCATTCAGCAGCAGTTTTGACAACCTTCATGACAGATAGCATTATTTAAGGATTGAGCTCGAGATACCGGTGCTATCCTCTTCCTTTCTCATCCCTACTTGATATTCTTTCAAGTCCATATGCTTTCCTTGATGTTTTATTGCATATAGAGTGGTTTCTGAGGCAAAATAGGAGTAGGTTTTGAGGAAAAAAAAAAATCAGTTTCCCGGTTACTGTTCATAGCTTTTCACTTGCTTCGATTGAGCTGATTTTTGGTGTCCAAAGAAATGGGGGTGTGGGGATCAATAGTCACAGCTTTGCCGTGAGAAGAGCCTTTTTTGGCCAAATTCCAACGTTTAGACCACTTTTTGGGCCATTTTGTGTTTCTCAGTGGCTAATTTGGTGTGGTTTTTAGTGTTTTTAGGTCCCTCAGTGTTTTTGTGTTGAAATTTTGTGAAAAATTGCATAAAAAAATCGTCTAAGGGCTTATTGTTTGACCTGTTTTTGTGTTTTTGTGTTTGTGTGTTTTTGTTTTTGTGTGTTTTTTTGAGTTTTTGAGTTCTTGGTATGCATAGGCCATTTTGTGTGCTGTTTTTGAGCTGATCTCTAAGTGCATGACCAGATCCTCTAAGGAAAAATTACTTGATTTGGATCTTGAATTAGAGACTACTCTTAGAAGGCAAGCTAGAGAACTTAAGTCTCGGGATAGGATTGACCCTAACAGTACTTCTAATACTTCATCCGAACCTATTCCAGCATTCATCAATATGGCAGATAATGGTAATGGAGATAATGCAAACAATGCAAATAATGGAAATAATGGTAATGGCAATAATGGAAATCATGGAAATAATGCAAATCATGGTCATTTGGATGGTAGAACCATTAGAGAGCTGGCTGCACCTGATGTGCATTACCAGCCCCTATGTATTCAGTACCCACAGTTGGATGCTAACTTTGAACTCAAATTTGGACTAATCCACTTGTTGCCCAAGTTTCATGGTCTTGCAGGAGAGGATCCACACAAGCATCTGAAAGAATTTCATGTTGTTTGCTCAACCATGCGGCCACAAGGAGTAGATGAAGAGCAGATCAAGCTGAGAGCCTTCCCATTCTCACTTGATGGATCAGCCAAAGATTGGCTCTACTACCTGCCACCAGCTGCTAT
Source organism: Diospyros lotus (assembly GCF_014633365.1). Lineage (NCBI taxonomy): Eukaryota > Viridiplantae > Streptophyta > Magnoliopsida > Ericales > Ebenaceae > Diospyros > Diospyros lotus. The sequence continues at coordinate 32,833,944 of NC_068339.1, read as the reverse complement.
CACCAGCTGGGATGGATTGAAAAGGATCTTCCTGGAAAAATTCTTTCCAGCCTCCAGAACAGCATCAATAAGGAAGGAAATTTGTGGTATAAGGCAGATGAGTGGTGAGACTCTACATGAGTATTGGGAGAGGTTCAAGAAGTTGTGTTCCAGCTGCCCTCACCATCAGATAAGTGACCAACTCCTAATTCAATATCTCTATGAAGGTCTAATCCCCATGGACAGGTACTTGGTAGATGCTGCAAGTGGAGGAGCTTTGGCAGAGAAGACCCCAGCAGCTGCACAAGAGCTGATATCAAAGATGGCACAAAATGCCCAGCAGTTTGGCACCAGAATTAACACTCCTACAAAAGCCATAAATGAAGTCAATGTGGCTGCCACTATGGACTAGCAAAGGATGGAAAACAAGCTTGAGGAATTGGCTTCCATGGTCAGGCAGTTGGCATTAGAGAGAAAGCAACCCCAGCTTTGTGGCATTTGCTCCTTGCCATCCCATACAACAGACCAATGCCCACAGTTGCAAGAAAATAATGAGACATGTGCAGGCATTTTTCCTGGAAGACCATTCCAGCACCACCAGCACAGCCAACCACAACCTTCCAATAGGTATGACCCATACTCAGCCACCTACAATCCAGGTTGGAGAGACCATCCAAACCTCAGATATGGCAGCCCTTCCAGTCAACATGTGCACCAGCAGCAGCCATACCACCAGAATCAGCCATTTCAGCAGAGGTTCCATCCTTCAAGCAACCATGCTCCACCACCAAGGCAGAATCAAGCCATGCAACAAGCACCACCATTACCCAAGTCAGAACCTACCTTAGATGATCTTGTCAAACAACTAGCAGCCAATACACTCCAATTCCAACAGAAAACAGAAACCACCATTCAAAATTTGGAGACCCAAATAGGCCAGCTAGCCACAAACATCAATGAGTTAAGGAGTCAAGGTTCCGGGCAGCTTCCTTCACAACCAGTTGCCAATCCAAGGGGCAATGTTAGTGCCATCATGCTTCGAAGTGGGAAAGAAGTGATCATCCCAACCCCTCCACCATCATCAAACAAAGAGCAGCATGCAGAGCAGCAGAATGTAGAGGGTAGCAAAGAGCAGCAACCCCTCTCAGTCCAAGAAGCCAAGCAACCAAACTCCAGCTATCAAGAACAAGGAGAGTCTTCCAACATCCAGCCCCTACCATTCCCACATCGAGCAACACAAAACAAGAAAAGAGCAGAGGCCGAAGTGGATAAAGAGATTCTGGAAACATTCCAGAAAGTTCAAGTCAACATCCCCCTCCTTGAAGCCATTAGACAGATCCCCAAGTATGCAAAATTTCTCAAGGATTTGTGTACTCACAAGAGGAAGCTTATGGGGAATGAGAAGATCAACCTTGGGAGAAATGTCTCTGCCCTTATCCAACCTGCCATGCCAGCAAAGTGTAAAGATCCAGGGATGTTCTCCATTCCTTGTACTATAGGAGACATGCAATTTAGCAATGCTTTACTAGATTTAGGTGCATCCATTAATGTCATGCCTAACTCTATTTATGCTTCATTGCAGTGTGCTCCTTTGAAGCCAACAGGAGTGGTTGTCCAACTAGCCAATAGAAGTACTGCACACCCCACTGGAGTCCTAGAAGATGTGCTGGTTAAGGTTAAGGATTTAATCTTTCCAGCAGATTTTTATGTTTTGAATATGGAAGATAACAGCACACTTGAGCATGCACCCTTGATCCTAGGGAGACCATTCTTAAAAACTGCTAGAACTATTATCAATGTGCATGAGGGTACACTTTCCATGGAATTTGCTGGTAACACAATTAACTTCAAGATACTTGATGCCATGAAATTCCCTACCGAGGATCATTCCACTTTTCAAGTAAATAGAGTTGACCTGTTAGTGAATGAAGCATGTTCTGAGTCTTCTGATTTAATTGATAAATTCCCCACTGTGCATGAGTTCCCAGATACGATTATTTGCACTAATTGTAGTGATGGAGAGAGTCAATGTGCTGCATGCTTAGAGATTGCTGAATTTTTGCATAGACATGAGTTTGATTTTGATGCTAACATTTCCCAAGTGGAAGATAGTGCTGCTAACCTTGTTGAGCAGGTTGATAGTGCCTTGGAGTTAGAGTTCCAGTCAAATAGATCAGCCCCCTCTTTGCAGCAGCCACCCACCATTCAGTGCAAGCCTTTGCCTCAGCACCTCAAGTATGCATTCTTGGAGAAAGATGAGAAGCTGCCAGTCATCATTGCAAACAACTTGCAGCCTGACCAAGAGAGAAAGTTGCTGGATGTGCTGAAAAATAATAAGAAAGCAATTGGGTGGACTTTAGCGGACATAACTGGAATCAGCCCATCTGTTTGCATGCATCGTATTTTGTTGGAGGAAGGAGCAAAACCAGCAAGGCAGCCTCAAAGAAGACTTAACCCAACCATCCTTGATGTGGTAAAACAGGAGGTAAGTAAATTACTTGCAGCCGGTATTATTTACCCTATTTCTGACAGCAAGTGGGTGAGTCCCGTGCAAGTTGTTCCAAAAAAGACGGGCATCACGGTGGTCCCAAATGAGCACAATGAGCTCATCCCCATGAGAGTGCAGAACAGCTGGAGAGTCTGCATTGATTATAGAAAGCTGAACCAAGCAACCAGAAAGGATCATTTCCCCCTCTCATTCATTGATCAGATGTTGGAGAGGTTGGCCGGTAAGTCGCACTATTGTTTCCTTGACGGTTTTTCTGGATACTTTCAGATTTGCATAGCCCCAGAGGATCAAGAGAAGACCACCTTCACCTGCCCCTTTGGCACATTCGCTTATAGAAGAATGCCTTTCGGTCTATGTAATGCTCCAGGTACCTTTCAGCGATGCATGGTAAGTATATTTTCAGATTTTATAGAGCATTGCATGGAAGTGTTCATGGATGATTTTTCAGTTTATGGCACTTCTTTTGATGATTGCTTGGTTAGCTTGGGTAGAGTCCTAGAGAGATGCATTGAAAAGAACCTTGTTTTAAATTTCGAAAAATGTCATTTCATGGTAGAACAAGGAATTGTTTTAGGGCATGTTCTGTCTAAGAAGGGTATAGAAGTGGATCGGTCTAAGGTTGATGTTATTGCTTCATTGCCTTACCCCACCTCTGTGAAGGAGGTGCGTTCTTTCCTTGGCCATGCAGGATTTTACAGGAGGTTCATCAAGGATTTCAGCAAGATTGCACTTCCACTTTCCCACCTTCTCCAGAAAGAAGTGACCTTCCACTTTGATGAGCAGTGCAAGCGAGCATTCGAGGAACTGAAGAGTCGATTGATTTCTCCACCCATCATACAGCCACCCGACTGGGAGTTGCCCTTCGAGCTGATGTGCGACGCCTCCAACTTTGCAGTGGGCGCCGTCCTTTCACAACGTGTGGAGAAGAAGTCACATGTCATTGCCTATGCCTCGCGCACCTTGGATGCTGCTCAAGCAAACTACACCACGACTGAGAAGGAGCTTTTAGCTATTGTGTTTGCTTTAGATAAATTTCGCTCCTATCTTCTGGGTTCTAATGTTGTCGTGTTTTCTGACCATGCAGCCCTAAAATACTTATTGAAGAAGCCCGATGCTAAGCCCCGGTTGATACGGTGGATGCTCCTACTTCAGGAGTTCAATGTGGAGATAAAAGATAAGAGTGGGGCCGAGAACCTAGTAGCTGATCATTTGAGTCGGGTCCCTCCTTCTTCAGATTCCACAGTCATGGACTCCCAGCCTATCAGGGATGATTTCCCAGATGAGTTATTATACCACATTCATGGTGTTGAGCCCTGGTATGCTGATTTGGTAAATTATTTAGTTGCTTCTGAATTACCTGCATATTTTAAGAAGGAACAGCTAAATAAATTTAAGAGTCAGGCTCGGTATTATGTGTGGGATGATCCCTATCTGTGGCGCATGTGTAGTGACCAGGTCATTAGGAGATGTGTGCCTAACCATGAGTTTGCATCTGTCTTAAATTTTTGTCACACACTTGCATGTGGTGGTCACTTTGGTCCCCAACGTACAGCTAGGAAAGTCCTAGATTCTGGATTATATTGGCCTTCACTCTTTAAGGATTCATATGAGTTCTGTAAGAATTGCACACGTTGTCAACACACAGGCACTATATCACGTAGGAATGAAATGCCTCAACAACCCTTATTGTTTTGTGAAATCTTTGATGTTTGGGGCATTGACTTCATGGGTCCATTTCCTGTGTCATTTGGTTATTTGTACATTCTGTTAGCTGTGGATTATGTTTCTAAGTGGGTGGAAGCTAAAGCCACCAGGACTGATGATGCTTCTGTGGTTGCAGATTTTGTTCGTTCTCACATCTTTTGCAGGTTTGGCATGCCTAGGGCCATCATCAGCGACCAAGGATCCCACTTTTGCAATAGAAAGATGGACACCCTACTTCGTAAGTATGGGGTAATACACAAAGTGGCGACTCCTTATCATCCACAGACTAATGGGCAAGCTGAAGTCTCAAATAGGGAAATCAAGCAGATTTTGGAGAAGACTGTCCAGCCCAATAGGAAAGACTGGAGCACGAGATTAGAAGATGCACTTTGGGCCTACCGCACGGCCTACAAAACCCCCATCGGCATGTCCCCTTATAGGTTGGTTTTTGGAAAAGCGTGTCACTTGCCGGTGGAAGTGGAGCATAAGGCATATTGGGCGGTGAAGCAATGCAATATGGACATCAGTCAATCGGGGTCCCAAAGAAAGCTCCAACTTCAAGAGCTTGAGGAGATTAGGATGGACGCATATGAGAACTCACGCATCTACAAGGAGAAGACCAAGGCTGTGCATGACAAGCTTATTGTGAAGAAGACATTCGAAGTTGGCCAGAAAGTTCTGCTATACAATTCCCGTCTCAAGTTGATGCCCGGTAAGTTACGTTCTCGTTGGACTGGTCCTTTCATAGTTATTCATGTTTTTCCCTTTGGTGCAGTTGCAATCAAGGACGAGTCCAATGCAAAGCAATTCACAGTGAACGGGCAGCGGCTTAAGCCATTCTACGAGAGCTTTCAGGAGCATATTGTGGAGGAGCTGCATCTCCTCAACGCCACCTACATTTGATACATCAGGCTGTTTCTCTCTCCCTAGTATTTTACATTTACTTGTCTTATTCTTGATTGGAATTGCATGTTTACATTGAGGGCAATGTAAAGTCTAAGTGTGGGGGGAGGCAGCATTCTTATTTTGGCAACATTTTCTTTATCTTTTCATATTTCTTTTTCCTTGGGTTTAGTTGAGTTTGTTTTGCGTGGAAATGCAAGTTAAGCAATTAAGTCTAAAAGAACCCATCATGATTAGAACTTCAATCTTATCTTCCTTAATTTCGAGTGACTTGGCAATGAGTTTGATTTGATAGATTGATTGGGTAGTCTACAGCCGTGAGGATTTTGAGCCTATTGTCTTTCTTGTGTGTGCATTCACCTATCATGATTTCCACTCTAGAACTTGTTTTGATTCTTGGTTGAGGCTATATTTGTTCATGCATGACTCAAACATGATTAAGGCATTCTTTCTTGTCCCCATTTAGCCATTTTGTTATACAAAAAAAAAAAAAAAAAAAAAAAAATTCAATCAATCCCTTTCGCTTGCCACTTAGAGCCATCATTTTTACCCTTCGCTTGCCACTTAGAGCCATCATTTTTACCCTTCATTCTCATACACCCTTTTTGGACCTTCCAACCTTAGGAAGAGGAATAGTAAGTGCATTCTAGTGAGAGAGATTGAATTCATCGAGCAAGTCATAAGGCCAAAGGCCATTTGCATCCATGAAAAAGAAAAAGAAAAGCAAGAAAAGGATAGAAGGGTGAGAAGGAGCGTAAAACGCACTCACCTCTTTCGAAAAAAAAAAAAAAACTTGAAAATTGATGAGAAAAAGAAGAAAGCAAAGTTGAGACAGAGCGTAAAACGCACTCAACCAAATAAAGATGCAATGTTCTTCATAACGCTTGGAAATTCTATCTCTTGATCTTAGAGTTGCATGAAATGTTTTCTCGACCTAAGGCATGTTTTCCTTCATTGTTGTCTTTCCATTTCTTTCTTCCCCACATTACAACCCTGAATAAGTCCTTTTGATTTGTGGCATGCATTTGACATGGATAGTGGAGATTGAGAAGATAAACAAGCTTATGGTAGTGGAATTGTGATTGGGTGAATTTGAGCGAAACAGTCACCACCACCTCTTGAGAGATTTTTGAGCATACACTTGCCCTGTGAGAGGCTTCCACTTTTGATTTGTCTTATTGGATGAATTGCCATGTCACTTGTTTTCTTGGAAGTAGAGGAAAGATGATCTTTGAATGATGAATTCTTGAAGACTTACCTACCTTGCATCTAATTTGTGTTTTTCCACATTTCTATTCTTGAGTCATAGAGTCTAGTGTTTTGCCCAGGAGTGCAAAAGTCTAAGTATGGGGGAATTGATAGCATGCATATTTATACCATATTTTGGCATTTCACCTCATTCTTATTAGGCCATTTGAAGCAATTTTTGCTGATATTTCATTGTTTCTATTTTATTATGCTTCAAATTGTCCTTACACTATTTTCTATCTTACCTCTACTCTATGGATCCAGGCTTTAGGGAATTTTGGATGGGCTAGAGAAGTGGCTCAACTAAAGGAGCTTGGGCCTACTTTCAAAGAGCTTGGGCCTACTTTCAAGGAGCTTGGGCCTACAATCAAGGAGCAGACTTGGGCTCACTTGTTTTCTGTTGGGCTAGGCCCAACCCTAGCCTCCCTAGCCTTTCCTTTCTTGGCCATGTATTTAAGGCCTCTTAGCATTAATTTTCAGAATATCATCATATAGAGAGAGAGGAGAAAATAGAGAGGATTCTGCCCGTTTTTGTTGTTGTAGCACTTTCCTGTTTTTTTCATCTTTTGTTCCATTTTGTTTTCCTTTCTGTAATGATAGGCTAGAGCATTTGTAACCGGTTGTGTGTCTTGAATCCATGTGGAATTTGAGTCCCGGATGAGCTACAAGAATCTGGTTTGTTGTTTGTTTCTTATTCATTTCTATTTGGTTTAGTTTGAGCAGATTTGTGAATGCATGGAGTTCATGGCAGGTTTGTGTGAACTTGCATGGTTTCATTTTCTGTTAAATGCTTAAGAGAACAGAATGTTATAGCCGGTTGGTATAACATCTCGGAAATGAATATTGTGTGCTTGAACGGTTGTTCTTGCATAGGTCCGGATAGGTTGAATAGAGAGTGAATGGTTGCATTTTATTTGCAAGAGATTTCTGCATTCATTTTGTTATTTCCAATCATTCTAATCCTTGGACGGTTGTTGGGGATGCTTTGAGTTTGTTTTCCGGAGATCAAAGCATCTAGCAAACCAAGATATATAGAGTGGACAAGGAAGATTTCACATAGGAGACAAATACACAGCCGGTTACACTCCTCTTATTGATTTTTCATCCATCTTCATCTTTCTGTTTTGCCAATTAGTTTTCTGTCAAAACAACCCCCCCTAAACAAACTGTTATTGGTATTGGTTCTCTTTGTTGGTAGAAGAATGTGAGGCTCCTTGTGAGAGATGACCTAGGGTGCACTTTGCTGCAAACTAGAGAAGAGATTCATAGATCTCTAATTCTGGAGCGGTTCGACAATCGCTGGCCAGGGTGCATAACCAAGATGAGACTCATCTATCTCTTGATAAAGGATGATGTATCTAAGGCGTCTTCGGTAGATATTCACTTTAAATCTATAGTCATGGTGAAAGAGATCAATAAGGAGTTATTGATTCACTTTCTATTAAGTGAAGATATCCGAATGACCGAAGAAAATTCATGTGATCGTAATCAAGCAACACATCGCCAGACTTGAGATCACATAAGATACATTAACGAGATCATCGAATTACATGGTAACCATCCTTGTGAAAGGTTGTTTACGAATTATGAATCCTTCTGAATAATTGGGTAGGCATGACGCCTTGCTGGAGGCCAATCTTGTCTTATATGTTCATACCGACACATTGCTAATATATTCAGAAGCCTAATGAGGAGTACGTAATAGGTATGGTCCCTAGCTTAAACCAGGAGAGCGGACGTATGGTTAAGTGGGACACTTCCATAAGAAGTTGTGCCATTGTAAATTCTCACGAAAAAAGAACAAATAGATGTAATGACGTCGATATGACGAGGGGTCGTCATAAAGAAAAGAGTTTCCTAAAATGACAATTGATTAAATTAGAAAGGAGTTTCTAATTTAATAATTTTCTATTTGTTGGAGTGGCAAATAGGAAATAAAATACATTTGGGCTTAAATTAATATTTGAACTAAATTGGATTTGGGTCAAATATTAAATTAAATATTATATTTGGGCTAAATTGAATTTGTGCTAAATATTAAATTAAATAATATATTTGGGTTAAATTAGATTTGGACCAAATATTTTATTTAAACTTATTATTGGATTTGGGTTATTTAATTAAATTCCTAGTTGGACTAGAATAAATGGGCCAGCCTATATCCATTAGGGTTTAAGAAACCCTAGGACTTCTCTATAAATACCCCTTTAAGGGTTGCTTAATTGATAAATGAATTTTATGTGATTTTTCAAGAGTTGAAAAGCAATTACCATTTACTCTCTCCCGTTTCCTTCCGTATCAAATCGAAATGAGGAGGTTCTTTCAGTCCATACTCAAGCCACGAAAAGGAGAGGGAACTAGAACTCCCATTCTAGTCTCCTCGCCAACGGACGCATGTCGCGTATCACGAGTTAGAAGCCAAACACTTGGACTTCTGGAATCTGCAAACGACTCAAAAATCTAAAGCTTAGATTTATTTTATTTTGTATGTGAATGATTTGATTTCAACGTTTATCCAATTGCCGGGATCGAGGTAAGATTCAAATTTTTTGAACTACGCTGCTTGTCTCGTAGCGATATTCCTTTACTTTCATGCACCTCGTGGCATTTTGCAAAATTTTTAGGTTAACTGTGCATATCATCTAAACGAGGATTTGTTTCACCCCATATTTGTAAAAGGAATGGTATGTTTATTGATGGGATGTAGTTGCGTGCAAGAGTTTGGTGTATCGTATGTATTTTTGGTGTTTGTATGTTAAATGTCATGTTGCAGGGTTCATCTGTCGACTAAATTGGTCGAGCTAGTCAACAAAAGGCTTTTGGGCATTCTATTAATCAACTAATGCCTTGATTAGTCAAAAGATTGAGTGAAAAAGCCTTTGTCTGTCGATAGTTGCCCCTTCATCTGTCGACTATCCCTGGCCTTTGGTGGGCTACACATGTTCCACTATTTTGGGTATAACTTTTTATATAAATATTAGATTTGAGAACCATTTGTTACGTTGTAAACTAGACTTGATAGGATTCATTTTGGTATAGATTTCAACTCATTTGGCCAAATCTTATTTCCAAAACTGGTCTAATTTTTTTAACCAATGCTTGGGCATTTGTTCATGTGTTTATGCATGGGGAACTTTAGGGCGCATTGAACATATCAAAGCATGTTAGAGGGGGATTCTATTATGGAAATATCCTTATCCAAGATAAGAGTTAATAATATTTTGAGAATGCATTATTCCATGTGGTCGGTAGTAAGGATACATAGTACATGGTGGCATACGTGTGTGCACTCTGAATTATTTTGTATGGCATTGAATGTGCATGTAAACAAAGGATATCCTAGTAATGTCAGCAGGCTTGTGCCTAACTGTGGGGGCTTTGGCCCTAATGTCGCCTCGTGTTAAACCAACATATGGGTAGATGACGACCCACAAGAATATGGAATGTCGTCTAGTACAAACCAGAGTGTGGGTAAATGAAGATCCATATCATTTATGCATCTTGCATGGGTTTACATATACATTGACATAGGACATGGCATTGGGCATGATGATTAATAATTATCCATCGTGGAAACTTCTCAATCTAATCTTGTGTATCTTGTTCCCATTGTTATTCCCTCGTGGTAAGAGAGTCTCTTATGCTTGCGGTTGTGATATCATGTTTTGATTATCTTACTTAATTCATTATGCCTTTATTTACTACTTGAACTTGCTAAGCCCTGTAACTCACATTGTTTCTTTGCGTCATTCAAGTAAAGACAAGGGAAAAGCAAATGAGGGTGGTGAGTCTAGCCGCGCTTGAGTCAGGATAGAGTGGTGTAAAAAATCATCCCCAAAATTGAAGATCATTGGGGGTTATTTTGAGAGCAAGTAATTATAGTTATTTTGATGTAACTTATCTTGCTTATTTTGTAGCTTGTACTGTATGGGTGAATAAGCCCAAGACAGAGAAAATGTATGTAATGATGTTTGTGTATATATATAAGTTGTCGAGATTTAATTTGCTGAATTTTGTTTATGTATCTCTCTTATGATGACTCTCTCACGGATCATCTATGATAGCGGATGCTTTGGGAGGCAGGCCGTTATATCAAAAGTCTTCCAAAAATTGGGGAGAGTTAAAATACGAGCGGAACACAATTTCTCTTTGATCAGCTCAAAACTTCTTTGGTCATCCTCATTCCACCTAAATTCACCACCTTTCTTGATAGATTCAGTCAATGGAGCAAGAATAGTGCTGAAATTCTTCACAAACCTTCTATAAAAGGATGTTAGGCCATGAAAACTCCTCACCTCTGAAACACTAGTAGGTACAAGCCACTCCTTAATTGCTTTCACTTTCTCTTCATCAACTTCAATCCCATGTTGTGAAACCATATAACCAAGAAAGATTACTCAGTCTTGATTGAATTGACACTTCTTTAAGTTGCCAAATAGCTTCTCCTGCCGTAACACTTCAAAGACTTCTCTATAGTGCCCCAAATGCTCTTCAAGAGTTTTGCTATAAATCAAAATATCATCAAAATAAACCATAACAAATATGCCAATGAGCCTACGAAGGACGTAATTCATCAATCGCATGAAGGTGCTTGGTGCATTAGATAAGCCAAATGGCATAACCACCCATTCGTACAGTTCGTGCTTTGTTTTGAATGCAGTCTTCCATTCATTCCCCCCCTTCATTTGAATTTGATGGTAGCCACTCTTGAGATCTATCTTTGAGAACAATTTAGAGCCATGCAACTCATCAAGCATATCATCCAACCTACGAATTGGGTAGCAATACTTCAACGTTATCTTGTTTATTGCCCGACTATCCACACACATTGTCTCAAGTCCCAGCTGCTTTCTCAGCTCACCCTCTAGCCACTCAACCTCATTCTTTAGGGAGTCCCTTTCTCTCCTTAATCTCCCAGCATCCTGCTCAAGGCTTTAGGTTCAATCCCTATAATTTTCAAGGTCCATGACCATGTGCTCCAAATACCTTTGCATGTCTCTGAGGTGCAAATAGTCTTGGACAAAATTGTTAGACCGGGAGGTGCTATGGCACACACCAAGATGGGGGGTGAATTGGTTATTTTAAAAATAATTTTGAACTTAAAAAACTTTTGATACAAATTGAGGTTTTAGAGATTTAAAACATAAAGCATATAAAATGACAAATGAAAATCAAGAAAGATAAATTTGTGAATCAAGTGAGGAATAAATGAATGCTTGGAAAGATAAAGATACACAAGCATAAGAGAACACAAGGATTTATAGTGGTTCATCTTAACCCAAGCCTAATCCACTACCTTAGCTCCTTACCAAAGATTTTGCAAATAATCCATTAAAACCTCCTACTTAACCAAGTAGGCCCTCTAGTCCAAAACTAGGAAATTACAAACCTCTTGCTTATATAAGCAAGCCCTCTAACACCTAGCTAGGAATTTCAACCCCTTGCTTCAAAAAGCAAGTCCTCTAGCACAACAAGCTAGGAAAATAAAAACGATACAAATAAAAGAGAGAAGCTAAGAGTTAACACTCTTAGTTACAAGTTCTCTCACAATGAAAACAAGGCTTAAGAATAAATTTACAATGATAGAACAAAGCCTTGGAGAGAAAAATATAACAATGAAAGCACAAACTCTTGTAAAGCCCGAATAAAATAATTTGTAATCTCTAGATCAACTTGTTTCCGTCCGTTAGCCTTTTCTTGATCTCATTGATTTGTATTTATAAGCATCCTAAGAGCCTTGCCCAAAACTAGTCGTTTTGTGACCGTTAGAGATTGAAAATCTAACCGTTATGGCTTTCTGTGAAAAGAGTTAGTCGACAGAAGATAATAGATAGTCGACAAATTTATAAACAAAATAAGGCATAGTTAACAGAAGAGATAGGATAGTCGAAAATATGAAGAAAACTTATAACATCATATATACACATAGTCGACAAAATAATAGTCGACAAAACCATGAGGATAGTCGACAGATCAAAAAATATAGTCAATTATTCAAGGCATAGTCGACAGATGCAAGGCAGATAGCCGACTATACTCTTAGAAAAACTTAACACTTAGTCAACAGATGATACAAAAAAACTTTTAACTTCATTTTCCAATATCCTAAATCATAAACAACATATATATATAGGAAAATACTTTGATCACAGACATTTGAGATTACTTAAGGCATCATTTAATTTAAAGCATTAAGATAATAAACATCATCAAAATATAATGATTTTTCATCATCAAAACTATATCAAAGGAAAAACATCAAAATTTACCCCTGTCTGCTTTTGCTTTGGCTAAGTCAGCCTGAGCATTCGTCATTACGATAACTTATCGTTGAAGGGAATCACTAGTATGGCAGTATAAGCAAAAATTATATGTGTAAAAATTACACGTATAACTTCTTTGATATTTTTAGAGGAAGAAGAAAGAAGAAGAAAAGGAAAAAGCTACGTGAGAAAATCAAAAAGATAGAGAAGGCAAAGGCAAGGCCTCTGCCATTTCATAAAAGAATTCCCCTTCCCTTTATTTTTTTTCTCCCTTCTCTCATTTGAAATTCTTTCACGTCTGCCGCCCTACCATCCCAATTATTCTCTCAAGAATTCAAGAGATTATTATGCAATTTCACTATGCACTATGTACTTTCTACAATTTATCGCCTCTTATTATGTAATCAATAATTGATTTCACACTATGCACTATGCATTATTACTATGCACTATTAATAGGGGGCCAATGGTCAACTTTTGACCAATCAATTCTAGAGACAATTTTGGGCACACGATGTCAATACCAAATGCAAAACTATATGGTGTGTGATTTTCTAGGTTCGCTACCCGCTAGCAATTAGATAGCACTGAAATCCTTTTTAGTATCTGTCAACTCCTTGACCCATCACCGCAACTTCTCCAAATCCCGACGACATTCTAAGAGTTCCTGAATAGGGCCTAGCAGGGGTTCAAAATAGTGTAAGTGGCAATGAAATCTCACTTCAAGTGAAACTATTACAGTTGACAATTACCGTGTGTTATAATCCTTCCATCACCTAACATCCTGATTGAGCGAGAGTCATGGAGTGACAAACTCACAAACTCAGTAACTATGTGTCAAACCTATTAATGTGACCAAATGACACCTCAGGAAACACATTTCTTGACTTTCAATAAGCCCTGGGCAGGGACTATCCTGTCATATCAATAATAGATTACAGAGGACGTTCACCCCATGAAATGCCGACGAGGGCAACAGATCTTATTCCCAACACCTGTCTCCATATATTAGCAATACGGAACAACATAGATGAACGCTCCTATCTCTCGATTAAATAGTTCGGCTCATTAGCAAATCCCTTCCATAAAACAATCATGTCAGTTCAAGTCTAAGGATCAATACACTATCGCAACCTGATGACACGATCATTATCTGCCAAGCCATGTGATTAGTCATTGGTACCACATTTGGTTGATCGTTCCCCAATGACCACCCACAGTGTAACACCCCAAATATTTTAGGCGTGTTATAACTTAGGATTTTAGGAATTCTTTTTTTTTTTTCACAACACATCCACTGATGCACAACATACAATTCCTAAAAGTCCCAATTTCACATTCTCAGCCTATCAAACCCAATTATCAAATAGCTAAGACAGGTGATATTATTACAAATGCGGAAGTTAGATCGAACCTGATATGGTTCATAACCATAACGTTTTATTTATCATATAAGAAAACCATTCAAGACATCTACAAAACGAATTACATGGATACCATCTTACATAAATATTAGCTAAACGTCTCAAACATAACCGAAAACATATTAAGGTTTGCATAGGTTTCGTACATAGTTAAAGACATACTAAAACATGCTACATTCACCGAAATGAGCTTGTTCTTTAGATGTCTCATCTCCCTTAGAGCCACTTGTCAAACCTGGAATGTTTGAATATTCCAAGGATACAGTCCAATTAGAAGATGAATCTTCTAGTAAGAACTCCAAAAATAATTTATATAAATGAGTGAATAGGTATAAAACATATGAGGAAACAACGAGTACTACTCTGAAATGTCTCGTGAACATGTATGCCTCCTCTAATGAGAGCTTTCTCAATGACGCACGCATAGCGCCTCTCGGGAGGTCCCTAACCATGTCACCTTGGCTCAACCTCATAGAACTCATGCAAACGCCAAATCCGTTGTCCCTTAGGCTCAAGGTATTCCCCACAAGAGCTTTCTCAATGGCACATGTATAGCGCCTCTCGGGAGATATCTAGACTTTTGTCTTCGGGCAACAATAGATAAGTACAACGGTATGACCACACAGATTTTATAAATGCAACAGTTGAAAGACAAGAGCATATATTTCTAGAAGAAATAGATTTCATATTTGCAACATGATTTCATACAAGAGAACAAAGGGAGTTTGCGTTTAGAAACGTTACACAAAACACATTTCATACAATAGGAGCTTTACACAAAATAGGAGTTTGAGTACCAGAGTCTCACACAAAATAGAAGTATGGGTGTCAGAGCCTCACCTTAAACTTAATTTGGGATTCCTTGAAATTCATGCTCGATCTTGATTCTTATGCCAGGCATACTATTACTCAACCTTGAGCCTCAACTATCCCTAGCCATCATATTTATTCGAAGGAATATCAATATTTATTTTTCCTAATTTTTCTCTAATTTTGCTGATTGATGCTCAAAAATGCCAAAAATTTGTTGTATTTTTTATTACCTCTTAATCTATTTAATCAACTAAAAATATCAAAGAATGCTTGTTGCAGCTCAAAGGAAGAAAAAGAGATCAAGGGTTGAATTAATTCTTCAAAGGCGTGATCAAAAGAGGAAGAGAAGAAGAAGCCAAGAAATGAAGATGTTCTGATGAAGTCTAACTCATTCGAATGAATTATTCAAAACATTGGAATATGAAGAACATCGAGAATGCATTCGGATGAGTTTGGCCTAATTCGAATAAGAAGCAGCAAATCAAGGAGTCAAGGTAATTCGTATACATTCGAATGTCTCCTAAGTCATTCGAATGAATTGAGAATGGGAAGATATTCGGATGAGCATATCGTATGGAAACAATGAAGACTAAGTCATTCAAATGTAATTGAAGAAGAAAGAAGAGCTATTCGAATGAAGGCTGAGTAATTCGAATAAGAAGAAGCAACTCAAGAAATCAAGGTGATTCGTATTTACCCAAGAGCATTCAGATGAAAATAATAGCATTCAAATAGTTCCTAAGTCATTCAAATGTTAAGAAGAAGTCAAGAGAAAAATTAGAAATTTATTCAAATGAGAGTACTGTTGCATTCGAATGACATAAGAAATCACCGTGCAATGAACAATAAAGCATGAAATTCATTCGAATGAGATTTGAATTCTTTCGAATGATCCAAGCGGCTGGTGTGCTGTCGTAGGCAACCAAAAATAAAACCTATACTCCTAAAAATATATGTAGTAGTGCGAGTAAGGATTGTTCCCACGGAGAGTATCTAGCCTAGTTTTATGCTATGTGAACACTGATGGGGGGTTTGAGTATAACGAAATCAATTTTAAGAATAACAACTAATCAATCAAATTAAAATATCAAAATTAATTAAAAGAACAAACCTTGGTCTAAGTCAACATCCACCATCGAAATCTTACAACTGATCATCGATACAAATATATATCAATTCACAC
Organism: Diospyros lotus; assembly: GCF_014633365.1. NCBI lineage: Eukaryota > Viridiplantae > Streptophyta > Magnoliopsida > Ericales > Ebenaceae > Diospyros > Diospyros lotus. The sequence continues at coordinate 32,817,918 of NC_068339.1, read as the reverse complement.
TCTAAATATTCACCATTAGAATTATTTTCTTATCTCTCCTTAGTCATAGTTAATTAGAAAACAAGCGATCTAATCAACCCTAACTATTAAATAACCCAAGACAAGCGCTAAAGGTTTAATCTAATAGCAGCCTTATGAGTTAGAGAGATCGATGAAACTAAACAACACAAACACAAGCACAAGTGGTTGCATTTAATTTAGTCGAGCATTCTTCCTAAGATCTAATAATTTCTAATGCAGCAAATCATTAAATCTTAGTTGCTTCACAAATTAGAGGGATCAAACAATTACGGATTTGATATCTAACTTAGCAGTAGATTGCAACGAATAATAAACTAGTAGGCCTCCTAGTAATTAAATGAAACATTCATGAAGATAGATATAGAAGAACATCCGATATTTAAAGCATAAATTGAATGATAAAAAAAAATTAAATCTCACAGCTTTATTGATTCCGAGGTTTCTGTTTCCTTAAACCAAATATAAAAACTTAGCCACACATGGCTATGGATTAAAACTCAAAAGGAAATAATAAAAATAAAAAAAGAAAGAGAACCTTCCGTGCGCCTCCTATGCGTCGTCCCTGTGCGCTGCTTGCTGCCTCCGTTCCAGCCACCCCTTCCGAAAGCCTTCATGACTATATATAATAGCATATGCGCATAACCCTATCTCTAATTGCTGGGCCCCAGATCAATTGCAATTGGACTTGCACGCAGCTTCCTTTTGGGCTTCAATTTCCCTCTTCCAGTTAACCTTTCCACTTTATAATATAATAAATATGTGGACCCTCAATTTCTCCATGATATATTCAGCTACTTCTTGCACTTTAAGTTCTCATGGATTCTGCTTTCCAATTGGGCTTCCATAATTAATATATAAAGCATGCGCATGGCCCATTATTCATGAATTTCTTTTTCAATTATGCAATTATAGAAATTTTAACCCCGATTTAGACCTTGATGAAGACAGAATATCTAAAAACTCAAAATATGAAAGTTGTAGATCGTTTTCTTGGCTTTCCGTAGCATCTTGAATCATCTCAATCGGAGCTCTTACGAGAGATTTATGCCTGAATTACGGAACAGTGTTAAAACTGTCCAAAAAAACGCAATTAACTACGTTTTTCATTTAATGTCTCCTTTTGCTTCCTAAATCAAAATATAAGAATAATGAGTACATTTAGACATCAAATAAATATAAAAGACTAAAAATTAAGGGAGTAAAATATGAGATTTTACATTCTCATCAGCAGCCAAGGAAAATCAAGCGCACATTTGAATATCCCTGCTCGCACATTCGAATGAAGATCCGAAAACTCTCTGACACGTGCAAATGAACACGGTGGCTTTAAGGTAAATTCAATGAACTTTTTGAACAACTTTACACCAAGTGGTCCCCTCTTCCATGGGCGACAAGCTTAAAAAGGAACCAACATTCCTCGAAATAGAAAAGTGGTGGATAGCCTAGAGTACTTAGAAAACACCAAAAAAGAAAGAATCATTGGAGAGCTTCAAGTCTTTTCTGTTTTGTTTGTTTTAAATTTCAGTTCTTGTTTGTACTCCAAATATTTGCACTCGAGTCATTGTTCTTCAATTGCTAGTTCTCAATGGTTCCAAATACATTTTGCAATTTATTTTCAAGCAATAGTTCATTTTTCTAGTAATCAATACAACAGTTGTTCGTCTCTTTCTCATTATCTGCTATTACTTATTTTCATTATCGTCATTATCTGTTGAGATTAGTTTTAGTCATGCACTTCTCATGAAGATGTGTGGCTAATCCAATCCTTGGTCCAAGGCAAGGACGGTGTCCAAAGCCACTGATAACCCAAGAAAATAGCAGAACTTCAAAGGTTCAAGTAACAGAAACAAAGATAGCTTGAGAAATGTTCTTAATGAAAACCTCAAACTCGGATTGGTTCGTATGCCTAACTTAGAGTTTCTATGCCATGCATAGGAATTGTTTCACTTGGAAACGTACTCATACCCAAGCCCCGAGTGATGATCTTACTAAACGTTATTTATACACTGATTTATGATAGCTGCTTAAACATAGAATCTCGATGCCATGTATGGAGGTTGCTTAGACAAAGAGTTATCATTATCTCAGTAATATATTTAATGATAAAACTCCAAGCTATTTGAACTTTCAATTGTAACAAAGGAAGCTATATGGGAAATCAATTGGGTTTGGCACCAGATTTGTCTTGAGCCAAGAACTCACCATATCCAGATTACAGTTACATCGCATTTAAGTTTGATTTCATCTTATTGCCTTACTGATCAAGTGCACTGGTGTGATTATCTTCTTCTATGAGTAATCTCCCTGTGAATCGACCCGGACTTGCCCGATAAAAAAATAAAAATCTGCTACAATCACACTCGTGCACTGGCAAGTCTAAACGCCTCACATTTTCTTTGAACATGAATAACTGCTAAATAATCCAAATTAATCCAAAAAGAATACATAAAGTGATAAATGCAGGGTAAGTGATGCAACATTTGCTCCATTTGTTTCCTATTTTTTTTCTCAATAATTCCAAAATAAATACTTCCTTAAGCATTTTGCCAAATTTTTCTCCACCTTAAATCATAAATTATTTTTCTAAAAGTATTAAAAAAATCAAAAAATACATGGATCTCACATGCTTTCACTCGCTAGCGCGTGTGCTGCATGTGGAACCCGCTCATGTGATGCACACGCCTTATCTTCTCCGATCTTCCTCTGACCGCTAGTGACCTAAAACCTTCTTTGATGGCTAATTTCCCCCTCTGACCTTGGCCTACCCTTTGTTCCGACCACGATAGCACCCTTGGATGCTTGAAAAAAGTGGTCGCAAATGCCTTAATCAGATGTTTACAGATCCAGCTCCAAAATTTCTAGAAATGATCCTTGTTGCCTTGAGAGCAAAATCCCTCTATCCAATCTCTTAAAAACACTCCCAAACTCGAGAGATTTATGCTCCATTTTCGATCAAAATTCAGCCATTCCTCAGCCAATCACAGGCTATTGCATCGCCCACAAGCTTCCTAAGACGATAGTGATCATGCCCTAGTAAGATCCGACAGTCCCATTGCCAGATTTGGCTTCCACGTACGACGACAATTTGGCCATGTTGTGCATATAACATTTCCAAAAATTGCACTTTGGCCCCTAGCTTCTTTCTTTTCCATTTTAGCCCTTTCCTTGAAGTCCTTGAGTTATCCAACAATTCCACTAAGCCCCATAAGTTCCAAACTCTTCCTTTCATCCCCAAAGATTTGGAAAAACCATCATTTTGACCACCCTCGGCCAAAATTAATAATTTACACTTAGGCCGAAATATATGTTTTGATCGCAAATCCTTTTGTTTCATCCCGAAACAACTTAAGGGTTGTTCTATTCACAAAGTTAGAGCCTCCTTAAGGTTCCATTAACTTCTCAGAAGTCTCTTACAATCATTCGGTCTTTCAGGATGAATTACAACTGTACCAAAAATCGTTTCTTATCTGAACGTTTTCAGTGTCATAAATCACGTCTTGAGACTCTCATCGATGTCATACCTTTTTCTTTAGACATCTAAGCTCTAAGGCACTCCCTGTCGTCAATTCAGCAATTTTTTTACTATAAAACCAATTTTTCGATATTACGAACTCGTGAAAATTACATGGTGACCTTATGAAAACATAAGGTATTACACATAGGTTTACTAGTGACATCTCATGTCATATGGCAAGTAACATACCATCCTTCCATCAGTATCCCCATACTAAACAAGATAGTAACCCCTGTGTTAATCCATACTCGATTAATCAGAGTCCTCATCCAAAGAATCTAAGGACTAGGAATAGTTTAAGATATTCTGTTACCAGATAATGCTCACACAGTCTCACCACCTTGAGAATAAAATTATCGCACAGATGATCTAGGGACTCATTTATATAATTAATTGGAGAAAATATGAATGAAGAAAACCTTGAATATTATTGATTTATACAAAAATACAATCAATGCATTAAAACATTCTCGCTAGATGTTATCCAAATCTAGTATCAGGACACACAACACTAATAGCTATTAAATCCCTTGCCCATCAAACCAAAATCCATATATCAGTGGCAATAAGAAAAAAAAAAGGGGAAAATGTTAAAAGAAATCCAAAACTCTCATACCTTGACCAAACACCACTCTGCAGTGTCCAGTTTCTCCAAAGTACTCCCCATGAAGTACAGCTTATCGTAGGGCATCACTGTAGCGTAAATCAGCCTCGTCCCAACACCGAACTCTTTCACGAAGTTTGTATCTAAAAGCTCAGGGCACACTTGGAATTCGGGCCCCTTCAATCGTCGATGTCATAAGGGAACCTCCCCTTAATGAATAGGGCCCATGTCAAGAGGGGCGGATGTCACCGAGACTCCAAGTCTAGCTCTCTTCCTCTCGAGCACTCTATTGGTTGTGGAAATGGTAGCTTACACATGGCACAATGTTAGTCATGATACCTCTCCAACTTAGACTGTGCCTCAACTTTCTCATTTGCTTCCCTAGCAGCTGGCAGTTTCCAAAGAGGATTGCGTTCTTGGGCTTAATGGTGACGGTGGCATTGGTATTTCTCCTTCATCAGCATATTTGTCAGAAAGTTGAGGGGATGGAAAAAGGTTTAATGCGAGAAAGTCAAAAGCAAGTGTCGTAGTTCCCCCTTATCACCCTCATCAGTTTTCTGTCTGTCCTAACTCTTTTGCTCCTTCGAGCCAGAGAAATCTCCCTTCCTAAATTTCTTTGGGAGAATGAGCATGGGGAGTTAGTGGTTGCATTTCTTATTGAGTCTCCTCTATCCATTGTGCAGACTCTACCAGCCTACCCAAAGCTATTCTCTCAAATTGCCTCATATGTGCACACTAAAAACAACAAATCATTAGTATGATCATTGAATTATCAAAAAAATTGAGTAGTAAGAAAAAAGAAAAAGGGTAAGGTGGGCACCATTGGGGTCCGACTCCTTTTCATACCCTTCTTCCTCCTTTTCTCCTGTCGCATCCTCATCCCCCACCACCCACATTAACCTCTTTGTTGTTTACTTCTTCTTCTTCTTCTTCATTGTCCTCTGACGAAGTGGATGATGAGGACGCAGCCTCCTAAAACTCATTCAATCTCGATGGCTTGGCTTAATTGTCTTCCCCAACAACCATCCACCTAACTACAATAAGGCATCTGTTGAATGTTAAGTTGACTAACGCTACTAGACCCCCTTGGGCTAGTTTATTGATCTCTTCCTAGTGTTCCTTCACCAATGAATTTATGTCCAATCACTTACACCTTGCACTCCTTATTTCTTTGGTGCGCCAAAATCGTAATGATCTACAACAGCCTTGGGGTGGCCAAACTACCAACCCCCTAGTATTAAAATCATCCAACTTCTGAGGTCTTCCCCTAAACAACCTAACCTTGATAAGAATTTTCTTGAGCGTCACAAACTCCTTATTTCCCCCGTGGTTCTGACACAATAAAAACAATGCAATAGGGAGATAATAGGTTCTACCCCCACACTCCTTGCACAAAGTGAAAAATCTCGCTAGCACAGCCTAGCCATTTGGATGTAGCTAAGCCTGTACCAACATCTCCTCTTCCAAAAATTGCAACCCAAAATGGTGTAGTGGAAGTCTGTGCCCCACTCTTAAGCTGTCCAAATGAATTGCTATCCAACCCCCCTCAACAGGCATTCTATATTCTGTCGCCTTAGGACCCCTCAGTTTCCATGATTATGGAATGTAGAAAGACTACACAAAGCCATCTAGTATCTCATCTTTTAGGACTGAGGGTTCGAATATGGAGAAATCATAATTTTGATAAGAGATTGGGAAGAAGCCATTAGGGTTTTTACCTCAAAGTATTTGATTTTCGAAAGGAATGAAGTAGTCTTCGAGAGAGAAAGTCTTCTGGAGACTGAGAGTCTCTGGGGCCAAAAGTGGCGTATGTCTTTAGGAGAATTGGAAGACTCTTCGGGTGCTCTAGATGACTCTAGCTTTTCGGGAGAAAGGCATAAGGTTAGTCCATCGAGGACCACCGCCTATTTATAGTCCGAGTCTTCAAAAGCCCAAAAGTCGCCAAGAGTCCCCTAACAACTCTACCCCAGTGACTTATATTCACCATCCAATCGGGTTAGCCCAGATCCTAGTTCCAGAGTATTGGGCATCCATATTGTACTTTTCCCTTTGCCTTACAACTAAAGGCAAGAATAGGGAGCTATTATTGTTGGATGCCCTAAGAAAATCTAAAAATCCCAAAATTAGAAAGGTACTTTGCATAAATCCAAATAACCTCAGATAGTCTCCCAAACAAGAGTCCCTCGGAGCCTCCGCAGAGTCTCTGGGGTAGTCAAGCCTCATCATGCTTAGCCCAAAGACTCACCCAGAGTCTTTTGAGCCCAACTCATCTAGTGGCTTCGAAGAGTCTTCAAACCTACCCGAAGGATACTCATAGAGACAATTTACCCCAAAGATACCTCCAGCCCCTCTGGCCTCACTAGGTGCATCTTCCTAGGAGAGTTGAGAGACTCTCGTCTATGAACCCCACCAAGTGCCTATAAATATCCACTTATTCCATGGCAAACGGACCTTTTGGGCCGAACCTTCTTGAGATCATAGTCCCAAAGAACTCTATACGATCCATTAGGAGCCTACTTCCCCGAAAAGCCATACTAGACATATTGGACAGACCACATACACACTCATTTGCATACATTTACATCCCTTCCTCAGACATCAGAGCTTGACTTAGGCATCAGAGGGCCCGCGTGGAGAAGATCCACATGTGCCTTTTAATTGTCTCTGTGTTGTAGATATCATTGAGACTAATTTCCAAAAGACCCTTAAGACCATTCCTCGAAGACCTTTCAAACCCTTTCAAAGGTCGTTCCCTGAAGACCCTCCCTCCCTGGGGCAATATCCCCCAAAGACTCGAAGACCTTCCAGGGGCCCAAAGCCTCAATCTTCTCAGGCCACAAATTAGGCCCCAGTCTCTGTTGGCCCTTTAGCGACATCTCAGTCCTTTCCATTTTCCCAAGGGACTCTGCTTTAACTGTTTTCAAGACAAATCAATTTAATTGTTGTAGTTTGCCAATAACAAGCACTAACCTATGCAACACTAATATATGCAATTTCAAGAAAAAGAGAAATAGAAATCCATGCCATAGAGAAGACTAGTATTAAGGAAGAACTCTTGGCAAAAGTCTCCAAGAGAAGGCTAGTCAACAATTACTCTTTCCTCTAGGAAATCTAGAGGAAAGAGTGATGACCAATTGTGTAAAGATTTTCCATATGGATGTGTACAGATTTTTAAAAAAATTTACAACAGGAATACACAGCAAAAATTTTGTACAAATCATATATAATTTGAATATTTAAACAACACAATATTACATCATATGTAATTAAATAAATGCATACCTAACAAGTGTAGAAATAATTTTTATATAGAGAACTCTTTCTTCTCAAGCTATGAAGGGCCTAACAAGTCCACCAAGTAAGCTATCACATAACCTTTATAAATTTTTTGTGTTAGATAAAATTAATACAAAGACGAGTAATAGCTGATATGATTCTTCTAATTTAATTCATAACATGAATATATAAAGGCTGAATTAAACAAGGAGCAGGACGACTGTCGGCAACTATTGCCCATTTTCTGATCCGCCGGAGATGCACGTTGCTGTTTCTTGCTTACAATTAATTCTTCTTCCTTCTCTTGGCTTTTCAATTCCTTACCATTGCACACCGCTTCACATATTATATAATGTACATATACACGCGGTGCCAAATTCAGCTTCCACGCGAAGCTTTAATTTTTACCATGAACATATATATAATATATGCAATATACAGTAAAATGCCAATTAAATAATGTAAAATAGCCAGCAAACTAAACAAATCTATATCTATCTATCTATATATATATAAATATTAAGGTTGAATCTAACATCTTTTTTTATAAGTATTTTATTTTTTTTAATTTTGTGATAATTTTTAAATTGTATTTTATTAATTAATTATATGTACATTCTTTAAATGTAGGTAAGTGTAAGGATGACAATTGTAACGGAAATCGTGGGAAATCAAATCGAAATCGAATAGGTCAACGTGGTTAAAAACCATTTGACTGGGTAATGATTTGGTTTGGAAAAAAATCGAACACTATTTCAATGGGTATGATTTGGTTATAGTTTTCACTAAATCCAAAACAAAACCCGAACCGAATATATATATATATATAATATATTTATTTATATAATATATTATATATACACATAATATATATATTGACTAATGCATTTTTTTATAAGTATTTTAACTAATGCATTACAAATATATAAAATATTTAACATTTATAAAGTAATTAACAAATAAAAATAAAACCTAATCTTAAATTATTTTATTTTTATCAATCAAATAATTATATCCAAAAAGTTTGAAGTTAATTTGTAACTTTATGCAAGAAGAAAATAATTTTATTAGAGTTTGTCTTTGTTTATTGTGGAGTTATCAAAAATTTTTATGAATACTATTTACAAGAGTTTGTCTTTATTTGTTGGTATGGATTAAACTAAAAAAATCATGGTTAAAATCGAAACCGAATGGTTTAGTTATGGTTTTTAATTTTTAAAATCAATGGGTAATGGTTTAGTTTTGATTTTAGTAGTTTAATTTTGGTTTGATTATGATTTTGGCAAAAATTGAAACCAAACCGAACCATTGCCAACCCTAAGTAGGTGCATACATTAAATCTATCTAATATAATTTAATAATATTATTAAGTCTAAATATTTTTTTTTCTACTTAAACTTTACGCATCCAAGTAACACGTCATATTCGTAAATATTTATTATTACTATTAAAATTATATAATCATTTGAAATATTTATACAAAGTATACCACCTGCTTAATTAGTTACGATTTGCATAAAGTAAAAAATAAGAGCTATCCAAGTAAATCTTCTTGAGTATTTTATTTTTTTAATTTCATAGTGATTTCTAAATTTTTAAATTATTTGTAATTTAATTATTATTATTTTATTAATTCACTATATGTATATTCTTTGAATGTAGTTAGGTATATACATTGAATCTATCTAATCTAATATAATAACATTATTAAGTCCAATAATTTTTATTTTACTTGAACTTTAGACATCCAAGTAACACTTCGTGAATGAAGTGTTGTCCGAGTAAATATTTTTTGTTGGGTATTTCATTTCTCTAATTTTGCGGTGATTTCTAGATTTTTAAAATTTTGAATTATTTGTAATTTAATAATTATTATTTTATTAATTAACTATATGTACATTTTTTGAATGTAGCTAGATGCATATATTGAATCTATCTAATTTAATCTAATAATATTATTAACCTTAATAATTTTTTATTTCTCTTGAACTTTATACATTCAAGTAATACTTCGTATTCATAAATATTTATTATTATTAAAGCCACAGACTCCATTATCCGATAATTTCCTATTTCATTCTTTGTTCAAATACTCATAAGTCAAAGATACTTAACTATATCTATACTTATTTATTATAGAACAAAAATTAGATAAATGACTTCATTCCAAGCTTTATCTTTATAAATTTTAACTCTCAATTCTATATATCCTTCCAACCTAAATTTCATATAGGTGAATATGTCGTATACACTACTTCAAGATCTAAATCCAATAAGAGATGATTGGATAATAAGGATTAGAATATCAAAAATGTAGAAATCAATAAATTTCAAAAATAACAATAATTTACTTAGCTTGGACATGATTTCCATTGATGAAAAGATAAGTTAGCAATTATCAATTATATAATTTTAAGTCTTTTGTAAGAATTGTAAAATGTTTACAAACAAACAATAAAATGATTTTTTTTTTTTAAATTGGAAGAGAATAGAATGCATGTAACAATCCGTAAAAATCAAATCAACAAATACAAGCATCTACTTATTGAAGGCTCTATATTTGTAATAAAAAACTTCAAATTTATTGGAACAACATGACCATATCAACCACTTCCCAAAACATGTATTCAAGAAAGCATGCATGCAAGGGTCAATGACAACACAATGCTAACAAGTATCAGAAATTAATCAAAAATTAAAATATTTTATAATTATCAATATTTTAAAAACAACTACCAATTCTAATTTTATGCATAAATTATAGATATCATTGGTTATTTGATGAGAGTCGATAACATTCACCACGTTGGCCTAGCAAGAAATATTGCAAAAAAAGAACTCCCAAGTCATTGTGAGCAACTACACAATGAAAGTGACATTGTGAGGAAATTTAACAGAAATCTTTGATTCCACGTCATTGTATGGAAAACCTCCAAGTTTTATTAGTGGAGCAAATGTTAATGAACAGAAAAACAATTTTAGAAGTTTTGACGATGGAATGGACTACTGAAGAACAAGTAAAAAATTTATTGAATATAATGTTTTAAATTCGTAGATGAAATAGGCAAGTTAATTGCTAGGATTCAAAACACCATTTAAAATAATTCTAATTTTATTATTATCTTTATTACCAGGAATATACCTTCACAATCCGAGCAAAAGTAACAAATGTTGAAATATTTTTTGCCTAGTGTTATATTTCATGCAATATTTGTAGCAAGAAGTTGATACCTAATAATGGTGCATACATATGCAATGGGTGCAATAAAGAATGTAAATATCCATATTGATCAAGTAAAAAGAAAAGGAAAATTAAGCCAATTTTTTCACTAAACTACTTTTTAAAATAAAATAAACCAATCGTGACATTTTAGGTACAAGGAGAAACTACACCATCTTGAAAATTTACGAACCAGATGAAAAATTAGAGTCAAACTACAACTTCTAACAAGCAACAAAGGTATCAATATGTCTTAAGATTTTACAAAGAAAAAAAAAAAAAAAACTTATGATAGGAATCTTTTATTTTAAAAATGTACATTATGCAGTCAAAGAAAGCAAAGAATCTAAACTTCAGGAATTTGAACGATTTGAGGTAATTCTTTTTTAACTTATTAAACTCATTTTTCTTACTAAAAAAAGTTACTTACAAAATTTTCAATTAAAAAAAAAAATTGTAGGATTTCCAGCATCACTGGAAAATTTCAAATATTTTAAAACAAAAAATGGACAAAGTGGACCTAGATCTAGACTAGGACAACGAAGACGAAGATGAACAACAAAATAAACACAAAAGAGAAAATTAATCTATTTAAATTAGATATCATATAAGATAGAGGATTATAACTTTAATGAGAAATGTTTTGTAATTTAATGACATGTGACTATAAATTTAGTTTAATTGCAAGTTTTATTAAGTATTTTTAATAAATATACTGAACTAAATACTCTTCTATTACAAATTATTATCTAAAATTTTTGTTAGTTTATTATTACTTAAACTTTTATGACATAAAACCTATGTGTGGTTGGGATACTGGATATAATGGCAGTAGTGATGCCTTAGAGGTGACGGTTTGCAAATAGGCCAGAAATTCTAATAATTGTATTATTTGTATGGGTCCAAATGTATAAACATGTAACGGTTATACCCATATATTACATATTAATACAATTTTTATCTCTTTTAGAATTCTTACCTAAAATCAAAATTTTCAATTCTATTAACATATTACCTATAGTATTAGGCTTCATATCTTATTTGTATCTTTTGTAATTGCCTAAGAGCTCATAGTGAGAAACAAAAATATATGGTATTTCTTATTATTTATGATATTTTTAATAACCATTCAAACATAGTTTATGATATTTTCAATTTCTCATAATTCAAACATAATAAACCTTTAAACTTCAACATTTATCAATAAAAGGCATGTCAATAGTCACATCTTAATTATACACATCCACTTACTATGAAAATATTGAATGATACATAATTAAAACAGCAATGGTACTATAGTAAAAACTAATTGTAAGAAAAAAAAAAAACCGCATACAACTATAACTGTATTAAGTTCATTTTATGTCTATTAAATCATTTTTCCAATTGAAAGTATATTACTTATTTTTGAAAATTCAATTCAAATCTTAAAAAAAAAAAAAAAAAACAAACAGATCATCCAACTACAATACCGAAATTTAAAAAAAATATATATTGTACAAAAAAATTTATCAAACAACAAGAATAAAATAACAAAAAATATTTCACACTAATCTACAAAACTAACAAAATCTATAATATATTCCAAGCAAACAATTATTCCAAAAAAATTAAAAATAAATACTAACAATATTTAAAAAAAATATAATCTAAATATCACTATTATCTATTTACAAGAAAACTCACGCATCACGAAATAACACCTAGTAATATATAATATGTAAATGCCGATTTTGCTTGGCTTCATAGGATGGCTGAGAGTCGTATGGGCTAGTGAGTCGCATAACCGAGTGAGGTGATTGCCAAGAGGTCATGAGATTATACTATTGAAGAACAAAAAGAAGTAATACTCAAGTAATCAAGTAGGATATGGCTAGAAACCTCTCTTGTGACACTATCAAGAGACCCTTGTGGAATGCTTCACAGGTCACCCACTAAAAGATACACATGAAACTCTCATGGGCCATCCAAGTTTGAGAACCTTTCTTAAAGCCATGTAAGAGACCCTCTCGGAAGATTATAGATCTCGAGAGACTTGATTTCTAGATATAAGAACATGATCAATTGGTCAAATTAAACTTACCTTCGAGATATCTGTCAATAAATCCAGATAAATGATATGCCCACCGAAAAATGCAGCCTTTCAATTATATTCCATTTCTATAAATAAGAAAGCTATTCTCCTTGTTCAAGTATGTTGAGAACTTTGATACTATTGGAAATCTACTTGTTGCTAGCCTTTTACGCATCTAGATTCTAATTTAAGCCTTAGAGGGTCCGCACGGGACACTCACCCCTATCCATAACTTCCTTACAAATCTCTCGTCAAAAGGTCATTTGTGAAAAAAGGTCGCTCACTATTTCATTTCGGACACTCACATTCATCGTAAATTTATTATTATATTTAAATAATAATAAAATTAAATAAAAAATACAAAATCCCATTCTCCCTCCAAACCCTACCAATTGTTGGGTTCAAATCCCATCCTAGCGATTGATGAGGTGCCAACTGGAAACCATGGGTATACTTCAATCTTTTTATATTTAAAGAGAGAAAAGAAAGAAAATAATATAAAAATAAAATAATTAATTTGCTTTAATTTTATTTTTATGATAAGGGAGATCTTGTAATTTTTAAGAATAGAGGGAATATCAATTGGATTTAGCTTAACTTCATGAAATGTTAGTGTAATTTACCCTTAAATTAATCACATAAGCTTCTTATTAATATTAAGTAATATGACTAAATAACAATAAGTGTCATTTGTCACTATAGAAACATCTTTTTGTCACTTTTTGTAATTTTTTTTTTATAAAAACATAACTATCGTCAATTATATTAATCCTAACTTATTAATATTTTTATTTATAATCATGGTTTTTTTTTTTTTTTTTTACATTGATTTATCATCATTGTGCAACGCATATCATATTTAAAAGCTTTCTACCAAGTTCCTTTTTCTAATTTACTAAAAACTTAATATATTTCATTTCCTTTGGTCTTGCAAGAGCATACATCAATATCCTTACTTATACTACTAAATCACTTTAATCATATCTTACACATTCTATTTTTAGATTTAAAGTAACTTTACGTCTAATTCTTAATTCTTTTATACTCTTACCTTCATTACACTCATAACTTACACACATTAAAGCTTTTAGTATTCAATATGGATTGGGGGGGATTACGGGGATTACCTTTTTCAGAGAGAGTGGGGAGATTAAGGTTGATTGTAGTGAGATTGTTATTCAAATCATGGTGTTGTCGCCCACACCCATGACCATGACCATGACCATGACCATGACCACAAGGGAGAAGCATTAAACAAGTAATTTGTTACATTTAGCACCAACTAACTCGGTGGAGGCGTGTGCTGCCTGTACACGTATTTCCAGGTTCAATCACTTGCCGACTCAGCTTTAAATGGAAATGTTTTATTTAGCGAGGGTGTTTGCGCATCTACTTAAAAATGTATAAATTTGTGACTGTATTTAATTTACTCGGACGTCGAATTAAAAGAGAAGATTAATTTTCTCTAAAATTAAATGGAGAAAACCCAGATAACTAAATCATTAAAAAAAAAAAATTAAGCCGACTTTAAATTATTCTTTTTTTTTATTTTGAGTTCTTCTCAAACCCATTTCATCATTTCACTTTATAATTATTATCTTTTAAATAACTGTTTAAATATACTTACCAATTGGTAAATTACGCAAATTAAATAATTTGATGGAAGATCGATAAACTCGTGCTTTTAGAGATGATTAATCTATAACAGTCGTGGAAAATAGAGATTAAGATATATTATAAAATTAGACAGGATCTGTAATTAATTAATAGAAATATCGGGAAATAATTAAATGAAAGAGGCTTACTTACATGTGAGAGTGCGTGCCCGCCGCTGCCTCAAATTTTGAGGATTGTCATTAGCATTACTCTTGTTATTAACAAATTGACAGTGGCCCAGTGGGAGTGGAGGAGGAGGGTGAGGGTACTTTGGGAAGAGAAAGAATAGTATTAGTGTAGGGATGGACGGACTAGGGGAGGGGAGGAGGCAAGGGCACGTGTCCTGGTCTGAGTGAGGAAGGGTCAGGCGTGTAGGGCAATGTATCAATGCGAGGCGAGTGGCCGACTTCTCGATGTCGATGCCCAAAAAGAGAGGACCCAGCACGTGTCGCGGTCTTCGTGGAGCATCATCACACTTCACGCATTATTCACTCACACCCCTCCCTCGCACTCGCAGTCGCACCCGCCCTCCGACTTTCATTCATTTAATTTTGCTCTCCTACTACTCACTATATATAATATATATATATATAAAATAATCACTCTGTATTTAAATAATTAAATACTCCCACCACCCCCACCACCACTACTGCCGCCGCCACCACCACTTTCAGGCTCCATTTTATTGTCCCTTCATCTATTCTTTTTTCACCTTCTTCACACCTTTTCCCTAGTAGTCGTGTACTGTTTTCATATAATATATATACATACACGTGATGATGATGTTGGGATTGATTACGCCTTTTATCTATTTATTCTTTTGATTTTAATTTTCAACATTCAAATTAATTAATTATAAAAGTGTATGTAGAATACTTTAATGAGCTTAATATCTTTACTTGTGTGAGACTAAAGTCATTATATATAGGTTGGGTTGAAAGTTGGATGGTTAAGATATTTGAAATTAACATTATAAAGAAATTATATTTGGCGATTACTTTTAGAGATTGAAAAATTTTAATTTTTAATAGAGACAAATTGCATTAAAAATTAACCATTTATATTTAGTAGTAGCAGTGTTGTGCCCTACCTCTCCGAGAGATCTCTCGGAGAGGAAGCCATGAGGCTTGTTGGTAGTGGCTGATAGGGCCTCTTAGAAAGGCTCTTGGAGAGTCTCTTTGAGAGAACTCTTTCTCAGAGATACTTTCCGAAAGGCCAGCGAAACTGTTGTCCACGTGTCCCTAATCAATCATCGCTACGTGGACTTCTATAAAAGGCAAAACACAACACGATTTGTAATATTCTAAATTTTTTAAAGGGTTCAAGAGTAATTTTAATTTGGATCATAGGTGAAATTATCAAAAGAGTTGGAACTTAAGTATAATTTCTTGCAGTTATCAGTACCGAATCGACTGCAGGGAATGCTTCAGAGTTTAAATGTCTATGAAAAATATCATGGTCTCGACGAGCATCCCGAGATAAGATTTATGGTATTAAAAGAAATCAGAATTGAGGCACTTTTCAATACAACGAAAATACAGTTTCGATTCAGGTGGAAAAACTGAATCTTCGTAGGAGACTTCCGAAAAATAAACAAAACTCTAAAGGGGTTCCGGTTTCACGTAAGGATCAACTCTGAAGTGGTTTAAGAACAAAACAAGGGCCCAGTAAGGACACTGGGGCAAAATCAGTCTTTATCAAGTAATTGTCGATTATTAATTTCAAGCAAATCGATGTTATGAGTGGGTTGATGATAAATAATTATGGCGTTAGAGGGTCGAAGTGTAATTAATAAAATCCTCAAGTAAAATTAATGAGAAGTGGAGAGATTAATTGTGCAATATAAATTATTATATATATATATATGTGGAGGCATGCGTGTGAAGCATGTGGAAGTTACAACACTTGAGAGACAAATTGACTTTTCGTTTGAGAATAAGTGGCATCGAAAAACTTCATGGGCTCTTCGTTTGAGAGCAATTGGCACCGAAAAACTTCATAGAGATAGAAAGATTGGTCGTCCAAGGCAGCTTGAAGCTGTTGTGGGTTTTCTATAAAAACAATGGAAATAGAAGCAAAGAGCAAATGGCTGAGAGTTGCAGCAAAGAGTGGCCGAGAGCATGGCCGAGATGAGAGAGAAAGAGAGGGAGTTTTCCTGAGTGAGAGAAGGTCGATCGGTGGTGGCTAGAGCTAGTCGCAGCAAACAGACAACATCCATGGTCCCAAGCTGTGACCATGGTAGCTCAGGCGCAAGCTCGAGTAGTAGCAAGAGGCAGTAAGATGGCCGACTGTGATGAAAGCTGCAACGAACGTGGCCGGCAACAACCATGGGCAGGCATGCGCGAGCTGCTGTGCGTGGCCATAGCGGATGAGAAGAAGAAGCAGTAGCGGTAGGCGTGGTGTGCGCAGGAGCAGCCGGCTACAGGTGGCCGTGAGTGGTGGCGGGCAGCTGCGATCGGTAGTCGGGGCATGGCCATTGGCTGCAGTGCTGCCGCAACAAGGAGCGACGAATGCTGGCGGCGAGTGGGTGCAGTACTGGTGTGTAGGGTCTCTGCGTTCTAGAGGAAGGAGGGAGGAAGAAGATGAATAGGAGAAGGAGAAAAGAAAAAAGGAAAAGAAAAGAAAAAAAGGAAAAAAAAGAGAGAGAAAAAGAAGAAGATAGAAAAAAAATATAGCAAAAGTCCTAGAAATTTCTGAAAAATTATAGAAAAATAGGAAAGAGAGATTTTATAATATTCAGGAGATTTTGGCAAGAAAATGGTTCGGGCACACGTTCGAGGTCGGGAATGAAAAGCGAGATGATGCACGAGAATTAAGGATTTGCATGCATTTTGAAGACTTAAGTTGAAGTGGCTTGTGCGAATTTTGAGGTTGGCACACAAATCGAGATGATGCACAACGCAAATATCGAGGTAGGCCGATAAGCTTGAGAAGGTAAGTGGTTTGACCCAAAATTCGATTTTATGTAAATGATTTTATCATGTTGTCATACCTTGATGTGAGTATGTCATATAGATTGCATTTACATATATTGATGATGAAATATGCATATGAGCACGATGAGATTCACAATCATATGTTGCATGGGTTTGGGATTAGGGACTGGTGTCGTTGCTTTGTGTAACGCCCCGCTCCCACTTACGGGTGTTACTTGTAAACAATTACCCGAATTGTCCACCTCGCCCGGCCTTAGATGAAGGGTGGACCATGTTTCAAGACGAAACGTCCTAGGTGGGAATTAGGCTCGTTCTTCCCTTCCTCCAACCTCAGGATTCACTAACAGAATTGGGCTTCAACCACACCGCATTTGGTTGAAAAGAAAACTCATGAAGATGCCCAACCGCCATTTTCTTTTTTATATTTAATTATTTTTCCATCCAAGAATTTTACCGGGCTCCATAAAAATCACAATTTAAATCAATCCATTGATTGATTACCAATTTTGGAGGAAAAACTCATAATTTTTAATTTTCCAAAATTTTGGCATTATTCTCCAAAATGCCCGAAAAATTCCTTAAATTTGAAAATTGCTCCGGGGCCCAAAATCAATTAATAAATGCCCCCAAATCTCCAAAAATTCCAACTTTTTCAAAAAAAATGGCTGGCAAGGCCTACTGGCGCGCTCGGGGCCTGCGCGGGGCCCCGCTGTGCGCTGGCCGTGCGCGGCTGCCCGCTCGCTTGCTCGCGCGATGGGCCACTGCTGCTCGCACGCCCCCGCCTGTGCGAGTGGCCGCCCGCGCGCGGGGTTGCTGCAACTTCACTTTTTTTTTTCTTGGGCTTTCCTAACCCAAACTTTCCAGAAAATAGATGGAATAAAAATACTTCACTTTCATTCAATTTTTGCCTCTATTTCTCCATAATTAAGGCTTAAACAACACTCTTGATGCTTCCACAACAACTCATACCAAAAGTGAGATTTATCCTAGGCTTCAACATGCCATAAGCCACTATCTCATTTCAATTTAAAATCAACACTTCAAAAAAGAAATACACTCATAAACTTAGGCTTTAACAAGCCATTACCAATCAAATAAATTTACATTTCTTAAATTAACACCACAACCTAGGCTTCCATAAGCCATGAATTTACAACAAATAAATAAACACCATGAGCTTCCAACCGCAAGCTTGCAACTCTTCATTTTCTCTTTTGACATAAGAACAACCTACAAGGGGAGGATAAAACCTCACGAGCCACAAAGCTCAATAAGGGTGCAATGAACATAAGTATGAACAAAAACATAATATGTAATGCCAAATGCATGTATGCAACATGGTTAGGGCTTCCACATCGTCACAATCACCTTGGTTTGAGGCTTTAAACTACCCTACCCCACACAACCTCATGGCCATACGTCCTTGAGCACAAACAACATGCCAATGCACACACTCAAAGTTTAAATACATACTTACAACTTGCAAAGCCACCATCCCATGGGGCTATCCCTTGCCTTAACATTCTTTGAAGCTTTTAACTCTTCCTATCTTCCTTCCAACTCTTCTCCTTAAGAGATCCTTGATACAAATTTTAAAGAAACTAAGCCCCCCATCAAGAGAAAAAAAAAAAAAAAAAGATAACACTACCAAAGGGAATAATACATACCTTCTTGATATTCTTCTTTGCCTTTCCTTCTTTTCTTCTCTTTTCTTCTCCTTGGAAAGCTTCTTCCAATTTCTTCTTTCTTTCTTCAAATGGCCAAAGGGAGAAAAGTCTTCCTTACATACCAATTTATACCCAATTTTTCCACTTCAAGAATAAATCCTAGCCATTGGATTTATTTGGTGAGAATAAATCCTTACCCTCCAAACTAATACAATCCATGGCATTTGGTCTTGCTTAATATCCACCATTGGATTTTATTTCACTTTACAAGACAAGATCTTAGCCATCCAAAGGAAGCACAATCCATGTGCTTTGCTAGGTTTTAATCCTAGCCTTTGATTTATCTTGGAGATTAAATCTCCACCTTCCAATCATCTCTCTTTAAAACCTCTCCACCCATTTGGCAATCCATGCCTACTTCTAAGATTTAATGGTGGCCCTTTGATCACTTTCCAAATCCAAGAATTAATCTCATCCCTTGAATATTTATTTCTTTCTCATTTAAATCATGAGACTATTTTCCACTATTAATGCATGACTAATTTTATTTCTTTTTGGATTTTTCTTTAATCCAACACCATCATGCCTCTCATTAAATGCTCACAAGACCAATTATCATTTCTTTTACATTTATTTAAATCTCCCATTAACTTGGACAGGAGCTTGCCAAGTGTCACATTTAGACATTAACCTTGGTTTCCAAGCTTCCATCTCCACCATCCATGTGGCATCACCACAATTATCCATCAATTTAGGGAAAAATAATTATTTTCATAAATAATAGAATATCCACCATTTTTCCAATATTTCATAATTAAATTCCTTTATGGAATTAATTCCAAAGTTCCCAAAATATCCTTTGTGAATTTATTAACCCCATATATCTCCACATAAATACAAAATTGAGATTAAATTCACTTACACACCTAATTCCACATAGGAATTATTTTCAATTTACTAAAATACCCTTTTTATTAGACTTCACTATCCAAATTACTAAAATGGCCCTCTCATAGGGCACTAATATTCTCAAGGATATAACACCTTCTCAAGGGCATTTTTTGGAAGTTTTCTTTCTTCCTTTCTCATTCTCTTAACACCGGTAACACCGGGTGTTACACTTTGCCAATGGTGCCCCATACACCTCGGTCTGGCATGGAGATTGTAAAAATAGCTGGCAACAGTTGGGTGCAGTTGACCCAAATAAAGAGTTATGATGTTATGTGCATTGCATACATACATGAACATTAAATGTTTTGTTCCCTTAGATGATTCATCATCTAACTTGGGCTTTGCCCCTAGAATATTCAAACATTTCAGATGGAGATTGTAACAAATACGAGGATGATTAAGGCATAAAATGGCACTTAACAAAGTGCATGATGAGTTGAATGATGAATTAAATGTGTTACGTAACCCATGTATTTAAGTTTTGCTACTTTAAATTCTGAACGTTTTGAGAAATGATGATGTAAGAACTCATTTATGATTAATGTTAAGATGTTAGGTTTGATTCTGGCTTTCGCATTTGATGTTATATGAAAATTTTGGGATGGATATGAGGAATGATATGATTTAGAATTTGATTTAAAAATAAAATTTATTATCCTAGAATTGTCCGAAATGATAACACGCCCGAGAAAATGGGGTGTTATAGTTGGTATTAGAGAGAACTAGCAAAAAAAAAAAAAAAAAACCTCGATTGGAGACTTAGGGGTACTAATGGAAATTGAGAAATTAGGAATAATTTGGTATAGATGGAGGATCCTAGAAAATAAGAAACCTAGAATGGTTCGATTAATGTTTTTTTTTTGGAGAATAGAATTTGAAAATTTTGAAGTTTGATTTTGATGATGGATAGTGAGATAAGGATCTTAAAATTTGTGAAATAGGAATTGAGGTAAAGTTACCTCGAGGAAAATGGCTCATGTGAACGAGTCATATATGTTTGGTTTAATATCGATTTATAGGACCTAGATATAGTTCATGTTAGAGCAAAATTTTACTTGGAGACCTGACGGATCTGATGCGGTTAGAGCAAATTAATTAGTAGAAACCCTAAGTCGAGACTAAGGGGAAAAAGAAACTGATGGTTCGTAGAATGAAATCCCTATTTGGAGATTCAGGGATTGACGGTTGAATTCCTATAAGTTATTGATTAAAGGATGTAACCTTGTTTAGCGATAGAACAGCTGGTTGGATTGACTTAGCTATTGAAGTTAGGATCTGATGATATGATTCAGTGTAAGGTTGACTCGGTAACCATGATTATGGATTCGAGAGATTAAGAAACTGGTAATTTGAGGTCATTAGTTGAAATCTTTACGGTTAGTCTAATGTAATGTGACCTAGTTGTCAAGATTAGGTTCAGGAATGGATCATTAAGATTTGAATGTAAGGAAAAAAAAAAAGCGATTCTGAAAATGAAATGTGTAGTTTGAAGACTCTAGGGTTTGGATATGATGACATACGTAGAAATTTCTATTTTAAGAATAGAAAAATAGCATTCGCTGAAATGTTGGGACCAAGTTCCAATGAATTGGGGTGCGAGGTGTGCCACTAGCTGGTAGTATGACTATGGATTATTGTCACAAAAGTTGTGAGAAATCTTTGGCATATTTGAGAGAGACAACTGATGATAGATGTGCCAGGATGTCAAGTCATAGTAATAGATCGAAATTGATTGGAGATTTAGAATTTTTGATTTGGAGAATGAAACTTTTGTATGAATGGACGATTAGTTAGCCTTGGTGGGAAAATTGGGAGGTGGGAAGTTGGGCAATCATTTAAAATAATGTCAGGAAATTATGAATATAAGGCGACTGTTAATATGTGGTACAAGCATTTGTAGTCAATGAAAAGCCGTAAAAAAATTGAGGTAATGAGAGAAATACCATAATGTATTATCAGAAGATTGATAAGAATTATTTCTTGATAAATAAGTTTGAATTTGTCATTGATAGCTTGAGATTATTGGATACTTAGCTATGTGTAGCTTAACTGAGGGAATAAATTATCATGCTATAAATGAGGTGATAATTAAGAGTCAGTATCTTTTACCTCGAATTTGATGAATTATTAAATAGCTACAAGAGGTTGAGATATTTTTCTATGATTGATGTGCGATCGAGGGTAAGATAAGGAAATAAGGTATCCTGAAATCGACATTTTGATGATAGGGATATTGAGATGAGGGTCTCGAAATTGATGATATATTGGTGTACTCCTTGGATAGTGATGCGCATAAGGAACATTAAGGATAATATTGGGAACTCTTAGGGAGTATCATGATGGATGTTGAGGGCAAGATTTGCTTGCTAGGTCGTAACAAAGGTGATGAGAGCATGAGGCTCTATGTTAATGAATGTGAGATCAAAGTTGATTGTCGTAAGCACAGTAAGCTTGGGAAGTTCCAAAAAGTCGGATGTCCTGATAGATTTCGGGGGATGAATCAAAAATTTTGGAAAGAGATTAGTTCGAGCAAAGATCAGTAACTTGAGTAAGTAACTCCGAAAAGGATCCAGGATCCGTGAGATTTGGAGATTTTGTTTAGATAATAATGACGACATAGATTGTGTGGACTAAGGGGCTAGAATAGTACGAATAAAGTTAATAGCACTATTATCAAGACGATTAGCCACTTGGAGTCAAGGATTAAGTTCGGTTGAGTAATTAGGCGATTGCAAGTTGGCAAGTGAACCTATGCTACTATTGACAAGAAGTTAACAGAGCTAATGGTCACCTGTATAATTAAGCCATGATGTATGAATCTATCAATTAAGATCATGATAATAGATCTTGTGAGATATGGTCAAATGCGATGAGGGAAATCATATGACTTCCATATGGTAAAGTATGATGGTGCCTTAAGGATCGAGCATGGTTAGAGTCAGTTAATATGAAATGTTATTCGAGGATCACTTTGAAAAGTGTGAGGACTTATTTGAGTTATGGGTATGGGTGAATAGATATTAGTATGACAACTAAGAAACAAATGTTATGTGCAAATGATGCAAGGATATTAGTATTGCTAGATTTGGAAGACATTGTTAGATTTTGATTGATATTAAAGGTTAAGTTTCTTAATGAAGATTTGGAGACAGATAAAATCTATTAATAAAGATTTCTTGATGAGTTAGTTATATGCCATGATTAGAAGATGATTGTGGTTAATTGACAGAAACTTGAGGTTATATCGGGTGATGAATACCTACGAGAATAAGGAAACAATAATTTATAAGAAATCTCGAATAGATTAGCACAAACAATGATCAAGCAATGATTAAATTTGTGATGACATAAGGTGAGGCATAGCTAGTTTCGAGGTCATGTGATGACCAAGGAGATATTTTAGGATCAAAGGATACATGAAATTATTTGATGACAATATTTCTTTGGGGATCAATTCGATAAAAGTCAAGATGTCATGGACTTGGGTATTAAGGTTGAAAAAATATCAAAGTAAGATAAATGACATTGTGAAAAAAAAATCAGCAATAGAGAAGTGATATGGATATCGATTGGATGACGCAGTGAAAAACAAAATTAAAAAAATTGATGATGTGGATATGAGAGCCGCGGGCTCATTATGATGATGTGGGTACCGGCTTGGATGGAAGCTCGGGTTGAGACTTGTGGCCCAAGGACCGAGATATGTGGTTATGGGCTATGAAAGAGAAATTCGAAAGGCATGCGTGGCCGACAAGTGTACTCGTCTATGGGTTGATAAGCATGGTCAGCCTTAAGGGTTCTGATTTTGAGACGCGCGATGGTATTTTCAAGTTTTGAATAAGATATACGTGCCAGAGATCTTGTGATTAAGAGATAATTATAGACAATATAGTTTTCCTAGGGATATGAGATCACTTGTAAAGAGTTACAACAAGATTATTCAAAATAAGGTAATGAGATATGTTCTTCCCTAGTTATTTGACTAGTCTGGTGCTAATATCAAGGATGAAATTTTGAGATTTAGAATATATGGAAAATTTTGAGGACCAAATTTTTGTAAAGGAGGGGAGAATGTAATATCCCAAATTTTCTAAAGGGCTCAAGAGTAATTTTAACTTGATTAATAGGTGAAATTATCAAAAGAGTTGGGACTTAAGTATAATTTCTTATAATTATCAGTACCGAATTGACTACAGGGAATGCTTCGAAGTGTAAATGTCTATGAAAAATGTTATGGTCTCGATGAGTATCCCGAGATAGGATTTATGATATTAAAAGAAATCAGAATTGGCGCTGAAAGACTTCACAGAGATAGAGAGATTGGTCAGCCAAGGTAGCTTAAAGCTGCTGCGGGTTTTCTATAAATAGAATGGAAATGGAAGTAGAGAGCAAATGACCGAGAGTTGTAGCAAAGAGTGGCCGAGAGCATATTTGAGATAAGAGAGAGAGGGAGTTTTCGTGAGTAAGAGAAGGTCAATCGGTGGTGGCCAGAGCTGGCTGCAGCAAGCAGACAACATTTATGGCTGCAAGCTGCAACCATAGCAGCTCGAGGGTAAGCTTGAGCAGCAACAAGAGTTAGCAAGCTGGGCGACTGGGATGAAAGCTGTAGTGGAGGTGGCTAGCAACAACCTTGGGAAGGCGTGCGTGAGCTATTGTGCGCAGCCATGGTGGATGAGGAAGAAGAAGCAGGGGTGGTGTACGTGGGAACTGCCGGCTGCGGGTGGGCGCGAGTGGTGGCAGGTAGTGGCCACAAGCGGTTAGGGCGTGGCCATTGGCGGCGGTGCTGCCGCAATAGCGGGTGAATGAGGTGGGCGCCGAGTGGTCGCGGTGCTGGTGCACAGGGTTAGTGCGTTGCAGAGGAAGGAGGGAGGAAGAAGATGAATAGGAGAAGGAGAAAAGAAAAAAGAAAAGAAGAAAAAAAAAGAGAAAAAGAAAGAAAATAGAAAAAATATTATAGGAAAAATCCCAGAAATTTCTGGAAAATTCTAGAAAAATAGGAAACGAAGATTTATTAATATTCTAGAGATTTTGACGAGAAAATAGGAAACGTATTTCGAGGTTGGGCATAAAAATCGAGGCTACACACGAAATCTAGAGGATGCACGAGAATTAAGGTGGTGCATGAGAATCGAGGTAGTGCACGAGAATTAAGGTGATGTGCGAGAATCGAGGATTTGTACTTGTTTTAAAGATATGACATACATACCAAAAATTCCTGAAAGGCTAAGTTAAGGGTGCTTTGAGACTTAAGTTGAAGTGACTTGTGCGAATTTTGAGGTTGGCACATAAATCGAGGTGATGCACGATGCGAATATTGAGGTAGCCCCAATAAGATTGGAAAGGTAAGTGGTTTGACCCAAAATCCGATTTTATGTAAATGATTTTATCATGTTGTCATGCCTTGATGTGAGTATGTTATGTAGATTGCACTTACATGTATTAATGATGAAATATGCATATGAGCACAATGAGATTCACGGTCATATCTTACATGGGTTTGGGATTAGGGACTCGCGCCGTTGCTTTGCCAAGGGTGCACCCATACACCTTGGTCTAACAGAGAGACTGTAAAAATGGCGGGCAATAGTTGGGTGCGATCAACCCAAACAGAGAGTTATGATGTTATGTGCATTGCATACATACATGAGCATTAAATGTTTTGTTCCCTTACTTAGATGATTCATCATCTAACTTGGGCTTTGCTCCTAGATTATTCAAATGTTCCAGATGGAGATTGTAGTAGATATGAGGATAACTGAGGTATGAAATGACACTTAGCAAAGTGCATGATAAGTTGAATGATGAATTGAATGTATGTTACGTAGCCCATGTATTTAAGTTCTGTTACTTTGAATTTTGAATGTTTTGAGAAATGATGATGTAAGAATTGATTTATGATTAATGTTAAGATGTTAGGTTCGATTCTAGCTTTTGCATTTGATGTTATATGGAAATTTTAAGATGGATATAAGGAATGATATGATTTAGCATTAGATTTAAAAAAAAAAAATTATTATCCCAAAATTGTCCTAAGTGATATAACGCCCAAGAAAGTGGGGTGTTACATGATTGGTGGGATCCGAACCTTTAGTAACATATCTCGATTCTTTCAAATTTCCCTTTCTGAAGTGCTCACTTTTCTTTTCGTGGCTTTTCCTTTCCCTGTGTACTGACCTAATCGTCGAAGGGTCTTCGTGGGAGATCCTTCTCGCAAGTCTTCTAATCCTTCTCGTGAGCTACAATCCTTCCAGAAGCTATGTAACGCCCCACTTTTTCGAGTGTTAAATAACTTAGGAATTTCGAGAATATTTTTTTTTCAATTTAAATCATTTCTCGACAATCCCGTTCTACCTTCCCAGCATACTAAACAAGAATCAATAAACTAAGACAGGTAATCATCATAAATGCAGAAGCTTTAAAATCGAAACCTGATATGGTACATATCTAAATTCACTTAATCATATCATAAAAATCTGTACCATCATATCATTAAATACTTAAATACATGGAGACTTAACATTAGGAGATAACAACTGAGCACCTTAGATAAAATTTGATGATTTCTTAGAAATACATTAAATCGTAACGATTATACATGATCATTAATATAGTACAATCTTCTAACCATGACTAAGAACATGTCCTGAATCCTCACGAAAGAGCATATACCCGAATAACTCATTGAACCCATCGACCACGTCACCAATCATCCCCTTGACATAATTACAAATCCTAACTGGAACATTGAATGTTACAAGTGCATAACCCAATTAGAAGATGAATCTTCTAGTGAGGGTTTAGAAACATGATACATGAATACATGATGCAATAACATGAACAAACATTTGCCCTAGTGTAACTTCCCTAGCCCACAAGCCTGACACAGAATCCTAGGCAGAATCCCGAACCTCTGCAGGATAAGCCTAACGTTATTCCATCAATTGCCCTTGGGGAATTACGACTACACTATCGGGGCAACATCCTAATCCCATGCACAAATATCAATATGCCAAAAATATCGTGCCATGCAATATCACGACTTTCCATGCAATATGACAAAATGATCATAGCATTCATAATTATCATGCATATATAAACTAACATAAATATAAGTTCTTGGGATAAAACCACTCACCTTAGCACAAAGTTCAGACTACCTTGAAAAACGCACATTGCCTCGATATACGTGCCCGGCCTCGATTTTTGTGCCAACCCTCAAAAGTTGCACCAATCATTATTCCTCCAGCACAACAATCCTATAAATGATATTTAACCACAAAATATCTCAATATTCCAATTTCTTCCTATTTTCCTTCATTTTCTTATATTTTCCTTCATTTCCTTCTATTTTCCTTTCTAAAAATCCCAATAAATACCCTCGAAACTATTTTCTCAAATCTATTTCCACAACAATTCATCATATTCATATAAATTTAATAGAAAATTCCAGAATATAACTTAAAGCATTATTTGCACGCAAAATGAGGCTAGTTGATGTGAAAATTGAGACATCGGGAAGCTATACTTCAAAACTTTTTGCACAAGCCTCAAGAAAACAATTTTCTAGAATTTTTGGGATTTTTCCCAATTTTTTTGGCCATCCACGCGTTTGCACGTGCTTGCATGCGCTATGGCGAGTAATAGCGTGTGAAGACCAGCGCGTGTGGCCCACGCACCGGTCGTCTTCTCCGGCGACGACACACCAAAAAATTCAGTTCTTTCCACTAGCTTGCTCTCCTTGAAAAATCAATCACAATGGCACTAGTCTTGGCTCAAAAGGACCACCCGAAGTGGCTCAATCGAAGGCTTAAAGACTCGGCCTAGGCGTCTGCCTCTCATTTCCGGCGAGGCTTCGAAACTGCATCAAATGGCCACCAAAATGCACCAAAGTTTCCAGATTTGTTCCTCAAGCTATGGGCAACAAAAGCCTCTTAATTTTGACTCTCAATTTATTCAAAAATGACCTCGATTTGAAGCTTAAAACCCCTCCAGAATCGGCCACCATGA
This sequence comes from Diospyros lotus, assembly GCF_014633365.1. Lineage (NCBI taxonomy): Eukaryota > Viridiplantae > Streptophyta > Magnoliopsida > Ericales > Ebenaceae > Diospyros > Diospyros lotus. The sequence goes on along the minus strand of NC_068339.1, from coordinate 32,789,992 downwards.
ACGAGTATTTATAAGCATTTTCGACCCTTCAAACGCCCTATATCAATGAACCCAAGTCCTCTAGAGCTTCTACTTTCCCCAAGTCGGTCCAAAAACCCATCGAAAGGGCTCCAATTTTGCTATCTGAGTGGCCAAACCTTCAGCCACTTTTGGAAGAAAGTTGGCCCGATTTCGACTAGTTTTAGGCTGTTTGTCGGCCATGAAACTTGTCTTGGCCTTGCCCCAGCCCCCCTAGCCACTTCCTCGGGTCTCCCGTGGCCGAATTCAGTGACGAGATGGGCTGGTCGGCCATGGCTGGTTGCTGCCTCCTTCAACTTTGAAAAATTGCATTTTTGCTCGACCAGTTTTGTCTCTTATGCTTTGGCCCATTTTTCACAAAGCCCCTGAACTTTTCATAATTACCACCACGACCTTCAGGTCTTAAAAACTTCCATTTTTTCTCGAAAGATTCTGAAAAAACATCATTTCCACCTCTCTCTGGCAATTTCGAAAAACTGCACTTAGGCCTGAATCTTTGTTTTGGACCTAAACCCTCTCGTTTCTTTCTAAAATCGCTAAAAAGTTGTCTTACATACCAAATATGAGCCCCCTCAAGGTTTTGTTAACTTCCCGAAAATCCCCTACGATAATTCGATTTTGCAGCTTAAATCGCAGCTGCATTTTAGCTGTACCGAAAGTCGTTCCTGATTCGGTTTCTCTCGAAGCTAAAAATAATTTCTCGAGGTGCTCATCAATGCTGTATCATTTTTCTTAAATATCTCGGCTCCAGGGCACTCCCTATAGTCGATTCGGTCAATTTTTTGGGCTATTTAGATACCAATCTTCCCTTAAATTTTATTTTTCTAATAAAACGCTTACTCTCCAATAATCCCAATTTGTTGGGTATTACATTCACCCCTCCTTAAAGAAATTTTGTCCTGAAATTTTTTATCTGGCTGATTAAGTAATTAAGACCAAACTCAGCTTATTACCTGAATACCTCGATCGCATATCGATTCGATCCTTAACAAACACCCTAAGTTTGTATTCATTACACATCCTATACCTACGAGCATGTTGTGTCTTTTATAGCATTTCCTGTCGCAGTTCTACAGACAATCGCATGTCTTTCAGGCACACACGTCCTACTCGACACTTGAGAATGCTAACTTGCATCTTAACAATCAGAATCCTTGGTCTGACCATGATCATCAATCTATAGACAAATTCATTTGTCAATCACACCTGCCTTTTGTATCTTGTTCACCAGATCCAGCTAAACAACCAGGCTAGCGATAAAAATAGATGATCCCTTTGGCACTACACTCATAGTCAGTAGGCCAACAAGCCTCCAACATCTAACACTCACAGCTATCCACCCAGGTCATGCGTTAGGCACCTCTTTGCCATGCCCCAGGTGATACGAAGTAGTGTAATCGTAGCCCTCAAGGAACTCTATCCATCGTCGCTACCTCTCGTTTAGCTCTTTCTATAAGAACCCATACCTCAGGCCCTCGTGGTTTGTGAGTACATCAAATGTCTTACCATACCGATAATGCCTCCATAACCTCAAGAGCACATACTTTAGCTGCCAGTTCCAAGTCATACATCGGGTAGTTCTCTTTGTGGCTTGGTGTAATTCACATGTAATCATTCGTTCATGTTGCACTAACATGCTACCCGATCCTTTGAGCTATCATAAACTCTCACTGCATCTGGCAGGTCATTCTCATTAGACTCTTCTTACGAGTTCCTATTATGGACACAACTATTTCGAAGCGTCGTATCACGATCCTTTGGTAACAGCTTGCCAAAACATCTTATTTCGAAACATCCTAACATCCTATTTTGAAACCTGATTCCTAGAATTTTATTTCGAACCCTATGTTACTCCATATTTTGAAACATAGAGTCGGGACTATAAATATTAGAAAAGCTCCAAACTCGACTTTCGCGTGTTCGGATAATTTTTTTTTCTTGCCAAAATCTCTGAAATAATAAAAAAGTTCTACATTTTTTTTCCTTTTCATTTCTTTTCTTTTTTTTTTTGTCTTTTTACTTTTCCTTATTTCTTCTTCATTCTTCTTTTTTTTTTTTTCTTCTTCTTCTTCTTCTTCCTTCCTTCCTTCCTCTACAGACCCTACGCGTGAACAGCCACTGGCTGCCATTGCCTTCTAGCGTCGCCACCACCTCTGGCGGCCACCACTGTCTTCTCTACAACCATCTCTAGCGCCTGCTCCGCCATCAGTCGCAAGCCACGGTGTGGCTTCCTCGCGCCCCAGTCGTCGATCACCATCTCCTCCCAACCATCATCGCTGGCCCAATCGGCCCTCGCGTAGGCCAGATCTGGCCATGCCGTCATCACTGCCTGCTCCCTCGCGCAGCCACCGGCCACCACTTGGCTTCCCCCTGCCGCCACCGCGACCATCGGCGCCTCTGTCGCTACTGCCAGATCTGGGTCGATCAGACTCGATCGGCCCGACCTGACTCGCTTCAGGTTCTACCCATCCCTGATTCAAACCATTAGATCTGACTCATATTCGATTTGCTTAGATTTAGCTAAAACCTAGATCTATCATGCCAAGAGTTCGGTCTTGATGTGGTGCCTACCTAGTCTTGAATAGAGGATGTTCCTCACTATGCATTTTTGTCCCTTACTTCCGTCGTGAGGATGGTACTACTCGTTTTACCGCCATCCGTAATGTTTTTGGTGTTAAAAATGCCTTTAACCTCCTAGTTCAGCTTCCGGTAAGTGACCGGTTTTGGGCTGTCGATACACTTTTCTTTGAAGCTTAAGCCCGATTTTAGGACCCTGTCTATGGTTGTGTATCCCACATTCTTGCCCTTCAATAGCAGGTTAGTGATCTGCAAGCTTATCGAGCTCTATTGCAGGATTCACTATTCGCATATTATTCTTCACATCCCCAACTTGTTCCATAACTTGATCAAAACCCAAACTGGAGCTCCGATCTTCACATTATCCCTGAGAACATCTCACTCCTTAGCTTCCCTGAGGCTACTTCTCTACCTCACCCTGATGGCACAACAATAGCCAGATGCCACTCGCAGATGACATCGATGAGTTGGGACCCATCGTGTTTGGCAATCATTGTCGTCACTGAGCATTAACAATTATTAGTTCTATGGTTTGCCTTTTTCTTTTGAGTAATTGTATGATTTGATCTCCTGTAACTGTATTATGTTTTTGGATGCTTTAACATTTCATTCCCTTAGCTTACCCTCGATTGTATATTGATAATAAAATATCTTAGCTTCTTGCAGCTATTTTAATAATTCATCAAATCGAGGTAAAAATATCAGCTCTTAGTTATCACCTGATAATTTATGTCCTCAATCAAGTCACAGATAGCTAAGCATCCAAGCTCTCATTGGCAATTTCATCATTAAGAAATAATCTCGTTAAATCTTTCGAGAATATATCCTGGTATTTTTCATTTTTCTTATGGCTTTTCACTGACCGCAAGTGCCTATACCTCATATCAATAGGCTCCTTATTTTCATAACTTGTTGACATTATTTTAATGATTGTCCAACTATACATCTCCTAATTTGCGTACTAAGCTACCTAGACTAACCGTCTAGCCATACAAGAGTTTTATTCTCTAAAATTGAAAATCTAGGATCTCCAATCGATCTAGGTCTGTAGCTTTCCTTACTAGGACCTGTTATCCTAGCACATCTGCCATTACTTGATTCTCTCAATCACGCCAAAAATTTGCACAATCTTCAAGACGATAATCTATAACTTTACTTCCAGTTAGAGTAAGTAGGTTCTCACGTCACCTACGGTACTCCAATCCTCGCTGGATTTCTTCCTGAAAACTTTAAATTTTCATCACGAATCCCTAGATCTTCAATCAATCCTTTCAAAGAAATTCTTTAGAAATCCCAAACCGATTTATTTCCAAAGATCTCGAATCAGATCATGATATATGGTTCCAATCATCTTTCGTGAACTCGATTTCCTTGTAATTATGACTCTCAATCCACCATTTATCATGGAACTTTCAAGTTCTATTCGTCGGGTCAACCACCGATAACTTTACCTTATTCCACAAATCCATTTGGCACACTGAATCGTAATCACAATCTCTGTTGACTAGGTCTTCTCATCATTCCTTTAGGGTCGATACGACCTATCAAGCAACGATTTTCTTTTCGATACTCGAACTCTTCCTTGAACAGAGGTTGCCATCTCACAACTCATCGTCAAGGTTTTGGACTAGCCATGCTCTACTACTTGAAATCTCTTTTACCGAGAATCCACTGACTCTCGCATTTCGTTCTTCAGATCCAGTTGACTATCGGCATATGACTATTAAATTAGTTCTTCCTAGGCAGTACAATTACCATCATCCAGCACATTAGCTATCATCATCACCCCGATCGCATAGTAGGCTTACTCCTACACCAAGTGTCGACCCTCAAATGGGTACGCCCTGGGTGAAAATTGCATGGTCTCATCGTAGTCCTTCAAGAATTATCATTTGTTATCGCTGCCATGAGTCTAACTCATTCTGCAAGAACATTCATTATAGGCCCTTATCTCGGTCGGTGATTTCCTCACCTCATAGGTAGCATCTAAACAACTTACGAGTATGCATCTATCCTGTCCATTTCATACATCAGGTAGCTTTTCCTTTGCAACCCAACTCTTTCTTTGAGGCAATTGCAAACACGACCATCTCATGATCTTATTGCCATACTAGACACTGAGGTATTCTATTTCTCGAGCCTCACACTATTCGTCGTGTCACCCACCCCAAGATGACCACGAATCCTCGATGCAATTCTTTAAATAGGACACTCAGTCCATATTCAATCCATCTCATCTTAGATTGATTCCTTAGGCTTCTGGTCTATTTCAACCTCAGCTAGTGGCACACCTCACATTAAAGACGATTTGGAACTTGGATGCCATACAAAGTACAGACCCTACTGGGTTGTCCTATATCTTCAGCATCTGATCGTCTCCTAGGCAGTTCACTATAATGCTTTGGTCGACGGGTCTCCCGTACCCTACCACAAGCCATCCCTTAGCCCTTTGCTCGTGGGTCCCTAGATCCAGATATGTCACTGTGAACACTAAACTAGGAGTGCCGTCGTGCTGCTAAGGTTCCTTATCCCATCTTTGCGAGTCACATCGGTTGTACCACTATCGCTTCATCAATTGACGTAACTCATATGCCATCACTTGTCCATCTTTTGGTCCCTCGTTCGCTCCAATCCATTGGATCATTGATCTACTCATCTTATTTTTGAGACACAAAATGATCCTTGAAAATCCTTATCATTCGCTCCTAACTCATCAGCTAGGCCCTATCACATCGGACTAATTATCCATGATTCGATTATTCTTGATAACCATAGTTATCCTATCTTTCATTGTAAGTATTTTGACTAACGACCTTAAATCAACAGTCTCTAAATCTCTTGGATCCATAATCATGGTTACCAAGTCAACCTTACACCTGAATCATATCATTGGATTGTAGCTTCAATAGCTAGATCATTCCACTTGTACTAGCTTCCATCAGGCTTCTACTATTCACTATAAATAGTAACCATATACTTGGAACAGTGTATGTACGTGAATAGTACACCAGGTAAATTCCCACAAAAGAGAGGTGGGTCACAAACGGACACACTTAAATACCAAGTCTTTCCTTAGCCAGAATTTTCCTAGACATGCACTTTCACTACACCACACTTAAATAAAGTAACCTTTAAAACTTCAACCGACAATCTCCAACTCTCTAAGTAGGGATTTCGTTCTACGAATCATTAGTCACTTTTCCCTTAAGCCTCCACTTGGGGTTTCTATTAATTGGCTCTAACTGTATCTGATACCCTTAAGTCACCAATTAAATGTTTACTCTGAGTTCACAAACCCTAAACAGTCAAGTAGGGTTTTTGACTCCAATTAAGCTCTGATACCAATTGTAACGCCCCGCTTTTTCGAGCGTTAAATAGCTTAGGAATTTCGGATTTTTTTTTTCAATATAAATCATTTCTGACAATCCCGTTCTACCTTCCCAATATACTAAACAAGAATCAATAAACTAAGACAGGTAATCACCATAAATGCGGAAGCTTTAAAATCGAAACCTGATAAGGTACATATTTGAATTCACTTAATCATATCATAAGAATATGTACCATCATATCATTAAATACTTAAATACATGGAGACTTAACATCAAGAGATAACAACTGAGCACCTTAGATACAATTTGACGATTCCTCAGAAATACATTAAACCGTAATGATTATACATGATCATCAATATGGTACAATCTTCTAACCATGACTAAGAACATGTCTTGAATCCTCACGAAGGAACATATACTCGAATAACTTGTCGAACCCATCGGCTATTTCATCAATCATTCCCTTCCATAGTTGCAAATCCTAACTGGAACATTGAATGTTCCAGGGGCATAACCTAATTAAAAGATGAATCTTCTAGTAAGGGTTTAGAAAAATGAAACATGAATGCATGATGCAATAACATGAACAAACATTTGCCCTAGTGTAACTTCCCTGGCCCACAAGCCTAACACAGAATCCTAGGTAGAATCCTGAACCTCTATAGGATAAGCCTAATGTTATTCCATCAATTGCCCTTGGGGAATTACGACTACACTGTCGGGGCGACATCTGAATCCCATGTACAAATATCAATATGCTAAAAATATCGTGCCATATAACGTCATGACTTTCCATGCAATATGAAAAAATGATCATAGCATTCATAATTGTCATGCATATATAAACGAACATAAATATAAGTTCTCAAGATAAAACCATTCACCTTAGTTGCATGATGGGTTCGACGAGTTATTCGGGTATATGCTCTTGATTCGGTTTCTCTCAAAGCTAAAAATCATTTCTCGAGGTGCTCGTCAATGTTGTATCATTTTTCTTAAATATCTTGGCTCCAGGGCACTCCTTGTAGTCGATTTGATCAATTTTTTAGGCTATTTAGATACTATTCTTCCCCGAAATTTCATTTTTCTAATAAAATGGTTACTCTCCAATAATCCCAATTTCTTGGCTATTACAAGCTAGGTTAAGATCATGTTTGCATCTTCAAGAGAATCCCAGTTCTCTCTGAGGCTCTTTGAAACACCTTCCCGAGAAAGACCATTCTCTTTCTAAAAGCCAATTAATTCCTCTTCGAGAACCGTGTCGGACCCTTTCCGAGAGCCTTATCCCAAAGCTGGGCACCAAGCCAATCAAGTCTCTCCGAGAAACTAGCTACCTCCACCAGGCATCAGCTCCCTCTGAGAGACTTCTCTTCCCTCCGTGAGAAACCATGTCTCCGAGAGGATCTTCTTCGAGGAAGCCTTCTCTCCGAGAGAGTTCTTTCAGGAGCTTATCTTTCAGAGGTCGAAACCTCGTACGGCTTCAGATGATAGTTTCCCTAACTCAAAACAAGTTTCTACTATTGTATTTTGACAACAATAATTTGACGTCGTCTGTGGGAAACTGATAAGAAGCCAAGATGACCAGAAACACCAGATCGATTAGGTTAGGAAGCTTACCCCAACCAACATGGAGAAGTATTCATTCTAGAACAACAGTTATTGAGGAACCCAACCTTGTGCCTCAACCACAACCAATACTTGCGGGGCACCCTCAAGAGTAGGAGGTTCAGTCAGGATGTATACCCCAATCAGAGGACAATCAGGTAGTTAGACTGGGGGGATAATCAGATTATCGATTCTAAAAAAGATCCTATAGCTGAGATTGGAGTCCAAGGACGATCAGAGTAGGGAAAAATACACGTTGTTGATCTTGGGGGAAAGGCAACAAGGAAGGGGAGATGAGCTCCATCTCTAGCCCCTATAGTTCTAAAGTCATGCTTTTTGGGACAATCATTGATTCCCAGGGAGAATCCGGCCACAACCCCAAGGGGAATTTTAGGACCGTATGGAATAACACCTCTCGTAGTATTGCTTGTTGACTATGAAAGACTTTAGAAGAACTATGACAAGTTGAAACACCAGAATTGTTAGTGTAGGTGATCTAGACCCAATCAGATTGGGCAAGTTGTACATTGACAATTGTAATCATATTTATTACTGGATAAGGAATTATTGAAATTAACAAGAAGTCATTCTATTAATTTCTTGTTATTATTGTAATGATTGGATGAAACTAGATAGAAGTTCATATGATGTATATTGTGATTAATCTATAAAGATGTGAGATGATGTATCACAGTTTTTAGACATCATTAAATGTCCCAAGTTGTAGCAATGTCAAGAATGGACATTGACAATTGCAGTAAGACTTGTATGTGTTATGTTTTTTCTATGTGATAGCCATGAGGGTCTCACAGTCATAGGCATGGGAATGCCTAGATAAGTACATAAGTGGCCAATGTTGAAAAATATGTCATTAGACATGACTTTCCATGATAATCCATTTTGGTTATATGTTGATGGAATTCTCATATGAGAAGATTGTAACTAATCCTTGAACCTGAAGTTGTCACGGTTATCTCATAAGAAGATCGATATGCTTTGACATCATTTTGATGGGTCTAGACAAAGTCTGCATATGGGCAATTGTTAGGCATATAGTCAGGCTTATGGAGATGAGTGTATAACCAAGATGAGACTCGTCTATCATTTTATAGAGGATGATGTATCTAAGGCGCATTCGGTGGATATTCACTTTAAATCTATAGCCATGGTGAAAGAGATCAATAAGGAGTTATTGATTCACTTTCTATTAAGTGAAGATATTTGGATGACCGAAGAAAACTCATGTGATTGTAATCAAGTAACACATTGCCAGACTTGAAATCACATAAGATACATTGACGAGAGGATCGAATTGTTAGTGTAGGTGCTTTAGACCCAATCAGATTGGGCATGTTGTACACTGACAATTGTAATCATGTTTATTATTGAATAAGGAGTTATTCAATCTCACAAAGAAGTCGTTCTATTAGTTTCTCATTATTATTGTAGTAACCGATTGAAACTAGATAGAAGTCCATATAATGTATACTGTGATTAATCTATAAAGATGTGAGATGATGTATCACAATTTCTAGACATCATTAAACGTCCCAAGTCGTAGCAATGTCAAGAATGGATATTGACAATTGCGGTAAGACTTGTATGTGCTATGTTTTTGCTATGTGATAGCAATGAGGGTCTCACACCCACAGGCATAGGGATGCCTAGATAAGTACATAGGTGACCAATGTTAGAGAACATGTCACTGGACATGACTCACCATGACAATCCATTTTGATTATATGTTGATGGAATTCTCATACGAGATGGGTGTAACTAATCCTTGGACCTGAGGTTGTCACGGTCATCTCATAAGAAGACCGATATGCTTTGACATCATTTCGATGGGCCTAGACAAAGGCTGCACGTGGGCGATCGTTGGGCATATCATGAGGCTTATGGAGATGGGTGCATAACTAAGATGAGACTCGTCTATCCCTTGATAGATGATGATGTATCTAAGGCACCTTCGGTGGATATTCACTTTAAATCCATGGCCATGGTTATTGATTCACTTTTTATTAAGTGAAGATATTCGAATGACCGAAGAAAAACTCATGTGATTATAATCAAGCAATACATTGCTAGACTTGAGATCACATAAGATACATTGACGAGAGGATCGTATTACATGGTTACCATGCTTGTGAAAGGTTATTTGAGGATTATGAATCATTCTGAATAATTGGGTAGGCATGACGCCTTGCTAGAGGCCAGTCTTGTCTTATGTTTTCGTACTGACACATTGTCAACATATTCGGAAGCCTAATGAATCATACGCAATAGGCACGGTCCCTGGCTTAAACCAGGAGAGCAAACATATGGTTAAGTGGGACACTTCGGTAAGAAGTTATGCCATCGTAGGTTCTCATGGAAAAAAGAATAAATAGATGTAGTGACGTCGATACGACAAGGGGTCGTCATAATGGAAAGAATTTTCTAAAATGACAATTAATTAAATTAGGAAGGAGTTTCTAATTTAATAATTTTCTATTTGTTAGAGTGGCAAATAGGAAATAAAATATATTTGGGCTTAAGTTAATATTTGGACTAAATTGAATTTGGGCCAAATATTAAATTAAATATTATATTTGGACTAAATTAGATTTGGACCAAATATTAAATAATAAATATTTGGGATTGAATTAGATTTAGGTTAAATATTTTATAAATTGATTTGGGCCACTTAATTATATTTCTAGTTGGAATAGGATAAGCCCATTTAAGATTCTAGTTTAACTAGGATTAATGGGTTAGCCCAATCCATTAGGGTTTAAGAAACCCTAGGATGTTCTCTCTATAAATATCCCTTTATGGGTTACCCAAAATTAATGGTTGGTTGTGTAGTTTTTCAAGAGTTGAAAAACGAATGCCATTCACTCTTCCTATTTCTTTTTGGCATCGATTTGAAGCGTGAGAGTTCTTTTCTGTCCATACACAAGCCGCAAAAAGGAGAAGGAGCTAAAACTCCTATTCTGCTCTCCTTGCCAACGGATGCGTGCCGCGCATCACGAGTTAGAGGTTGGACGTTTGGACGACTCGAATTTACAAATGACTTGAAAATCTAAAGGTTAGATTTATTTTATTTGTATGTGAATTATTTAATTTCGATGTTGATCTAATTACCGGGATCGGGGTAAGGTTCAAAATTTTTGAACTATACTGCTTACCCCATAGCGATCTTGCTATACTTTCATGAATTACATAATAACCATACTTGTGAAAGGTTGTTTACGGATTATGAATCTTTTTGAATAATTAGGTAGGTATGGTGCCTTGCTAAAGGCCAATCTTGTCTTATGTGTTCATACTGACACATTGCTAACATATTCGAAAGCCTAATGAGTCATACGCAATAGGTACGATCCTTGGCTTAAATTAGGAGAGCGGACGTATTGTTAAGTGGGACATTTCAGCAAGAACTTGGGCCGTCGTGGGTTTTCACGGAAAAAGAACAAATAGACGTAATGACGTTGATATATCGAGGGGTTGTCATAAAGGAAAGAGTTTCCTAAAATGACAATTGATTAAATTAGAAAGGAGTTTTTAATTTAATAATTTTTTATTTGTTGGAGTGGAAAATAGGAAATAAAATATATTTGGGCTAAATTAGATTTGGACCAAATATTAAATTAAATATTATATTTGAACTAAATTGGATTTGAGCCAAATATTAATATTTAAATATTATATTTGGGTTAAATTAGATTTGGACCAAATATTTATTTAAACTTATTATTAGATTTGAGCCATATAATTAAGTTTTTAGTTGGACTAGAATAAACCATTTAATTAAGTTCCTAGTTGGACTAGGATAAATGGGCCAACCCATATTCATTAAGGTTTAAGAAATCATAGAATTCCTCTATAAATCCATTACGGATTATGAATCATTTTGAATAATTAGGTAGGCATGGCGCCTTGCTAGATGCCAATCTTATCTTATGTGTTCATACTGACACATTGCCAACATATTCGAAATCCTAATGAGTCATACGCAATAGGCACGGTCCCTGACTTAAACCAGGAGAGTGGACGTATGGTTAAGTGGGACACTTCGGCAAGAAATTGTGCCGTCGTAGGTTCTCATGGAAAAAGAACAAATAGACGTAATGACGTCAATATGACAATGAGTCGTCATAATGGAAAGAGTTTCCTAAAATGGTAATTGATTAAATTAGGAAGGAGTTTCTAATTTAATAATTTTCTATTTGTTGGAGTAGCAAATAGGAAATAAAATATATTTGGGCTTAAGTTAATATTTAGAGTAAATTGGATTTAGGTCAAATATTAAATTAAATATTATATTTAGACTAAATTGGATTTGAGCCAAATATTAAATATTATATTTGGACCAAATTAGATTTGGGTTAAATATTAAATATTATATTTGGGCTTGAATTAGATTTGGAGCAAAATATTTTATTTAAACCTATAAAAGGATTTGGGCCATTTAATTATATTTCTAGTTGGACTAGAATAAGCCCACTTAAGATTCTAATTAAATTAGAATTAATGGGCTACCCCAATCGATTAGGGTTTTAGAAACGTTAGAATATTTCTCTATAAATATCCCTTTATAGGTTGCCCAATTGAAAGAGAGTTTTTGTGTCGTTTTTCAAGAGTTGAAAAACGTATTGCCATTTACTCTTCCCCGTTTCTTTTTGGCATCAATTTGAAACGTGGGCGTTCTTTTCCATCCATACACAAGCCGCGAAAAGGAGAAGGAGCTAGCACTCCTATTCCACTCTCCTTACCAACGGACGCGTGTCGCGTGTCACAAGTTAAAGGCCGAACACTTGGACGACTTGAATCCGCGAACGACTCGAAAATCTAAAGGTTAGATTTATTTTATTTGTATGTGAATGATTTGATTTCAACGTTGATCCAATTGCCGGGATCGGGGTAAGTTCAAAAATTTTTGAACCACGCTATTTGTCTCGTAGTGATCTTGCTTTACTTTCATTGGTATCAGAGCCATCATCAAAATATTTCAATTCCTTACGTGCAGATTCGGTTATGTTGTTATTTGTGAAATAATTAATTAATTGTTGCGTTTGTATTTTTTGGATTGCAAAACATTTTTGGGTGAAGGGCAAAAGATCATGTATGACGCGAAAAAGGGCGAAACGGGGTTCGGGGTGCATACGGATGCACCGGGGCGTCGAAAGATGCAACTAAGCAAGGCCTGCGCGAGCTGGGCACGGCCTCGGGCGGCCTAGGAAGGCGTAGGGCCCGCCCAGGTGCGGTCGTGCACGCGCATGGAGAACACAGGTGTGGCCGCGCGCGCGCAAGACGTAGCCGGGCGCAGGCGTGACCCGCGACCTGCGTGTGACTAGCGGGTGAGACCCGCGACTCGCTCGCGGCCCGCGGGTGCGACCCATGCGGCTGGCACGCCCCCTTGGCCGACCCGCGCGGCCCCTGCTGCCCGCATGGGCCGTGGATGCACGCACCAGGCGCGCCCAGCGCACGCCAGACGTGGCCCAGACGCGCCCCATACAACCCCAGCCGCGCCCTTTGGCCTTTTTGGGCTGCACAGCCACCTCACAGCCCTTCCCGCTCCCTCGGGCTTCGGTTTGACCCTTCCCGAGGGTTCACGTGAAGCACCTGGGTCGACCATTCGGTGGCCTAGTGCGTTCCGTTCCCTCGGGTAGGGCCTAGTCAAATTCTTTGGCAATTTTTTATTATTTTCATCCAATCCATGAGTGTATGACACCTATGGGCTATGATTAAAAATGGGCTAGGGCCGTTAATTGGATTATTTATTAATTATTGGGCTGCTAGTGTATGCATGACATGCATTGGTTGATCCAAGGCCTGTTGAGCCTTATTAGTTAAACTAATGGATGGAGCCCAAGCCCAACACAATTAAAACAATTTTGTTTTTCCAAAAATTATACAAATTTTCAATTTATTGAAAGTGTTTCATTAAGTTTGAAATAGATGCGACAATTAATTAACATAATTATGAATGAATCAATTGGATTGATTGCATGGGTGTATGGTATGGATCGAGTCGATCATTTATTTTATATTGGGAATGAATGTTTGTAAATTTGGTTTTTGAAATAGGGCCTGCGTGTCCTGCCTCTCTTATACTCTGATGTACATTCTCTTCTTATCTCACTCCCCCCGAATGTAACTCGGGGTTTCTGATTCTATGTAATGTATGTAGAATAGAATAGAGTAGTGATAGTTGTAGTTTGTATGAAGAGCAAGAGATGGAGCGAAATTGAAGACAAGATTTGAAGACCAACGAAGGCTTGGAGAATGTGCTTGAGAAGCAAGATGTGATTATTCACCTAAATTTGACCCGTTAGCTTCCATTCTATGGCTCGAGGGGACTAGCCGTAATTATCCATACCATACACCAGTTTGAGTCGTTTATTATGCATGATTAATTTGATTAATTGCATGTGATGAGACCTAAATAAATAAATAATAAATCCCTCATTAATATTAAGCCAACTTGCCTTCCATCATTATGAAGTATTAGGTTTCTAGTTAGCACTTGATTTGTTGATTCACTCAAGGTCACGTGTCACCTATGATTCCTATGCTTCATAGGCCATGAGATGTCCCTAAATGATGGGTTCGACTTAACTAGAAAGGTGGGGTTTGTTGAGTCACTCAAGGCCTTACTGAGTATAGAGGTAAAGATTGGGAGTCACATAAGATGTGCTTGATAAGGAGTTGTCAACCCAATGAATCTAGGAGTTGCATGGAGATGCAATTGGTACTGTAACGTCCCGTTCCCACTCGCGGGTGTTACCGACGATAATCTCCTGGATTCCTCACCCCAAAGCCCGAATTTGAAGGGTAGACTATGTTTCATGACGAAACGCCCTAGGTGGGAACTAGGCTTCGTCTGACCCTTCGCTTACCCAGGATCCATAAACACTCTAGGACCTCGCGAGTTTCTTATGAACGAAGAAATAACTCGCTACACCGCCCAAGGGCTTCAAGATGCTTCTTAACACCGGGCTAGACTAAGGGGAAACTTAAACTCAGAAAATCCTCCAATTTTCCAACATTTCATCACTCGGGGACTCTTTCGGGGAATTTTATAAATTTTTCTATAACCCAAAATCTCCCAAAATTGGGCCCTATTATTCCCCCTTTTATTCCCCTAATTTTAGAATTTTTCCCCCTTTTTTTTTTTCCCCGTGCAGGCCCCACGGTCGGCTAGGCCCTCCCTGGGCTCGACTGCGCGCTGCCTGGGGCGGCCGCAGCCCGCGGCCGCGCGGGCTGGCCCCAGTAGCGGCCACGCGGGCCGGCCGCGCACACGCGCGCCCGCGTGCTTGCCGCGAGCGCGCGCGCCCCCTGCTGTTGCCCCGGCCTGCTGCTCCAGAAAAAAAATCCAGCAACCCCCTTTTTGAATTTTTCCAATTTTCCAACACCCCAAAAATGCCCAAATTCTCCAGATTTTTCTTTCCATATATATACATCAAAATGTACCCTTTGGGCTTAAAGAAACCCTTACAAAAGGCATATACAAATTAGGCAAAAATTACACCATTTGGAAAAATATACAAAATTCTTCATGCTCAAGCCTCTTTCTCTTGCCAAACCCTTTCATAGCATGCTTCAATACCTACAAGAGGTCAAAATAAACCTCATGAGCTCCAAGAGCTCAGTAAGGGTGCAATGACATAAAGTATGAAAATTAACAATATAGATGCCAATGCCATATGCAAGTGCCTAGGGTTCCAATACCTCAACCATTAAGGTTAAAGGCTTCAACATACCCACCCCAACACACAACTTCATGGCTATGAGTCTCATACACACAAGCATATGCAAGGCAAGCACAAAAATGTTAAAATACATACAACGGTCTTGCTAGCCACCATCCACTTGGGGCTTTCCCCTTACCTCAATACTCCATGGATCTTCAAGTTTCCAACAACTTCAAGCCTCCAAAATCACTTCCCTTAATTTTCTCAAACTCCTTCATGAAAAACAAGCCTAGGATCATAAAGAGATCCTTTAAAAAATGAGAAATACAAGAAGATTATATAACTTTTACCTCTAGGCTTCTTGGACTTCTTCTTCTTCTCCTTTTTCTTCTTCTTCCTCTCTTCTTCTTTCACTTGAATGGGAGAACTCTCCCATCCCTATACCTCTCTCATATATATATATATATCTTACACCTTTCTCCCAACCTCCAAGGTTTAATATGAACCTTTGGATCTCTCTTGAAATGGGAGAATTAATCCCCACCTCTCATTAAAATCCTTATTCTTCCATTTACATAACACACCACATATATATGTATGCATATATATGTATGCATATATATCTTGAAAGTCAAGCCTCCCAACACCATCATCACACTCTTTAATGGCTTGAGTGACTAAAATCACATAATATCTCTTTAAATTAATCCCTCATTTTCACTCATAAATGCTTGACCATTTTCTTTTCTTTTTGCATTTTTCTTTTAGGCAACATAATGATTGCCCTTAATAAATGCTTGAAAGACCACTTTACTTTCCTTTTTGAATTATCTTAATTCACTTTATCTTCTCCCAACATCCACATATATATGATCATGTATGGCTCCACCCATGCACATACACATACATACATGATCTTTCTTCCCAAGACTATGCCAAGTGTCATCACTAGACACCTACTTGGCCTCCAATCCTTAATCTTGGCCATTGGATCATGTCTTCCATCTCAAGACACAATTTTTCTTTTCCAATTAATTTTCTTTTCTCTTCCAACATCATAAAGGCCTTCATTAATGGTGAGAGACATAAATATTTTCTTTTGGAATTAAAGAAAAGCCACCATCATTGCCTCATTAAATGCTTGAGTGACTAATAATCTTTTTCTTTTAAAATTTCTTTAATCACTCATATATTCTCAAAATATCTACACAATACTCATGTCCATAGATACACTTATGCACAACCCTTTACACATGCACATATATACATGCATGTCTCCCATGACCAAAACCTTGTCAAAATCACCATTAAGACTCCCTTGCTTGATTTATTTACCAAAATTAATTTCTAACCTTTCACTTCAAGGTCAGATTCATCCCGACACCTAGCTGGGACTTCTGTCCATACCAGAGTTGCTTCCATCATGCTAGCCTCACAACACCTGACCACCCTTCAGGCTCCAGCACTTTGTCGGAGGCTATCGGCAAAACCTGCAGCCCATTCGGTATTTTTCGTTGTATTATAGTGATACCAAAAACTGTCTCTAGTCCAACTTCTCTTGACACCAAAAATCATATCTCGGGACGCTCACTCGTCCCATGCCTTTATTCCCGGTCATCCGAGTCCCGGGGCCTTCCCTGTAGTCGATTCGGCCATTTTTTATTGCTACCCCGCTGCTCACAACCACCCTTGACTTCTCACACCATTCAAGGGCCTATTAAATGTGGCTTAAATTCTTACTCCCAGCACTAGGCAATACCCAAGGTCTATACCCAACCTCTTATCGGGTCTTACTGCCCAAATTACCAAAATACCCCTGCCTCGGTATTATGATACCGGCCTAAGCCCTTCCATCTCAAGGGCCTTCTTGGGCTTTCCTTTCATTTTTCTAACACTAGTAACACGGGGTGTTACATTTGTCAACCCAATGAATCTAGGAGTTGCATGGAGATGCAATTGGTAGCAAGTACCTAACTAATCGATCCTAGTATAATTTGTTGAGTCATTCAAGGTTGTGTGAGGGGAGATGGGATCCTAGCCTTCTAGGAAATCTTCCAACGGGATTTCCCGAGTTATGTCTTGAGGGTGGCAAACTCGTAGAAAATAGTGGGAGCAATCAAAAAATGTTACTTCTTGTAATTTATGATTTCATAATTTAATAAGATTATAATAATATCTCTATTCGGTTGTTGATCTAGAATGTCTGGAAACATGTCGATAAGATCGATACTCGAGGGCAATAATACATTCAACGGAACTAATTTCTATGACTGGAAGATCATCTTGAGGATAATCCCCACGTATGATAAGATTCTCTATGCGATAGAGAGATCTCTTTTTGCGAAGCCACCAATTAAGGAAATAGTAGCACATTAGGCCTGGGCGATGCACAAGGGTGATATGATCATCGCTTGGTATATCATCTTTGTAACGACTCGTTAAAGGGTCTAGTATTTATTCAAGAATGATTTAATTAATTGTTGAAGTATTTGATTAAGCGATTTTGCCAATTAATTATTTAATGTGGCAATTTAGAGATTTTGAAATTAAAGAATAGCATTTATATCTTTTTAATTTTGGAGTTAAAGAATTTGCCAAGGTAGCAAACTAGTGATTTTTAATTGAGATAATAGTATTTAAATAGCATTTAAATGGTATTTATTTTATGGATTAAATGCAAGGGCATGAAAGTAATTTTGGAGTTTTATTATTATTTGAGAAGTTTTAATAATAATTTTTGTATTATTATTAATTAAGTGGGACTATGTATTTAAAGAAGAATGAGAATCTATGTATGAGATGGAATTGAATTAAGAGTCTCCTAGTCCCAATAGGAAAAGGTTTTGAGAGTCTCCAAGTTCAATTGGGAGAGGGATTCCAAGTTATAAAAGGAAAGAGATCTAGGACTTTATGTCTATATATAGAGCCCATTAGCTTAGCTTTTCTTCACGCCGTGTGAAGAACAGAAAGGCCAAGAGATAGCAGAGGCTTGCTAGAGTCTTCAGGATTGCTCCAGGGTTCGATCAAAGAGTTCTATCAGGCAAGTATTCTTCCTGTAATTCCTTCCATTACATGTTCATATCAGTTTTTCAGATTATTCCAGTTTTTCATTGAGTTCTCAGATTTTATATTAGTAAGCAGAGACGTATATATATATATGCATATAATAGTGAAGTTATGAGAAAGTTTTATTAATCCTCATCCATTTTGGATTGCAAGTTCTATTAATCCTTATCCATTTTGGATTGCAAGTTCCATTAATCCTTATCCATTTTGAATTGCAAGTTCTATTACTCTAAGTTCTAATATTCGGATACCTTATATCGTATCCGAATGTATCTAAAGTTCTTCGAGTATGATATCTGGATGGTTTGTTTATACATCCGAAAAGGTCAAGATAATATCCAGATGTCTTGCCTGATATCCGGATGCCTCCCTCAAAAGTTGAATTTTTCATTCGAATAGTCCCCAGTTATATCCGAATGCATTAGTGAGATATTCGGATGACCAGAATCATATCCGGATGTCCTAGTGCATATCCAAATACTTCTCAGTATATCCGAATAGCTTCTGCTTTGAATGTCAGTGTATCCGAATGAGCCTTCTTCATATCCGGATGTCTTTCATCATATCCGGATATCCTTCCTGATATCCAGATGACTTTTCCATAAATCCAATTTAGCTTCCAGTGAGTCCTAATTCAAGTTTAATTCAATTAATGTATTCAATGGCTTCCAACATTGAATTCATAAGCCAGAACATGACAAGTTAATCATACCCATACCCTAAATCATAGTTCATTGAATCTTTCTATTCTAATATATAGATGAAGATCATATCATGTTCAGCATTATTATAAGATGATCAGCATTATTTTGTGAGATTATGTGCATACATTTTGGTATGAGCATTGAGCATGACTTTATATGGAGCACTACATATCGTGTGCTAGCATTTATGTGAGCATTGCATTGCATTATGCGCGCTAGGCGGCTTGTCCGCGGGGATCCCATCAGTTTCAGTTTCAGCTCAGTTTATGAATTGCTCGCCTGGTGGCAACCAGGGTGCTAGGGGCTTTGCCCACAGTATGTGCTTATAGTTTTTATGTATGCAGGTTTCAGATCAGACAGGTATGTATTATCAGATTATGTGGGCCTATGAGCCAAAGTTGCATACCTGCATTTAGTTTACAGTTTATGTGCATTACATTTTTATGAATGCAATCAGACAGTGATTATACAGTACAAGTTCAGTGAGTTATTTATCAGTATTGATATTCTTCGATTCAGCTTCAGTATTCTTTCCAGCTTATTACTTGCTGAGCTTTTGTAGCTCACCTTGTACTCTTCACCCCTCCAGGTTCTAGTAGGGGAGTATCAGATGTAGGGCCTAGCAGCAGTGTTCAGTAGTGTGTGTACGTGGAGCCACTCAAGATAAAAGATGTTTGAGAGTCTATTGAGTTTATAATGTTTTCTCAGTTTAGATCTATTTTATATTTCAGTTGAGGGATTGTCCCTTAGATAGAGTTTATGGTTTTCAGTCTGTATTGACTCAGAGTTTTTATTCCAGTTAATTGAGATGTTCAGTTATGGTATTAAGTTGCAGTTTATTAGCCAGTTTATTTTATTATCCGCAGTAGCACCTCTTCTTGGTCAGTTCTAGGAGAGGGGGTGTTACAGTATTGGTATCAGAGCAGTGTTGTGAGGAGTCTCCCATACACACATAGGATGTTGGGTAAAGTTAGGACTTGTGTTCGTTAGTTAGATAAGTTATCCCAATTAGCAGTATTCTAACCTTAAGTGGTGATACAGAAAGATAAGTAATAGAGGTGGACAACCTCGTACTCGCAGTCAGGCTGCTTCTATGCAGGATGAGGTTCTAGTGTCCACACCAGGCTCACCAGGAGCGTCTAGTCGAGATCTACGACAGTGAATAGTTGAGATGCGAGGTATGTTAGCAGGATTGATAAGAGTGATAGATACCCTAGTTACTAATCAGGTAAGGGAATCACTAGTTCCCCAAGAAGTAGGAGGTAGTAGTGGCAATAAGCCAGTCACTCCAACAGCTCTAGTTGTGGAGGCAGATACAGGGAGTTAGCTATTAAAGGATTTCATCCTTCCTTCCAACCATCAGCATTCCATAAAGGCACATATGCAGCAGCAGTTGAGAATTGGATGCTATCAATTGTATGGACGATCGCCGAGTGCGACTTAACACATTCTTGTTTAGAGGCGATGCCGAGAGATGGTGGAAGACTGCTTGCCAGAGGTTGGTAATCAAGAACCCACATGGGTCGAATTTTAGCAAGTGTTCAACGACGCTTATTATTCAGCATGGGTTAAGGACCAAAAAATTTTTGAGTTTGTTGAGTTGGTGTAAGGTACCAAGATAGTGGCCCAAGGTGAGGCAGAGTTTACAACCTTGACTAGATAGGCCTCAGAGTTGGTGTCCACTGAAGCTAAGAAGGTTGCTAAATTTCAGAGAAGATTGCATGTTGATATTTGTCATGCTTTTGGAGGAGCTCAGAGTGTGGATTATGCCACGGTAGTTTAGCAAGCATATGCTATCAAGAGAAATGTTTGAGAATTGCGAGATCGAGGTACATGATAAGAAGTTATTTGGAGACTTAGAAATTCTTGATGTTAGGGATTTTGATTTGTTCCTTGGCATGGATTGTTTGTCATGGCATTACGCAAGAGTTGACCGTCAATGGACGATTATTGAATTTGATATTTCGTGGTAGCCTGTTCAGATATATAAAGGAGTCAAGACTATGTCTACCATTCCTATGATCTCAGTGATGAAAGTTGAGAAGCTGATGCGTGATGGATGCAAGGATTATTTAGCCTTTGTAACCATTGATGAGGGAAGCAAGAGGAAGTTGTTTGAGGTGCCAGTAGTACGAGATTTCTCAGATGTTATCCTTGATGAATTACCAGGATTACCCCATCGGAGAGGAGCAGGGTTTACTATTGAGTTATTGCTTGGTACATAGCCTATCTCTAAGGCTCTATATCGAATGGCACCCAATGAGTTAAAGGAGTTGAAGGACCAGTTAGAAGAATTAATAGAAAAAGGGTTTTATCTAACCTAGTTCATCCCTATGGGGTGCACCAATATTGTTCGTAAGGAAGAAAGATGGATCTTTAGGGTTGTGCATAGATTATTGCAAGTTGAATCAGGTGACAGTGAAGAACAAGTATCCTTTACCTCGAGTGGATGATTTATTAGACTAGTGTGAGGAGCTAAGGTATTCTCGAAGATAGATTTGATATCAGGATACCATCATCTGCGAGTCAGAGATAATGATATTCAGAAGATTGCTTTCAGGACTCACTAAGGACACTATGAGTTTGTGGTGATGCCATTTGGGTTAACGAATGCTCTAGCTATTTTCATGGATTTGATGATCGAATTCTAGTTACTCACCTAGTGTAGATGAGCATACAAAGCATCTTACTATGGTATTGCAGAGGCTTAAAGAGGAGCAACTATATGCCAAGTTCAGCAAGTGTGAGTTTAGCTCACTTAGATTGGATTTCTAGGCCATGTGGTGTTTGGAGACGGTATTTCAGTGGATCCAGACAAGACTAAAGCAGTTATGGATTGGCCGAGGTCGATGACAGTGAAAGATATGTAGTTTTCTAGGTCTTGCAGGTTATTATAGGCGATTCATTGAGGGATTTGCTTGTTTATCCTCCCCTAAGACTAAGTTAACAAGAAAATGAGAGAAGTTTCAATGGGTATTAGATACTGGATCTAATGCTCATATTTATACTTTTGTGTATGGGCTTAGGAGTACGAGGAGATTAATAATGGGAGAAGTATACTTGCACATGAGAAATGGATCAAGAGTTGTTCCATTAGTTGTAGGGACCTATTTATTGACATTATCCACAGGGCTTGTATTAGAGTTACATAACTGTTACTACAATCTTAGTTTGACTAGGAATATAATTTCTAATTCTTGTTTGACAAGGATGGATATTCATTTTTATTTAAGGACAATAGTTGTTCGTTTGATAAAAATGAATTATTTTATGGTAAAACAACAGTACGTAACAGTTTGTATGTCCTTGATGTTGATACTCTTATCAATAACATAAATATTAAGCGACTTAAATTAGGTGATTTAAATAACACTTATTTATGGCATTGTCACCTCGGCCATATAAATGAGACCTGCACATCCAACTTGTATAAAGCTGGATATCTAAGCACATTTGATTATGAATCATATGGTGCTTGCAAATCTTGTTTGCTTGGCAAAATAACTAAGTCTCCTTTTAAAGTAAAGAGAGTGAAGGCTACATAAGTGCTAGGGCTAGGGCTTGTGCACACTGATGTGTGTCGGCCCATGTCCTCCTAGGCTCAAGGTGGATATGTCTACTTCATAACCTTTACTGATGATAGATCATGTTTTGGTTATGTGTATCTTATGGGACACAAATCTAAGGCTTTTGAAAAGTTCAAAGAATTCAGATTTGAAGTAGAGAAACAAATTGAGAGAAGTATCAAAGTACTTCGATCAGATCGAGGTGGTGAATACTTGAACAGTGAGTTTCTAGATCATCTGAAGCAGAATGTGATTCTCTCACAATGGACTCCACCTGGAACATCAGAAATGAATGGTGTGTCTAAAGGAGGAATAGGACCATGTTGGACATGGTCTGGTCCATGATGAGTCATGCTGATCTCCCTATTTAATTTTGGGGATACGCACTCCTCACCGTGATCTTTGTTTTGAACAGGGTTCCAAGTAAGTCAGTTACTCAGACTCCATATGAGATATGGAAAGAAAAGAAGCCAAATTTGTCTTTCCTTAAAATTTGGGGTTGTTAAGCTTATGTCAAGCGTGTTGACAATAATAAGCTAAAACCCAAATCGATGAGATGTTTGTTTGTGGGATATCCAAATGGATATTACTTTTACCACCCATATGAACAAAAGGTGTTTTGTTGCCAAGCATGTGGTATTCATTGAGAAGGAATTCTTAGATGTTGTGGTTAGTGGGAGGAATGTTGAGCTCGATGAGATTCGAGGCGAACCATAAAAAATACTCCCTTCTAGGAACCCGAGAAAGATCAGACACAAGATGTTATGTCAACTCCCCAACCTTCTACACAAGAACCTCGTAAGTCGATGAGAGTTCGTCGCGAGCAAGAGAGATATGAATTTCTCATCTTGGCACATGGAGATGTGGTTCTAGCTGAGAACGATGAGCCTACTACCTATGATGAGGTAATGTCTGACATTGACTCTTGGTTATGGCAGATGGATGATAAAATTAGGTTTCCTTAAAGGAAACCTGGTCGAGGATGTGTATATGACACAGCCTGACGATTTTGTTACTCATAAACATGCAAATAAGATTTGCAACTTGCAAAGGTCCATTTATGGACTAAGGAAAGCATCCCAGAGTAAGAATCAATGTTTTGATGAAAAGATCAAAAAGTTTGATTTTTCACAAAAGGGAAGTTGATCCTTGTGTTTACAAGAAGGTTAGTGGGAGCGTGGTGGTCCTTTTAGTCCTATATGTGGACAATATATTGCTCATAGGGAATGGTGTTCCCATGATACAATTAGTTAAAATATGGCTTTCAAAATATTTTCTCCATGAAGGTTTTGGGAGAAACAACCTATATTCTGAGAATAAGGATCTATAGAGATAGATCTAGGAGGTTGCTAGCACTCTCTCATAGCACGTACATTGACAAGGTGGTAAAGAGGTTTAACATAGAAGATTCTAGGAGGAGAAGTCTTCCCATATTACATGGAATACATCTCACCAAGGCTATGTGTTCGAAGACACAAGATGAGAGAGATAGGATGAGTCGAGCACCATATGCCTTGGCTATTAGCTCAATCATGTATGCCACGTTATGTACAAAGCTTGATATCCAATATACTTTGAGCATATGTAGTAGATATCAAGCTGATCTAGGTGAGAAACACTAGATTGCTGTGAAAAACATTCTTAAGTACTTGTGAAGCACTAAAGAGATGTTTTTTCCATATGGAGAATAAGAACACACCATGAAGGGGTTCATGGATGCCAGTTTCCAATTTGACCATGATGATTTTAAATCACGTACAGTCGAAATTCATATTCTGCCTATATGGCTGGGCCATGAGTTGGAAGAGTTCCAACAAGAGATAGTGGCAAATTCAACAACTAAAGTCGAATACATAACAACCTTCGAAGCAGCTAAGGAGGTTGTATGGATCCGTAAGTTTATTGATGAACTTAAAGTGGTGTCCAGCATTGTTGATCCAATAACAGTTATTGGGATAATAATGGAGCCATCGCGTAAGCAAAGGAACCACGGTCTCATCAATGGACCAAATTTGTATTGCGACATCACCATATGATAATGGAGATTATCAGCTGAGGTGATATATATAGAGAAAGTGTCGACGGATGACAACGTCGTAGATCCCTTGACTAAAGCTCTGTCCCAGGAGAAACATGAAATTCATGTTCGATCATCAGGTATAAGATACACAAGTGATTGGCTCTAGTGCAAGTGGGAGAAAGTTAGTGTAGGTGCTCTAGACCCAATCAGATTAGGCATGTTGTACATTGACAATTGTAATCATATTTATTATTTGAATAAGGAGTTGTTCAAATTTACAAGAAGTCATTCTATTAGTTTCTTATTATTATTGTAATAACTAAATGAAACTATATAGAAGTCCATATTATGTATACTGTGATTAATCTATAAAGATGTGAGATGATGCATCACAGTTTCTAGACATCATTAAACGTCCCAAGTCATAGCAATGTCAAGAATGGACATTGACAATTATGGTAAGACTTGTATGTGCTATGTTTTTTCTATGTGATAGCAATGGGGGTCTCACACCCATAGACATGGGGATGCCTAGACAAGTACATAGGTGACCAATGTTGGAGAACGTGTCACTGGACATGTCTCGCCATGAGAATCTGTTTTGGTTATATGTTGATGGAATTCTCATACGAGATGGGTGTAACTAATCTTTGGACCTGAGGTTGTCACAGTCATCTCATAAGAAGATCGGTATGCTTTGACATCGTTTCGATGGGCCAAGATAAAGGCTGCATGTGGGTGATCGTTGGATATATCATGAGGCTTATGGAGATGGGTGCATAGCCAAGATGGGACTCGTCTATCCTTTGATAGAGGATGATGTATCTAAGGCGCCTTCAGTGGATATTCACTTTAAATCCATGGCCATGGTAAAAGAGATCAATAAGGAGTTATTGATTTACTTTCTATTAAGTGAAGATATCCGGAAGACCGAAGAAAACTCATGTGATTGTTATCAAGCAACACATCACCATACTTGAGATCACATAAGATACATTGACGAGAGGATTGAATTACACGGTAACCATGCTCATGAAAGGTTATTTGCGGATTATGAATCCTTCTGAATAATTGGGTAGGTATGATGCCTTTCTAGAGACCAATCTTATCTTATGTGTTCGTACCGACACATTGCCAACATATTCGGAAGCCTAATGAGTCATATGCAATAGGCACGGTCCCTGGCTTAAACCAGGAGAGTGGACGTATGGTTAAGTGGGACACTTCGGTAGGAAATTGTGCCATCGTAGGTTCTTATGGAAAAAGAACAAATAAACGTAATGACATCGATATGGCGAGAAGTCATCTTAATGGAAAGAGTTTCCTAAAATGGCAATTGATTAAATTAGGAAGGAGTTTCTAATTTAATAATTTTTTATTTGTTGGAGTGGCAAATAGGAAATAAAATATATTTGGGCTTAAATTAATATTTGGACTAAATTGGATTTGGGCCAAATATTAAAATACATATTATATTTGGACTAAATTGGATTCGAACCAAATATTAAATATTATATTTGGACAAAATTAGATTTGGGCTAAATATTAAATATTATATTTGGGCTTGAATTAGATTTGGAGCAAAATATTTTATTTAAACCTATAAAAGGATTTGGGCCATTTAATTATATTTCTAGTTAGACTAGAATAAGCCCACTTAAGATTCTAATTAAATTAGAATTAATGGGCTAGCCCAATCCATTAGGGTTTTAGAAACCCTAGGATATTTCTCTATAAATATCCCTTTATAGGTTACCCAATTGAAAGAGAGTTTTTGTGTCGTTCTTCAAGAGTTGAAAAATGTATTGCCGTTTACTCTTCCCCGTTTCTTTTGGCATCAATTTGAAATGTGGGCGTTCTTTTCCGTCCATACACAAGCCGCGAAAAGGAGAAGGAGCTAGCACTCCTATTCCGCTCTCCTTGCCAACGGACGCGTGCCGCGTATCATAAGTTAGAGGCCAGACACTTGGATAGCTCGAATCTGTGAACGACTAAAAAATCTAAATGTTAGATTTATTTTATTTGTATGTGAATGATTTGATTTCGACGTTGATCCAATCGCCGGGATCGAGGTAAGTTCAAAAATGTTTGAACTACGTTGTTTGGCCCGTAGCGATCTTGCTTTACTTTCACTATGTGTCGAAAAAAAGAAGCAATGTACCTAATAAGCCTATAGTAGAAACTGGGCGAGCAGTTGAAACAATATATGGAGTGGTTTAGGGCAGCCACTCAAGAAGTGAGAGATCTCCTAATCGGGTTGGAAGCATCATCTTTGCTCAATGGGACTACTTACAAACCGTTCGGAAGATCCCTAGCCTTTTTTAGCCCAGCTCTATGACTGATTTATTCGCCCAAGCAGAGTAATTCATAGTTCAGATAAAAATATTGGAAGTATGGGAGGAGAAAGAAAGTGGAAGACCAAGAGATTTAGAGTCCAACTAGGTGGTAACAACATAGAGAAGGGAAAAGCCCGCGAAGATGTAGTTCCGAAGCTTCACTCCCCTTAATGAACCCAGGGCGATGGTCCTCTAATCTATTGCACACACGGGGCTCATCAACTCTCCCCCTCATTCCAAGGAGCCTCTGGGGAGAAATATGGAAGCTTTCTACAAGTTCCATGAGTCCATAGGCCATAATACAGAGTAGTGCCGGGAGTTACGTAACCAGATTGAGCAGTTGATGAGAGATGGGAAGCTCAATTGATTCATACTAGATAAGCCAAAAAACCAATAGGACAGGGAAGATGGTCCTGGGAGAGGTAATCAGAGAATGCTCTCTCGTCCTAGAAACAATGCCTTAAGCAAAAGGAACAACCAACAGCTCCGTCAGACGAAAGGAGAGAAAACTCCCAAAGAGACTAACTGGGACAGAGTGTTGGAACAGGAGACAATAAACCTACCATGGATAAAATCAATGTGATTTTAAGGGGGAGAATATGTCTAGAGACTCTAATTCAGCCTGAAAGGCTTATGCCACTAGGTGCTAGATGTAGACTCAGTGGCAAAAGTGCAAGAGGATGAAGACCTCATTGTTTTCATGCCCGAGGACTAAGGGGATGTACTCTTGCCCCATGATGATCTATTAGTGATCTCGACAGTTATCACTAAACACCCCATTGAGCACATTTTGGTGGATAATGGGACTTTTGTGAATTTACTATATTGGAATTGCTTTGAAAAGATGCACATCGCATATGATCAACTTAAGACAATCACATCACCGCTGTACAATTTCATGGGGGAAGCAGTTTCCTTGTAGGGTCAGTCCAGCTTCTTGTCACTTTAGGGAGCTACCCACAAGTGGTTACTAGGCAGGTAAGCTTTTGTTGGGGAATGCCAACTCTTGGTGTACCAAATGAAAGGGTTTTTTTATTTTAAAACTTTTCAAAAAACAAATCAAATGCGTAGTGAAAATAAGGCACAAAATCACCTTGCAAGACTCGGTATCAATCAATCATATGCATAAAACTGAAACCATTCCATAGGGCGTTTAGAGATATACCTTATGGAGATACTAGTTTTGATGTATGGGACGAAAACCTCTTCCAATGGCAGCAACTCCTTGCTCCAACAGCTCCCAAACAGTCCATCGGGTAGTCTTCTATTGCCTCGAACAACAAACTAGGTGACTAGCCCATCTCCCAAAAATACAGAAGACCTAGTTAGTCCACGCTCCTCATGTGGATGAACCCCATAGGAAGACCTATGTGCTAGACAAGTCTCCTATGGGTGATTCAAGATGGATATTGGGTTCAAAACAAAAGGGTATCCAATCCAATAAACTCTTTATTGGAATGACATTTCTACTCAAGCAAACAAGAGATCATTGGAGCAACAAGTGGAAACGATAGCCTAGGGTTTTTGGCATTGGAAGAAAGAAGAAGAAAGGCACAATGGCAGAGAGAAAAGAACCCAGCCACCAATGCCTTCTCTGATCTAATGTTTCTTCTCATTCTTCCCTTTTTATATCCAAGACCAAAACCCTAATACACCTAATCTAGACAAACAGCCACAAGTGAGAGTGAGGGGATAAAGGGGAGACCACCCAGACCTCCAAGGATGAAGGATGTCCTTCTTGTCGAAGCTCTCAACCATGTGTTGTCCAAATAGGCATAGAAACGACAAAGGAGACCTGCTCGTTCGTGACATTTGTGATAGAAACTATCGATAATTTCCTTTAGGTTTCTAGTAAACTGTTGACAGTTCATGAAAGGTTGTTGATAGTTTCTTCTCTTTGCCTTAAGTTTCTCCAAATTGTATATAGGCCTCATCATTAACTCTTAATGACACTTTCACCATCTCATGATGAAATCAAGACCCCTGTTAACTCTTAATGGCATGACCGTCAACTCCTGACAGTTACTCCAATTAATTCCAAACCTGATTCGTTAACTCTTAATGGCATGCCTGCCAACTCTTGATAGTTAGTCCAATTAATTTTGAACCCAATTCGTTAACTCTTAATGGTGTTGTTCCTTCCTGACCAAAGGGAGCGATTGGAGATAGGATCACAACGGTAGCAAGTGGGCTCCAGTAACGGGTCCGTTTGAGGGCCGGCTGGCACCTGGAAGCACTCTGACACTCAAGTAAGCTAGAGAGTAAAGAAGTGGTAGTGTATCGATAGGTAAGAGAGAAGAACATGCCTTGACTCTTAAAAGAGCTGGTTGATACAGAAGGAGGAGACGTCCTCCTGCATGTATGCATTGTGTGTTTGCAGGTGACAAGACTGAATATTCGGCGCTAGTGAGGGTTCCCAGGTGGCAACATGGTGTCGACGAGACCTGCATTAATGTGGATGGGATCCACCATTAATGAGGATGAGATTCAAGCAGGCGCGTGGATACCCAGTGTAGGGGCTACAATGATGCTGTTGTAGGCTAGCGTAGGGCCAGGGATGGGTGGAGAGATGGACTAGATTGGCCTGAGAGATGGGTCGAGATTGGGCTCGGACGGTCCACAGCCCCCAAGTTAGATGCTCGAGAAGCGAGCGTTCGAGCTAGAAAAGGGAAGTCTAGGTAATTTGTTGCATACGCTAGTTTTGGAGAGTTGGATTATCATTAGGACTTGGTCAAGATGGATAGCTGAGTTGACGCATGGTCTCATTTGAAAAGATGCTGGTTCTAAAGGCATCTAGAGCCTGCTTGGCTTTCTACGACGAAGTATTTCTCTTTATACTTTGATTCGTGGTGCGCGTAGCACGTGTGGTTTTTGAGATTCAAGGCGTTATGCCCAAGAGGGCCCAAGACGACATCTGGGTGTGGTGGCTTGCTGATTTATCTTGAATGTGCACAGGTGGAGCCAAGCTTATTCTTGGTTTTTGCTACCCAGACTCGGAAGGTATAGGAAAAGATCGAGCTACCCTCGCCGAGGATTGAATATGCTTTTGGGAGTGGTGGTTTGGTTATGGTCGGCCTCTTAATCCTCGTAAGATTGGGACCAGATCTGGTGATGAGGGAAGTCCCCCCGATGTTATGACATACGATGGATGGAACTTCGGGGTATGGAGCATTATGCTTGGGAGACGCAGTGCCGTGGGTACAAGCAGGGACTCATGATTTCCCTCGAGAGATTAAATGCGGGATAAGTGGCATGCCCTTAGCGGTTGCTAAGTGCTTGATGGCAATTTTCTTTCTTTTGGACATACCATATGGGAATAGTATAAAGGGTGCGTCCCCTTTTGGGTTTTCCATCGCTACTTCCTTCTTGCTTCCAAGGTGTGCTGCTTTCCTAAGTCTTTTTCTTTTAATTGTAACTTGAGGCGAAATGGCTCCCCGGCTTAGCAGAGAAATCCTGAAGGTTGTCTTCGAGGGAAAGAGAAAGGCCTCTAGTGGCTTCAGTAAGGGAGGCACCTCTTCCCCGGCTGTGGATCCTGCATCTTCTGCTATGTCAGTCCTCCCACTTGCTTTTGGTGCCGCCTTAGTGTTGCATTTCGAGAGACCCGTTACTAATGTGAGGCGGTTATCGGTTAGGAAACACCTACGAGACGTTAGAGGGGTTGGGCCATCTACTGGTGTGCCTTCTGTGGGCGTGCTCGACCCATATGCTTTAAGGGATCAACAAGAGGCGTATCTCCGAGTGGAGGATCGGGCTTTGGGGGTAGTGGTAGAATGTCGTGCGTTGGAGTTCGGGTTCCAAATAGAGATAGCTGATCTCAAATGGTAACATCGAGAGGAGATAAAACGGGTTCAAGAGGTTGTAGAAAGCAAGTTGGGGGATGTAGTGGCTAGGGCGACAACTGGCTTGAGCCAGTGGCTAGAGGAAGAGGAGGTGTCCCTGGTTCGTTGCCAAGAAGTTATAGGTTGACTCAGTCACTAGCGCGATGATGTTAAATTGGAGCTTTATCATTCAAGGGTGGAGGTTTCTCATCTGCGAGCTGCACTTGGGGTCGTTCAAGTGGAGGTGAAGGCTATAGATGGGTATTTGGAGGGTTATGAAGAAGCCTTACTCCACAATAGGACTTTGTTTTCGGGTCTGGACCTGCAGCCTTGTAAGCCCTTTGTGAGGGTCAAGGATGGCTGACTAGTTGATCTGTCAAAAGGGGAACATATCGCCGGGACTTTAAGGGGAATTTCGGGTGTCAAGGCGAGTTGGGTTGAGGAAGGTGATGCCGACATCGTCGGGCCTCAGGTGAGTAGGGTAGACTTTTTTCGTTTTTCCTACCTTGTGGTAGTGTAGGTTTTCGTGTGTTTTTCGCGGCTAGGTTTTAGTAGGTCTTGTATTATTACCACCTGTTAACTTTGCCAATGAAGTAAAAGGCTTTCTTGTTGTTCAGGATACTTTCCTTTGCTCCGGCTTAGTTTATTATGCTTTTCTTAGTCGGGTTAGGGCCCTTAGGGGCTAACGCAGTAATCCTAAAGTTAGGGCTGGTGCCTAGTCTTAGGGCTCGGAGAAGAAGCGTTTGTCAACTTGGATCCACGGTATTGCAGGAGTGCAAGGGAATTATGCGCGTGACACGGGATTTAAGGTTATAAATGAGGCAACGTTTCGGTGGCGGCGTCAGGGTTTTCTATTTAGTGCGTGGAGAGGGTTGATTGGCTATAGTGGGGGCAACCTTTCGACTTTCGAGGAGGGGTTATGATCATATTAATGGAACAATTTTTGAAGTCTGATCATATTAATTTTTAGGAGACAGTGAGGGTTTTCTGACCATTGGGTGACCATGCCTATAAAAGAGGGGAGGGAAACCCTTGGTTTCTTCTAGTGTTACTGCTCATTTTGTGCCTTAACTCTGGGAATTTGGGGAAGCAAGACTGATGGTCTATAGTAGGGGTTCTTTATTCGAAAGGGGTGCTTCTGCTAGTGGCGTCGCGGATGGGGCTAAAATCGGTGCAATGAGGGCCTAGAAGTCTGAAGTTAAGCGTGCTTAGGCAAGAACAGTACTAGAATGGTTGATCTGGCATTCTTGGAGTTTGCCTTTGGTGGGAGCACCGTGCTTCAGCGTCAGACTATTTCGATGTTTATTGACGACATCATCAAGCTGAACACTGGGGGTCGCTTGACTACTCTAAGGTTGAAAGTGGGAGATCTTCACCTCGCACATGCGCTAGGCCTTCTTGGATTTTCTTCGAGAATGATTGCTAGACAGGCAAGATCTAACCCCTTTGTCGGGGACAGGATGTCCAGGGGTACAAAAAGAGTTTCAGCCTTTGCAAGGTGGCCTGTAGGGAAAGTTGTTATTATATAGGGGGAGCATGCCTCGCAATGACTACTGCTTTGCCTTGCTTTTACTTCAGGCGTGCTTTTAGGCCGCCCCCGGCATTTATGCCTTGTAGTGGTTATAACGTTATAAGCAAGTGTAACATAAAATTACTACATATATGAATCTTATAATCAGATGTAAGTTTCGTAATGAAATATAGGTGTCTTCTGTGTAACTTGTTTTATGTTCTGTCTTGTATACTCTTTTTGGCGATAATGTCTCTTAGTATTCCTAGACCTATGTCTGATATAAGGCATGGGGTTTGGCATTCCTATCTAATATAAGGCGTGGATTGATAGGGATGAGGAAGGCTCGAGGCCCTAGAGCAATGACGGGGCTGTGCCTGAGGTCCAAGCGGGGCGGACTGACCATGTCAGTTTGGGTCCTGAGCATGGTTTAAAAGAAGGCCAAGTCTAACTTTAGGTCTTGTGCACCTGTCTAATACAAGGCATGCCTCGATAGGGTCGGGGCAAGCTCGAGGCCTAGAGCAGTGATAGGGCTATGCCCAAGGTTAACGCGAAGTGGACTGACCATGTCAGTCTGGGTCCCGAGCATGGTTTAAAGGAGGATCGAGTTTGGCTCGAGGTCCTGTGCGCCTGTCTGATACAAGGCGTGGCTAGATAAGGTCGAGGCAGGCTTGAGGCCCTAGAGCAGTGACGGGGTTGTGCCTGAGGTTCGCATGGGGTGGACTGATCATGTCGGTCTGGGTCCCAAGCATGGTTTAAAGGAGGACAAAGTCTAGCACAAGGTCTTGTGCGCCTATCTTATATAAGGCTTGGCTTGATAGGACTGAGGCAAGCTCAAGGCCCTAGAGTAGTGATGGGGTTGTGCCTGAGGTCAGCGTGGGGTGGACTGACCATGTCGGTCTGGGTCTCAAGCATGATTTAAAGGAGGACCGAGTCTAGCTCGAGATCCTGTGCTGTTAATACTCACATTGAATGAATGATGGGTAGTAAAAATGAGGGATTTCTGAGTACCTTGTGGCTTCTGTTGATTTTTCTAGTGTTGCGTTTGGATATTTATCCTCGCTAGTGTAAGTGTTAGGTGAGATGAGGTTGCTGGGTCTGCTCGGCCTGGGGCGAGGCTTTTGCGAGGCCGAGGTAGCTCCTGGTTTGTTAACACTACGATAAAGTATTAAGGGATAAAATGAGGAATTCTTGCGTACCTTGTATTGAGTCAATCAAGCGAGACTAAGGTGATCCAAGGTCTATTTATGTTTTGTGCCTATTTGATACAAGGTAGGTTGAGATCAGTGTGACGTGAAGCCAGGGCTATACTAAGGGAGTCCGAGGTCTGCCATGTGAGGACATAATAAGTGGAAACAAGTGTCTTAATTAAATAAAGTGTATTTTTAATTGAATAATACAGGAAAGAAGTTGCTTAGCTATAGTATTTCCACAGGCTATTCGCGTTCTGTGATCTGGGCCGAGCATTTTTCTGAAGGCTTAGCCAAGTGGTAAGCTCCGCCATCGAGGTTGCTAGTGGCTTGGTGAGGTGGAGTCAACATGGACGACCTATTCTGGGGGACGGCTATCTGACTGTTTGCTTTGTGGATCTATCTCCGCCATGTGTATGCTGGGGAGTAGAGCTTGGTTGCTGGCACCCGCTACTTGGCCGCTGTTTCTAGAGGCCTAATTTCCTTTGTCATTTTTGCAGGGCTCGGGGCTCCGGGCCTTGAGGCTTACGTGGTAACACTGTCGAGCCTCCTTTTGGTCGACGTGAACAACCCGAACCTTAGTATTTAACACTGGAAACTTCATGGCCAAGTGGGGGGTGGATGCTATTGCACCCAAGATGATGAGAGAGGGTCGGTCGAGGAGTGCGTTGTATGGTGTTTAGCAATCCACGATCAGGTACCGGATGGTGATTGTTTTGATAAGGGGGGTCCTTGATGTGCTAATATTTTCTATACTATTCTTACTTGATTTTATGCTTAATTCTTATTGTTGTGCCATAGAATTCCCGAGCATCAACCTAGGGGTATTTCGGTCTTTAGATGCCTAGGGGTATTTTGGTCATTTAACTTAACATGGGTAAATTCTCATGGTGTTCCCAAGCCCGGGTTTCAATCCCTAGAAAAAATCGTGGTCGAATGGTGAAGAAATTATTTAAATTGGAGAGCAAGCGAATAATCTAGAATTTAAGGGGGCAAAACTGTAATTAAGCAATGTTGGGGGACCCTATATAAAGGGGGTCAAAAGGCTAGTCAAAGGAGGAGTGGAGGACTGTTCATCTTCTTCCTCCCTCCAGTGCACATTCGCTCTATCCCTTTCTCTCGGAAAGGCTTTAAGCCTCTTTGAGAGGTCTTCCTCTCTCGGCAGTCATCTCTTGGAGAGGCTTAAGGCCTCTCTCTCTCGTGGTAGCTTTCTGGAAAGCCACTCACCTCAACAAGCACTTGGCATGGTGACTCTCCACGCAGCCCCGCAGCAAGCTCC
Organism: Diospyros lotus; assembly: GCF_014633365.1. NCBI lineage: Eukaryota > Viridiplantae > Streptophyta > Magnoliopsida > Ericales > Ebenaceae > Diospyros > Diospyros lotus. Next base: position 32,755,289 of record NC_068339.1, on the reverse strand, counting down.
CACTATGAAGCCCTCAGCAAGCACCTCGGAGAGGTCTCTCCGTAGCCTCTCGACAAAGCCTCACATCAGCTTATCGCCGCAGCCCTCTCCATGGCTGGCTGCGCTTAACCTTATGCATTTATTTCAAACAAACAGATACAAAATAAACAAAGAAGAAACAAGCATGCAGGCACAAGGTGTTTATACTTGCTAGTGTACGAGTGTGCATTGCAACACAATTTAATTTTCTAGGAAAGTCCAAGTCAATTCATTGGGAGATCGTTAATAAAACGAAAATAAAGTTGCGATATAAATTGGGTTATCATGTAACACCCCCTCTTCTAGAACTGTTCGAGAAGAGGTGCTACGGGAAAAATAAAATAAACTGACTGATAAACTGAAATCTGATACCAATATTGAATATCTCAATCAACTGAAATAAAACTCGAAGTCAACATCAACTGAAAATCATAAACTACATCTAAGGGAAAATCCCTAGACTGGAATATAAAATAAATCTAAACTGATCAAACACTAACTAATAAACTAACAACTCCCAGACATCTTTGGTCTTGAGCGGCTCCATGTACACACTCTACTGGACACTGCTGCTAGGCCCCACATCTGGTACTCCCCCACTAGGACCTAGAATGGTGAAGAGTACAAGGTGAGATACAAAGCTCAGCAAGTAATAAACTGAAAAGAATAATTGAAGCTGAATCGAAGAATATCGATACTGATAAAAAAAATACTTACTGAACTTGTACTGAGAGATATAATAATCACTGGATGACATTTATAAAATGTAATGCACATAAGTTGTAAACTAAATGCAGGTATGCAACTTTGGCACGTAGGCCCACATAACTGTAATACATACTTGGCTGATCTGAATCCTGCATACATAAAAACTGTAAGCACATACTGTGGGCAATATGCCCCTAGCCCCCTGGTCGACATCAGGCGAGCGACTCATAACTGAGATATAACTAAACTGATACTAGTGGGATCCCCGCGGACAAGCCGCCTAGTGCGCATAATGCAATGCTAATATAAGTGCTGGCACACGATATGTAGTGCTCCATATAAAGTCATGCTCAATGCTCATACAAATGTGTATGCACATAATCTCATAAAATAATGCTGATCATGTCATAATTAACTACAAACATGGTATATGATTTTTACCAGCCATATTGAGATACAAATATTCTAAAATTTCTGAGTATAAGCATGGCATATTGGATCTTTATCATATCTTGGCATAAAAATTCAATATTTGAATTATTGAATATTTATATTAAATTTAAGACTTGCATTAAGAATTTATTGGAAGCCATTCGGATGCCATATGATACTATTTGGATGATTGAGGAAGCATAAGGAAGTAATTTGAATGAAACAGCAGCCTATTCGAATGAAAAAAATGGACTACAGCAAGCTTATTCGAATGACAGAAACTCATTCGAATGACAGAGGCTCATTCGAATGATAGATGATATATAACAAAGGCTATTCGGATCTGATCAAGGACTCATTTGAATGACTCACAAATTCATTCGAATGAATTTTGACAACTTCCAACTTTTGAACTGGCAAAAAGCGACTCATTCGAATGCAACAGTACCCTCATTTGAATGACAGAGAGACTTATTCGAATGCTAGACTATACAAAGCAACAACTTATTCAAATCTTCAAGGGCTCATTCGAATGACAGTCTCAAAACTTCAAAAATACATACGAATGACACGATAACACATGACTCATTCGAATGACTGATACATTATAAGGGAAAAATTTATGATAACACTGAAAACTCATTCGGATACCACTGAACTCATTCGAATGACAAAGAGACTCATTCGAATGACTGGAAACTTATACAAAACGAAGCTTACGATAACAGAGACCATATCTTGAATCAAAACTTAGCATCACTACACCATTCCAAAAGAAATATTGGGAGAACAATCCCAATTGATATAAAATAATATCAAGATGGATAAATCAATCGTTTCTGAAAGAAAAACGCTGAAAAGAATTGTGCATGGCTTATCATATCTCACTGGATAAGGATATATCGCATGAATATATATACATATACTTGAACATACCATCTGAATAAACTGGGAACCCAAATCAAAGAGTCTTGATATTCTGAGATCACTGCTAATATGATTTGAAGATCATATTTAAAAGATTCACTATAAAGAATCACTTGTATCTTCTTCATGCACTCTCAATTCTACACATATATATATATATACATTGGAACTGATATAAATATGAGAACTCAATGAAGAATTGGAATAAACTGAGAACGAACTAACTTGAATCTGTAATGAAAGGAATTACAAATAGGATACTTGCCTTAGACGCTCTGATCGAACCCTTAAATGATCTCCCGAGAGCCTTATATGCAAATCCTTGAACTCACTAACTGCTTCTTGACTCTTTGTTCTTACGGCATGAAGAACATATGGCTACGGTCAAATATATATATATATATATATATAAACAGCCCTAAGTCCATCTCACATTCTCATTATAACTTGGAGACTTCTAAGCCCAAGCCTTCTCGCACCTGGACTCCTAATCTCATAATAACTCTTATTATCTAATTAAATAAATAACAACTTCTTAAATGACCCTCAAGTCCTTGCATTTACTTTCAACACTAAATAAGGAATTAAATGCTGATCTCTCAATTAAAAATATTCTAAATTGCCACATTGAAAATTAAATGGCAAATTCTTTTAATTAATTACTTCAATAATTAATTAACTAATTCTGAATAAATACTAGGCCCTCTAACGGGTCGTTACATATCAGGCCAATTCATCTAATTTTAAGTAAGCAAGAATGAAGTAAACTGCAATTGTAAGAAGTCTTGAGTCAAGGCAATTTCAGTGCTAAGCCCACTGATTTACCAAAGAGATATCAAAATATTAACATCGACTGATTAAAATTGAGGTTATGCAGTCAACTATATTCCAAGATGATGATAGTTCTAAGTTAAGCAGTCTCCATACATGGCATGAGAGAGTCTAGATTAAGCAACTATCATAAATTGAAATACATATTAACACACATTTGAGATCTGATAAGTAACCACAATTCAAGATCATGATAGTTCTAGGTTAAGCACTCTCCATACATGGCATAAAAGAGTCTAAATTAAGCAACTACCATAAATTGGATCATGATTAATAAATGGGATTGGAAGACTCGGATTAATCATTTGAGTTTGGGTATGAAAGTATTTCCAGTTTAAGCTACCTCCATACATGGCATGGAGACTCTAAGTTAGGTTTATGATTCAATCCAAACCCAAAGATTTAATACGCACACATTTCTCAATTCAAATCAGCATTCTACTAGTTTAATAGGAGTTCGACTTTCTTGGGCAAATAGTAGAACTTGGACACAGTCCTTGCCTTGACCCAAATTTAGGCTTAGCCACACATCTCCAACTAAAAGTTAAAAAGACAGGAATTAAAGTGTTGGAATGTAAATACAGAAATTGAAATTACTGAAACGTAAATGAATAGTTAATGGAAGTTACAGAATGTAAACTAGCATGAAAAGAAATTGCAAAATGTAGATAACAGAAATAAAGAACACTGTATTGATAGAATAAAATGAAGAACATGAAACTGCTAGAATTAAAGAACAAAACAGAAAATAAGCAAAACACAAGAACAAGATGATGAACAATGCTCTTTGCCTCTTATTTTAGTTAAATGGCGGATGGGGACTCTCTCATTCTTCTTGACACTCTAGTCTATTTATAAGCTACTGGTAATAGAAACTCTCAAATCTCCCGACAATCCTCTGAAACATTTTGTATATTACTTTTGTCCGTTCTTTGCCAAATTCCACGTGTTGTCTTGATTTGAAGGAGGATCATCATTTTTAAACTTGTTGCACATGAAGGAGGGGGACCACTTGGTGAAATGTTGCTCAAAAAGTTGGTTGAATTTAGCGCTTGTGCCACTGTGTTCATTTGCGCGTTTGAAGACTTTCCTTGGGGTATCATTCGAATGAGTTGGAAGAGACATTCGAATGATCGGGTTGATTTCCTTTGGTTGCTTGCATCATTCGAATAAGTTTAGGGCTCATTCGAATGAATTTCCCTTGCACTGTTCATTTCTGCAATAATTTCCTTCAGTCATTCGAATGCAATAGTAATCATATTCGAATGAATTTATAATCTTGCTCTCTGATTCCTTTAATGCATTTGAATGAGTTTGGCAACATTCAAATGAGCTTGGCTTTTTTTTTATTTCTCTTCATATCCGAATAGCTGGGCTTCACGTTGGAGGTAAGTATATGTGTTAGATTATATTATATTATATATATTTATATGGCATGCACACATGTATTATATATGGATAATATATTTATATAAATATTGTAAATGCTTTTCAATTAAATCAATTTAAAATCAAAATAAGGGTTATAATTATAACAAAATTTTGCAAAATTAACCACTAATCAGTGGCTCTCGGCAATGCAGTCCCCAGCGGTGGCTCTCGATAAGGCAGTTTGCGGCAGTGGCTTCTCTTGGCGAGGTAAGGTTGCCTCTTGGCGTCCATGGCTTCTCTCGGAAGGTTTCTTCTCGAGAGCTCTCTCGGCAACCATGGCTTCTCTGGAAAAGGTTTCTTCCTGAGAGCTCTCTCGGCGGTGGCCATGGCTTCTCTCGGGAAGTCGTCTTTCAGCGGCGACAAGCTCCTCTTAGGGAGGCTTCTTCCCTAGAGACATATCTCTCTCATCTCTCTCTCTCTACGTGTGTGCAAGGTATATATATGTGTGTGTGCCAGGGTGATAACCAGTGAGTATATATATATATGTGTGTGTAACATGTGTGCTTGCGTGGTGACCAAAGAGTCCATGTGCATATGTTTATAGGCTAAGTATGCTAGTAAGTTTATATAAGATAATGGGTCTTCCATATGTGTGGCATGCCCCTCCTTTATAGCCCTGTTTCCCACAATTTTCCAATGTGGCTCTCATGGGCAAAGCTCCACCTTTAGGTACATGCGTATGTCATGCATATAGGTGGTTTGCCTTAGGTGCTTAATGGGCCCATGCCCTGGGCTTGCCCCGTGCATCCTTCAATTGCTCTTCACCTTACGCATGCAATTAGCAAAGTCTAGAGGCATCTTTTCCTAGTCTGGAGCTATGCCCAGGAAAGTCCCTTAGGGGCCAAGACCCTTGTAACACCCCACCTTACACGAGTGCATCATTATACGGGAATCCCCTGGAATCTTTTTTTTTTCAAGTTCATCACGTGCGGTGCTTCAAGAACAATTGTCACATGCTTTAACACTCCTGACACATACGATGGTCGGCATCCGCAATGATTTCAAGAACAATCTTCACATGCAGATAAGACCTTGAAAAAACCCAGTCTTGCCCGTTTAACCAACAAGAATAGTAATCTTAAACTAAACGAGTCATAGAATAATGCAGCGGATATAATAACATCAAAATGCTGTGGCCTTCCATGAGATTCTTACATAGTATTTCCACAACAAAATACATTGTAAAAAGATACCAAATGATAACAACATTATCATATAGCCATTCATACATATATCAAAGTAAATACTATCGCCTCAAAATGCTACAACAACTATCATACTAAACACCATTGGCCCTCAACTGGCCACGTCCTCGCCTTCGTAGCAGTACCTGGCTAGAACGTTGAATGTTCCAGGGGCATAACCTAGATTAGATGATAAAACATATAAGTGATGGCATGATACAGTTTATTGAATGCATGAAACACACACGAGCATGGCATACACATACAATGACAACATGCAACACGTCTAACTTGAGAAATCTCCCTGGCATACTCAACCTCTTGTGGAAAATCCATTCCACACACCTTTGGGGTTGACCTTGCCGTGACATACTTAATCCCTGAGTGCCCTACCGTGTCACCCGATCACTAGGATTAACCTTGCCCCATTCTCAAGAAGACCTCATCCCGTCCCCCATGTACATAACAACGACGAGAAAATCAATACCCCGATGATATGAAAAATCGCACGCCATGCACCGACTTTTTTACAAGTAAAAACAGTTGATGGAATATACCACTTGTTCAATATGCATATGATGAAACAAGTACTTAAATAAAACGCCTACACAATATAATCCAAATTCCAGAGGGTATAACCGCTCGTGGAACTGGTTTAAACACATGCAACCTAAGCTTGGGATGGTAGAATTGCTCACCTGAACTCACTACACACACACCAAACCATTTTCAAGACAATGGGTAAGATTGGAATCGAACCACTCACCTTATTAGAATCGAACCACTCACCTTGGCATGCTTCTCTAGCCTCACATTAATCCTCAAAATTTTCTGAGATTTTCTAGAAGATTTTCCCTAATTTTCCCTATTTTTCTTCCCTTTTTCTCTATTTTCCTTTTCCTTTCTTTTTGTTTTTCTTTTTCTTCTTCCTTTTCTCTTTCATTTTTTTCCCTTCTTCTTCTTCCTCTAGCCTCCTGCGCGTGAGCGACCTTGCTGCCACCCTCTGTGCGCGCCAGCCGGCCTTACCGCTGCCCTTGTTGGCTGCTGGCGCCTCTGCTGGCCGCTGCACCATGCCAGCTGCCACGAGCTACCATCGTGGCAGCCTCTCCTGCCTTGCACATGGCCATAAAGCTTGTAGCCACGGCCGCCTGCAACTCATCATCATGCGATCGCTGCTTACCTTAGCCTCCAGCCGACTCTGTGCGCCACCACCAACCTCCTCATGGCTGCTCCAGCTTCGCCCCGCTTGCTTCTCGCCTTCCATGCGTGTTGCCATGGCCATGACTTGCTTCTCACCTGGTTGCTTGCTTGCTGCCATTCTAGGCCTTAGCTTGTTATAGTGGCTGCCTTCTTCCTCTACTCCTTTCATTTTCATTCATTCTTCAATTTGCTTCCCTCAATCTCTTCCACTCTTTCTCTTTTTATAGAGACTCCATCGCCTCAAATTGCCTTGGCCACCACTCTAGAAAACTTGGCCACCACCTTTTCATACGGCCATGAAGCTTCCCAGAAGCTTCGCAAAAGCCAGCTTGCAGCCATACGCACGTGAATGTGTATATATATATATATATCTATATAGTACACCCACATATATGGGAATTACATTAACCCTCAATTTCCAACTTAATTCCACTTGGCAATTCCCTTATTGCAGCCATGCCCTTAAATATCAAATTAATTTGCATTTCAATATCGATAACGCAAAATTAAGAATCCAAGGTTTACTCGATAAAGACGATTTTGCCTGAGTGTCCTCATCAAGCTGTTGTTTCATCCCAAAACCACCTAAGGGTTGTTCCTTACAAAAAAATGAAGCTCTCTCAAGCTTCCGTTGACTTCCTAGAAGTCCCATACGATAATTAGATTTAACAGCCTAAATGGCAGCTGTATTTTAGCTGTACCAAAAATCATTACTAATTCAATTTCTTTCGATGTCATAAATCATGCCTCGAAATACTCATCAATGCCACATCATTTTCTTTAGACATCTCGGCTTTTGGACACTCCCTACAGTCGATTCGGTCATTCATAGCGGTAAGAAATTACCCTATAACCTCAATTTATCTGAAATTTCCATTTTTGCCCCAAGATAATTTACCCTTGAGTTATTTGGACATTCTCGGGTATTACATTCATCCCTTAAAGAAATTTAGTCCTCAAAATTTTTATTTGACCGATCAAGTAACTAAGACAATATACAGCTTATTACCTGAACATCCCAATCATAAATTGATTCAATTCTTAACAAAACACTTAGTTTGTATTCATTACACGTCCAATGCCTACAAGCATACTGTGTCATTTTCAGAATTTCCCGTTGTAGCTCATCACAAGTGATCACACTTATCCCAAATTTATTCCATGAGTCTATTATGAAAATATATCATCACAATTCTTGGTCACCAACTATAACAACTCATATGTTTTATCCAACCATGGTCCAAATACATAATTCCTAAGATCCATAAATGCTTATGATGCATTGGTTAAACCCAAAGGCATAATCGATTGCTTACTTTCACCATAACATGATCTGTACATCGTTTTAGGATGGTTTCATTTCCTTTCCCTCAATTGAGAGTACCTTGATCGCACATTAACTTTAGAAATAACATCTCAGCCTCTTATAGCTGGCCACACAAGTCATTATTTTAGATCTATCAAGAACACAAATTTTCCTACAGTAACCTAACATCCTGGCTTGTTACTATTTCTCTTACAAACACTATCCTTGAATCAGACTAGTTTGTCTCAACACAATACTCTCATTCGTTTCAATTCATTGTTCACATTACCATAAAGACAACATTCCATAATTACACTATCAACTAGAGCACTTAGACCCATACGTCATTCATGGCACCTCACCCTAGCACTGCTAAATGCTCTATCTCAACTAAGCAATGCTTTGTTGGAAATGTATGCCCTAAAGACACGTTTTGTTTAATTTATGGTAATGATGTTTCTTTTAGTCAGTTTATGGCACATATATTATTTGCATTTAATTGTTGGAAAATTCCCCTTGCTATTAAGTAAGTGATTCATGTGATGGGTCGTTCTTCACAGTTAGGCATGAATCATGGGTACTTAATAAGCAAGAAAATATTACTCTTGATCTTTTGATAGAACTGGGCATTCTATCATGATAAGATCATTGTGCAATAGATCCTAATGGAGGATGGCTTGCCTTAGCCAGTAAACATTCCGTTTACTCTAATTGTACAAGCGCATTTGGAATGCGTAGAGTGGACCTGTGATAGAAGCTAATGACAAAGTACTAATTATCATGGAGCTAGTCTATCACTACTACTACGTGGACGAGTACTCTAATACTTGAGTATTAGTTGGTGGTTTAGTGAACCTAGAGCTATATTCTTAGATTCACTGTAGGTGAGGTCTATCAAAGATCAATAACCTTTTGAGTTGAGAGTATGGCTTCTAATTAGCTAAGACAGACTAATACAAGATAGTTTCTGTGATTCACCCCCTTGTGATTGTTTAAGAATAATCAAATAATCCAGGGCCTTGGGAACGTGACTTAAGAGTGTGTGCTTCTGGGTAGCTCCCAGTGATAAGCAAGTACATTCGAGTAGTCACGGATTATTGGACTAGTGATCTAAGAATGGTAGAAATCATTTAGAGAGGTGTTAGTACATTATTCCTTTCTAAATGATGGGTGTTACGCAGAGGGGTATTTTCGTCATTACACTAGTAGGTCAAAGACATTGCATATGCAAAATTATTCGTGGGGTCAGTGTTACCATATGGTGATAGTTGGAACACTTAGAATGACAAAATATAGCTACTAGGTAGCAGGGATATTTTGGTCATTTTAGTAGCCGTGAATAATTTGTCTTTTGGTCCCCGGGGTAGCTCGATATAACTCATGTATTATTTAATACATTTGGCTTGTTGGGTGAATTACATTGAGAGAGAATTATTTTATTCAGAATGGTCCATAATTAATTGGGCTAGAATAAAATAATAGTTCATTAGTTTTTTAATTAATTAATTGGGCTAACCCAATTAGAAAATTAATTAAATGAACTTGGCCCACTAGGGTTTGGCCCACTAGGGTTTTAACCCTAGGGTTCTCCCTATATATATTCTCTCCTTGGTTGTTTTTCATCTAAGGGTTTTTTTTTTTACTCTTCTTCACCAAAAGAGAGGCCACGAGTTTGAGTCATACCTTTGGAAGATCAAGAGAACGTTCAAGTTCTGATGCGAAGGAGTCGAAGGATTGCAGGACAGCCGTCATCTCCACCACGAGAAGAAGCTCCCGCTCATCCTCCTCCTATCGCTTCATTCCGTCCGGTAATCCGAAGGAAAAGTAAGTTTCCTAGATTCTAATCAATACGAGGAAAGTTTTATTTAAAAACGCTTCCGTTGCATGCTATGTATCCTCGTGATGATCCTTCATGCTTTCCATATCCATCTCACGTGAGAAAAATTCTCACTATTAAGTCAAACAAGGTCTCCGTCATCCTCGATTCTAGGAATAGATTTAATCTTATTCCTTCATAGGCGATCTAGTTTTCACACAACTTCCTTAAATGGAAACCTTATAGGATAACTTTCGATTCTCATTAGGTCATTGGAAACACCTGGCATAGCTTTTACAACTTAGCCTACAATCTCACAACCCAAATAAGATTTTCATAGTGGAACTGAAAACTCACGTCTTCCTTTATAACAATTCATTCATATGCTTTCTCAAATCATAACATGTCTCTCAGAAAGAAAAACACTTTTTACTTATCAGCATATAACATACCATATCTTTATGTTGACTTCCTCTCATTTAAAAGATCAACTCATGTTCTCGAGAGTACCAAGATATACCTACTATTGCTCCAACCTTTTTATATCACCAAAGGCAAGATTCAAGACAACTAAATTAGAGCCAATTGCTCACAATTCCTGGGGTGTGTATTAATAGGCACACGAAACTAAAAATCAAGTCAGTACCCAGAATTAAATTCTTCCTAAAGACCATATCCGGGAAACAATTGTCCTACCATTTGCCTAATCCGGAAAACACATTTCCTAAGCAAATCCATATCACATGCCTATTCCAGGGATCATTCCACCCCTCGTTACAACCTACCTCGACCCATGAACACAATTACAATTTCACCACCCCCTTTACACCAACTCTCGAGTCCCGAGATCCACTCATCACATTGCAGTAACCATAACTTCACGAGTTTTATCATAGGTGTAATTATCCCAGAGAAATTTTCCACAAATCTCCGATAATAGTTCGCTAAACATTATTTCTTCACTCGAGATTAGATTTTTCCCGATTCTCTTTTGACAATCATAGTCCACAAGGCAAATATCCAAGTTAAGTCATCCTCCAAGCCTTTAACCTTTTCATAAACGATTAGGGATTCTACCACAATGCCCTAGCCTGTAGGAACTTGGACTCTAATCCATACATAACATCCATGTTGCTGCCCAAACCTTGGCACCTGACCATCTCCATAGTTCACTGTGTTGCTCCGACTCATAGGTATCACACCCCAAACTGCGAGCCAATCGCCAGTCCTCTACCTTAGTCCCTAGGCTCAGATCTGTTGTTATAGGCCAAGCACTAATGGTGTTATCATTACGCTAGAATTCCTTGTTCCATTTCTGAGAGCTATAGTGGTTCTATTAATACTAGTCCAAATCCCTGATCTCTTGGATTCTCAATTTTTCTTTTCTATAGTAACATTCAATTAAATTGTGCATCCTTGTCCTAACCATTCCTAAGACTTTGGATTTCTTTCCCACAATCTAATCTCTTTCACTTTCCAAATTTATCACACACATGATGGAACCTCACGCTCCTATTGCTACTCTTACAAACATTTATAATTTGTTAAACATTCCAACATCAATTGAAATTCCTTTATTAGAAATCCATCCAATTTAATTATCATATTCTGAATTTATATTAGATCGTGCAACTGTATTCTCTTATAAACTTATGTTACAGCCATATGCTCAATCTATCACAACTGGTTTAGAAGTTTCGTACTTCTTATATGTTTCTAACATCTCATTCCACGATTGACTTTTAACTGACACCCACTCCATGGGTCATTCTTTCAATCAATCCTATTTTTTTGGATCTATTAGGGTTAACTCTAATGTATTAAGATCTAATCATGTCTCATGATATCTTTACGAGCTTATCAAGTTTAGCAAATCCTATCTCTTTGTTTGGTGCCTTAAAACTCAAGCCAAAACCTTTATGATTACCCCTTCGTCCTTGACAATCATCATGCTAATTATGTGGTTAATAAAGTCTTGTCATCCATACGCCCCTTTGTGTGCATAATTTTGTATCTAGCTGTCGCACACCTTGCTAACTATTTTCTTCTGAGTTTGAACCTTCCTAAATCGACTAGGGTCATTTCAAGCTTTAGATGTAATCGTCTCCTCAGGTTGAAATATCATTTTATCTCCAAGTCTATACAGTACGAGTAAATTTTCCTTAGAAACATCAAAAGTCACATTCAAAATTCTCTTATCCTGAAACCTTTTCAATCTCCAAGATTTGTTTTGAATCGCAATCTTTTGTTTATCAATGATTCCTATACCCTTTTACCACCTGCAGATCCTCAAGTAAAATTTCATTTCACAAATCCTCTATATAAAGAAAAATTCTTCCAAATTTTCAATTAAAGGAAAAATTCTAATCTTCAAAACATGTGAATCTCACATTTGATATCTAAGTAATTTTCGGTTGCAACTTGACCCTAACTATAGCCAATTTATGGTTGTTTCCTTTTTGTCTAGTAGTGACCATTGATAAGGGGGAATAAATTGGGAGCACACTTAAAGATTTCACTTATAGAGAAAATTTTCATTACTACTCAGAACACTTTATACAAACCAGTTACCACTAAGAAAAATTTCTAGAATTCTTAGAATAAGAATTCGATCCTCAATTAATTATGATTTGTTTTCCTCGTCTGATCCTAGGTTTATATCCTCGATATAGCTCTTTCTTCTATCATTTCCCAAAACTTCCACAAGACTCAAAGTTACACCTTGACCCTTTTTACACTCAGACAACATATGAAACCAAACACATATGACTCGTTCTTATGAGCCATTTCCTTAAGGTAATATTTTCTTATTTCCTTTGTGATCAATTCTGGTTCCTTTATCTCAATATCCCCATTAACAATTTTGGATTCCTAAAACCCTCAAATTCTATTCTCAAAAGCACTTTTCTAACCATCCTGGGATTCTTACTTCAGATCGTTCCTTAGGATCCTCAATTTATACCGAGTCATTCTTACCCTCGAATCTAGATGATTTCATACCATCCGTTCACAAACTTGATTTACAATTAGGTTATGTCATATCAGACTAACCATCCATAACTCACTCATTCTTAATAACCACAAGATATCCCAACATTCAACGAAAAGGATTTTAACTAATGATCACCAATCTATAGTTTCCAAATCTCATGGATCCTCAGTTATGGTTATCGAACCAACCTTACATTTGAACCACATAGTTGGCTGCTAACTCCCAACCCGATGTTCTATCACCTAGAAAGGTTTAGTGATTGATGCTCAAAAATGCCAAAAAAATTATATTTTTATTACCTCATAATCCATTTAATCGGCTTAAAATATCAAAATTGCTTGTTGCATCCCAAAAGAAGGAAAATAAATGAAAGGATGATTTAACTCTTCAAATGCATGATCAAAAGAGGAAGAAGAAGCCAAGAAATTAAGGTGTTCTGATAAAGTCAAAACCATTTGAATGAAAGCTGAGTAATTTGAATGAGTCTTCAAAAGATATTCAAATGTGGAGCAATTCGGATGGAACCTAGTCAATCATTCGAATAACTCATTCAAACATTCGAATATGCAAACTATCGGAAATGTATTCGGATAAGCTTGGCCCAATTCGGATAAGAAGCAGCAAAATCAAGAATTCCAGATAAAATTGTGTATATTCGAATGAAGGCCAAGTCATTCGAATGAGCTGAGAATGAGAAGATATTCGGATGAACATATCGTATGGAAACAATGAAGATATATTCGAATGAAGACCAAGTCATTCGAATGTAATTGAAGAAGAGGGAAAAGCTATTCGAATGAAGGCTGAGTAATTCGAATAAGAAGCCACTCAAGAACTCAAGATTCGTATCCTCTCAAAAGCATTCGGATAAGAATAATAACATTCGAATACTTCCAAGTCATTCGAATGTTAAAGAAGAAGTCAAGAGGAAAATTAGAAATTCATTCGAATGAAAGTACTGTTGCATTCGAATGACAGAAGAAATCACCGTGCAATGAACAGTAAAGTTTAAAATTCATTCGAATGAGGTTAGCATTCATTTGAATGACCCAAGTGGCCAAGGAAAACTAACTATGCATTCAAATACCCCTGCTCGCACATTCGAATGAAGATCCGAAAAAAAAAGCTCTGACATGCGCAAATAAACACAGTGGTTCTAAGGTAAATCCAACGAACTTTTTGAAAAACTTTTCATCAAGTGGTCCCCTCTTCCATGCAAGATAAGATTAAAAAAGGACCAACATTCTTTGGAATCAGTGGATGGTAAGAGCAAAGGATACTTAGAAAAAAAACACAAAAGGACGAGGATCACTAGAAAGTTGGAGGTCTCCTCTTTCTTTTTACTTCTTTTGTTTTAGTTCTTGTCTGTATTTTCCAACTTGTAGCACTTCAGTCATTCTTCTTCATTCCTAGTTCCGAGCTTTTGCTCCAGATATATTTTAAGTCCATTTTTACTTTCTCTTCAAGTTGTAGTTCGTTTTAGTAATCAATACAGCAGTAGTTTATCTATTTCTTATTTGTTCCAATTTATTTTCTTTGTAAATCTCATATTCATCCGTTGAGATTAGCTTTAATCATGCACTTCCCATGAAGATGTGTGGATAATTCGATCCTTGGGTTAAGGCAGAGACGGTGCCCAAACCCATTGATGAATCAATATAGCAGAACCTCAGATGTTCAAGTAACAAAAGTAAAAGTAGTTTGGGAAATGTTTTTAATGAAAAGCTCAGGCTTGGATTGGTTCGTACGCTTAACTTAGAGTTTCCATACCACGTATGGGAATTGCTTGACTTGGAAACATCCTCATACCCAAGCCCCGAGCAATTATTTTGTCAAAACGTTATTTACACACTGATTTATGATAGCTGCTTAACATAAAGTCTCCATGCCATGTATGGAGGTTGCTTGAATAAAGAGTTATCATCATCTCAATAGTGTATTTAATGGTGAAGATCTAAGCTATTTGAGCTTTTAGTTACATCAAAGAGAGCTATATGGTGAATCGGTTGGGTTTGGCACCAGATTTGTCTTGATCCAAGACCTCCCCATATCCAGATTACAGTTATATTACATTTAGTTTGATCTCATCTTATTGTCAGATTAATCAAGAGAACTAGTGTGGTTATCTCCTTCCATGAGTAATCTCCCTATGAACTGACCCAGTCTTGCCCAGAAAGAAAAATATATAAATTTTTTGCTACAATCACACTCGTGCACTGGTGAGTCTAAACGCCTTACCCTTTCTGTGAACATAAATAGCTTCTAAATAAGCTGAGTTAGTAAAAAAGGGATACAAAAAGTGATAAATGCAGGGTGAGCGATGCTGCAAATTTTGGCGCCGTTGCCGGGGAGATTGAGGTAAGCCAAATAATCATCCCTAGTTCTTTTTCTTTTCTTTTTTATTTTTGTTCTTTAGTTTCTCTTCTCTATTAGTTTGGTTTGGTGTATGAGACTTAGATCCAATAGAGTGGTGGAACAAGTGTTGCATTCAGAAAATACTTCATCTGATTTTGAGTTTTCATTATCGCACTCATTTATGGCTCAACCAAATAACATGTCTGAGCATGGGAGTGACCATGGTGATCCTGATCCTATTGATCAGGAATTGATTAGACCTCTTAGAGAGTACCTTCACCCTCGAAGACAGACAACACTCTCGTGTATCATCCTTCCCATAAATCACCATAGGTTCAACTTCAAACCTGGCACAATCTGATTGTTGCCCACATTCCATGGCATGGATTCTGAAAATTCATATACTCATATGAAAGAATTCGAGGAAGTGTGTAGCACTTGCATGGACCATACAGTAAATGAGGATGTTATAAGATTAAAACTTTTCCCATTCTCACTGAAAGATAAGGCAAAAATGTGGTTAGGCACTCTCCCACCTAGATCCATAGGAACTTGGAGAGAAATGCAAACAACTTTCTTAAAAAAATATTTTCCTTCCAACAAAACTGCTACTCTTCAAAGACAAATCATGAACTTTGCCTGTAAATCAAATGAAAATTTTGCCCAAGCGTGGGAAAGGTTTAAAGACCTTTTTCACACTTGTCCACACCATGTCTTTGAGCAATGGCAAGTGGTTAGTTTCTTTTACGACTCACTCACGCCCCAATTGAAAATGTTAGTTTCTACAATGTGCAATGGAGAATTCTATGAGAAAACTCCAGAAGAAGCCTTCCTCTTCTTTGACACATTAGCTAAAAATACAAGAAATTGGGAAGTTAACCCAACATCTTCTCTTGATTTGAGAGAAAACCCACAACCTAGAGAGAGATATCAGTTGAGTGAGAATGATGATCTAAATGCAAAACTAACCACCTTAACAAAAAAGGTTGAAAACATGGAGCCCAAAAAGGTACAATCAGTTAAACAAGTGGAAGTAAAGTGTGCTGTGTGTGAACCAATAGATCATGCAACTGAAGAATGCCCTACTCTACCTGCTTTCAAGGAGGTGCTGTATGGGCAGACTAATAACAGTCATTCACATAATTTTGAGAGGAGACAAAATCAAAATCAAAATCAAAGTAGAACCTATTACAAGAATAATCAGAACTACAATTCATACCATCCCAATAATAGGAATCACCCCAATTTTTCCTGGAGACATGATTCTGGAAATCATTCTCAACCTCCCTTCCCTACACATCAACAATCCTTCCAACAAAATCAAGGTTCTTCATCCAATACTTACCAACCTCCTCACAGGAGATCTTTGGACGATACCTTGCATCAGTTCATTCAAAATCAAACAGGCATCAACAATAAGGTTGCCCAACTTTCAAAAAATCAAGAACAAACAAACAGAGCCATGGAAGATATGAGAAGCCAGATAACAAAGTTGACCCAAACGCTAAGTGTGAGAGAACCTGGAAGATTCCCTTCTCAAACTAACCCTAACCCAATTAGGCAAATAAATCAAGTGGAATCTTCTAGTGGTGAGAATAATACACATAAACAAGTACAATTCGTGACTATCCTAAGAAGTGGAAAAATAATTGAAACACCAGATGATCTTAGGATAAGCCAAATTGTTGATGAGAAAGAGAAAATAGAAGAGCAAGAGCCAATCAGAGAAAAAAATGTAAACAGTGAAAAAGAAGAAAAAATCAAGGAAAAACAAAAAGAAGATGGAAAAGGTAAGGACATTGAAAGAGAAAGACAATATCATCCTAAACCTCATTTTCCTCAAAGATTGAGTGTTACAAAAAAAGAACAACAAAATGCTGATATATATGAGGTGTTTAAACAAGTGAGGATCAATATTCCACTCTTGGATGCGATCAAACAAACACCCTCATATGCGAAATTCCTAAAAGATCTTTGCACTGTAAAGAAAAAAGTGAATGTGCATGGAAAAGCATTTTTGACTAAACAAGTTAGTTCCATTTTGCAATTTAAGACTCCTCCCAAATACAAGGATCCAGGCTGTCCGACCTCTCATGCATAATAGGAAGCCAGAAAGTTGATCAAGCACTCTTAGATTTAGGAGCAAGTGTCAACCTATTGCCTTATAGTGTTTATCAACAATTGGGTCTAGGGGAACTTAAACCTACCAGAGTGACTCTGTAATTGGCAGATAGATCAGTTAAAGTTCCTAGGGGTATTGTGGAAGATGTCTTAGTTCAGGTGGATAAATTCTACTTCCCAGTAGACTTCATAGTTCTAGACACTCAACCCTACCATGGTCCACAACCGCCTGTTCCTGTCATTTTGGGGAGACCATTCCTAACGACTTCCAATGCAATCATTAATTACAGGAATAGAGTTTTGAAACTATCATTTGGAAATATGACTGTGGAGATGAATATTTTCAGAATTTCCAAACAACATAACACTGAAAGTGAGATAGAAGAGGTAGATTTGATTCAAACTCTGTTTGAAGAGTATTTTGAGAAATAATTTGTGAGTGGAACTATGGAGGAAGATAATAATTTGGAGAATAGAAAAAAGGAAAGTGAGATGCCCATGACTCAATGGATTCCTAAGCTAGAGCTTGTAGAGCCTTTGCATAAACCATCAACCTTTGTGAGTCATCCACCCATTCCTAAAAGGAAGCCACTGCCGAATGAGTTGAAGTATGTTTTCCTAGGAGAATGAGAGACATACCTGATAGAGCACATATTTTCATATTATTTAGCCCTCATATTTAGTCTTTTTGCACATTAGTTGTGTCATTTTATTCATCTTGATTTTATTTCATTTTATTTTATAGGAATTGGGCTTCACACTATTTTACTTTATTTTTTCAGGTTTAGGGCTATGGGAGCATGAGATGGGGCATGAGACGTCTTGATGGCAATGAGATATCTTGGAAATTGGAGATAGAGAAGTAAGGGCAATTTTAGCAGATTTAACCTCCTGCACTTCCTTCAGTATTTTGGCCAAGATAAAATTCCAGAATGAAGATGATGTCTTCAGAGATACTGTAGAGGACTTCTTGGGATTTCTGGAATGGTATGTTTTGTCCAAATACGAGTTAGTTTGGGCCTTCAAACAGCACTTCAAAGTCAGGGCTAGGAAGTTGGGTCAAATTAGGAAAGCTGCATAGATGCTGATTCTTTAAAAGGCCATATCTTGGGCGTCCGATATCCAAATCAAGTGATTCAAAAGCCCAAATTCATCTAATATTCCTGATCTACAATTCTTATGAAGAGGCCGAAGCCCAGAACGCACGTTAAACTATCCGAAATCGGCTGTGAAGTTGCAGTAACCTAGGGTTTCCTCCTTAAGCTCTACTTAAGCACCTTAAGAGGCCATTAAAAAAGGCAGTATTCTTTTGAAGGGAGTGAACAGTAGCCAACTTTCCTTATCTCCATTGTTCTTGTCAAGATGGAAGGCTAAGGATTCTGTAATCAGTTGCAATACCATCCTTGTTCCCGGTTTGAGTCTTTGGTTTTAATGGAAATCTATTTTTTAGTTTTAACTTTATTGTTCTCTTGTTTCTATTCTCTCTTAAATCTGTGTATGTGTTGATACCGGTTGGATGAATGCATGCATTGTCTTTGTTTGAGAATCCAAGGTTTTTGTGCTCGGTTGAGGCTTTAACTGGAAGCAAGAACAACCTGTTTGGATGGTTTTTCAATCAGTCTCGAATCTGTGCAATAAGGGGAATCAAAACTGATAGATTGAACTAAGAGGTTTCTGAAATCTGTTTATTGGTTTTCTTTCCAATCTTTGGCAGTTGTTAAAGGATTTTTCTGATTTTCGATTTGAGGATTAAAACTAAACAAATTGTTTATTGAGAAGGCGATGAAAACTGGGATAGAAGGTTGGTTTGCAACTGATTGCATCTCGATTTATTGTGTTCTTGCTTATTTTGTTTTCTGTTTTTCATCAAAAACTTTCTCCCCCGTTTAGCCTTGTTTTGACAGATCCGTTTGAGGTTCGTTGGGAGACGACTTTGGGTTGCACCCCTATTGCAAATCCGAATCATCATTCATCTAATCTATCGGTGTTCGACAGCCCCGATCAGATTTTGGCGCCGTTGCCGGGGAACCAATCTCATTTCTGTCAAAAGAAGACTGATTCAAAAAAAATATATATATTCTTTGATAATCTAATAGCAGAAATTGTGGTTGCTACTTGGTATATAGGTTGGAAACTAGCTGGTTGCGGGCTACCGGTCCAAAGCGAGTTAACCATACTCGGCACTGCTAGATACAACGCCACGTACCAAGTTTATGCCATAAATCAAGAAGTGAACATGCCTTCAGGAATAGCTGCTGACAGAAAACTCTTATTCTCTGTTTTGTAGTGAGACCAGCAAGCTGCATCCAAGTGCAAGAGATAGCAAAATTCAGCAGTTTTGACAGAAAACTCAGCAAGTGCAAGACAGAAAACTCTTATTCAGCAGTTTTGACAGCCTCCATGACAGATAGCAAAATTTAAGGATTGAGAATAAGATACCAGTTCTATCCTCTTCCTTTCTCATCCTTACTTGATGTTCTTTCATGTCTTTATGCCTCCCTTGATGTTTTCTTGCATTTAGAGCAGTCTTTGAGGCAAAATAGGAGCTGATTTGATAAAAAAAAAAATGATTTTGACAGTTACTGTTCACTGCTTCCCACTTTCTCCGATTGAGCTGAAACTTGGTGTCCAAAGAAATGGGGGTGTGGTGAGCAATACTCACAGGTTTACTGTGATAAGAGCCTTTTTTGGCCAAATTCCAACGTTTGGACCACTTTTTGGCCACTTTTGTGATTTTCAGTGTCTGGTTTCGGTCCTTTTAGGGTCCTTAATGTGGGTGTGGTGAAATTTTGTGAAAAAAAATGCTTAAAAAAATCATCTTAGGGCTTCTTGATTGATAGATTTTATGTGCCTTACGTTTTTGCGTTTTTTGTGTGCATAGGCCAGTTTGTGTGCTGTTTTTTTTTTTTTTTTTTTTGAGTCATTTTGAGTGTGTTTTTGTGCTGATATTTAGTGCATGACTAGGTCCTCTAAGGACATACCAATTGACCTAGACCTTGAAATAGAAAGGACCCTTAGGAAGCAAAGGAAGGCTAGAGAGTTAGAGCTTCGGATAGCTGATAATCCTCCTGCCTCTTCTGCCACTGCATCTGATATTCCTTCTGTTTCTATACCTACCCCTGACTTAAACACAATGGCAGGTAATGGGAATGAACACAATCGGAATGGAAATAATGTAAATCATGGTCATTTGGATGGTAGAACCATTAGAGAATTGGCTGCCCCTGATGTGCACTACCAGTCTTTATGCATTCAATATCCCCAATTGGATGCAACCTTTGAATTGAAATCTGGGCTAATCCATTTGCTTCCCAAGTTTCATGGCCTTGCAGGTGAAGATCCGCACAAGCACCTCAAGGAATTCCATGTTGTCTGCTCCACAATGAGGCCAAAAGGAGTTGATGAGGAGCAGATAAAACTTAGGGCCTTCCCATTTTCATTGGATGGAGCTGCAAAGGATTGGTTATACTACCTACCACCTGCTGCCATCACAAGTTGGGATGGGCTAAAAAGAATCTTTTTGGAGAACTTCTTTCCAGCATCCCGAACAGCCGCCATTCGGAAAGAAATTTGTGGCATAAGGCAGAATCATGGGGAGACATTACATGAGTATTGGGAGCGATTCAAGAAACTCTGTTCTAGTTGTCCACACCATCAAATCAATGACCAGCTGCTGGTCCAATACTTCTATGAAGGTCTTATTCCAATGGATAGGTATTTGGTGGATGCAGCTAGTGGAGGAGCCCTCTCTGAAAAGACACCAGCAGCTGCTCAAGAGCTAATCTCCAAGATGGCACAGAATGCCCAACAGTTTGGTACCAAGTCAGCCACTCCCATGAGACAGGCCAATGAGATTGGTGTTGCTGCCATCAATGACCAACAGAGGATAGAGAACAAACTGGAGGAATTGGCCTCCATGGTCAGACAGCTAGCCCTTGATAAAGGACAGTCCAAATCTCAGCAGGTATGTGGTATTTGTTCATTATCCTCCCATGGTACTGACCAATGTCCTCAACTGCAGGAGAATACAGAAGCCTGTGCTGGCATTTTTCCAGGAAGACCCTTCTAGCCACAGCATCAGCAACCACAACAACACAGATATGATCCATATGCTGCCACCTATAATCTAGGGTGGAGAGATCATCCGAACTTGAGGTATGGAGGTCCTTCCAACCAGCCATTCCAGCCACAGCAGTAGCAACCTCAGCAGCACAGATTCAATGCACAAAGACCAAGTCAATCAATGCAACAACCGCAACCAGTACCTAAATCCGAATCAAGCTTGGAAGATATCATGAAGCAGCTCGTTGCTAACAATCTCCAGTTTCAGCAAAGGACCGACACTGCCATACAAAATTTGGAGATACAGATTGGACAGCTGGCAACCAACATCAGTGAGCTACTGAGTCAAGGTTCGGGTCAGTTGCCTTCACAGCCAGTTTCAAATCCAAGGGGCAATGTAAGTGCTATCGTTCTCCGCAGTGGCAAGGAGTTAAGCAGCTCACCCTCTCCACAACCAGAATTTGGGCAGCAACAAGAAAGCCAAAAGGAAGATCAGCCTCCTCCCATTCAAAAGGACAAGCAGCCCACCACCATTGATCAAGATAGAGGAGAGACTTCTTACAACCATCCACTGCCATTTCCTCACCGAGCCACTCAAAATAAAAAAAGCGCAAAAGCTGAGTTGGACAAAGAGATCATGGAAACTTTCAAAAAAGTTGAGGTGAACATACCACTCTTGGAGGCCATCAGACAGATTCCCAAGTATGCCAAGTTTCTCAAAGACTTGTGCACCCACAAAAGGAAACTGAAAGGAAATGAAAAAATCAACTTGGGAAGAAATGTGTCAGCATTGATTCAACCTGCCATGCCTCAGAAATGCAAAGATCCAGGGACTTTCACCATTCCTTGCACTATTGGAAATTTGCAATTTCATAATGCTATGTTGGATTTAGGAGCCTCTATTAATGTGATGCCTAAATCTGTGTATTCTTCTTTGCAGGCAGGTGCAGGCACATTGACATCTACAGGAGTGATGGTCCAGTTGGCAAATAGAAGCACATCATACCCTGAGGGAGTATTAGAGGATGTATTAGTAAAGGTAAAGGATTTCATATTCCCTACTGACTTCTATGTTTTGAATATGGAGGATGATCACACACCCGGACACGCACCACTTATTCTAGGTAGACCCTTCTTGAAAACTGCAAGGACAATAATTAATGTGCATGAGGGTACTTTATCTATGGAGTTCACTGGTAACACCATTCAATTCAATATCATTGATGCCATGAAGTATCCCTTAGAAGATCATTCTGCCTTGCATGTTAACTTTATTGACTTAATGGTGGAGAAAGCATGTGTTGAGTTGTATAATCTTGAGTCTGAATTCCCCACCATCCATAATTTTCTTGATGATATGCATTGCCCTCAATGTCATGACGGACTCAGTAAGTGTAGTGTTTGTTCTGAAATAGATGAGTTTTTGAGTATTGTTGAGAGTGCACCTTCTCATACTATATCCGATTCTCATGTGCCTCCCATAGAGGAAGTTTCTGTTGTTGAGAATGTAGTGCAGGTAGGTGGCAACATAAACAGACTGGTGCCTTCAATTCAACAGCCACCCACCTTGGAGTGTAAGCCCCTGCCCGAGAATCTGAAGTACACCTACTTGGCGGATGGAGACAAGCTACTCGTGATCATCGCCGACAACCTTCAGCCTGACCAAGAGGAGAAGTTGCTGAATCTGTTGAAGCAACATAAGAGAGCCATAGGTTGGTCACTTGCAGACATTCCCGGTATATCCCCTTCCTTATGCATGCACAGGATTCATTTAGAGGAAGGAGCTCGACCAGCGAGACAGCCCCAAAGGAGACTCAATCCCACCATTCTAGATGTGGTCAAGAAAGAGGTAAGTAAACTACTTTCGGCTTGCATTATTTATCCTATCTCTGATAGCAAGTGGGTGAGTCCAGTGCAGGTAGTTCCGAAGAAGACAGGATTCACAGTGGTAGCCAATGAGAGGAATGAGCTAGTGCCCATGCGAGTGCAGAACAGCTGAAGAGTCTGCATTAACTATAGGAGGCTCAACCAAGCTACCAGGAAGGATCATTTCCCACTCCCAAACATTGATCAGATGCTAGAGAGGTTAGCTGGAAAGTCCCATTACTGCTTTCTTGATGGTTTTTCTGGTTATTTTCAGATTTGCATAGCACCGGAGGATCAGGAGAAGACCACCTTCACCTGCCCCTTTGGCACTTTTGCATACCAGAGGATGCCATTTGGTCTATGTAATGCCCCAGGTACGTTCCAGCGATGCATGGTGAGTATATTTTCAGATTTACTTGAGCATTGCATGGAAGTTTTCATGGATGATTTTTCTGTTTATGGGACCTCCTTTGATGAGTGTCTAATCAGTTTGGGTAGAGTCCTAGAGAGATGTGTTGAGAAGAATCTTGTCCTAAATTTTCAAAAATGTCATTTCATGGTTGAGCAGGGGATTGTTTTGGGTCATGTTGTGTCCAAGAGGGGTATAGAGGTTGATAAGTCCAAGGTCGATATCATTTCTTCTTTGCCTTACCCCGCGTCTGTGCGGGAGGTACGTTCTTTCCTTGGACATGCAGGATTCTACAGGAGATTCATCCAAGACTTCAGCAAGATTGCCCTTCCAATGTCCAACCTGCTTCAGAAGGATGTGGAATTCAAATTTGATGAGTCTTGCAAGATAGCCTTTGAGGACCTCAAGAGGCGCTTGACTTCTCCACCCACTCATGTGTGATGCTTCCAATTATGCAGTTGGTGTCGTCCTTTCACAACGAGTGGAGAAGAAGTCACACGTCATTGCTTATGCCTCGCACACTCTGGACAATGCCCAAGCAAACTACACCACTACTGAAAAGGAGCTTCTTGCCATTGTGTTTGCTTTAGATAAATTTTGCTCTTATCTCCTGGGTTCTAATGTTCTCGTGTTTTCTGATAATGCAGCTTTGAAATATCTCTTGAAGAAGCACGACGCCAAACCCAGGTTGATACGGTGGATGCTCCTGCTTCAAGAGTTCAATGTTGAGATCAAAGATAAGAGTGGAGCTGACACTACAAGAGATTTGAGTTTTTCCGGCGGTTAAAAAACCGCCGGAAAAAGTAAAAAAACCGCCGGTAAAATTTTTACCGGCGGTAATTATTTTGCCGGAAATACCTCCGTCAGAAAATATTACCGGCGGTTTTTAACTGCCGGGAAAAAAAATTTACCGACGGTTTTGTTGAACCGCCGGTAAAAATAAGAATTCTCAGCGGTTTTAGAAATCCGCTGGCAAAGTTTTAATTTTGCCGGCGGTTTAAAAACCGCCGGTAAAATTTCTTACTTTGCCGGCGGTATAAAACCGCCGGTAAAATAACATTACCAGCGGTTGAAAACCGCCGGCAGAGTTTTTTCCTTTGCCGGCGGTTTAAAACCGCCGGTAATTCTATTCCGAAAAACATTATTACCGGCGGTTTTTAAACCGCCGGTAATCTTAAAATTTTTTTTTACAGCCTATACACTGTACATTAATAAAATGCAAAACCTGTATAACAAAAAACTACCAACAATTTTAAAAGATTCACCCACTACACAATAAGTATAACCATTTTATCTCGTCTATTTAAATACCATTACAATTTTAAAAGATCGATCTTATCTCGTCTCATTACACAATACCATTTTTATACATACAAATCAACCCTAAACTAAAACATGTCCAAGTGACCTCAGATACCAATGTATTACACCACCATGCTGCTCCAACCAAAATTGTATATCATATTTTTTCGATCTGCATTGAAAAACAATAGATTTATAAGTATGGACATTAACTATGAAATTGCATAAAACATGATCAAAATTGCATAACTATATATAAAAACACTTACATCTGAGACCCTCCATGGTATCGTAGTTTTACTGTTATTAGCATCCCTCAAAACACGCATCCCAGAAAATTGTCGAGGCAATGGATATAAAGGCTTAAGCACTTTCTGAATACTAATTTCAACAAATTCATTACCTAGCTCTACTCCCCCTACAGACTTGGTCGGATCAATGGACACAATAATTGCCTCAGCAACAATGTGGCGAGGTATTCGTCTATTCATCAAGTGAACAAATTCACTAATCTGATCATATAGAATAATAAGAATTACTTAGTATATAATATCATGAGTATCCATGAGAACAAAGCAAGGTTCAGTTTTGATTTTTCCAACTGAAAACAAAAACTAAACACAAAATTTGAAAACTTAAACTAAAA
Source organism: Diospyros lotus (assembly GCF_014633365.1). Classification (NCBI taxonomy): domain Eukaryota; kingdom Viridiplantae; phylum Streptophyta; class Magnoliopsida; order Ericales; family Ebenaceae; genus Diospyros; species Diospyros lotus. The sequence goes on along the minus strand of NC_068339.1, from coordinate 32,729,683 downwards.
ATGAATACGTGAAAATTAAGAACAAAATCAAACAGGCACTTGATCTCCAAGGACCATTCAGAATCACTGTCTATTAGTTCATTGAATAAGAAACCAAATGCTTTCTATCCTGTAATTTTAAATAGGGATGGTGCTAATTTTCAATTTTTGTGCTCCCCATTCGTTGTTTACTCATGTGCCCTGGTGGGACAGAAATCTTGAATCCCAACACCATCTCCAATGGGCTACCCACTCTATCCCCTATCAATAATGAATAATATAATTTATAATACAGTTTTGTGTAACACAGAAATAAACACAATAATAATGGGATAAACATTGCATATTATACAAAATTTGTAAAACAGTAACGGCAAAGTCATGTTGTTATTGCTGTTTCAAAAAGAACATAAATTTCAAACTTACAATGGGCTGTTGGCAATAGTGTATTGATATAAACTTCAATTTCACAACTATAAATCATTCTGTTAATTAAACTGTTTCTTCCATGTGAATGGTAAATTATTTTAGTTTTAAATTTGAACAAAAGATATATAAACATCATCAGTACCACAAGCTTGAAACAGATTAAAGGAGAAGAGGTGAGCTGTTTATTACTAGGAGAGGAATGGAACATGTAGATAGTATACAGTACGTTTTCCATTGTTATAAAGTTTCCAATAACTGGACTGAGCAAATACTTTTTTAAATTTGGCAACTGGTTCTGCTAACAAGTTTACTTGGGTTCAAACATTTCAACATTCAACCTTGTTTTAAGCAAAAACAATCCACTTAAATAGCTGAACTGGAGCATGTGAAGTTCCCTCTTATGGTTTTGACAACTGTTTATGTTAATTTGAAATTTCATTCAAATTAACATAAACAGAACTTGTTTTTTCATGAACTGGTAAAACTAAAACCAAATACATTGGTTAATTTGAAATTTCATTCAAAAGTGTTAAATTGTCCCTGACTTCTAAAAATAAATGCGTGAGTTAATCCTTGTGAAGAAAACATAAACAGAACTTGTGGGTGTTTAAATACATGCATTTATTATATTTAAAAAATATAAGTACTATTTAAAAGTTAACTTAATATAGTCTAATTTTGAACTTCCAAATCCATGTAAATTGGTAAAATCGCCACTTCAATGACCAGTCCAAAAAGAAAAGTGCAAAACATAAACAGCATCACATTAATGCAGAAAACTAAAAGTGTGTTCTTCAGCCCCTCCATCCAAACCAAAACGAAAGTGAAATCCAATTGCCAAATAAACAAATCAAAATTACCAAATTTCCACAAGCACAGATTATCAAAGCATGATTAAAGTTAATGGGTTTTAATAGTGGCAGGCTTGGTTTTTGCAAGGAATTGGGCAAGATCAATAGTGCATTTGATTTTGAAGTATATTAACTATTTGGTAGCGAATTACCTCTAAATGATGATCACATTCTGGTATCGATAATCCAGCGCATTCAGCTTTGGGTGATGGTGTGCTTGCATGTGTGGCAGAAGCACTAGCATATGAAGATGGCTATATTTCAAAATAGTTTAGTTAATATATATAGTAAACATGTAATTTTAAATCAAATGCACTAATGAACGACATACCTGTCTCGGTTGTGGTGTATTGTCTGGAGCTGGTGGTATATGTCCCATTGCCTCAAGTATTGCACGAACTTGCATTTGAACTTGACTTTGGATTTGAACTTGAAATTTTTCTTCTAGCTCGGCAGTAATTTGCGCACGCATTTGGTCATATTGCTCTTGAGGCACTTGATACTGTTGTCTTTGTCTAACCTTAGTTGGGCATGTTCCAAGTCCTCCCATCCTTACCCTGCCATGCCCATCTTTGCCTAGTATTTGAGTAAAGACATCTTCTACAGAATCTGGGGTTTGTTCATCTGTGGGTATTTGTGACAACCTTTCATCCATTTGTTCCTCAAGAAACATTTCACAAGTTAGTTACATCAGTCGACAAGTAAAAGAAACAAAATATATCTACAACTTTCAAATTTTAAAAATACATACAATTATATATGAAGATGTAGAGTCTACTATCTCTCCGCTCTTTTTGGTGTGTGTCTTTCTAAAGAGCTTGATTCTATCTGGCTCATCTCCACTTTCAATAGTCATCTAAAAACATATATAAGATATGAAATATATTAAATGTTTAAAGTTTAGGCATTACTAATTAAATTATCAATAAATATATATAACTAATATCCATTCTATTCTTACCTGGTGTCTAACCTGAGGATGTGATCGCCTACCGCTGGTGTGACCCATCTTTTGCTTATCTCGATTGGCACGATTTGTCACACTACGTTCCTACTTGTAATATGATATTAGAACTAGGCATAGAGAATCCATCTGATATATCCACCCATACATAAATCATACATACCTGTGCTTGCTCACATCCCCAATACTCCACAAGAACCTTCCACTGTTCTGGGTCCACCCCAGGCGGTATTTTTGACAGGCGAGCCTCATCTGTCTCATGGCAATCATAATGCCTCTTCAAGGTGGCTTTGTATTCTCTCCACTTCTTGGAAGCATGTTGCAAGCAAATTGATCTCCATGTTGTAGGTACATCAGTGTTATCCTACAATGATATCCTTATTAGAGTATAAAAGTTTAGAGTCAAATAACTAAGAATCAGAGAGACGTTATTTACTCACCAAGACCTCTTGCCAGATGCGCTCCTTATATGGTTCCATCCCTGGTGATCTCCAATCAGTAAATGTAAGGGGAGCAATACTCCTTACCATCACACCTAGTTGGGTTTCCAACTTAGTTGCCATCTCCCCAACTGGTTGTCCTTCAGCATCAAATTCAATATGAATCTTTTCCTTTCCCCACTTTGAAATTTGTCTTGATATTCCTCTTCCTTTCTTGGCAGTAGATGACATGGAGCTTGTACCTGCTAAAACATAATAACACAATAAATTCAGATTGAATTAGGAAAGAATAATAATTTATTATCGTTCATATAAATTTTTGGTATTTACCTTGCTGACTATGTGAGTTTTGGGAGTTGGATTGTGAGTGGATCAAGTCCTCTTCAGGATGATGGGGATGTGGCGGGACTGGGTTTGGGGTTGGATGATGGGATGGAATTGATTGTGAATCATTGTGGTGTGAATCTGTACTACGTGACATGAATCCAATTGGCCAACGAGTCTGCCTCTTAGGTGCCATCAGTGTAATTGCCTATTATTGATTTGAATGTAAAAAACAATCTGTTAGCATATCAATTTAGGTTAAACAAAAATAACAAATCAAAACATAAAAAGCTAAAAACATAAACATATATACATACCACATCATTAAATATTATGCAAGGAAGACATATACATGCCACTTCAATATTAGAAATCATTATCATCACTATGTGCAGTATAAGGAATGGAATTGTCGTCGTCATCTGATATATCAACTAGCATACCATCCTCATCAGATTCTCCAGAAGAGTAGTCTTCATCAGATTCTCCTAACTCTGCATGTAAGGACTGATCATTGTTGATTTCAACATGATTACTAATTAAAGCATCTTCCTCATCACAACTCCCTGTCACATTTCTTTTACCCATGTTATACAAATCTCTAGGTGTCATCTTCATGACAACGTGCCATTCTTCATCAAGAGGATCAGCCACATACCACACTTGTGATGCTTGAGTTGCAAGTATAAAAGGTTCGTCTGTTGGTTTATTCTCTTGATACATTAAACAATTAAAATTTACAGTTATGAAATTCAAACTGTCAACCTTCATCCCTCTGTTATTGTCAACCCAATCACACTTAAACAAAACAAATTTGAATTCGTTAGAGTATCGTATCTCAACAACATCTGTTAGGACTCCATAAAAGGTAACATCACCACTGATAGGACGTTTATCTTTTGAACTAGCATAACTTTCAGTATTTGCAGTTAGTAATACTCCACTGTTTTGAGTCATTCTTCTCCTTTCTCGACGCCTCGTGTGGAATTTGAATCCATTTACGATGTACCCAGAATACTTCCATGCCCATGAGTGAGGCCCAGCAGCTAATGTTTTCACTTCATTGGGTACATTGTGACCACTTACTTGCAATTCATAAACCTGTTTTGTAACATGTTTATAATTCGTTACGCAAATAAATATATGCAAATTCTAAGATGGTTAGATATGGATGTTTAGGGTGTGGTGGCAGCATGTTAAGACATCACTTACATGTTTTTGAAACCATAATGGGAAGTTTTCATGGTGTTTTTGTGTAATTTCATGATTGCTAGCACCTCTTCTTTCCAATCTAATGGATTGTAAGTGTGTCCTGCATTGTATGCAAATGATAGGAATTATGAAATTAAAGTATAATTTTTTTTTATTATGAAATAAAATTGATCAACCAGATTAAGTTATAATAATCTTACTCTCGATAAGACGAAATTGTACTACAATTTGCTAGCACATAACGATGGGCTTGTTGCAATGAAATCTCATCCAATGTGACTAATTTCCCTTTTTTTGGGATAGGTTGACCATGTGCACCCTCATAATTTCGAACCGGCCTATTAAACTTTGTTTCCACATCATCCAAGTACCTTGCACAAAAAGTCAAACACTCTTATGCTAAATAACCTTCAGCAATAGATCCTTCTGGATGACTTCTAGTCCTTACATACTTTTTCAATGTCAATAAGAACCTACATGATAAGTTACATTGTCAAGTAAATTCACAATATTTACTTAAAAATGAACAAACAAATTCACAAATAAAAAAAAATCATGGCTTAATATACCTCTCGACTGGATACATCCACCGAAACATTACCGGTCCCGCAATTTGGACTTCGTCAGGCAGGTGAACAACTAAATGCTCCATTATATTGAAGAAGCTCGGTAGAAATATTTTCTCGAGGTGACAGAGCACCAATATAATGCGTGACCTCAATTAGTTACACTCGTCTACTGTAATGTTTTTAGAACACAACTATTTAAAATAATTGCATAATTCAATCAAAGTTTTACTGACATACTTCCTCTTGAACACCCTCCTAATTGCCAATGGAAGCAAATGTTGCATCAAAACATGATTGTCATGGCTCTTAAGTCCACTCATTGTGTGTTCTTTGAGTTGGACACGACGTGATATGTTTGATGAGAATCCATTGGGTGATTTTATACTTTTTAATACTTTTAAAAATACATGTTTTTGTTCTCGATTCAACGTGAAAGATGTAGGAGGTAAATACTTCTTCCCACCCAAACGATCTTCAGGATGTAACTTTTTTCTTATCCCTAGTTCTTTCAAATCAAGACGTGCTTTCAAGTTGTCCTTTGTTTTACCTGAAACATTTAATAACGTCCAAATTATGTTGTCACAAACATTTTTCTCAATGTGCATGACGTCGAGATTATGTCGGATCAAATTGTCTTGCCAATATGGAAGCTCAAAGAATATACTATGTTTTTTCCAACCACCCATTCCTCTCCCAACACTAGTGCCAGAATTCTCACGATTTCCATACATCTTCTTAACAAATTCAACATCTTTGAATACATCGTGGCCAGATAACTGAGGAGGAGCAACACGGTTCTCAATGGTTCCATCAAAATTCTTCTTGTCTAACCGAAAATGATGACTCATGTCCTCCAAGAATCTACGGTGACCCATATAACAAAACTTACCACCATGTTTTAACCATTTGGACTCCGTCTCTTTCATGCAACAAGGACAAGCAACTCTTCCTCGAGTACTCCATCCAAATAAATTAGCATACGCAGGAAAATCATTAATCGTCCACAACAATGCTGCATGCATGTGAAACATTTCTTTTCTTGAAGCATCATAAGTTTCTATCCCCTCGCTCCATAATTCTTGTAACTCTTGAATCAACGGTTGCAGAAACACATCAATATTGTCTCCTGGTGCACGAGGTCCATCAATCAATAAAGACAAGATGAAGTAAGGTTGTTTCATACACAACCAAGGTGGTAGATTATATGGCATTAACACAACTGGCCAAATGCTATAGCTAATGGTCATTGTTCGAAACGGATTAAACCCATCAGAAGCCAACCCAAGTCTAACATTGCGACTATCTTCAGCGAATTTCGGATGTTGTTCATCAAAAGATTGCCAAGCCAATGAATCAGCAGGGTGCCTCATTATACCATCCTTTGTTCTACCTTCTTCATGCCACCTCATTAACGATGCTGTTTTGTTAGACATAAACAATCTTTGCAGTCTCGAGATCAAAGGAAAGTGTCGTACTTGTTTAGAAGCGACTTTTTTCATCTTCGTTATATCGTCGTCTACGTGCACCTCGTATTCTTTGTACCTTGACTCCCCACAAAAAGTACATCTGTCCAACTTTGATGCATCTTTCCAAAAGAGCATACAATTGTTAGGGCATGCATCGTACTTATAGTACTTAAAACCTAAATCCTCACTCAATTTCTTAGCCTCTCGATATGATCGTGGCAATGACACTCCTTCTGGAAATGCCTCATTCAACAACTCAAGCAACATATCAAATATTTTATCCGACAACCCACCTAATACCTTCAAGTGTTGTAAACGAACAATAAACGATAATGTCGTAAAGTTCTTACAACCAGGCCATAACTCTGTTTCTGCCTTCTCCAACAATTCATAAAATCTCGTAGCTTCTTCACTACTTCCAACATTGTTTATGGGAACTCCATGTGCATCATGTATCATTCCCACCATATCATCTCCAATATTACATTCCTGATCTTGAAATTCTTCTCGACTATGATGAGGCACATATAACTCTCCATGAACCGTCCATATTATGTAATTAGTGTCAAACCCATTCAGAATGAGGTGTTCCTCCACAACATCTCGTTTATGAAAATATCTGTTAACACATTTAGTACACGGACAATATATGCTTGCCCTAGGAGACTTATGTCTATAGGCAAACTGAATGAACTCCTGAATTCCTTGTTCGTATCGAGGATCTAGCCTGTTCGATATGTTAATCCAACTCTTATTCAGCTCCATTAGAATAATTTATATATCAAACCTGCTAAGAATAAGGATTCAAAGGGTGCTCTAAGAATGGGATTATAATATATTAAAGTTTTAGTTAATATAATCGGTAATAGTCATACAATCACAAGAGAAACAAAATACAACCAAGTATAATTTATTTTGCAAGTGGTGGTGGTGTTGTCATTTTTTAAAATGGTAAATTAGTAAAGAATTCCATGTTTTGACCATTTGAACAGAAAATAAATTAAATTTATTCATTAATTACTGTTTGCTGAAAATAATGACCTTTGTTAACAAATAGTCTTCAAATCATTCGGATAAATTTATCTTGATCTTTATAAATATGATAACGTTTCTTAAAAGGACTAAATTTTTTAAAATGTTTAAAAATTTAAGTAGCTAGCTTGTTTGAAATTTTTTGATTAGATATATCATTGGTCACATAATGCCGAGAAAGTTGATTCAGTTGACGGGTACAAACACAGACTTGGATTGCCTGCTAATGTGCATTGAGTAGTAATGAGAGATATATATGGGGCCAAAAGTTTAGGTGAGGCGCTGATATATATATTTAAGGCTGTGAGTTGTATAGAGTAATTGTAGGCAACTATATATAATAAGTAATTTTTGAATGCCATTATAAACAGTGGCATCAAACTCCAAATTCTAGCTAGTTTATAATTAGTGTTCCTATCATTTTTAAATTAGTTTTATAAAAGAAACTAATTATAAAAAACACTCTTATGTGGAGCTAATTCTTAATTAGGTCAATCTATTATGTTTTGGAAGTCACAAGACAAAATTATTAAAACTAATCTAGACAAAAATAACGAGCCATATAGAAGAGAGGCTAGACAATATTTGTGCATCTATCTAATTAAAAATACTATCCCTATTTATTAGAGGATGGGAGTTTTAATACTTATAATTAAATATTATAAGCATGGATAAAACAATTGACACAAATCAGTTGTATGTTTACTAAAGCTCCAAATTGACAACTGGAATTAACTTCTTTCGCCAAATTGGTTCAAGGAACCTAATAGCAGAGCAGCTTTAGGCCTATATATATATATTTTCCCTTCCCATTATTGTCATCTTGAATATTGTCCAAGCAGTATGTCACCATGCCTAAAGATTGGTTAAATTAGCTTCTGTGCCCCCAGCTGGTAGTGTATGCATGTCCTGGAAACTGATGATCCACTGAAATTATCGATGGGAACTTGGGAAAAATGTCAAGCTTATACTGTCTCTCTTAGGGCCAAACAATGCTAAAACTAATAATGCCTTTTGGGACTCGATCAGAAGAACTCATGAATAGGTAAATCCCGACTTGAGGTTAGTTAACTTTGAAGAGGTTCCAGCCTAGCTAGTTTCAGTTATTTAGCATAGTCATAGCCAATTCTAGTCATCCAGTTGCTAGCTAGAGCAATTGTACAAACATCAATCAAAGGTTTGTTCTGGGATACAGATCATAGATTATTAGACACACGGCCCTAACTGGTATATTTTAAGGAATCCTGATTATATTTTATTTTCTTCTTTCCTACTTTGGTGAATTTTAGTAGGCTTTATACTAGTGTAATTTCAACTGACAGCTTGCAAAGTCCTTGTGAAATTGGTCTTCACCCTGATAAGCCAATATGCTATGCTACCTCCAGATCTTCATTCACTAAAGGACCAAATCAATCAGAAATCAGACCTACACCAACTGGCTTAATTCAACAACTGCATATATATTTATAAACATGATATTAATTAAAACCGGATCTCCATCTCAGATATAGCCATTGTGTGTGCGTATATGCAATCTCCTCTAATCTCGGGCTGAACGCTTGCAACTGAGAAATTTTGGTAACGTGCAGTTTGTACAACATTTAGTCTGTTGCCTTTATTCTCACATTATTTGCGTGCCATCTAAATCTCAATAAATTATGATCTAATAGAATGAATTATCATCTAAATCTCAACCGATAAACAGAGGATCTGGGATAACACGCAAGATTCATACGTATAGACAGATAAATAAACGATAGAGATACATTATACACAAGTTGGGGACAAACCTGATCAAGGAAGAACAACTATCGCGGAGCAATCGAACTGTAATTTACCCCAATTCCAATCAACACTTCTCTGGTTGCATGTGCGACTGATCAGTGAGCGAGGGAGGGCGAGGCCGAGGGCGACAGCGAGTGAGAGTGAGCGAGGGAGGGCGAGGCCGAGGGTGAGAGCGAGTGACAGTGAGCGAGGGAGGGCGAGGCCGAGGGCGAGAGCGAGTGACAGTGAGCGAGGGAGGGCGAGAGCGAGTGAGAGTGATCGAGGGAGGGCGAGGCGAGGTGAGGCGAGCGATCGAGGGAGGCAGCGAGGGCGATCGAGGGAGGCAGCGAGGCGCGAGCTAGAGAATGTTAGGGTTTGCAGGGGGTTTTTGGAAGAGATCGAATTGGGCTGGGTGCGCGGGGGGGCTTATATAATCCTATCCCCGGCGGTTTTAAAACCGCCGAGGATGGTTACACACAACCGGTGGTTTGATAAAACCGCCGGTTATGTTTCAAAATCACCGGCGATTTTTTTAAAACCGCCAGAGATGTGTATCTCATTACCGGCGGTTTTAAAACCGCCGGTAATTTTGACCCATCACCAGCGGTTCAAAAAACCGCTGGTAATTGTCGTGTTTTCCCGACGGTTATTAAAACCGCCGGTAAAACTTCGCCGCCAATGACACTTTTTCCTGTAGTGTGAGAATCTTGTGGCTAATCATTTGAGCAGGCTTCCTTCCTCTTCAGATGCCGCTACCATGGACTGTCAGCCTATCAAAGATGACTTCCCAGATGAGTTACTCTATCACTTGCATGGTACTGAGCCCTGGTATGCTGACATTGTTAATTTTCTAGCTGCATCTGATATCCCTGCCCATCTTAAGAGAGATCAGCTAAGTAAATTTAAAAGTCAGGCCAAGTACTATGTATGGGATGATCCATATCTATGGCGCATGTGTAGTGACCAAGTCCTTAGGAGATGTGTGCCCGATATTGAGTTTGCTTCAGTCTTGCATTTCTGTCATTCACTTGCATGTGGTGGTCACTTTGGTCCTCAATGCACAGCTAGAAAGGTCCTAGACTCAGGTTTATATTGGCCATCCCTTTTTCGAGATGCTCATACATTTTGTAAGAATTCCACACGTTGCCAGCACACAGGATCAATATCACGTAGGAATGAAATGCCTCAGCAACCCTTACTATTTTGTGAGATCTTTGATGTTTGGGGCATTGATTTCATGGGTCCTTTTCCTGTCTCCTTTGGTTTTGTGTACATTCTTTTGGCTGTGGATTATGTTTCGAAATGGGTGGAAGCTAAAGCCACCAGGACTGATGATTCTTCTGTGGTTGCAGATTTTGTTAGATCTCATATTTTCTGCAGGTTTGGCATTTCCAAGGCCATCATCAGTGATCAAGGATCCCACTTCTGTAACAGAACGATGCAATCTATGCTCCGAAAGTATGGAGTTTTACATAAAGTGGCGACGCCCTACCATCCACAGACCAATGGGCAGGCTGAGGTTTCAAACAGAGAGATCAAGCATATTCTAGAGAAGACAGTCCAGCCCAACAGGAAAGACTGGAGCAAAAGGTTGGAAGATGCACTTTGGGCCTACCGCACGACCTACAAGACTCCTATTGGCATGTCCCCATATCGACTGGTCTTTGGAAAAGCATGTCATCTACCGGTAGAGATCAAGCATAAGGCCTATTGGGCGGTAAAGCAATGCAACATGGATATGACAGAGGCTGGTTCCCAACGAAAGCTTCAATTGCAAGAGCTTGAGGAATTGAGATTGGAAGCATATGAGAACTCCAGAATTTACAAGGAAAAAACTAAGGCTGCTCATGACAAATTCATCAACAAGAAAGAGTTCGAAGTTGGCCAGAAAGTCCTCCTATACAACTCCCGTCTAAAACTAATGCCAGGTAAGTTGCGTTCTCGTTGGATTGGTCCTTTTGTGGTTACTCATGTTTTTCCTTATGGTGCAGTTGAGCTTATGGATGAGTCAACCGCAAGGCGATTCACAGTCAACGGGCAACGGCTTAAGTCATTCTACGAGAGCTTTCAGGAGCATACTATGGAGGAGCTGCATCTCCTCAACGCCGCCTACAATTAACAAAATCAGGTTGTTCCTCTCTCCTTATTTTTTTTTTATTATTATTTACTTGTCCTATACCTAATTCTTGCTGCATGCTTACATTGAGGACAATGTAATGTTTAAGTGTGAGGGGAGGAGTTTTAGAAAATTGAATTTATAAAAAAAAATAATAATAATAAAATAATAATAAAAAATTACAAAATGAGGCAAATTGAGTTTGAAAGAATTTAGCATGATTAGAAAGTTGATCTTATCTTTTTGGGCTTTCAAGTAAATTGGAAATGAGTTTGGCTTGGTGAGTTGATTGAGGTAGCCTTTGTGGGGATATTTGTGCATGTTCTTGTCCTTTCTTATGCTATGCCTGCATCCACTAATTATGGGTATCACTCCAGAGCTTGTTTTGAATCTTTATTGAAGCTATCAATGCTCATGCATGTGAAAAGATGATTAAGGCATTCTTTCATTTTACTAGTCATACCAAAAAAAAAAAAAAAAAAGTGATCTTTTCCCTTCTTTAGGTTGAAGAACATTCATTGCATCCCTTGATTAAAAAAAAAAAAAATTAAGCAAGTCCTTTGGAATCAAAAGAAGAAAAAAAAAATAGATAGAAAGGCCAAAGGCCAAGGTGAGATGGAGCGTAAAACGCACTCACCAAAGTGGGATGGAGCGTAAAACGCACCCACCATGCGAAAAAAAAAAAAAGGGAAAAAAGAAAAAAAAAAAAAAAGGGTTCTATTTTTTTGCTTGCTTAATAGTTCTTCATTGATCTTGGGATTGTCTTGAATGTTTTCTTTCTTCCTAAAGTTTACTTTTCATTGTTATCTTCCTATCCCTTTCACCTTACCATGTTTGAGCCATGAATAAAAGTCCTTTTGATTTGCATGCATAAAGCACTGAGAGTGGAGATTTAGAAGATGAGCATATCTGGTAGTGGAATTATGATTGGGTGGAGTTGGGCATAGCAGTTGAGGAACTTGAAAGCATGTTCTTATTCTATGAGGGTCTGCTTATTTTGACTCGCCTTGCCAAGTAAAATTGCCATGCTACTTGTTTGTTTGGGAAGTGTAAGAAAGATGATCTTTGAAGTGTTGAATTCCTATAAAACTTGCCATGCCTCTCATTTTGCATTCTTTGCATCCTTTTTGTTTGAAAGAGTGAATGTTAGTGTTTAGTGTTTTGCCCAGGAGTGCAAAATTCCAAGTGTGGGGGAATTTGATAGAGCACATATTTTCATATTATTTAGCCCTCATATTTTGTCTTTTTGCACATTAGTTGTGTCATTTTATTCATCTTGATTTTATTTCATTTTATTTTATAGGAATTGGGCTTCACACTATTTTACTTTATTTTTCCAGGTTTAGGGCTATGGGAGCATGAGATGGGGCATGAGACGTCTTGATGGCAATGAGATATCTTGGAAATTGGAGATAGAGAAGTAAGGGCAATTTTAGCAGATTTAACCTCCTGCACTTCCTTCAGTATTTTGGCCAAGATAAAATTCCAGAATGAAGATGATGTCTTCATAGATACTGTAGAGTACTTCTTGGGCTTTCTGGAATGGTATGGTTTGTCCAAATATGAGTTCGTTTGGGCCTTCAACCAGCACTTCAAAGTCGGGGCTAGGAAGTTGGGTCAAATTAGGAAAGCTGCACAGATGCTGATTCTTTAAAAGGCCATATCTTGGGCGTCCGATATCCAAATCAAGTGATTCAAAATCTAAAATTCTTCTAATCTTCCTGATCTACAATTATTATGAAGAGGCCGAAGCCCATAACGCACGTTAACCTATCCGAAATCGGATGTGAAGTTGCAGTAACCTAGGGTTTCCTCCTTAAGCTCTACTTAAGCACCTTAAGAGGCCATTAAAAAAGGCAGTATTCTTTTGAAGGGTGTGAACAGTAGCCAACTTTCCTTCTCTCCATTGTTCTTATCAAGATGGAAGGCTAAGGATTCTGTAATCATTTGCAATACCATCCTTGTTCCCGGTTTGAGTCTTTAGTTTTAATGGAAATCTATTTTTTAGTTTTAACTTTATTATTCTCTTGTTACTGTTCTCTCTTAAATCTGTGTATGTGTTGATACCGGTTGGATGAATGCATGCATTGTCTTTGTTTGAGAATCCAAGGTTTTTGTGCTCGGTTGAGGCTTTAACTGGAAGCAAGAACAACCTGTTTGGATGGTATTTCAATTAATCTCGAATCTGTGCAATAAGGGGAATCAAAACTGCTAGATTGAACTAAGAGGTTTCTGAAATATGTTTATTGGTTTTCTTTCCAATCTTTGGTGGTTGTTAAAGGATTTTTCTGATTTTTGATTTGAGGATTAAAACTAAACAAATTGTTTATTGAGAAGGCGATGAAAACTGGGATAAAAGGTTGGTTTGCAACTGATTGCATCTCGATTTATTGTGTTCTTGCTTATTTTGTTTTCTGTTTTTCATCAAAAACTTTCCCCCCCGTTTAGCCTTGTTTTGACAGATCCGTTTGAGGTTCGTTGGGAGACGACTTTGGGTTGCACCCCTATTGTAAATCCGAATCATCATTCATCTAATCTATCGGTGTTCGACAGCCCCGATCAATACCCAGTAGTCATTTCTTCCAGCCTAACCACCCAACAAGAAGTGCAGTTGATAGAAGTACTGAGAGCACACAAAAAGGCTTTAGGATGGACCATATCAGACTTGCATGGAATTAGCCCTCTAATTTGCACCCATAGGATCTTCTTAGAAGAAAATGCAAAACCAGTGAGGCAAATGCAGAGAAGACTAAATCCCAATATGAAAGAAGTGGTTAGGAAAGAAGTGCTCAAGTTGCTGGATGCAGGTATTATTTATCCAATATCTGATTCAAAATGGGTTAGTCCAACTCAGGTCATTCCTAAACGGTCTGGAGTTACTGTGGTGAAAAATGAGAAAAATGAGTTAGTCCCAATCTGCCTCCAAACAGGTTGGCGTGTGTGCATAGACTATAGAAAACTCAACTCCATAACTAGGAAGGACCATTTTCCTCTCCCATTTCTGGATCAAACACTTGAAAGGATAATAGGTCAAGCATTCTACTACTTTTTGGATGGATATTCAGGATATAATCAAATTGATGTAGCACTAGAAGATCAAGAGAAAACCACATTCATGTGCCCTTTTGGGACATTTGCATATAAATGTATGTCGTTTGGGTTGTGCAATGCTCCTGCCATATTTCAAAGGTGCATGATGAGTATCTTTAGTGAAATGGCTGAACATATTGTGGAGGTGTTCATAGATGACTTCTTTGTCTATGGAAATAGTTTTGACTTATGTTTAAATAATCTGGAGAAGGTTTTGATTTGTTGTGAGGAGACTCATCTTGTGCTCAATTGGGAAAAATGCCGCTTCATGGTTAACCAAGGCATTGTCTTAGGACACATAGTCTCATCTAGGGGTCTAGAAGTAGACAAAGCTAAAGTTAAAGCCATTCAGAAGCTTCCAGCCCCTAGAAATGTCAAGGACATCAGATCTTTTCTTGGTCATGTTGGATTTTACAGAAGATTTATCGCCTCATTTAACACAATAGCAAGACCTTTGTTTTGTCTGTTATCTCAAGATGTTCCATTCGAGTGGACTTCAAATTGTCAAAGTGCCTTTGAGAAGCTGAAACATGCACTCATCTCTTCACCCATCATACAACCTCTTGATTGGACTTTACCTTTTGAACTAATGTGTGATGCAAGTGATTATGCCATAGGGGCCGTGCTAGGATAAAGCAAAGAGAAGAAGCCCCGTGTCATTTACTATGCTAGCATAACCTTGAATGAAGCTCAGAGAAATTACACTACCACAGAAAAAGAACTGTTGGCTATGGTATTTGCATTGGATAAGTTTAGGTCATACCTAGTAGGATCAAAGGTGATTGTGTACACAGATCACGTTGCTTTGAAATACCTGCTCACCAAGCAAAACACCAAGCCACGTCTCATTAGGTGGATTCTGCTCCTCCAAGAGTTTCACAAAGAAATTAAGAATAAAAAGAGAGTAGAGAATGTTGTAGCTAACCATCTGTCTAGAATCCCAGGTCAGGATCTTACTGAGGGTCCCATTCATGATAATTTTCCTGATGAACATCTTCTTCATATGAGTACATTGACTTCTGCGCCTTGGTATGCTGACATAGCCAATTATTTAGCTGTAAGTTCAGTTCCCAGTCATTGGACTAAGCTAGATAGACAAAAAATTTTCAGGAAGGTCAGAACATTTTCTTGGGACAAACCATATTTGTTTAAATATTGTGCTGATCAGATCTTGTGAAGGTGCATTCTAGAATATGAGTAACACAGTGTAATAAACTTATGTCACACCCTTGCCTGTGGAGGTCATTTCTCCACCCAGAAAACTATAGCAAAAATCCTACAAAGTGGATTTTACTGGCCTACTATGTTTAGGGATGCACACCAGTTTTGCTTGTCATGTGATAAGTGTCAGAGGTTAGGAAGTCTGACCAAAAAGAGCATGATGCCTTTGCAACCCATTCTAGTTCTTGAAATTTTTTATTGTTAGGGAATAGATTTTATGGGCCCTTTTGTTAACTCACTTGGACATGAAGACATCCTACTGGCTGTAGACTATGTCTCCAAGTGGGTTGAGGCAATCCCAACAAGGACCAATGATCACAGGATTGTAGTAAAATTCTTGAAGGAAAACAGTTTCAGTAGGTTTGGTATGCCTCGTGCCATCATCAGTGATGGAGGTTCTCATTTCTATAACAAGCCAGTGGTAGAATTAATGAAAAGTATGGAGTAGTTCATAAAGTCTCAACGCCATACCACCCTTAAACCAATGCCCAGGCAGAATTGGCAAATAGGGAGATCAAGCGCATTTTAGAGAAAACTGTCAATTCCAACCGAAAGGGTTGGCTCTTGAGGTTAATTGATGCTCTTTGGGCCTATAGGACTGCACATAAAACCATATTAGTCATGTCTCCCTATCGACTGGTTTATGGAAAACCATGTCATCTGCCAGTAGAGGTTGAGCACAAGGCTTACTGGGCCATCAAGAAGATGAATGAAAGTTTAGAAGAAGTGGGACTTAACAGGAAGTTGCAACTGAATGAGCTTGAGGAACTTAGAAACAAGGCATTTAAGAATGCCAAGTTCTCTAAGATGCACATGAAGAAATTACATGACCAGCACATTAATAGGAAGAATTTTTGTATAGGTCAACATGTACTTCTTTACGATTCAAGGCTCCATCTATTTCTTGGAAAACTCAAGTTAAAGTGGATTGGGCCCTACAAAATTCGTTCCATCTCAGCTCATGGCGTATTTGATATTGAAAATCTTCAATCTGGTCAGGTTCTCAAAGTGAATGGACAATGTCTGAAACCCTACTATGAATCTTTGAATGAACAGGAAGAGAACATGGATCTTACAGATCCACCCATTGGGTAGTGGTTAGTCATAAAAAAATAAAAAATAAAAATTTAGTATTTTGATTTCATGAACTGTTTTCACTCTTCATTTTGATTTAAGTATTGAAGCAAGCTCACTGATCCACACATGCAATAAAGACTAGCAGCAATATCTGAGTAAGCAACTGGATCTTTGTGTTCAGAATTTTTTTTGAAGACATCCAAGTATCCCTTACATCCTTTTTCTTTAGAATTGTGCAAAACAAGTTGGGGGTAAAGGTATGCTTGAACTGTTGTGACGATTCCTACTTATTTGTATATATATATATATATATATCTTGATGACCTATTGTGAGAATTTAAACTTTGTGGTAGGTATTTGGGTCTTTGGAAGTGTGAGTCTAAAAAAAAAAAAAAAAAAATTGTTGTTATCTTGTTAATCGGATAAGATATTCGAATGAAGCTCTTTTTCATTCGAATGATTATTGTAATCAAATAACCCTTTGTGAGCGAACTGCCAGATTCATTCGAATGACCCTCATAGTCATTCGAATGATCGAGAAATTCATTCGAATGAAAGTACTGTTGTATTCGAATGAGTAGATCAAATCCTTCGATAAGTCAAGATACTATTTAAAATTCATCCAAATAAATTTTTCCACATTTGAATGAGGTGTCTGGTCCTTTAAAAGCCTTTAGCGAACATTCGTATTCTCTCTCTCTCTCTCTCTCATTCAAATTCCCTGTTGCCCATTGTTCTAAGACCCAAGCTCTCATTCGAATCGCCTAGTTACCATTCAAATCTGCCTCTATCATTCATATAACTACAAAATCATTCGAATGATGCTTCTGTTAGTTTCATAACCATTTATGAAATCTGAATCGACGCACCCCCTTTAAAGATTGAAACCCCTCCTCAATCAGTGCGATCATTCATCCATCCACCCAAACTCTCCCTATATATCTTGTTGCCTGTTTCTAATAACCCTCATTCATCATCCATTTCATCCATCCGAAGATTGAGTTGGTTATGCACGAGGAAGAACAGTGCGTTTTTATTCGAATAGGGGGTTACTGCATTCGAATGCTCCAGGAAGAGAACAACCGAGAGGTAAGGGTTGTTTCCATTGAGTAAATTTTAATTCTATTGGTTGGATAAAGGAATTGTTGTCAAGAGGGATTGAAGGAGATCAGTTTGAGAAAAGGGGGATTGGTGAGGCAATTGAAAGAAGAAGAGGAGGGAGGAACCACGGAGATTCGTTTCTAGAGATAACAACTAAACACCTCAAGTGCAATCAAATGATACCTTAAATATACATTGCCATTTCTCAACTCATCTGTAACATATCCGAATCTTCATGAACAGACAAATTATCGGAACAACATGCTGACTTCATCAAACACATCACCTCGTGCTGTCTCATCTCATCCACTTCCTTGCCTAAGCTGCAAGTCTCAACTGGAATGTTTGAATGTTTCAGGGGCATAACCCAATTAGAAGATGAATCTTCTAGTGAGGGTTTAAAAATAAATACATGAATGCATGATGCAATAACTTGAATAATCATATGCCTAGTGTAACTTCCCTTGCCCACAGGCCCCTCAAGGAACCCTAGGCAGAATCTCGACCCTTTTGCAGGATAATCCGAACATTGTTCCATCAATTGCCTTTGGGGAATTACGACTATACTATCAGGGCGACATCCCAATCCCATGCACGAGTATCAATATGTCAATAATATTGTGCCATGTGAAAATCATGACTTTCCATGCAATATGACAAAATGATCATAATTTCCATGAATAGCATGCATAATATAAGCAATCATATCATATATAAGCTTTCGGGACAAGACCACTCACTTTTAGCACGAAGTTTGAAATACCTTAAAAATGTGCACTGCCTCGATTTGCGTGCCCGACCTCAATTTTAGTGTAAAACCTCAAAAGTTGCACAAATCACTTAATCTCGAGCACAACAATCCTATAAATCATATTTATTCATAGAATATATAAATACTTCAATTTCTTCATATTTTCCACCATTTTTCTCCCATTTTCCTCTCTAAAATTCCAAATAAATACTTTCTTAACTATTTTCTCCAATCTTTTTCCACAACAATTCATAATATTGTAAGAAATTTAAAAGAAAATTCCAGCACTTACCTTAAAACTTTGTTCGCATGCAAAATGAGGTTGGTCATTGTGGAAACCAAGAAATCGGAAAGGCCAAAACCAAAAGTTTTTGCACAACCCTCTAAATCTCAATTTTTTAGGAATTTAGAGATTTTTTCGGCCACTTACGTGCCCTCACACCCCGCCGCATGGCTTCCCATGCGTGCACTACATGCGCCGATCTTCTTCAACCTCTAGCTTCCGTCGAGTTCAGATATGACCTGGTCTTTTCGCGATTTCTCCTTCGTTTGAGCTCCGTTTTGCCTCCCGTTTGAACCTATGCCTTTCTCTCTTCATCCTCTACAGGATTATAGCTTCAAACACCTTTATTGGAGTTATTTTTTAACTGCTCAAATTGATTTTCCGATGAAGCTCATTTTTTCGACGAAGCTTCATATCTCCCTCATTTCTCAACGAAAATTACTCAAATTTTCTAGAAATGATCCTATGAACATGGGGAACAAAAATCCCTTATCTGTTACCCTCAATTTTTTACCAAACTATCGAATCTGAGAGTTTAATTTTCTTCCTCATTTCAGCATCTCCAAATACCTTTATTTATAGGTGATTTCGAGCCTCCAATGCTCATGCTCGACCAACCCAAAGCCCTTAGAGCTTCTACCTACCTTAGATCGACCTGAAAACACCAACACCCAACCAAAAAACTTCCTTGACATTTTGACCAAAAAGCTTGGTCAGAAATCTTCAAAATCCGGCCACCTCGTGCCCAATTGTCGGCCTAGGCCCAACCCAGAAGCTTATCCGACCCATTTCCTCGAACTCCCCATGGTCATAAGTGGCAGGTCGGCCATGGAAGGTTATTTCCTGATAGGGCTTAATTGTATATGTATTTTTATCTTAACCTTATGCTATTTTTTCTACCTAAATATGTGTTTATATAGATTTTATATTACTTTAATCTCTTTGTGTTTAACATGATACCAATAGTTAGAATGTGAACCAAAGGATTTTTGTTTGAAATTTGTTTTCATTTTATCCTTATGCACATTCCTCTTTGATGTACCTGGGAAGGTGAAACGGATATCCTATCAAACGTGGGCCCCAATTTGATGGGAGAAAGCAAAGGTAAGGGGTCGAAGAAAACCCACTCGGCTATGCCGAGTGGGTGGCCACTCGATTAGGTCGAGTGGACACCCCCACTTGGCCTAACCGAGTGGGGTGCCACTCAGTTAGCCGAGTGGAGGGCCGCTCGGTTAGCCAAGTGGCCACACCCCTCCTCGGCACAACCGAGTGGGGGTCCACTCGGTTGTGTCTAGTGGCCACTCGGCCCCCGAGTGGGGGGTCACTCGGTCATGTCGAGTGACCCCCCGGCTTTTCCATTTCTTTGGCGATCCACTTGTTTCAACCGACTGGACCCCCCTCTCATCATCAGACGCTCAGCCGAGTGAGCTCCGAAATCCTCGGAATAGGCCACGAGATCTTTGGAATGGGTGGCAAGATTCTCGCCGAGAATATCGTGAGGCCTCCCTCACCTTTCGCTATAAATACAAGGCCCCTCTCTTTCTCTCAAGATCTGACTTAAGCATCAGAGGGTTTGCTCGGGGACCCCCACCCATGTCCTAATGGTGCTCTCGTTTTGTAGGCCACTCGTCGCCTCAGGTCACTCGGTCATCGTAGGCGACTCGTCGCCTCAGGTCACTCGGTCATCCAAGGCCACTCGTCGCCTCAAGTCACTGGGTCATCCAAGGCCACTCGTCGCCTCAGGTCACTTGGTCATCGAAGGCCACTCGTCACCTCAGGTCACTCAATCATCGAAGGCACTCGTCATCTCAGGTCACTCGGTCATCAAAGGTCACTCGTCGCCTCAGGTCACTCAGTTATCCAAGGCCACTCGTCGCTCAGGTCACTCGGTCATCCAAGGCCACTCATCACCTCAGGTCACTCGGTTATCTTGGGCCACCAGATCATCATCCCACCAGATCACCAGATCATCAGCCCACCAAA
The DNA here is from genome assembly GCF_014633365.1 of Diospyros lotus. Taxonomy (NCBI): domain Eukaryota; kingdom Viridiplantae; phylum Streptophyta; class Magnoliopsida; order Ericales; family Ebenaceae; genus Diospyros; species Diospyros lotus. The sequence goes on along the minus strand of NC_068339.1, from coordinate 32,709,031 downwards.
TCATCAGCCATGTTAGACCATTAGCTCTGTTGGATTACCAGATCTGGATCTCTACCAAATCCAGTTGCTCGTTAAGATTCTCATCAATAAAGGCACGACTCCCAAGACTTTTACGTCTGCCCCCAAGTAAAAATAGATTGTTGTATTTTGGCAACAACACTCTTAAAATGAGAATTTTTAGGTTTCAAAATATACTTGGATTCTTGGGGTTTAGCATAAGAAATATTAGATATCTTAGTTCCCTTAGGAATCCATTCCATTTTTGGACCACTAGATGATTTCCTTTTAAAAGGGTAACAAGATGCAATGTGGCCAAATTTACAACAATGAAAACATTTAATGTCATGAGAGGTGTGTAAAATGAGCTCTTAATATTAGTTCTTTAACTATAAGAATTTTGAACACCTTTGTCATGATCATATGAATTTGAAATCTTTCTATTTAAAATAGGTTTCTCATTTAAAGCATCATTAGCAGATTTCAATTTAGTTTCTTTCAAATCATTTTCCATTAACAATTTTTTATTAGAAACAAGCAAGTATTCATTCTTTGATTTTAAAGTTTCCAATTCATTTAACAATAAATCCAATTGTTTTTGAAGAGTTTTGTTTTTCAAACATTGTTTTTCAAAATTATCACACAATTCATCAAAAGCATGTAATAACTCTTCTTTTGAAAAATAATTCTCAATATCAACACATTCATCAATATCATAAGTAGAAGTAGAGATTACCTCTTCTTTTTGAGCTATGAAGCACGTAATGGGATTTGAGTTTTCTTCCTCCTCTCTTTGATGATGATTCAACGGATTTTCAACCTGTAAGTTTTCATCAACAATCTCACAAGATTGATTAGTAAGATAGATTGAATCAAGAGTATTCAATATATCTTTAGCCTTTGAGCACTTAGAAACTTTATCATAAATATCATCATTTAAGGCATGTTGTAAAATATGCATAGCTCTAATATTTAAAGAAAAATTCTTTTTGTCATGATCATCCCATTCCAACCTTGGTTTTGAAACAAAACCATTTTTCAAAATATTCCACAAATAGCAATCAATGAATGTCATGAAAACACAAATTCTTATTTTCCAATGTTCATAGTATGAGCCATCAAAATAAGGTGCCACATTAGTAGGATAACCTTCCTTAAGAGCCATGGATCTCTCCTTAGGTTGTTAGACCTAAAAACAAGGAGCAAGGCTCTAATACCAATTGTTAGGTTTGAATAGCAATGACACCAACACCAAGAGAGGGGTGAATTGGGTTGTTATAAAAATTTGATTGAAATTTGAAAATATTTTTGATGAAAAATGAGATTTTAGTGTAAGTGAGGATTAATGAAATGCTTGGAACAATAAATGAAACAAAGAGCACAAGCAAATAAAAGGCACAACGATATATAGTGGTTCGGCTTAAACTAAGCCTAATCCACTAAAAACCTCTTATCTCTCCGGATAGGCCCTCTAGCAACAAGCTAGATAGATACAATATCTTGTGTAACCAAGCAAGCCCTCTAGCACTGAGCTAGGTATTTCAACCCCTTGCTTCAATAAGCAAGTCCTCTAGCACAACAAGCTAGGAATTTTACAAAGTAATATAAGATAAGAAAGGATCTAAGAGTTATCACTCTTAGTTACAAATTCTATCAATAATACAACAAGGCTTGAAGATAAATTTACAAAGATAAGCACAAAGCCTTTTTGGAGAGAAATAAAATCAGCAATAAAGCACACAATAGAGTAAGCACTTGGAAGCTTGAAATGTAATCTCTTGGTTGCTTTTAATCACCCATTTGATCTCTATTTATAGAGCATCTCGAGCTCATTCAAAAATATAGCCGTTGAAGACTTGAACAGTGGAGAATCTAGTTGTTGGAAGTTGTTTGGGACATAAACTATCGACATTTGATGAAGAACTGTCGACATTTGATGAAGAATTGTCGACAGTATTGAAGAACTGTCGACATTTAGATACAAAGAGCAATGTTTGAAACTATCGAAAGTTTCTATTAAACTATTGACAGTTTTATAAAGCTGTCGACATCTTGAAACAAACTGTTGACAGTTTGCCAAGATAAAAATTCACTGATGCTATTAACTTTGCTTTGATGATACAATCCACAACATATTTACATTTCTTTAGTTTGATGATACAATCCACAACATAAATGTAAATAAGAAAGTACCCCCCATTTGGATTCAATAAAAATATCTAAAAAATCAAAAACCAAACCAATAAGAAAGTAGAATTTTGGTTTTAGTATAAATTCAAGATTTAGCAATTTCACTACTCCCAAAATACGTACCTTCTATTTCTTGAAAAATTCATTAAAAATCCTTTTAACAACAATGAATATTAGATATCAAATAATCGGGAGATAGTTTTTCAAAATGAAAACATTTTCATATATGTCTCTTTATAATGTACTAATCTTCCAAACTTAGAAAAAATTATAGATCATTCGATTTTCATTTTCACATAGGTAATCATTCGGTTTTCATTTTCACATAGGTACTTGAAATTGATTTTTGTTAAAAACCATAAACTTGACTCATGACTTGGGGATCGAAACAAACAAAACCAAATGTTGTTATTCATCACGAAAACTAATCACAAGAGTAAAACATCAAGAATCTCATCACTAATGTGCGCTGAGAGTCTCGTCACCAATGTGCGCCGAGAGTTTCTTCACCAATGTGTGCTGAGAGTCTCTTCACCAATACGCTCTGAGAGTCTCATCCCCAAGGTGCGCTGAGAGTCTTGTCCCTAACGTGCGGTGAGAGTCCCATCACCAATGCGCTGAGAGTCTTAGGACCGAGAGAGTCCGACGACCAAGAGAGTCTGATGACCGAGTGAGTCTGATGAATAGGAGAGTCACTACAAAAAAAATGATTTTTTGCGGCGATTTTTTTGCAGCGGTTCAAAAAATCGCCGCAAAATATCGTCTTTTGCGGCCGTTTTCAAACCGCCGGAACAAACGTTTTTTGCGGCGGTTTCCAAAAACCGTCGCAAAATTCACTAAGACATTTTTCGCGACAGTTTTTTTAAAACCGGTAAATTAACAAAATAATTAAAAAATTAAATTAAATTTCGCGACAGTTTTTTTCAAATCCCCGCAAAATTCGATAAAAATTTTAATTTAGCGACAGTTTTGAGAAACCGTCGCTAAATTCAAAATTAATTAAATAATAAAATAATTAAAATTAAAATAATAAAATTAAATCAATATTCGCAACGGTTTTCAAAAACCGTCGCTAAATTCAAAATTAATTAAATAATAAAATAATTAAAATTAAAGAATAAAATTAAAAATTAAAATTAAATTAATAATTGCGACGATTTTTAAGAATCGCCGCTAAATTCAAAGAATAATTAAATAATCTAATATTAAATTTAAATTAACATTTGTTGTAAATTCATTAAAAAATTAAAAATTCCTTAAGAAAATAATTTAAAATTAAATTAATAAAAATATAAATCTTAAAAATAAATTTAAAATTTAATTTAAATTAATCACAAAATTCATTAAAAAATTTAATTTAAAAAATAAAAAGAAATTTAGCAAAATTTTAATAATTTTTTAAAAATATATAAAATCTTCTTTTTATTTTTTAATGAATTAATTTGTTTAATTTAACTCAATTAATTTATTTTTAATTTATTCCTTTATTATTTTTAAAAATAATGAACTAATTAATGTTTGTTAATTTATATTAAAATATATAAAATATAATTTTATAAAATAATGATTGTATTAGTATATAAATTATATGTGCGCACATAATACAAGGGTGCTTCGCAGATCAAGCGGTTCGCGCATGCATGTGTGGAGGTCTAGGAATCGAAACTTGGGGAGGGGAAGGGCTTGATTTAATTTCCAATAGCAAGGCCACGTGGCGCGCGGAGGAGGGCTGGGGCCAGCGCGCGGCCGAGCCCGCTAAAATTTAAAAAATAATTTTTTTTTTATTTTTGCGACGGTTTCAAAACTGCCGCTAAAATTAAAAAATTATTAGTGGCAGTTTTTAAACCGTCGCAAAAAATGTTACTTAGCAGCGATTATTCCAGCGGTTGCTGAAAACTGCCGCTAAATGCTTCACGACGCTTGATTTAACGACAGTTTTTAAAACCGCCGCTAAATTACGTGAACCGCCGCTAAATGCTGATTTTTTTGTAGTAAGTCTGATGATCGAGTGAGTCTGATGAACGGGAGAGTCTGATAATCGAGTGAGTCCGATGAACAGGAGAGTCTAATGACTAAGTGAGTCTTTTGAATGGGAGAGTCTAATGATCGAGTGAGTTTGATGAATAGGAGAGTCTGATGATTGAAGTAGTCTGATGAATGAAAGAGTTTGATGACTGAGTGAGTTTGATGAACGAAAGAGTCTGATGACCGAGTGAGTTTGATGAATGGGTGACCGAGTGAGTCTACAAAACGAGAGCACTGTTAAGGGCATCGGTGGGGTGTCCCCATGCAAACCCTCCTATGCCTAAGTCAATTCTTGAGAGAAAGAATGCCAAAACATACTAAGAGGGCCCAAGAGTTCGTACTAAAGGTCAGAGGTGTAACCTCTTATTTATAGATGAGAGAGAGGGGAGATGCATGGCGACCGTGCCGAGAGTCTCGCGGCCTATCCCGAGGATTTCGTGGACCATCTAAGAGTCTCGGAGCCCATCTGAGGGTGTGTGAGTGACACTCACTTAGTCATGACCGAGTGAGTGTCCTTGTCGCTTCATGTCTTGAGTCGCTACATAAGGCAATAAGAGGGAGAGAGTGATCTCAATACCCACTCGGTCATGATCGAGTGAGTCATAAAAAGAGAAGGGGGATTTGTCCCCCATGGGTTATACTCACTTGGTTATGACCGAGTGGGTCTTCATCCACTTGGCTTTTAGCGACGTTTTTGCCTTTTGTCTTGCTTCGATCTTGAGTGGTTCCCATGCCTTAATGTTAACAACGCAGGTACATCAACTTCAAGCCCGATTTCAACCTTGATTAAGCTTGTATCTCTCAAAACTCAAAACATGAAAGTTCTAGATATTTATCTTATCTTTCCATGGGATTTTGAATTATCTCAATCAGAGCTTAGTCAAGAGAGTTATTCCCAAAAACCCAAAGCAATGCCACACCAACTTTATCATGACCGAGTGAGTCCTCCCCACTTGGTCTCAGCTAATTTCAACCTTGATACAGCCAGTATCTCTTAAAATTCAAAACATGAAAGTTTTAGATAATTCTCTTATATTTTGATAGGATTTTGAATCACTTCAATCAAAGCTCGAACGAGAGAGTTATGCCTAAAAAATGAAAGCAGTGCCACACCTACTCGGTTATGACCAAGTGAGTCCTTCCCACTTGGTCTCGGCTTGACCTCTTGCCTCTTTGGCTTGTTTCATTGATCTCTTGCAACCCGTTTGCCCTTTGGGCTTCATGTCCGTGTCTCGTGACTCTTTTAGGTCCCGTGACTCTCTAAGTTTGCAAGGCATATCACCTATCCATCACACTAAATTAAAAATAAATATTAATAAAAAAATAGATTTCTATTCAAAAAACTAACAAATGAAACTACAAAATGATGTAAGGTACATGTTGATTTAAAATTTATAAAAGTTGTTGAACATCAATTAGACAAATATTCTAAATATAATGGACAAAGAAACACATAAACACAACATTTACCAATCACTAAATTGAGGCGATCACCCACCACTCGAAGGGAGTGATTATAAGCTTGTCACTCACAGGTACCATGCACCATAGCAAGATAATGAATAGCCCATACACAATATCAATAATCAAATACACAAAAAAATCAAATACGCACATACACAATATCAATAATAAAGTATACAAATCAATAATCAAATACACAAATACATAATATCACTCATCCAATACACAAATAAATAAATAATTCCCCAAAATCACAAACCCAAATTTGTGCGAGATGAAGAATAGCAAGTGGACGCTCGTTCTACTCGTTGGCACCAATAGCACTTTCGTTGGTCCGCCTCCCCTTCTACTACTTGCAACCTCTATCAGATCTGGTGGTTGTCACCTTGACTTCATCTTTCACCGCATCTATAACTCCTCTTCTCTAAATCCACTGGTCAACGTGTCTGCAGCCTTCGTTCTCTAGCTGATTTCGTCTTCTACAGCCTCTAGTTGAGCCTCTTTCGGTGTTGATGGCATTTGTGGGGGGAGAAATGGTAAGGGTGGGTTGGTCAATTTCGTTCGCCAAATCTAGTGAGGGTTTTGAGTTTCGCCAAAATTTTGGCGAGTAATTTTGGCAATGATGAGCAGCATTGGAGATGGGATTTTCCGTTTGGTGAGTGATTTGGCTTGTCGATTGGAGTCAGCTAATAAGGTATATATATTTTGATAAACAAAGCAAGATTTTATTAAAGAAAACCAAAACGATTACAACGCCAACCAAATACCAACATCACCCATAACACCCCAACCCTTCCCCACCAGTATATCGCAGGGCCCCCCTACAACCCAACAGAACCACCCAACCCTCAAAGTAGCACCCCAACACCCAAAGCAATGCACAAACCCCACAACTACGAGGACAACACACACTGCTTTCTAGAACATCCCAGCGCCCATAGAACAACCCCCAGACCCCACCACTACCAAAATTTTTGAGAACTTAACGTGTACTTGTTTCCTCATTAAAAATAATTTTTTGATGTCCTCATTTTCCCCCATTTTTAAATGTAAAATTTAAAACTATAAGACAGAAAAGCCAAACAAAAGAATTTTGAGGCTCGAATAATGGACTGGAGAACAGTGCATACCTAAACAGAATAGTAGGCTTCCGCTAACGGCAACTGGCAAGCAGTGACAATTAGTGACCAATAATTGACGACCAGAAATGGAGAAAGGGAGACGAAAATGGAGAAGGGTTTCTGGGAAGTAGAATGGAAAGAAGGAAAATGGTCAGGATTCTGTAAATTGGGTACTGAGGCACGAACATGAAAAGGTAGAATAAGGGGTAGTATAGATGCATCCTAAAAACGACATCGCTTCATGTGAAAATTGCCCTAAACAACATCGTCTTCAATTTGCTTTCCCACCCAAAAATTCATACAGTGGTAGCCTATAGCAGCCGCCACTAAAAGTAAAATTATATATATAATAATTACTATAAAATAATAATTACGGTTATATATATAACAATTTTAGTTTTTAGTTGTTATTAAATATATATAATATTTTAATAAATTTCACATTTAATTTATATATATATGTAAATAAATTAGTATATATAATTGTAAATAAATTAATAAATTATACGTTTAATTTAACACCCACGAATATTTAAAATTTAATATATATATATAATATTTTAATTATGACATATTTTAGATATATTAATTACAATACTACATGACACATCAAGGATCGAAAACAGTAACATGGAAACAAATTATTAACTAAAATATAATGCAAATACATAAAAGCGGTCCAAAACGGACGACTTTGATGGATTTTGAAGCCTGAAATGACCCCTAAACAATCTAGTTGCTTAGCCACATTGTAGGTTTTCGAATAAGCTATCCAACAATATCTTACAGCGCCTATAACTGTTCCGAGTTTAGAAGTTATGGGCATTTAAAGATAGGTTGTGCAAACTATATATATGTAAAATCCAAATTCCTAAAAACCATATATAATTGGGATTATTTGATCAAAAAATATATAACTAGGATTAATTCAAGTCACTTAGCAATTTGGACCCAAATTAATTCATTCCATTTACAATAGTAATAGTTAAGATATGTGTGGATTTGGAAGGTTTGAGAATAAAGTTTAAGTTCCATGTCAATGACATTGGGGTTTCCAAATTAGATGTGAGAGCTAACAATAATAAGATATGACTAGGGTTGCAATCGAGCTGAATTTCACAGAACTCAGTTTCAGCTTGGTGAGTAAGCATATAGGCTCGAGCTCGAGCTTGATTCACACCTTAAAGGCTAGCCTCAAAATTGAGCTCGATTCATGTGAATAGAGCTCAGGCTCAGTTTATCAAGAAGTTTGGCAAAGGCTTGAAGTTGTAGGAGTAGACAGTAAATGGGTTTGTGTTGCAAGCATCCAGTCAGAGAGAAGGCAAATGGCTAGCAGTCACCTTCACTGGAGAAGGTGAATGGTAGTAGGTGCGAAGGTCACACGTTAGTCGGTCAGAGAAGATGGACAATAGGTGTTGGTTGCAAGTCGCAACCAAAGGAAGAGAAGTTGCCATTGGTTGTCCTTGCTGAATGCCGGAATGAGAAGAAGAGGAATAGAATAAGCATAGACAGGTTACCTCTTTGTTGGAGAAGAAGATGAATGAACAAGCAGCAAAAGGAAGGGAAGGGAAGGGGAGAGATGAGAGGAAATAAGAAAGAAAGAATGGGTTTCTAAGACAATGGAGGCAAGCAATTTGAAAAGTTAAAATTACTTTTGTAAAAAGCAAATTGACAAAAGGCTTGCGAGAGGGAGGAAAGTCAAATTGAAAGAAAGAAAGGACATTGAGCAGGTGGGGTAGTGAGCTGGTTGCAAGCGCATGATTGCACCTTAATTAGCGGTCAATTTTATAAAAAAATTGTTATAATTTCACCTTTATTTTGATCTTAAAATTGGTTTAAATTGAATATTAATATGCATTTTGTAATTACGTGTAGGCTTAAAAAAATTAATATAAAATATATAAAATAAAAAATTTATAATAATTATAAAATAAAAAAAAATAAATATAATATATATTATAACATAATACATATACTCAATAAAATGCATGCATAAAGCATATATATAATATATAAGTATATAATATACCGTATAATGTATTATATAAATATATACATAATATATAATATAATAATTCATATATTGAATTTCATGCTTGCAGCGGGAGCAGCCATGCTTGAAGTCCAAATCATGGGTAATTGAAGTTTGAGGAATGTTATTTAAAGCCCAGCCAATTGGAGGCCCAGCTACGTGCACCATTTGAGGGCCCACATTATAGAAGCAGAATTGAAGGCCGCAAAGCCCAAATCATGTCCAAATTTGAAGCCCATGAAAGCCCAGCTCAACTTACGCACGGCAGCATCAAACATGCGGTCCCTTCGCCGGTAATTCTTCATTAAATCAAGGGGCATTTCAGCTGGTGATGTACATATATATACACGCATACAACAGACACAGCCGGAAGGCCCCCATCCGCCATTTCTGTCCAGAATAAGGGGGCAGCGCTGAGGATTTCTCTCGGACAGCACAGGAAAGGGACGCACGGTGAGCGAGAAAGAAGAATAGTGTGCTGGCGAGGGAGATTCACGGCCACAGTGAGAAAGAAAGCAATCGCACAGTATTTCATCAGATTTATGTTCATTTAATTGCTTTTAGTTGATTTCCTCTTGATTAATTTATGTAGGATTACTGTTTTCGCTTTAATTTCAGTAACTTTAAATTCTCTACTGTTTAGAAATTTCATTCTGTTTCTTTTATTTTCTGATGATATTTACATTGTGTTATTAATTTTTGTTATTGCTTTACAATTTACTGTAATTAATTTTTTGCCCTTTAAATTCTGTCTTTTAATTTCTGTAATTTAGTTTCAGCACTTTAATTTCTGTAATTTTAATTTTTACCATTTAATTTCTTTTAGTTAATTTTTAAATGGAGACGTGCAGCTAAGTAAGTCTTGGTCCAAGCTAAGGACAGTGTCTGATACCATGAATAACCCGAGCAGGTCGAACTCCATTGCTTAGTTGAAGTTTTGAAATTAGATAAAGAATTTTTACCAAAATATTTAGATTTGAATTGGGGTATATACCTAACTTGGAGCTCTAATACCAAGAATACCACCATACCATACCCAAGTCTAAATGTAATATACTTGCATTTTGTTTATAATGATTACTTAAGTTAGATCTTCTCATGCTATGTATGGAAGATACTAGAAATAAAACCATCATCATCCCAAAGTGTAATTAATAGCAAAATTCTATAATTTAATTTTCAAATTCGATGATACTATAATTTTATGCTTGCTTAGGGAATGAATGGATCGGCACTGAAATTATCTTGTTCCAAGATGTTTTATTTTCAATGTTAATTCACTATCTCAATTTTCCCTATATCACATCAGACTACATTACAATTTACTTTTATACACTATCTTTATTTTCTTTTAATAATTGACTTCCTTGTGGATATGACCAGTACTTATCAGTTTTAAATTCTATATTACATAAACCTCATACGTTGGCGAGTGTGACCCTCTTATGAATGTGTCTTTAGAGTAATTAATTTTACACAAGGGTAGGAGTCGAACACACCTATAGGAGATAAATTGAAAGGGGAGAATTGTTCTCCCCCCTTCGACTGCTAATACGTATATAATATAAATATATATATATATATTATGAGAATAACAATAATATTATTATTAAGGTTAAAAGCAATCTCAATTTGCCCCAATCTCTCTCGTTTCCCATAACGCCCCTTCTTTTGTCTTCTTCCTCTCATTACGTTCGTCTGTTTGACCCACCAAGCACATCAATATATATATATATATATATGTAAAATATAGAGGCAAGCACACCATGCTGTTGTTAGAATAGAAATGTTATGGCACACACCAAGAAAATGGGTGAATTGGTATATTAAAAAAAATCTTTTGGAAAATATATATGTTGTTTGAGAAGACCACAGCTTTGATTAAAACTCAAGACCTTAAAATAGCACAATGAGCAATATAAATATGTGAAACATGAGAAAAATAAAAGGAATGCTTGAAAAGATAAAATGAAAAGACCACAAGCACACAAGAACGCAAGGATTTATAGTAGTTCGGCTTAATTAAGCCTAATCCACTACCTTAGCTCCTCACTAAGGATTTTCAAACAAAACACTATAACTCTCCTATCACTCCGGATAGGCCCTCTAGCATTAAGCTAGGAAGATACAAACCTCTTGTTTAAATAAGCAAACCCTCTAGCACACCTAGGTAACAAAACCCTCTACTTTGACAAATAGGTCCTCTAACTATACAAGCTATGAACATAAGAAATGATACAAGAGATTAGTTTTCCCACTTAGGTACAATGTAATCAAGAATAAATACAAGACTACAAATTATGCTTTGAAACAAATAAAATACAAACCTTGAGAGCAAGAGATTTAGGACACAATTGAAGCACGATTGAAGAGCACTTGGGAGCTAGTTGATAGTTTTCTTCAGTCATTCAAATTCTTCTTCTTGACTTGCATTTATAGAGGCTTGAAAGACAGAACTTGAAATCATTATGTTGCAAGATGAGAGAACACTTGAGAGTGGTGGTCACTAGCCGTTAAAAGCTGTCTGTGACAAGCTAGTCGACAACTTCATATAGCTGGTCGACAGGATCAATTGAAAATTTTGAACATCGGTAGACAGGTAAAGAAAAATAGTCAACAGGTTCTTAAAACCGGTCGATAGATTAACATGCAGAGGCGGTCGACAGGAAACAACTGAGAGCATGTTATTTATCTGGTTGACAGCCTATGGCTTAACAAGTCGACAACTTGACATTTTAAAGCAACCGATCGACAGGCTTCTCTCACCAGTCGACAGGTCTTTAAACATTTGAAAAGCTCATATGATAATTTTGTTATGATATAAATATGAAAGATTGTTTTTGATTTACTTTGATTTAATTTGAATAAGATAACTTGTTAAAATAGTTTGAAATTAAATTTTATTTTATTTTCATATATGTATAAATGAATAAGTTTAGTCAACCATCAAAACCAACACATCAATACCATCAATCAGCTGTCTCTCCTTCTCTCAGCTCCAATATAGATGGAGAGATAACACAACCCCTAAATCAATCAATCAAATCAAATAAATATATGATATTGTTGAAAATTTTGTATTTTGATTTATTGAGAAAATATTTTGATGATCAAAAATTTTTTTAATAAATTTTGTTTATTGATGATTTCCAAAATATTTTATTTTTCTCTTAGATTGAAAATTTCATACTCATATATCTCTTCAAAATAGTTGAGTATATTTGTCTATTAGTCGACTATGTTATAAAGCTTGTGAGAAAACTTTTATGAAAATCGACTCAGTATGAAAAAACTCTATGATAAAACTCAATCAAGTATTGCTCAGCATTCTTTCAAAAAAACAATCGAGTATATGAATTAGTCCAATTGACTATCATAAGTTCCTACTCGAGTATGTTGTGCAAATTTCTATTATCTTAAATAAATCGAGTATGGTTCTTTTGAATTCGAGTAAGGATCTTTCATCACTTGAGTGAGCTTTTCTAAATAATCGAGTATCTTCAAAGCTATATAAATCTGAGCATCTTTTTACTTGAGTGAAGCTTATTTTTCAAATCGACTAATGTATTTTATTAATTGAGTAAATATATGTGTTAGACGAGTGAAGATAGGTTGGATGTTGGTTAAGTCTCTAGGCTTAAAGTTAATTGAGTATCAAGTGTTTGAACTTGAGTAAATTTTTCTATTAGTGGAGTAATCTTAGCCTTGTAATCAAGTGAGTAATGCAAATTTCTGTAGCTTTTTAGTTAGTCAAGTAATAACTTGGTCATACTCGAGTAAGCCTGCTACATAATCGATTACATGAAAAATCCAATTGAATAAGATGTTATAATAGTTGAGCAAGCCTATACGATAGTCGAGTATAAACTGACATATTTTGAAAAATATAGTCGTTACTCAAAAGAGAAAGAAATGATTGTTCTTGACCGTTTGAACCTTATCTCCTTATTTTAAGAAATCTAATTATGTTCTTTTATAAAAGAATGATAAATATGTTTATGTATATGTGCAAAATGCTTTATCTTTATATCATACATATCTTTCCTAACTAATTTGACTATTATCACTCAAATCAAAAGAAGTTGTGAGTATGTACAGATAACAAGTGCTGAATAGCTTCTATAAAAGGCCAAGTGCTGCTCAAGATCAAACTGTAGTTGTTAAGTGAGCATAAGACAATGTCGAGCTAACCTAGACCCGGACACAACCAAGATGAATTTGTTTTTAGGCCAAACCATGTTACTTGAGTGACAACCCTCCATGCTCATATTCCTTAACTTCAAGCCATCTTCTAGTTAAGCCTCATGTAGATTTTCTTGAACCAGAAATCAGGAACAAGAAAGTGGAGTGCTTTATTATTCATATTCTTCTCATTTCTCTTGTCTATTCCCTCATGTGTTGTATTTCCTATTCTTTAAGGGTAATTCTTGTTATGAGCTTATTTTCTCTTTTATCTTCTAATAAGTATGTGTAAGGGTTCTACCTTAGCCTTTAAAAGGTATGTTGAGGTGTTGCTTTGTTCTTTAAAAATAGAAGTTACTGCTTAGCCTACAAAAACATAGGCTACTACTATTCTTATAAATGCTAGGGTTCCTACTTAGCCCATGAAAAGTTGAGGTTTCAGTTAAACCTGCAAAAACTATGTATGAGTTATAGTTGATCCCTAAAAGCTAAAATCCCTCGGTGGATGTTTTCAAAATCCTTAGTGAGAAAGTTGTTCTACATTTGTTAATGTTTTGATGATGAAAGACTTTATATTCTTGGCATTTGAAAATGAATTAAAGTTTATATTTGGAAATGGAAAATATTCATTTTGAAATGAATTTTGGGTATTTGGTTGAAATTAAATGGGTTAAGAAGTGTCGAAATATTTTATAGTCAAGAAAACTCATTTTGTAGCCAAAGCTGTCAAAGCCATGTTTTAAAATCTAAGGCTAAGGAGTCAACCATTTTTTAAAAGGAGTCAAGCCGTTTTAAAAAAAAAAAGTTTATCATTTTTCCAATCATGTTAACCGTTTTTATGCTTGCTCTTGGCTGTGTTTGGTTGATTGCTGATCGGGCTGTCGAACACCGATAGATTAAATGAATAATGATTTTGATTTGCAGTAAGGGTGCAACCCAAAGTCGTCTCCCAACGAACCTCAAACGGATCTATCAAAACAAGACTAAATGGGGGTGTGTGATGAAAACCAGAATTAAAAACGTTCAAGAATAAAACAAAGATGAACTAAAACGTAACTCGCTACAAACCCTACCTCTTTGCCACGGTAATCCTCGTCTCATTTATAAAAGCAATCTGTTTGGTTTGATTTTCTTTTGATTTAAAAAAACTCTTCTACAACCGTAAAAGATTAAATCCAATCGAGCAATCGCTCATACAAATATACCGTTTCTTTTTAATCAAAGCCTCAACCGAGTACATCAATTAAACCCATCCAAAGATCATGCATGCATTCACACAACCGTATAAAAGAAACATACATAGACTTAGAGAAGGAAAAGAAACAGAATCATCAATAAAAACATGAAAATCGAGTTCCAAACCGGATTCAACAATATGACCGAGACTCAAATCGAGCAAGGGGTACAAGAATGTAGCAAATTACAAGCGAATTAGCCTTCCATCTTCTTGGTTGAAATCCTGAGAATTCCTCCAAAATCGGCCACTTAATGTGCTTAAATAGAGCTTAGGGAGGAAACCCTAGGTTACCGCAACTTCACAGTCGATTTCGAATAGGATAAAGTGCGTTATGGGCTTCGGCTCCTTCATCAAAATTGTATATCAGGAAGAGTAGATGAATTTGGGCTTTTAAATCACTTGATTTGGATATCAGACGCCCAAGTTATGACCTTTTAAAGATTCAGCATCTGTGCAGCTTTCCTAATTTGACCCAACTTTCTGGTCCTGACTTTGAAGCGATGTTTGGAGGCCCAAACGAACTCGGATTTGGGTAAACCTTATCATTCCAGAAAGCCCAAGAAATCCTCTGCAATATCTCTGAAGACATCATTCACGTTCTGGGATTATATCTTGGCCAAAAATTTGAAAGAAGCACAGAAGGTCAAATCTGTCAGCACATTGTCTCCAATCTCCTTGTTTCTCTTCTGCCCAAAATAAAATAAAATAGTGTGAAGCTCAATTCCTATAAAATAAAATAAAACAAAATCAAGATGAATAAAATGACACAACGAACGTGCAAAAAGACTAAATATGAGGGCTAAATAATATGAAAATATGCGCTCTATCAATTGCTTCTACATCATTTTTGGTTAACCGTTTTGGATCCCTCATGGCACATGGCACCATATGCATCCCTCATGCATCACTCACACCTGATTCCTCTCGAAGCCTTTTTGCAAGCTACCAACGTCATGCTTACCTTGGCCATACAAGTAGCACCACTCACGCTTGACTCCCACTGGAGCCTTTCTGCAAGCTACTAACGTCATGCATACCCTAGCCATGACAGGCATATGCTTAACACGCTCGCTCCACCTAGAGCCTCACTGGAAGCAACATTATCTTACTCCCTTCCTGGAGCTCATCATACAACCCGTTGACGACTCCCTTCCTTGGGCTTCGAGCTAATTTCAACCTTAGCTCACCCTAGTTCAAGAACACAACCCCTAGCACACCACCTCTAAGGGAACAACTCCATTCCCTCATACTTGCTTGCCTATCTCCCCAACATAGGGATGTTCCACTAACCCCTTCCCGGATTAGCTATACCTTGATAGAGCACATACTTTCATATTATTTAGCCCTCATATTTAGTCTTTTTGCACGTTAATTGTGTCATTTCATTCATCTTGATTTTGTTTTATTTTATTTTTTTTTTAGGAATTGAGCTTCACACTATTTTATTTTATTTTAGACAGATTTGAGCTTCCTGCGTCATAAGGAATTTTGATGGCAAGAAGGAAAACAAGGAGATTGGAGACAAAGAAGCAAAAGTGTGCTGGCAGATTTGACCTTCTGTGCTTCTTTCAAATTTTTGGCCAAGTTATAATCCCAGAACGTGAATGATGTCTTCAGAGACATTGTAGAGGACTTATTGGGCTTTCTGTAATGGTATGATTTGTCCAAATCCAAGTTCGTTTGGGCCTCCAAACATCGCTTCAAAGTTGGGGTTGAAAAGTTGGGTCAAATTAGGAAAGCTGCACAGACGCTGAATCTTTAAAAGGCCATAACTTGGGCGTCCGATATCGAAATCAAGTGATTAAAAATCCAAAATTCATCTACTCTTCCTGATCTACAATTTTTATGAAGGGGACGAAGCCCAGAACGCACGTTATCCTATTCGAAATCAGATGTGAAGTTTCAGTAACCTAGGGTTTCCTCCCTAAGCTCTATTTAAGCACATTAAAAGGCCATTAGAGGATGAATTCCTTTCTCATGTGAACAGTAGCCGATTTTCCTTTTCTCCATTGTTCTTGTCAAGATGGAAGGCTAAGGATTTTGTAACCAGTTGCATGCCATACTCCTTATCCGGTTTGAATCTTTGGACGTTTTTGTATATCTGTTTTCATCTTTAATCTTATGGTTTTGTTTCTTCGCTTCTTCTCAAGTGTGTATGTATTATATGCGATCGTATGAATGCATGCATGATGCTTGGGAAGATTTGACTAATAGGCTCTATTGAGGTATTGGTTGCAAGAAATAAAATAAACTTAGTGGGCGATTATTCATGTCGGTTTCAGATCCGTGTGCTAAAAGAAATTGAAACTTGTATATTGATCAAGAAGATCTTCTGTGATTTTTATATTTGTTTCGATTTAGTCTTCGGCGATTGTCAAGCATTTTTTTTTATCTGGGGATTAAAGATAAATGGGTTCTTTATATGGTGGATGATGATACCTGGGTAGGGAGGAAAGGTTGCAACCGGTTGCATCTAGGTTTACTGTCTTCGTGTTTATTCTGTTTTCTGTTTTTTTTTACCAAACCCCCCCTGGTTTAGTCTTGTTTTGACAGATCCGTTTGAGGTTCGTTGGGAGACGACTTTGGGTTACACCCTTGCTGCAAATCAAAATAATTATTCATCTAATCTATCGGTGTTCGACAGCCCGACCATACCTCGGGCTCTCCTTGCCTCGTCGTGATTCTTATCGTGACTCAACTTCGTGTCATCGCACACACAAAGCCTCAACACTTCAATCATAGGGATTCTTCTCCCAAATTTCCATATTCAGGTTCTCGACACCAACACCCATACTTGGGCTTTTGATTCTTCTTTGCTTGACCCGTATACCACTTGCGGAATATCATCTCAACCCATGATATTTTCCTATTCTCATAATAGGAATATCTGAGCACACCATTCACATTGCCACAACCCTCAATGCCTCGACCCAACTCCAAGGGTCCTCGGGTTACATGTGGTCCTACTTCTAAGGTCTTCATATCAACCTTCAACCACATTACTCTAAGCATCATCCACTTAAGGCTCTAACCACCGCTCTGATACCAAACTGTGACGCACCGTTCCCACTTATGGGTGCCACTCGTGACCAATCAACCGAATTGCTCACATGCTTGACCATACATGAAGGGTAGACAATGTTTCAACACGAAACGCCTTAGGTGGGAACTAGGCTTCATCATTCCCTTCCCTCACCTCCAGGATCCACTAGTAGTTGGGCTTTAACCATACTACACTTGGCTATTTAATTTCCATTAAGATTGCCCCAATCGCCATTTTGATTTCTTTTAATTCTTCTTCTTTTCAAGAATTCCACATGGCACCATAAGATCACCATTTTAATCAATTAATTGTTTTTTACCAATTTTCGAGGAAAAACTCAAAATATTCATTTTTCGAAAATTCGACATTTATTTCAAAAATGCCCAAAAAATCCATTTATTTTGAAAATTTCTCTAGGGCCCAAAATCAATTAAGAAATACCCCAAAAATTCCCAAAATTTTCAAATTATTTAAAAAAATTGGCCAGCGGGGCTTGCTAGTGCTCCCAAGTCCTACACGGCTCAGCGCGCCCCAGCGCACGCTCGCATGTCCCAGCGCGCGCCCACTTGCTACTCGCCTACTGCCCGCTTGCCGCTTGCGACATGCCTACATGCCTCAAACATTTTTCTTAGCCCCTTTTTCCCAAATTGTTCTAGAATTTAAATATCCACTATTAACATCCCAAAAACCTCATTTCACCAACAAATACTCCTCTTTCTTCTTCCACAACACTTACACAATAAGGAGAAAATAATACATATTACAGCCCCTCGTGGTGCTTATTACAACATAAATAAATACAACCACAAAAATAGGCTTTCAAAAGCCACACTATGGTCTTGGATCTTCCATCCCATGCATCTACAAGGCATCCCACCTTCGCCTTGACTTTCTTATGCCTTAACAACCTATATATGAGAGTGAAAATCTCATGAGCTATTAAGCTCAATAAGAGTGCAATGCAAAGTAAATATGAACATAACAAGATTATATGATGCCAAATGTATGGAAGTGTGGTTGGGTCTCTTTACCCTCACAACCCACCAAGGTTAGAGGCATCAACCCACAATTCCCACCCTGTTCCCAAACTTCCCTATGGCCATAGGTCTCATGAACACAATAAAACATATAAAATGTAACATACACATTTATGAACCATACTTACAACACATTACATGGCCACCCTCCCATGGGGCCATCCCTTACCTCATTTTTGAAATCTTCCAATCTTCATCTCAAGAGTGCTCCCATCCTTATCTTGATTCCTTCATCTTTTTCTTTCTTTCTTCCTTTCTTTCTTTCCTTCTCTAATCACTTGGATAAAAAGCTTAGCCCTCTTCTCTACCTCCATTTTTATAACCAAAATAATCCATTTTTTTCACTTATTTTATTTCCATGGCAATAATAAATCTTAGCCCTAAGATTTTATTTAAGTTAGAAGAATGCATCCTAGCCTTCCATAACAAGCACAATCCATGTGCTTTGGAGGCTTTAATCTCATCCATCCAATTTGGAAGATTTAATCTCCACCCTTAAGAGAAAACACACTCTTAATAAGTTGGCAATCCATGCCAACCACAAGCTTCCATCCATCACCATTAGATCACAATCCCACTCAAAGATTAATCCCATCGATTGGATTTATTAATTTCTCAACATTTAATAAATGGAGACAATTTTCACCAATCAAGAATGAATGACATAATTCATTTCTTTTCCTTTTAAATAAATCCCATATTTTTCAAGGCATTTATGGTGACTAATTTAATTTCTTTTTGGATTTTCTTTTAATCCAACACCATCATGCCCTCATTAAATGCTTGAAAGACTAATTGGCATTTCTTTTGCATTTATTTAAATCTCTCCATTTAACTTGGACCACATAATGCCATGTGTCACTCTAAGACACCAAACTTAACTTCCAAACTTCCATCTCAACCATCCATGTGGCATTACCTCTTTAGTTCACCTATTTAGGGAAAATTAATTACTTCTTAAATATTAACACGCTATAATTAATTTCCCTCTTTAAATAATAAAATTCCCTCATGGAATTATACTCTCAAAATTACCAAAATACCCTTTATTGGACTTCACTATCCAAATTATCAAAATGCCCCTCTCCAAGGGCACCCTTATTCTCAAGATCTCTCACATTCTCAAGGGCATTTTTGGAAGTTTCTCACTTCCTTTCTCCTTCTCTTAACACCGGTAACACCAGGTGTTACACATCTCTCCCAAGACCTTTTGGATCAAGAGGGGACCCACATGCACCCATGAGTACCCATCCTTCTTGCTTAACTCCTCACCAGCTATACCCTTATCTTTACCTGGAATGGAGGAGAGTACAATGTAAGCTACAAAGCTTAACAAGTATAAGAAATAGGAAGGAAAAACATGGCAGATGAAAATCTGATCCAGGTATGGTGGGCAGTATCCAATAAGCATATAGATAAGGATGATACATTATAACTCATGAGTCACACACCCACCCATAATGATAATGTCATGCATAACACATATAAAAGCCAGTCAGCACATAACTGGCCAGTGGTCCCACATAACAATATAAAATGCATCATAATACATACCGACTTGTAGCTGATACCTGCACCTAGAGAAACTGTAATAACATGTAGACCATAGGTCCTATCTTATATACTTCGTTATAGCCATACGCACACACACACACAAATATATATATATATATAATCTCACCCATGGTTGTCACTACTGGGCATGCCCCTCAGTCGTCACCACAGGCGTAACCCTAGTCAGGCTAATGCTTACTAGTTTTGGGGGATATATCCTGACAGTACATAACCACAAGACGCATAATCATCTCTGTCCATGTCTTTTTCAATGCACATGTAACACATAAAGTGGCCACATACAAATTGCATGTGTGACAGAAATAAGAGCTATGCTCGTACCAACTCATGAGATGCGATGCTAGAGATTAAGCCAAAACATGCTCATGATGCACAATTACCACTCATTTAGGGCATGCCATGATAGTGAGTATATGAGCAATTTAAATTTGTTTTCAGTTTATAAACATGTTCAACACAGTTAACAAATAGCACTGAAATATGGATTTCCTTCCTAACCTTCAAGATCACAGTAAGGTATATTAAACAAGGCATGGAGAAGAAACAAGCCTCACATGCAAAATTCCACTTAAAACTCCATTCCTTAGGAATAATGGGGAGGGAGAAACCCTACATGGCTGTTAAAAACTCCCCCCCCCCCCCCCCGAGCTTAAGTACCCTAGCCCTGGTCACACTCTCACGACCCGTAGCCAACCCATAGCACAATAAAATCTAAGAGAAAAAAGGAAAGAAGAAAGAAGAGAGAACTTTCCTTCTTGAGCTTTCTGTGATACTTAATAAGGGCTAGGGATCCTTTGGACAGTAGGGTTTTAGCTTGCTGTTGAAGAGAAGAGCGAGGATTGAAGAAGAATAGAGAGCTACAAGCAAAGCTCTAGTTTACCTGCTAATTCCCTTTCAGATATCTCCCTCTCAATTTCTTCATTTTATATTTTTCCTATAAATCATCTTTATCCATCCGATTATCTCCCAAATTCTCTATTTTTTTTATATCCTAATTCTAGAATTTTCTACACATTTCTAGAGCTAATGAGGTATCAGGCGATATATATATATATATTTATATACATATTGACAGAGTGTGAGAGACATTTGAATGAGCTATAAGGTATTCGGATGAAAGGCTCAAGCATTATGAGAGCCATTCGGATGAAATAATGAACCATTCAAATGGCTCACTTAGTTTTACACTGCCTCATTCGGATGGAAGGGTGGCTCATTTAGATGGAAGGGTTTAATTTACTAGGATTCTGGGCAGTTTGACACCTCTTCGAATTTTGGGCATTACTCTCTTGTCCAAAATCTGATTGAGGTGATTCAAGATGTTGTGGAACGAAAAGAGAGAGATCTACAACTTTCTTGTTTTACATTTTGAGAGATTTAGGCTGAAGCATAGTCGAAATTGGGTTGCAACGAAAAAACCGCACCCAAGAAAATAGGTCATTCAAATGGATCACCCCCCATTCGAATGGTACCCACTATGGCATTTGAATGGGGTTGCTACGCTCAAGGCATTGGCGTGGCTTAGCCCTCATTCGAATGGTGCTTCCTCCTTTTGAATATCTAGCCTCCTAAAGCCCCACACATTTGGATGCCTCTTCATAAACCCTTCTAACCCTTAACCACACTCATCCTAAATCTCCCAAAACACTTACATACACACACACACCACACCAAAACCCAAGCTAATTTAACAAATAATTCTACCCATGAGACACAAAATAAGACGAAATTATTCATTAATATCGGCCCCCATCTTCGGGTAGTTATATTATGCAAATCATGATAAAAGTAATTTACACGCAAAGCATATTAACCCTTACCTTGTATTAGTCATTCACTTGGTACTAGTAATATTGCATTTCCAACCTCAATACAGGATAATATAAAATAATATAATTAGGCACGTCATTAATTTTAATTAATGCTATTAAATTAATTTAAAATATTTGTATACCTCGCGTGTACACACGGGAAGAGTTTCAGTATGTTCGCATTTTTACAATGCTTTACAACAGTGAAACACTATTATTTATAGGCAGAGGAAGAAGTGCTCGAGCAAGGGGTAAAACTTGAGGGCCAAGGGAGGTCCCCAGAGGCTGCCACATGGCAGCAAAAAGGTGAGGAAGGGTGGCAGCTACAAGAAGGGGCCACGCGGCCAACACACACACGAGCGCCATCTGGGGCCTTGAAACGATGTCGTTTTGGCATCTAGCTAGGATTAAAAATCCTAGGCTTTTTCTTGCGTGCACCTGGACTTGAACCCATCTCAACCCAACCCCCCAACCTCGCCTGCACCATCTCACCAACTTGTTTCTTCAACACATAACGTGCGCATTTTTGTTTTTTGTTAGTGTAGTGATTAGTGATCAATTTTGTAAAAATTTTATTATAATTTCACCCTTATTTTGATCTTAAAATGGTTTAAATTGAATATTATTATGCATTTTGAAATTTTGTGCATGTTTAAAAATATTAATATAAAAATATATAAAATATAAAAAAATTAAATATAATATATATAATAATATAATATATATATAATAATATAAATATGGAAAGCCCAGGCCCAAGCCCAACACATGGAAAGCCCAGGCCCAAGCCCAACACAAGGAAGGCCCAAGCCCAACACAAGGAAGGCCCAAGCCCAAAAATATGAAAAGCCCAAGTCCCACAAATTGATGACATCATCGCTTACATCATGGGTTGGAGTGACATCATTGCTTACATCATGAGTTGGAATGACATCATCGCTTACATCATGTGTTAGATATTTTATTTATCTTTGTATTTTTAAATTAGTTATTTTATTTTTCTTTAGATATTTTGTATTATTAAATTATATAATTGAGTGGTCTCTATTGCATCTTTTACCCTATAAATAGAGCACTTAGGGTGCATTTGTAACCATTCAATTTTCCTATAATGAAAGTATAGTTATGTTCTTGAAATTTCTCTCTCAAAATTTTCACTTTAGTTTCAATATGATTTCGTTCTTAGAATTTCTCTCTTAAATCTTCAACCTTTGTTTCCATATAGTTGTATTATGTTATTCATATTATCTTTTTATTATATACGGCCTATATGGTCGGTTGAAAATAGTCTTTCAATTCTTGTCTTTTCATTATAAACCGCCTATATGGTCGGTTAAAAAATAGTCTTTCAATTCTTGTCTTTTCATTATAAACCGCCTATATGGTCGGTTAAAAAATAGTCTTTTAAATACTGTCTTTTAATTCCCGTCATTTAAATTCCTGCCAATTTATTTTAAAAATGAAGATGAGTAGCTAAATCCGATCTTGGGTTAAGGCAAGGACAGTGTCCAACGCCAATGATTCCCAAAGAAAGCTGCGCTTCAATTGTGTAATATTAATCTGATTTAATTTGAGCAGTGTGCGTATAGTGTATCTTTGAGTTTGGATTGGAGCATAAGCCTAACTTAGAGTTTCCATGCCACGTATGGAGATTGCTAGACCTGGAAATGTTTTCATACCCAAGCCCAAATGATTAATCTGTACCTATAAATTCTATCTGTGGGATATAATTCAATTTATGATAATTGCTTGACTTAGAATTTCCATGCCATGTATGGAGATTGCTTAAACAAGAATTATCATTATCTTGAACTAAAATTACTCATAGATCTGCAAAACTTAATTCAGATGAATATTATTGATCTTTTCTATTAAGTTGGGAATTAATTGGTTTTGACACTGAAATTGTCTTGACCCAAGCTACTTAAACTCATTGTTAATTTAGTTTTAATCATTTCCTTTAGATTATCTTAATCACCTCTTAAAATCAAATATTCAGTGATTTCTGTTTTCATCCAAAATAATCTCCCTGTGAACCGACTCGGACTCACCGAATTATAAATTTAAAATTGTACTACACGCACACTCGCACACTGGCGAGTATAATCGCCCTATACCTGCTTTAACAAAAGGATTAATGTTTGATAAATTTGGTTGTTGTTTTGATAAATAAATGTGCAGGGTAGCGTAGCAGTCAGTTTTTGGCGCCGTTGCCGGGGAGATTAATTGGTAACTTAGTGTGTTATTTTTGTTGTTTTACTACTTTTAAAAAAAAACAAAAAAAATAATAAATATTTTAAAGATAAAGAAAAAAAATCTATATACTTAAAAAAAAAAAAAACTTGTTAGGTAACTTTTAGTTACTAAACAGTGTATGAGACTTAGATCAGGTAGAGTGCTAGAACAAGAAGTCCATTCACAATCTCTAATGTCTCAACAAAATGATAACATGTCTGCTCAAGGGGGTGATCATGTTGATCAAGATCCCTTGGGAGCTGAAATGCTTCGACCTCTCAGGGACTATTTGCACCCTCCGAGGCAAACTACTCCCTCTTGCATTGTACTTCCAGTTAACCATCATAGATTCAACTTTAAACCGGGTACCATTCAGATGTTACCTACTTTTCATGGTATGGATTCGGAAAATCCGTACACTCACATGAGAGAATTTGAAGAGGTCTGCGGCACTTGTGTCGATCAGAATGTCAATGAGGATACTGTGAGGCTAAAATTGTTCCCATTTTCATTAAAAGACAAAGCTAAAATGTGGTTAAACACATTAGAGTCGAGATCAATAGGAACATGGAGAGAAATGCAAACTAAATTTTTAAAGAAATATTTTCCGGCCAATAGGACAGCATCCCTTCAAAGACAAATGATGAACTTTGCTTGTAAACCCACCGAGTCATTTGCTCAAGCTTGGGATCGTTTCAAAGATCTACTTCTTACTTGCCCACATCATGCTTTTGAGCAGTGGCGGGTGGTTAGTTTTTTTCATGATGCCTTAACCCCTAACCTTAAGATGTTAGTGTCGACCATGTGCAATGGTGAATTTTATGAGAAGACACCTGAAGAAGCTTTTCACTTTTTCGACACTTTAGCTGAGAATACTAGGAATTGGGAGGTAAGTCCATTGTCTTTGGAAGACTCAAGAGAGCATGTCAGTCCACAACCTCGAGGAAAATTTCAAATAAGTGAAAGTGATAACATCAATGCCCGGTTAACAGCATTAACAAAGAAGATGGAAGAATTAGAGTTAAAAAAAACCAAGGCCGTCCATGAGGTGGAAGTCCTTTGCGTGGTTTGTGAGACGAATGGCCATATGACAGAAGATTGTCCTACCATTCCTGCTTTTAAAGAGGTCCTCTATGGCCAAGCATCTGGAGTACAACCACGTCAGACAGAGGGTAGGCCTTATCAGAATCAGAATCAGAGTGGGAACTACTTAGGGTACAATCCTAATTCCAATACATACCACCCCAACTCCCGTAATCACCCTAATTTTTCATGGAGAAATGATTCTGCCGCCCAACCCCATGCACCATTCCCCTCACAGCCACAGTCTTACCAACCAAACCAAGGGTCATCTGGTGCATATCAACCTCCTCATAAGAGATCTCTAGAGGACACCCTACAACAATTCATGCAAGGTCAAATAGGAACTAATACCCAAGTAGCCAAGTTTCAAGAACAAACAAATAGGGCTCTAGAAGACATGAGAAGTCAGCTAACTAAGTTGACTCAGACCTTGAGTGTTAGAGAACCAGGAAAGTTTCCCTCACAACCAAGTCCGAACCCCGTAGGTCAAGCCCATAGAGCCGAAGGGTCATCTAGTGAGAATCATGAACAAGTCCAGTCTGTCACTGTCCTTAGGAGTGGGAAAGTAATTGAGAAACCTAAGGACCCTAGGACAATGTGGCCTACCATTAGTAAAAAAGACCAAGGGCATGATGAAATGAATGATGAGGAAGTGAATGAAGGAAGTAAAGAGGGTAAAAAGAAAGCTGAGAAGGAAGAAAGAGAGCAAGAGAGAAAGCAAAAGGAAAAAGGGAAGAGTGTTGAAGAGAGATCCAAATTTGAACCTCGACCACCCTTTCCTCAAAAATTAACCCAATCAAAAAGAGATAAAACAAATGCAGACATATACGAAGTATTCAAACAAGTAAGGATAAACATTCCTTTATTGGATGCAATTAAGCAAACACCTTCGTATGCTAAGTTTTTGAAGGATCTCTGTACAGTCAAAAGAAAAATCAATGTGCGGGAAAAAGCATTCTTAACAGAACAAGTAAGTGCTATCCTTCAATTTAAGACCCCTCCAAAGTACAAGGACCCAGGATGTCCTACCATTGCTTGCATAATTGCAAGCCAAAAAGTCGACCAAGCACTTCTTGACCTAGGGGCTAGTGTCAATCTGTTGCCTTTCAGTGTCTATCAGCAACTAGGGTTAGGAGAACTCAAGCCCACTAGGGTCACTCTTCAATTGGCTGACCGATCAGTAAAAGTTCCTCGTGGGATTGTGGAGGATGTCCTAATCCAAGTGGACAAATTCTATTTCCCAGTGGACTTTATTGTCTTAGATACCCAGCCCCACCAGGGTCCTCAGTCACCTATTCCCGTTATCCTAGGGAGACCATTCCTTGCTACTTCGAATGCAATCATCAATTGTAGGAATGGGATCATGAAACTATCATTTGGGAATATGACGGTGGAGATGAATGTTTTCAAGGTAACTAAGCAACCAAATGACGAAATGGAATTGGAGGAAGTAGATTTAATCCAGACCTTAAGTGAAGAATACTTTGAGGAGGCTCTTTATGAGCAGGTTATTTATAAATTAGAGAAGCAAACTTCGAAAGGGATAGAGCCTGACGTTGAGTCAGCCAGGGTGATCACACAACTGATGCTTGGCCTAGAGCCATTGAAATTACCTGGGAATGAAACCACACCATCTTTGGTTCGTCCACCCCAACTTGAGAGAAAACCATTGCCGAATCACCTTAAGTACGCATTCTTAGGTGAAAGGGAGTCTTTGCCAGTAGTGATTTCATCAAGCCTAGAATTGCATCAAGAAGAAGCATTACTAGATCTCCTCAGAATGCACAAAAAAGCTATAGGATGGTCTATCTCTGACCTACATGGCATTAGCCCCCTCACCTGCACCCATAGGATATTCTTAGAGGAAAATGCGAAACCTGTAAGGCAAATGCAAAGGCGTTTGAACCCGAACATGAAAGAAGTTGTCCGGGGAGAGGTTCTTAAACTGTTAGATGCAGGTATCATCTACCCCATCTCAGATTCCAAATGGGTCAGTCCGACTCAAGTTGTACCTAAGAAGTCAGGAGTCACTGTGATAGCAAATGAGAACAATGAGCTCATCCCTACGCGCATCCAGACTGGATGGCGTATGTGCATTGATTATAGGAAGCTCAACTCTGTGACAAGGAAGGATCATTTTCCGCTTCCATTTCTAGATCAAGTCTTAGAGAGAATAGCGGGACATGCCTTCTACTGCTTCTTGGATGGGTACTCTGGGTATAATCAAATAGAAATTGCGTTAGAAGATCAGGAGAAGACCACATTCACTTGTCCATTTGGGACATTTGCTTACAGACGAATGCCATTCGGTCTATGCAATGCCCCTGCAACATTTCAAAGATGCGTGATGAGCATTTTTAGTGAATTGGTAGAGAATGTGGTGGAAGTTTTCATGGATGACTTCTCAGTGTATGGAGATAGCTTTAATAGTTGTCTGAAAAATTTAGAAAGAGTCTTAGAGAGGTGCAAGGAAACGCATTTAGTGCTAAATTGGGAGAAGTGCCACTTCATGGTCACTCAAGGAAGTGTCTTAGGACACATTGTTTCTTCTAAGGGTATTGAGGTCGATCAGTTTAAGGTTGAATTAATTCAAAAATTACCCGCCCCAAAGAATGTGAGGGATGTTAGGTCTTTTCTTGGCCATGCTGGTTTTTATAGGCGCTTTATTGCTTCATTCAGTACCATAGCCAAACCTTTATGTCGCCTTTTAGTCCTAGACATGCCCTTTGAGTGGACCAGTAAGTGTCAAGCTGCTTTTGAGAAATTAAAAAACTCACTTGTTTCTGCACCTATCATTCAGTCCCCTGATTGGTCCCTACCATTTGAGCTGATGTGTGACGCCAGTGATTACGCGATAGGAGCCGTGTTAGGTCAGAGGAAAGACAAGAAACCTTATGTGATATATTACGCTAGCAAAACTCTTAATGAGGCTCAAAAGAACTACACCACGACAGAGAAAGAGTTGCTAGCAGTTGTCTACGCCCTAGACAAATTCCGGTCTTACCTCGTGGGGTCACTGGTGATTGTTTTTACTGACCATGCTGCTCTTAAATATTTATTAACAAAGCAAGATGCAAAACCCCGTCTCCTTAGATGGATCTTATTGTTACAAGAATTCCATATCGAGATCATAGACAAAAAAGGGGTAGAAAATGTGGTAGCCGATCACTTGTCTCGTCTACCATGCCAAAATCTTAATCAATTTGAAAACCCAATCCAAGATTCCTTTCCTGACGAACAATTGTTTCAAACAAACACTCAAACTGAACCACTCACCTTTCCATGGTACGCTGATATAGCAAATTATCTAGTCACTAGACAGATCCCAGATTATTGGTCCAAACTAGATAAAGAAAAATTTTTTAGGAAGGTGGTGACATTTTTCTGGGATGACCCGTATCTGTTCAAATATTGTCCTGACCAAATCATTCGTAGATGCATCCCTAATCATGAACAACAAAGTGTCATAAATTTTTGTCACACTCTTGCTTGTGGAGGCCATTTTTCCATCAAGAAAACAGTTGCAAAAATTCTACAAAGTGGATTTTATTGGCCAACATTATTTAAGGATGTGTACAGATTTTGTTCAAGTTGTGATCGATGTCAAAAACTAGGCAGTCTATCCAAGAGAAACATGATGCCATTACAACCAATCCAGGTGTTAGAAGTCTTTGACTGCTGGGGTATAGACTTTATGGGTCCATTTGTTAGTTCGTTTGGGCATGAGTATATCTTACTTGCTGTTGACTATGTGTCCAAATGGGTTGAGGCAATCCCGACAAGGAGCAATGACCATAGGATTGTGGTGAAATTTTTAAGGGAAAACATTTTTAGTCGGTTTGGGATGCCACAAGCGATCATTAGTGATGGGGGTTCCCATTTTTGTAACAAGGTCGTGGCAGGTCTCATGAAAAAATATGGTGTGTTGCACAAGATTTCCACGCCGTACCATCCCCAAACCAGTGGTCAGGCTGAGCTAGCTAATAGGGAGATTAAACATATCTTAGAAAAGACCGTTGCCACCAATCGCAAAGATTGGTCTTTGAGATTAGTAAACGCTCTTTGGGCATATAGGACTGCATATAAAACGATCTTGGGAATGTCTCCATATAGATTAGTGTATGGTAAACCTTGTCATCTTCCTGTGGAAATTGAACATAGAGCATATTGGGCAATTCAAAGAATCAACAAAAGTTTGACCGAAGCAGGCTTCTCTAGGAAGCTCCAATTAAATGAGCTTGATGAAATAAGAAAAGATGCATTTGAAAATGCACGACTGGCTAAGCTTCGCATGAAAGAGTTGCATGACCGACGCATCATTAGGAAAAGCTTTCATGTCGGGCAACAGGTACTTTTGTATGATTCTCGATTGCATTTATTCCCAGGAAAATTAAAATCAAGATGGGTTGGCCCCTTCATAATCAAGTCCATCTCGGAATATGGGGCTTTCGAAATTGAAAATCAAGAGTCAGGGCAATGCCTTAAGGTCAATGGTCATAGGTTGAAACCTTATCAGTATAGTTATGAGGAAGACGAAGGAAGTGTGGATTTAGGGGATCCACCATTAAATGAGTAAAAGAGGTTTCGTATCGTCTGGGAATCTGACGTTAAAAGACCACCTTTCCATTTAGGTTAAATGGATGTCTTTAGGTCCAGGACATTAATAACAACCCCTGTAGCTATTCAGGGTGAAGAAAACATCACATATTCATGCATCGATGACCGCCAGGTATGTCTATCCTCTATCTTTTCTATTATTGTCGATTGAGGACAATACGCAATTCAAGTTGGGGGGTAAGGTGGGAATTGTTGTTTTGTGTGGTATATGTGATTTTGATTTTATGAGGCCCCTTCAAAAAAAAATTATTATTAAAAAAATATATAATAAAATAAAAACTTTATTTTCTTAATATATATATATATAAAAATATAAGAAGGAGACAAACTCAACGCCGATGACAACTATTTATTTATTTTTTGGGCAGAGCAATCACACTGCCCTATAAAGGAAATGACACACTTCCCTATAAAGGAAAAGGAGACGCGGAACGTTGAAAAGAAACACCGAACGTTGAAAAAGGAGACGCCAGACGTGACCCTGCACTTGTGGCACGTCTCGAGCCAAGTGTAGTTGTTGGAATGGTGACTTCCACAGCCCTATAAGAGACCCCGTATCTGCATGAGGCAAGCCACACTTCTTTGAGCTCAGTCTTCTCTCATTTGTGTTATTCTCCGATCAGGTACTCTCGTTCCTTTTGTAAGGTTCATTATTTTGTTTTACTTTTCTTTTACTATAGTTCTGTTTTAAAAAAAAATGAATCTTCACCTCTTGAAAATTCGTAAGTACTATCCATCTCTCCCACAAAATGATTTAAAAAAGATTTATGCCACTAGGTGTGAAAGACTTCGGATGTTGATGTATAAAAATATCCCTGAGGATATTCGCTGGTTAATTGAAGCAAAAGTTCGATTTCTTGGCGAAACCTCACCTAGTTTTAAGCATTTTCCAGGATTGGGAAAGAGTAGTTTTTCGAAAAAAAGAAGAGCGAAAAGATTAAATGGTTGTCACAAATGTGCTCGATGGACTTGTAACACACGATGTAAATCTGTGGGGTTTACTTCCATAAATCGAGATGATAAAATTTGTTTCATAAAGGATGGGCTGAGTAAGGAGTCTTTGGATGATATCCGATTGACTCTTGAGACGCATCCGTGTGGAATAGTGCAACGAGAAATTCTTGCTTTATGGACCTAGTTTAGAAGTGACCACCAACGCTATAGTCTTGGGAATCTGACTATAATTGACCCTGTTTGCCAATCTATAAGAAAATTGGATGGGAAGCCTATCCCCGCTTCATAGAAGGTGTTTAAGCCGTTTCTAGACGTAAAACCAGAGGAAGATGTGAGCCACAATCACAACTACTTGTATATACGCATGATTTTTGTTTATGTTTATTTATTGTTGAATTTCTATGTAGTTACTTTTGATTGCCAAACCTCTTTAACCAGTTCTACTTTCAGGGCATACATAAAGAACTAACATAAATGGAAGGCCAGCCAGTTCGTCGAATCAATACCATATGTGTACTATGTGGCTCTCAACCTGGGAGCGATATTTGTTACACACTTGCAGCAAGCGAACTTGGCATAAAATTGGGAGAGAGAAAAATTAATTTGGTCTATGGAGGGGGAAGTCGTGGATTGAATGGATGTGTTTCACAGGCTGCACATCTTGGGCAATCATATGTGGTAGGTATTATGCCAATCCCTTTGGCTGATCCACAGATTTCCGGGTACACACGAGGTCAACTTATAAGAACGACTTCTATGTCTGAGCGCATGGCTTGTAAGATTTATCAGTCAGACGCCTTCATTGCTTTGCCAGGAGGTTTTGGTACACTTGAAGAAATCTTTTGTATAATCTCCTGGGCCAAGAGCAATCTCCATACCAAACCCATTGGACTTTTAAATATTAACCATTTTTTTGATGGGTTGCTCTCTTTTCTTGATCAGGCTGTGGAACAAAAGTTCATTTCTCTTTCTGCAAGAAATATTCTCATTTCCGCATCCACCATTGAGGAGCTACTAGATAAATTACACACTTATGTTCCACAGCATGATCCTTACGAGCCTCAGATAGACTGGTCTAAGGTAATTGGAAGCAAGCGCAAAAGGGGTCCGATTAATTTAGATTTATCCCTCTAAGGAGAGCAAGTCTATGATAACATGGCTAAGTAAGGAGTACTTTTCTGTACTCTTGAGACGCATCTGTTTATTTTGACTTGCATGAATTTTTTTTATGTTTTGTTTTAAAAAATTATGGAATGTTGTTAGGCAAGTCTATGATAAGATGGCTGAGTAAGGAGTACTTTTTGTACTCTTGAGACGCATCTCTTTATTATATGACTTGCATGAATTTTTCTTATTTTGATGTGAAAAAGAAAAAAAATATAAAAAATATATGTAGGGTATTCTCACTTGTTTGTTGAAGATTTAACAGTTCACAGTAAACTTACAGACTCGTGGAGTTACAGGTATTCCTAACAAACCCTATTTTATTACTGCAATTCAAGTTGGAGGGAGTAAGGTATATTTATGAACTATCTAGTCCATGTTTAACTGTGAATTTGTAACTGCATGCTTGTAATTTTATGTGAATTATTTACTTTTATCTACTCCTATTAAAAATCAAAAAATTGTGCGTGCTTTAAATAATGCTATCCCTAAAGCTTTGGAGTTATAAACTGACAGCCAGTTGAATTTGCAGTATGAATCATGAATGCATTAATTTCTTATTTGAAACCGTAGATATGTGGGATTAGAATAAGTGATTTGCATGCATCGGGTGTTCAATAATTAGAAATTGGTTTATCGGTCATAAAGTCAAAGGCAATGGTAATTAGCACACTGCATGATCCCTTAACAGAAGTGGAGACTATTACCCGAGTGAGTGTTTGAGCCTAATGATCATTAATTCTGAGTGAAATAACACTTATTCTAAATGCGTTTTATTGTTGATCTCATATTTTCAATAGCTTCAAAACATCAATTTGCTTTGAATGTCTAGTATGATGGCGGATGAATTTGGCTGATTTCAAACTCTGAATTAGTTGACTGAGTAACATCGTTTTATAGAAGCATGATAGGGGATCAATTTCTTTCAATTTGGACCTATTAACCTTTTTCTTTCTTCACATTAACCCCCTTGCTAGCCCATTTGAGCTGTTCTTAGCATAATTCCTTTCATTACCCTCGTCTAACCTAGAACCATATGAAGTTTATCCAACCTGGTGTGTTTTTAGGAATCAGTCTATCTCGGTACTTTCATATTAAAAAGAAAAAAAAAAGAGAAAGAAAAGAAAAAAAAAAGAAAAAAAAGAAAAAATGGAAGTTCTCTTAGCTTTTCAGCACGAGTGTTTCAAAATAAATGCTGAAGAAAAAAAATATATGTTTAATTTGATATTAGTGTCAAAAAAAAAAAAAAAAAATCCCAACACACCCTTTGCACACTTTACCCTTTTCTTTGACAACCCGTATTAACCTCATAGCCCCATTACAACCCAGTCTGGTCCCTCTTGATGCTATAAATCATGTGATCTTAGGATTCGAGTTCAGAGTAAAGAATTCTGTTTAAATTCAGAAGTTATTTATCTATGGCATTATTCCAGTCATGAAGCTATGTTAAATTCCCTATTCTTTCATGAAAATACGTTCTTTGTATTTGGGACGACACCGAGTTTGAACTTGTTTTACATTTACTCTTAAAACGGTGGCTCCCTTGTGTGTACACCCAAGGAATCATTTTTTTTATTTGAGGGAAAATTCATAGTAAGGTTTGAAGTCGAAACTTCGAGGGAATAAAGTAGAATAATGATCATCCTAATTGCCATTCCTAAGATTGTATAACCTTTGACCGAAATCTAATTTAGAATATTCGACTGTATGACAGATGGCTTGTTCTGTTCTATGTATTTCCGTTTAGAATTTGAAATTTTTATATTCATGTGATTATTGTGAATAAATCTGGCCAGTGTAAAGTTTAATTGCTATGGGACTAGCAATGTTTAAGTTGGGGGGTGTGATTAGTGATCAATTTTGTAAAAATTTTATTATAATTTCACCCTTATTTTGATCTTAAAATGGTTTAAATTGAATATTATTATGCATTTTGAAATTTTGTGCATGTTTAAAAATATTAATATAAAATATATAAAATATAAAAAAATTAAATATAATATATATAATAATATAATATATATATAATAATATAAATATGGAAAGCCCAGGCCCAAGCCCAACACATGGAAAGCCCAGGCCCAAGCCCAACACAAGGAAGGCCCAAGCCCAAGCCCAACACAAGGAAGGCCCAAGCCCAACACAAGGAAGGCCCAAGCCCAAAAATATGAAAAGCCCAAGTCCCACAAATTGATGACATCATCGCTTACATCATGGGTTGGAGTGACATCATTGCTTACATCATGAGTTGGAATGACATCATCGCTTACATCATGTGTTAGATATTTTATTTATCTTTGTATTTTTAAATTAGTTATTTTATTTTTCTTTAGATATTTTGTATTATTAAATTATATAATTGAGTGGTCTCTATTGCATCTTTTACCCTATAAATAGAGCACTTAGGGTGCATTTGTAACCATTCAATTTTCCTATAATGAAAGTATAGTTATGTTCTTGAAATTTCTCTCTCAAAATTTTCACTTTAGTTTCAATATGATTTCGTTCTTAGAATTTCTCTCTTAAATCTTCAACCTTTGTTTCCATATAGTTGTATTATGTTATTCATATTATCTTTTTATTATATACGGCCTATATGGTCGGTTGAAAATAGTCTTTCAATTCTTGTCTTTTCATTATAAACCGCCTATATGGTCGGTTAAAAAATAGTCTTTCAATTCTTGTCTTTTCATTATAAACCGCCTATATGGTCGGTTAAAAAATAGTCTTTCAATTCTTGTCTTTTCATTATAAACCGCCTATATGGTCGGTTAAAAAATAGTCTTTTAAATACTGTCTTTTAATTCCCGTCATTTAAATTCCTGCCAATTTATTTTAAAAATGAAGATGAGTAGCTAAATCCGATCTTGGGTTAAGGCAAGGACAGTGTCCAACGCCAATGATTCCCAAAGAAAGCTGCGCTTCAATTGTGTAATATTAATCTGATTTAATTTGAGCAGTGTGCGTATAGTGTATCTTTGAGTTTGGATTGGAGCATAAGCCTAACTTAGAGTTTCCATGCCACGTATGGAGATTGCTAGACCTGGAAATGTTTTCATACCCAAGCCCAAATGATTAATCTGTACCTATAAATTCTATCTGTGGGATATAATTCAATTTATGATAATTGCTTGACTTAGAATTTCCATGCCATGTATGGAGATTGCTTAAACAAGAATTATCATTATCTTGAACTAAAATTACTCATAGATCTGCAAAACTTAATTCAGATGAATATTATTGATCTTTTCTATTAAGTTGGGAATTAATTGGTTTTGACACTGAAATTGTCTTGACCCAAGCTACTTAAACTCATTGTTAATTTAGTTTTAATCATTTCCTTTAGATTATCTTAATCACCTCTTAAAATCAAATATTCAGTGATTTCTGTTTTCATCCAAAATAATCTCCCTGTGAACCGACTCGGACTCACCGAATTATAAATTTAAAATTGTACTACACGCACACTCGCACACTGGCGAGTATAATCGCCCTATACCTGCTTTAACAAAAGGATTAATGTTTGATAAATTTGGTTGTTGTTTTGATAAATAAATGTGCAGGGTAGCGTAGCAGTCATGTAGGTGCTCCAGACCCAACCAGATTGGGCATGTTGTACACTGACAATTGTAATTATGTTTATTATTTGAATAAGGAGTTGTTCAAATTCATAAGAAGTCATTCTATTAGTTTCTTGTTATTATTATAATAACCAAATGAAAATAAATAGAAGTCCATATGATGTATACTGTGATTAATCTATAAAGATGTGAGATAATGCATCACAGTTTCTAAACATCATTACACATCCCAAGTCGTAGCAATGTCAAAAATGGACATTGATAATTGTGGTAAGACTTGTATGTGTTATGTTTTTGCTATGTGATAGTAATGGGGGTCTCACAACCATAGGCATGGGGATGCCTAGACAAGTACATAGGTGACTAATGTTAGAGAACGTGTCACTGGACATGACTCGCCATGAGAATCCATTTTAGTTATATGTTGAGGGTATTCTCATACGAGATGGGTGTAACTAATTCTTGGACTTGAGGTTGTAATCGTGATCTCATAAGAAGACCGAAATGCTTTGACATCGTTTCGATGGGCCTAGATAAAGGCTACATGTGGGCGATCGTTGGGCATATTGCAAGGCTTATGGAGATGGGTGCATAGCCAAGATGGGACTCGTCTATCCCTTGATAGAGGATGACGTATCTAAGACGCTTTAGGTGGATACTCACTTTAAATCCATGGCCATGGTGAAAGAGATCAATAAGGAATTATTGATTCACTTTCTATTAAGTGAAGATATCTGGATGATCGAAGAAAAACTTATGTAATCATAATAATCAAGCAACACGTTGCCAACTTGAGATCACATAGGATACATTGACGAGATGATCGAATTATAGGATAATCATGCTTGTGAAAGGTTATTTGAGGATTATGAATCCTTCTGAATAATTGGGTAGGCATAACGCCTTGCTAGAGGCCAATCTTGTTTTATGTGTTTGTACTGACACACTGCCAACATATTCAGAAACCTAATGAGTCATATGCAATAGGCACGGTCCTTGGCTTAAACTAGTAGAGCGGACATATTGTTAAGTGGGACACTTCGGCAAGAAATTGTGCCGTTGTAGGTTCTCACGGAAAAAAGACAAATAGATGTAATGATTTTGATATGACGAGGGGTCATCATAAGGAAAAAGTTTCCTAGAATGGCAATTAATTAAATTAGGAAGGAGTTTATAATTTAATAATTTTCTATTTGTTGGAGTGACAAATAGGAAATAAAATATATTTAGTCTTAAGTTAATATTTGTACTAAATTGGATTTGGGCCAAATATTAAATTAAATATTATATTTGGGCTAAATTAGATTTGTGCCAAATATTAAATATTATATTTGGACTAAATTAGATTTGGACTAAATATTAAATAATAAATATTTGGTCTTGAATTAGATTTGGGCTAAATATTTTATAAATGGATTTGGGTCACTTAATTATATTTTTAGTTGGACTAGAATAAACCCATTTAATTAAGTTCCTAATTGGACTAAATTAAATGGGCCGGCCCATATCCATTAGGGTTTAAGAAACCCTAGAGCTCCTTACAAATACCCCTTTATGGGTTGCCAAAACTAGTGATTATTTTGGTGTAGTTTTTCAAGAGTTAAAAAATGAATTGCCATTCACTATTTCCCGTTTCTTTTTGGCATGGATTTGAAACGTGGGCATTTTTTTTTTCCTTCATACACAAGCCACAAAAAGGAGAAGGAGCTAGCACTCCTATTCCACTCTCCTTACCAATGGACGCGTGCTGTGCATCAGGAGTTAAAGGCCGAACGCTTGGACGGCTCGAATCCGTGGATGACTCAAAAATCTGAAGCTTAGATTTATATTTATTTGTATGTGAATGATTTGATTTCGATGTTGATCCAATCGCTGGGATCGGGGTAAGGTTCAAAAATTTTGAATTACGCTACTTGCCCCGTAGCGATCTTGCTTCACTTTCATTTTTAAGGTCATTCAACTTTCGCTTTCCTATTATTATGCTTGCAACCTAAGATTCCACAAAAATCTCATTAATTCCCAATTCACTAATATATTAAATTTAATTAAATTTTCTCAAATCTATAAATACTCAATAACCCACAAATGAATTATCATAGGCATAACACCCAAATAAATAATTTCTTAAATACCTAGAAATCAATTATTTTTCTTTGATTTCCTCAAAACTACAATTTCTCAATAAATTAATAATTAATTATTTCCTAGGGTCAGGGATGTTACACTGCCCTCCAAGGTTCTTAATTAGTAAACCCCTTGCACAACCTTATGTCCATCTTTCCAAATGTCCAAATTCTCAATACCCTTTCTCTTAAAGTGTTTGGGTGTGTGGTATATGTTTATCAGAACAATCCTAACCATTACAAATTGGAACCTAAGGCATTTAAGTGTGTGTTTGTTGGCTATTCACCTACCCAAAAGGGATATAAGTGCTTTTGTCCTACATCACAAAAATTCTTTGTGTCCTGTGATGTTCCTTCGTTGAAGATGAGTTTCTTCACTCAAATACTCTGATACAAATGGAAGGAAATCACTGAGATCCTATTGTACCAATGCCCATTACATTGCCAATTCCTTTAACCCTTCCAAATGGCCATTCTATTCAAGTAGTTGTAGCTGATAAATCATAGCTAACAATAATTGAACCAAATAACTAAGATTCATCATTTCCCTAAGAACCTCAACCTGAACCGAGAGTAATTGATTTAGGGGAAGACTTGTTGTAATGCCCCCACTTTTTTAATTATACAATGAAGCTAAATACAAACTAATATCCCACAAGAGCGTTAAGGAAATCCTTACCAACGGAAGCGAAAGATCGAACCTAATAGCTAGCAAAGCTAGATAAAAAGGATTCCCAACAGTAAAACCTCTAATGTGACTTCCAAAATTCAATAAATATATCTTACCGCGATTACAATACATAGCAATCACGAATTACAACTTTAACAACATAATAAATAAATCCAAGCCTTACATAACCCCTATTTATACAATCGCGATACACAACTCTCAAAACAAACCCAAAGATTACATAAGATCCAAAGAATATGAGTAATAGGAAGTTAAACTAAACTTCGGCCTCTTCGTAGCCCTTTTCTCTTGCTTATCTCCGAGTACCTGGCACGACTGTTATACCTGGGATGTTGAATATCCCAAGGGTATGAAACACCCGAGTTAGATTGTTACATCTAAGTGAGTGATATGAGAAAGGAAATGACGCATGCAAGAGCAATATGCAGTTATGATGAAATAAGAACGAAATCTCTCAAGATCATGGCTCACCGCAAGAGCATGAGGTCTAGGCTCACCGCAAGAGCACGAGATCCCCTCTGATGTCTCAACAACTAGCCACAGATACAAATACCGAGATGCATATAAAAATAAACATGAGATATAACCTCTCGGCCCCCTTACATAGGCACAAGATATCTTTCTTACTTTCCATGCATGAACCCCTCGGCCCCCTTACACAAGCTCGAGGTAGCCCCCTTACACAGGCCCTCATGGTAGTTCACCCATGACAAGCCACTAACTAGCCACAGTCACCAAATGAAAAGATGTATGACAAAGAAGAAGGAATATGATATGAAAGCCACAAGCCACGCGTGAAAGCTGTCATGGTCAAACCCGATTCAACAAAGTAGGAAGGATATGCTCGAGACAAATGAAACATAAGATATAAGCAACAAACCATCCACAAATGAAACCAAGAGTGATCAAGAGAAAGTAAAAGGCATGCACCAGAACCCCTCACCTTCGACTTTACTAGAAAACACAGTTTACATGCAAACCGAGGCTGGTTATTGCCAAAATATGAGTTTTAGTAAGGCAAATGCCAAATATTTTTATACAGAGTTGCAGGGATTAATTCAAGGGTCATTAATGCAAAATTTCAAGAAAAATGAGGTCGTACGTGTGAAGCTCGTGCACCGCCCCCTATTTTTGGCCAGCTTCATGTAGTTTTCGTATTTTGATCATATCTCTCTCGTTTTAACTGTGATTCGACCCTCGTTTTTTCCTAATTGCTCATCTTTCATCCCTCTACCCGATTATGGAAAGAAATCTAACTTACCTTGCATCTTCACTGAAGTTTGAAATGCTTTACGGTGGCGGTCCTGAACCTTCCGGCAAGCCTTTTCTTCCTCGTTCTTTTGCAGATTTTTCCCTTTCTTCTGGCAGTGTTTCCTCCCTAAAAAATTCTTCCTTTTTCCACCTTGGTGCCCAAAATGAATAACCCCAAAGTTCTTATTTATAGGAAACTCCGGCGAATCAAATTGCGCCACGTGTCGCGTCATCATTCCATCCATGAGCATCCAATCAAAATATGCCACGTGTCCCATCCTTGGAGGTTAAGTAACCTTGAAAGCTAAGCAAAAGACTTGGAGAAGACTTTGGACTTGGACTTTAAAACTACCCAAAACTACATTTGATTTGAGTTTGAAATCCAAGATATTTTGAAGAGATATTTTAAGGCTTCAACAAACGACGATTTGGCTTGAACTTTTCACATAACTGCACTTAAACCCTTTGCAACTTGGTCCACTGGCCATTTTTAATTTCACTTTTTGGTCCCCAAAAAATGAACTTATTATGCCAATACCCCAAAGTTTTAGGTAGATTATAATTCCTTAAAAGGAAACTGAATTTTTGCCTCAAGGCTTCAGCAATTCCTTGAAAATACCTATTTCCTCAAGTATTTGAACCTGAAAATCTCGAGTACTACCTCAAATTTGAGTATGAAAATCTCGGGTATTACATTTGTGCCTAGAACAACCAATTAAAGTATACTCAAGACGAGTTAAACATTCGGCTCCTCAACTTAGCGAACCATTAAAACCAAGAGAAGGTCCAACAAATGTGGAGGACAACACTGTAGCCAACGGTGATCTAAATGTTCCTATTGCTCTTAGAAAATGGGTAAGGTCTTGAGTAAAGCACCCAATATCAAACATCTTAATAGCTTAATGCATTCACTACGATTATAGATGCAATGGCCATACCTCAAAATATTCAAGAAGCATTGGCAGACCCTAAGTGGAAGGAGGCAGTGATGGAAGAAATGTGAGCACTCAATAGTAATCACACTTGGAGTATTGTAGATTTCTCAAGGAATAAGAAGATTTTAGTCTGCAAATGGATGTTTATAATCAAATACAAATAAGATGGAAGGATAGATCAATATAAAGCCAGGTTAGTTGCACAAGTTTATTCTCAAATTTATGGAACTGATTATGAGGAGACATTTTGTAGTGACCTGTTAGGGGACCCCGGGATTTTTATTAGATTTATTTATGGTGCTAGAATTTTATTTGATTTAATTTATGGATTTGGACTTTTGAGAAATTTAAATTAAGGAAATAGCATTAAATGGAATTTTGGGATTTTATGAAAGTTATGATTTTTGTGGAAATTATGGAAAGAGTAATTAAGAGCAAATTAGAGAAATAATAATTGAGGAATTATTAGAGAATATTTTTAGAGGATATCAATAACAATAATTGGAGGAATTGAAGAAGTTAATTAAGGATTATTTAGATGGGAAATAAAAGTTAATGTTGAAGTGGGATTCTAAGGACGTAGTGTTTTAAGGCCATATATATATATATATAATTATGCATGAAGTTTTCGTAATGCTTCTTGCGCCGTTGTGGACGTTCTGGGCAAACAGAGAAGGGAGAATAGAGAGATTAAGAGAAGCAGAAACAGAGGCGAGATTGTGCAGAAGGTTTATACTATAGTGGTCTCAAGAGGCAAGTATCCTACCCCTTTTGGTTTTCTGCAAGTTCGTATCCCTTGATTCGTACAAGTTCTTGATCCCTTTTATCTGTATGAGTTTTTCTGGCTTTCCATACACAAGATTATTCAAGTTGATACATTTCAGTTCTTCTCCTTCATTTAAATATAGTGTTCAATAAATGCCTATAAATATATATATATATGAATACCATTTGTTGTATTTATTTATTCTTTGGTTATTGGTTCATGCTTTCATTAAACCCGTTCTTATATCATCCTAGATTCCATCCTTTTCAATTGGGATTGTTCTCCCAACATTTTCTTTTGAAATTATGTAGCCCTCATAAGATTTGATTGTGTTTTATACTTATATGTATCGTTGTTATTGTATGTGGGTTGCAGTAAAAATTTGCAGACATCCGAATGAGTTTATAGACATCCGGATTAGTTTTAATCTAATGAGAGTGACATCCGGATATTAGAGAGCCCATCCGAATGAGTTCCTATAACATCCGAATGCCTTAAAGCTTCTATACCTCTCATCCAAGTGGAAGACCCCTCATCCGAATGGCCTTGTCATGAGTCTCCTCATTCGAATGGAAGACCCCTCATCCGAATGCCCATTGCAATAACCGAATGGCCTTTGCATTGTAACATCTAGCATCCAGATGAAATTATTGACATTCGGATGACCTTTGTGTATTTCCATTCCTCTCATTCGAATGGGGTACTGTACCATTCAAATTCTTTGCAATCTCACGTTCAATTGCTTGGGTTTTGCCAAATCCATCCAAATGAATTTCGGAGACATTCAAATGGGACTTGTGTGTAAGCCACTCACACCCAAATTCCATACACTACATCCAAATTTGCAACCAATATTACAACAACTTCAAAATTAAACATGCTTGAGTGAGAGTAATGATAGGATGGGTGACTCCCCTGGGAAATCTTCATGTTGCAACCCTAAAAAAAAAAAAATATCAATAAATTTTGTATTTCATGAGAAAATACAATTAATTCAAGATGCTTAAGCTTTAAACCATAAAGTCCCTACCTAGTCTATACACCAAATCCAAATACTAAAATATTTGGAATACAATAATAGTAATAACAACTTGTGCATTTCATACTTTTGTGTGAAATTATGATGTGGTTATATGTACATACATCTTGTGCGAGCATGGAGCATGTTATTATGTGGAACACATCATATTGTGTGCTAGCATCTATTTATGCATTGTGCACTGAGGCAACTTTGCCCCCAAGGGGATCCCGTGAGCTCAGTTTTGAGAATTTCCCACTACTAGTAGCGAAGGGCGGCAACCCTAGAGTTGAGATATTTTATTTTTGCTCTTGGAGGTATCAGGTAGCAAGGGTTTAGACCCTAGTGAGTATATGCTTATTGTTTTATGGTTGCAGGTTTCAGACTTAGGTGGGTATGAGATTATTTGGGCCTTAGGGCCAAGAGATGCATTTGAGTTATGTGGGCCTAAGGGCCAAGGTTGCATACCTGCATACGTTATATATGTTTTATGCATTATAACATGAGTACCTGTGTAACCATATAGTACATCCAATATTTCTATCCCTCAATGATGAGATCAGTTATGAGATCAGTTACGAGATTAGGTATCCCTGAGTCTATGGTCTATTATCTCTTAGTTTTGAGATGAGTTAGTCTATGATGAGTTCGATATTCCATGGCTCAGCCATATATTTTTTGTCATGCTTATTACTTGCTAAGTCTTGTGACTCACCTTGTATTCTTCACCATTCTAGGTCATAGCGAGAGAGTACCTGACGTGGGTCCTAGCAGTGGGAGACGTTAGCGTGTGTACGTGGAGACCACTCATACCCAAAAGATTTCTGGGGACTTGATAGTCTAGCTATTTAGATGTCTTTTATTTCATTTAGTATTGAGGGATTCTTTTGTTAGTTGTCGTCTTTGTGGACGAGATTGATGAGTACAATTATGCTTTGAGTTTTAGCATAGTCAAGATTTTATATTTCCAGTTTTTATGGGAGTTGTTTATTATTTATTCATATTTATGCTTCTTTATTCTTATCTTTCATAGGACCTTGGGATGGGGTGTTACAATGTTGGTATCAGAACAAGGGTCGAGTTAGAGTCTCTCATACACACATAGGATGTTGGGTAGAGATAGGACCCGAGTTTGTCAGTTAGGTAGTTTAGACCCAATTAGACAGTGTTTTCTAACCCTATGTGGTGATGTAGGTAAGATGAGTAATGCAAGAGGACGACATCGGACGCGTAGAAAGGCTGCTACCATTCCTAATGAGGTTCCTGTTTAGACGCCCGAGAAGCCAAGGGAGTCGAGTAATGATGATCTTCGGCATGGGATGGCTGAGATGCAGGGCATGTTAATCGGGCCAATGCAAATGGTGGGCACTATAGCCACCAACCAGGCGAGCCAAGGGTTTCAAGAGGCAAGTGGTAGTGGAGGAGTCTCGCCGGTTGTTCCAATAGTATCAATTGCCCCAACAGCTCCAATGGTGGAGGTAAATAATGGGACCCAGTTGTTGAATGATTTCATGGCCTTCCAACCACCTGAGTTCCATCGTAGCTCCGATGCAGCAGCGGCTGAGAATTAGATGCTAGCGATAGAGAAGTACCACAGTTCGATTAGCTGTGTTGATGATTGTCGAGTCAAACTTAGCACCTTCTTGCTTCGAGGAGATGCTGAGAGATGGTGAGAGACTACACACTAGAGGAGATAAGGAGCCGACTTAGGCTGAGTTCCAGCAAGAATTTAATGAAGCTTACTATCCAACATGGGTTCGAGAGCAAAAGACCTACGAGTTCATCGACTTAGTGCAAGGTACTAAGACGGTGGCCTAATACGAGAGGTAGAGTTTACAGCTTTAGCCCGATATACTTCAGACTTGGTTTCTATTGAGGCAAAAAAGGCCTTTAAGTTTCAGAGAGGATTGCGTGCCGACATTCGCCATGCCTTTGGAGGAGTTCAGTGTGATAATTATGTTGTAGTTGTCCAACAGGCGTACGTGATTGAGAGAGATCGCAATGTGTAATACCCTAAGACCCCAAGGTTAAGTCTAAGAAGGGACTCTAGATAAGCTAGTATATATATCGAGGATAGTAAGGAAGGAAACAATACTAGTTGGATACCTTTTGGTCTGAATGTGGATAAAGAACTCTCAGGTTAAGCGTACTTAAGATAGGGTAGCTCAAGGATAGGTGACCCCTTGGAAGTTCACATAGGCCCATCAGGGTAAGTTGATCCAGTCCTTCCTATCGCTCAATGCGGGATGTTACACAATGAATGGAAGGCATCCCAGGCAAACAAGAAGGGAGGTGGTCCGTTCCAAGGTGGTAAGAAGAGGAAATGGGCGGCTGGGCCAGGTTGCAATGAGGGGAAGGAACCACTATGTCGTCAGTGTGGGAGGTGGCATAGGGGATAGTGCATGGTAGGGCAAGACATATGCTATCAGTGTGGACAGGCTAGTCATATGAAGAGAGACTGTTCAAGTAATCAGGCAGCACCCCCAGCACTCCCAGCTCAAGAGGTAACTTGTTTAAGATGTGGATAGCGAGGTCACAAGGGAAATGTTTGCACACATCCTCGACAGTATAGAGGATAGAGGATAGGAGGTCAAGGCCCGAGGGCTAATCAGAAGCCACCAACTAGGGGACCACTGGCAGTTTTAGCACCCCCATCACCGCTAC
The DNA here is from genome assembly GCF_014633365.1 of Diospyros lotus. NCBI lineage: Eukaryota > Viridiplantae > Streptophyta > Magnoliopsida > Ericales > Ebenaceae > Diospyros > Diospyros lotus. The sequence continues at coordinate 32,664,235 of NC_068339.1, read as the reverse complement.
CAGCAGCTTAACACCCACCTATGGCGGAGAGACCCCAGGTTCAGGGTAGAGTTTATGCCCTCACTACAGCCGAAGCCAAGAATGGTAGTGGGACGATCCAAGGTATTTTGTCTCTTTATGATCGTGATGTGCGAGTGTTTTCTGATATTGGTTCTATGCATTCTTTTATTGCACCACAAGCTATATGTTATGTTCCTCATTCTTGGATTCCATTGCCATACCATCTAATTGTGTCTACCCTGGGGATAGAGTCATGGTGGGGAGGGAGATATTTAAGGATTGTGAGATAGAGGTGCATGATAGGAAGCTATTAGGAGACGTGATTGTCCTTTATATTGGTGACTTTGACTTGATCCTTGGTATGGATTGGTTATCTCGGCATTATGCCAAAGTTGACTGTCGTAAGAAGATTATTTCTTTCGAGATATCTTAGCAGCCAGTTATTGTATATAGAGGCATTAAGCCTGTATCTTCTATCCCTGTGATTTGTGTAATGAAAGTGGAGAAGTTGTTATGAGATGGCTGTGAAGCCTACCTAGCCTTTGTGACTATTGATGGGGTGAGCAAGAAGCATTTGACCGAGGTAATCGTAGTTCGAGATTTTCCTGATGTCTTTCATGATGATCTACCAGGGTTGCCTTCTCGACGAGACGTAGAGTTTTCTATCGAACTGTTACTGGGTACCCAACCTGCATCTAAGGCTCCATACCATATAGCACCCAATGAGCTCAAAGAGTTGAAGATCCAGTTGGAAGAGTTGATAGAGAAGGGTTTTATCCGACCATTGGGCTCACTTGTTTTGTTCTTGAGGAAGAAAGATGGATCGTTGAGGCTATGCATTGATTACCGTCAATTGAATCAAGTGATGGTGAAAAATAAGTACCCCTTACTCGGAATGGATGACTTGCTATATTAGTTGCGAGGAGCCAAAGTGTTTTCCAAAATAGACTTGAGTTCAGGCTATCATCAAGTGCGAGTTAGAGAAGAAGATATTTAAAAGATAGCTTTCCGAACTCACTATGGTCACTACGAGTTCGTGGTGTTTCCATTTGGCCTGACTAATGCCCCAACTGTGTTCATGGATATGATGAATCGAGTCCTGCGTGAGTTCTTAGATTGTTTTATTATTGTGTTCATTGATGATATTTTTGTATACTCACCTAGTGCAGAGGAGCATGAGGAGCATCTCACTCTAGTATTGAGGAAGTTTAGGGAGGTGCAATTATATGCTAAGATTAGCAAGTGTGAGTTTTGATTTAATCAGATTGGATTTTTGGGACATATAGTGTCTGGAGACAGTATATCAGTGGACCTCGAGAAGACGAAGGCAATTATGGATTGGCCAAGGCCGTCGATAGTGACAAAGATCCGTAGTTTCTTGGGTCTTGTTGGCTACTATAGAATATTCATGTGAACATGCTTTCCAAGAGTTTAAGAGGAAGCTGACCACCGCACAAGTCTTAGCAATCCTAAGGAGCAAAGAGAGGTTTTCTATATACAGCGATGCCTCTCGTACAGGTCTTGGTTATGTATTGATGCAAGAGGGGTGAGTTAATGCTTATCCTTCGAGGCAATTGAAGAGACACGAGATGAACTATCTTACTCATGACTTAGAGTTGGCAGCAGTGGTATTTGCTTTGAAGATTTGGCGTCACTACCTTTGTGGAGAGAAGGTGGAGATCTATACCAACCACAAGAGTTTACACTATCTTCTGTAGCAAAAAGAGTTAATCATGTGGCAGAGGCGATGGATCATGTTATTCAAGGACTTTGATTGTGAGATCTTATACCATCCTAGTAAGGTTAACTGGTTGCCGATGCCTTGAGTAGGTGAAGAGCTTCTATGGCTTCTATGATGGTGCGAGAATGGATGTTATTAGAGTAGTTGAGTGCTCTATCTATTACAGTCCATGAGGATCAGGCTACAGTGAGCTATGCTTACATAAGGGTTCAGCCCGAGCTATTTAATTGAATTAAGGCTCAGCAATTGGGAGATGAGAAACTAGCTCAGATTCTAGCTTACATTGAGAGTTTCACTTCTATGGGATATTATGTTCGAGGTGATGGTATTTTATTATTTCATGGTCGTATTTGTGTGCTTGATGTTGAGGAGCTTAGGCAAGAAATTTTGAATGAGGTGCATAAGAGTTATTATACTATTCATCCTGGTGTTTCCAAGATGTATCAAGATTTAAAGCGACAGTTTTGGTGGAATGTTATGAAGAAGGATGTGGCCAAGTATGTGACTCAGTGTTCAGTGTGTTAGCAAGTTAAGGTGGAACATCAAAAGCCCGCTAGGTTACTACTCCCATTATCGATTCTAGAATGGAAATGGGATAGTATTGTAACACCCCAATTTTTTCGAGCGTGTTTATAACTTAGGATTTCAAGAATAATTTTTTTTCCATAACACAATCGCTGACATACATCACATAAATTCCCAAAAACCCTAATTATCACCTTCTCAGCCTAACAAACCCAATAATTGAATAGCTAAGACAAGTGTTAAAATTTCAAATGCGAAAGCTAGATCGAACCTGATATAGTTCACAACCATAATGCTTTACTTATCATAAAATTGTTCAAGACGTCTACAAAATGTATTACATGGACATCATCTCTCGCAAGTGATAACTGAACGTCTTAAACATATCCAAATCATACATAGGTTCGCACATAAACATAGATGTGATAAACATGCTACAAGCAGCAAATTAAACTTATTCTTCAGCTATCTCGTTTCCCTTAGAGCCACTTGTTGAACTTGGGACGTTTGAATATTCCAGGGACATAGTCCAATTAGAAGATGAATCTTCTAGTGAGAAACTCCAACAAAACAATTTATATCAATGCATGATCAAGTATAAAAAGTATGAGAAAAATAACGATAACTACTCCGAAGTGCCTCGTGAACATGTCAGCCTCCTCCAACTAGAGCTTTCTCAATGGCGCACGCATAGCGCCTCTCAGGAGGTCCCCAACCATGTCACCTCAGCTCGACCTCATAGAACTCATGAAAACACCACATCTGTTGTCCCTCAAACTCACGGTCTTCCCCACAAGAGCTTTCTCGATGGCGCACGCATAACGCTTCTCAGGGGATATCCAACTTTTTCCCTTAGCCAAAAACAAATAGGTGCAACAGTATGGCCACAAGAATTTTATAAATGCAATAGTTGAGAACCAACAACATATATTTTTCAAGAAATTACATTTTATATATGCAACATGATTTCACGTTAGAGAACAATATGATTTTGCGTACAAGAATGTTACACAAAACACGTTTCATGCAATAAGAGTTTGAGTATCAGAGTCTCACATAAGAGAACAAAAATAGGATTTGGAGTATAAGTCTCACCTTGAAGGTTTATCTCTTGGAAGATACAATTTCACACCAAACGACCTAGGTTTCTGTAGAAAACACATGTTTTAGTAAACCTAACCTCAAATATTTTTACATAGGGTTGAAGGGCATTAATTTAGGGACAAAACTGGAATAGTGGAAGGAAAATGGACCCCTCACGCCCCTTGGGAAGGTGGCCCATGCACCCTCACACGCAGCACTTTTCGGCACATGTATCTCACGCGCAGCCTACCAGTTTCAGACAACTTCGCCTCAGTTTGGTATTTCGGCCATATCTCCCTCATTTTAACTCCGATTTGACCCTCGTTTGAACCTACGTGACCCTCTCTTCTCCTTCCACAGGATTATAAAAAAAGAGACTTACCTCACTTTTTTTCTGTAACACCGAGTGTCATTTTACATGCATTTATAAATTTTGCGTAATTTTATTGCTTATGCCCATATAAATGATTTAATTATAATTATTACTATCAATTATTGAGCCTTGTTATACAGTGGAAGGAAATGGATGCCGTCGCGCTCAATGTGCCAATTAGAAAAAAAAAATTATAATTTGTTATTATGCAGTTCAATGTGTTACTATTGATTTAAAAATTTCTAAGTGTATTATAATTTTATCAAATTCAATTCAAGTGGCTAAATATATTTATTTGGGTTTGAAATTTTTAAATAGCACTCAATAGGATCTAGAACACAAATTAATTTAATGTTGGGTTTAATTTTTAAAAGACTCATTATTGGCCCAATGGGTGAGAAAAAAATAAAATAAAATAAATAACCCAAAAACCCACCTAACTCAAGACCTAATTAAAAAAAAGAGAAAAAAAAACCCTAAAGCATCTCTTTTCCCCCTCCCAAACTTCATGTCTCCCCCTTTCCTCACACATCTCACTTCTCTTTTCTCTCAACACACACATCACCCCTCAAGAAGAAGAAAAAGAAGAAAAAAGGTAACTTTTCTTTTATTTAGTTTATCCCAAAATAGCCTTTAATAAGATGGGTATTTTACATACAATATATATACAAAGATGTGGCAGAATACATATGATTGGTTTGATTTTATATTGATTGAGTATTATAGGCATGTAATTTTGATAGATCTAATGGAATAACAATGCTGCCCAAATTTAACAGTTTTTCTGCTCTTACTTTAAAAATTCGTCAAAAATTGTATATATTCAATTTTAGGGAGATTTAAATTGGAAAATGATCCCCTATGAGTTGTCTATCATCTGGATTTGGAATGACCTTATTTGGAGGCTCATATAAGTTTTTATGACATCTTTCGTATACATTGACAGATTCATACGAGAACAGTATTTTTGGAGGATAGAAAAATATTTTGGAATCCCAAACGCTGCTGTAATGAGCTCATTTTTATATGATGAACTTATAAGAGTTTAATACATCCTGTGTAAATTTTATAATTTTACAACATTATTTCCTATTTTTAAATGATTTTTGAAATATTTTACTACATGCTGCCAGGAAAAAAAAATAATTCTGTTTGTGGATTTGGAAAAATATTTTTTGAGGGTCTTGTAATCTGAATCTTGATGTGAATTTAATTGAGAATGTGTCTCTATGAGGTATTTAGCCCACCAAATTGGATTCACGTAATTTTGTGCTGAGAATTTAAATTTATGCTTGTCTTCTTAAGGGCCGACAATTTGAATTCGTAAATGAGTAGTGTTTCACTAGTAGGTCTTTATTGTAAATGCCTTCTTTATGTTTTTGCATTTAATGTTATTTATACATGTAGTATTATAATGAATTAACTTAAGAAAAATAGTAGTGAATTGGAGTCATGTTTAGAAGGTAAGGATTATTGAAAATTTTAAAATGATTGATAATGAATTAGGATTGTTGGCACATTGACGTCGTGGGCGACTAAGACTCCTCCACTTGCAAATCCAGGAAGTGAACTTTAAAGACTTCAGGTAAGTAAACTCTCTCTAATTTTCGTCCTATGTTGAACGGTTAATGTGGAAACATTGTGCTTTATGGTTGGCTTGTAGATGTTTAATGCTAAATCTTCTCGTTACTTTGTGTCATTTCCTTACATATAATGAAAATGATTAAGCATGTATATATGACATGTCATTGCATCAATGAGCACGCATAAGCATTGATTAGAGAAGGTTAAATGTTTTTCACATGAAAGATGTGTAAAGATACAAATTTTCTTTCAAAGATATGTAACTCAAGTTTTAAAGGAAATGGGTGAATGTCTATGCCATGAATAATGTGAGTGAGAAATGGGGCGTGGGGGACCGGCGCACCCAACCTGTGAAGAAATATGAATGTGAAAGTTGAAAGTGGAAAGAAATTTTTAACCGCTTTGCGGTACTACCGGTGGAATGAATCTGGTTCCAAATAAGAATTGCCCACTGCATTCTGATTGGCTAGATGACACACCCTGTGAGCTCACGACAATAATGAAATGTTTTGAAAAGTTAAAATAAATGGGATACATTTTCCAAACTTTATTCAAACTTTGCATGTCACAAGCATGCATCATGTGCATGGAGTTTACTTGCTGAGCTTTAGCTCATCCCTTTATTTTCCCCACGTTTCAGGTGATGAGAGCTAGATGAGTTGAGGAGATCGCTTGGAGGCAGACTCACCCAGTAACCAATGGCATAGGATTTTAGTTTTGGACTTGTCTTGTTCATTATTCATTTATTTACCCATTTCCTTAATTGTTTAATCTTGAAGTTTCGAATAAGATGGTTTTGGGTTTAGTTGGTTAATATTTCTATTGTTATGGGTGCTTTGTCCCTCTATAGGTTAGCTAAGTCTAATTTACAGGGGACACTCTGTCGGAACTTTTATAGAATTTTATTTAAAAAAAAGCTAAAAATAAAATAATTTATGTATTTAAAGTAAGGTGAACGTTAACACATCTAGGTTTAGGATTTCAAAACTTGGGGTGTTACATTTTCTGACTGATTTTGGTGAACTCTGGCGAAGACCCGCAACTCTGGCGAAGCTCATTTTCCCCCGCTTCTCCGTCGGTTTCTTCCATTTTTCTTGTAGAATTCCTCTCCTCTCTCAAGAGTAGATCCCACCTTAGAACCTCTCAAAACTCAAACTCATTTGGAATGATTTGGAGACAACCCCATGGCCTTATTTATAGATTCTTTCAACCAATCACAGGGTGCCACTTATCACAAGCTAAGCCATGGACTCCAAAGACTCAAAGATATAATTGAATGGCTTTTGAAATCGAAAGCTAGAATGGATTTAATTTTTGAAATCCAAGCTAATACCCCAAACTTCTTTCAAATGACATTTTGGCCCTTATTTCAAGTTCTCAACTTTAATATTTTACCACATGAGCTCCTAATTTCATCCTTATTTCGTTTGGATAATTCTCTAATTACAATTACACCCTCAAGCATCAAATTAATTCTCATCGAGATACTTAAAATCCAAAAATAATAATTCAAAATTACTTGATAAGTATGATTTCATCCCAACGCCCTCATGGGACCTTTGTTTCATCCCCAAACCATCTCAGGATTGTTTTATTTACAAAATTAGAGCCTCATCAGTGTTCCGTCGATTTTTCGGAAGCCTTTTACCATCATTCGGTCTTTTTAGACTACAACTTAGTTTAACCGAAAATCATCTATGATTTGATTTCTTTTAGCATCATAAATGTCGCCTCGAGACGCTCGTCAAAAATATACCTTTGTCCTTAGGTATCTAAGCTTTAGGGCACTCCCTGCAGTTGATTCGGTCACTTGTTACCATTTCAAGCATATTTTTCGGTATTTTAATCTCACTTAAAATACGTGGCAACTTCAAAAAAATATGGCGTATTACATTCTCCCCCCCTAAATGAATTTTGTTCTCAAAATTTGAAACATACTCGAAATTATTGAAGGTTAAATAATTATTGCATTCTGGAATACAATTTCTAGAAGAAAATATAAAAATTTCCTACTCTATTTCCATTTCCTCAAACACATGAGGATATTTCTTCCTTCCTAATTGTTTCCTCAAGTTCCCACATTGCCTCATCATCTGAGTGCTTTCCCTACTGAACCTTCACTAACGAGATCTCTTTATTCTGCAACACTTGAGTTCGGCGATCTAAAATTGCTCCAGGTGACTCTGGGTAGGTTAAGTCATTTCTTAGCTCAATTGTCTCCACCCGAACTCCGAGGGTTGGATCTGGTACATACCTTCGAAGTTGGGAGACATGGAACACGTTTTGAATCCCAGACAAGCTAGGTAGAAGCTCCAATCGATAGGCCAAAGGTCCGACTCTGTCCACAATTAGATATGGTCCTATATATCTTGTCTTCAACTTTCCTTTACCATTTCCACGCGTCACCAGATGCTAGGTTGACACTTTGAGATACACTAGATCTCCTACCTTGAACTCTAGATCCCTTCTTCTTTGATCAGCATAGGATTTTTGTCGGCTTTGCGCAGCTTCAATCCTCTTTTGGATTATTCGAATCTTACCAGTAGTCTATTGTACAAGCTCGGGCCCCAACATCTGTCGTTCCCCTACTTCGGTCCAACAGATAGGCGACCGACATTTTCTTCCATACAAAGCCTCATAAGGAGCCATCCCGATGCTGTTGTGGTAACTATTGTTGTATGCAAATTCTACTAATGGAAGATGCTCCTCCCAATTTCCTCCAAAATCAAGGGCACAGGATCTTAACATATCTTCAAGCATTTGAATTGTCCTCTTTGATTGCCCGTCAGTCTGGGGGTGATAAGTCGTACTCAATTTTAGCTGGGTCCCCGTGCATTCCTGCAAACTCTCCCAGAACCTCGAGATTAACCTCGGGTCCCGATCTAAAACTATACCACATGTTCAATATGCATACGATGCCATAAGTACATAAGTAAAGCTCCTATGTATAACACCCTGAGTTCTGGAGGGTATAACCGCTCACTTAAACTGGTTCAACTACATGTAACCTAAGCTTGGGAGGGTCAAACCGCTCACCTGAACCCACTACACACACACCAACACACCTTCAAGACAAGGTAATACTAGAATCGAACCACTAATCTTTGGACGTATTCGGAATGCCTCGATCCTCGTGCACTACCTCGATTTGAGTGCTAAATCACAAACACCAGAACTTATACATAATCTCAAACCACGACACACCCTAAACACCATATTTAATTAAAGAGCATCAACATTTATTTTTCCTCAATTTTTCCATAATTTCCTCCATTTTTTCCTAATTTTCACCTCGATAATTCAAAAATAATTATCTCCTTAAACATTTTTCCAAATATTTTAACATGATAATTCCTAAAATAATTTAAGAAAAATAGTAAGAGAAAATACCAAAAAAACCCCTGTGTCATGCGCCTTCACTCGCCCTGCCCGTGGAGTGTGGCGCATGCAGCCACGCGCCACCTTCTTCCTCAATTCTCCGGCCACTGACGATTGTTCCAATGGAAGATCTGAGGGTACCCCCTTCAAGACCTCATCTAGACGATCACTTTGGAATCAGTTGCTAGCCAAAAAGCCACCGAAAAACCCTCTAAATCGGTAGTTGTAGGTGCGGCGGAGGCGTCTGCCTAAAGCTTTCCGATGATCTTCGAATGGCCACAAAACATACCCCAAAAGTTCCAAAACGCTTCGAAATCAATGCCCAAACACCAAGGAGCAAAAGCCCTCTACTGGGTTCCCTCGATTCATCCTCAAATCAGATGAATTTGATGCCAAAAATCTTGAAACCCTTGGCCCATTTTTATACCCAAAACCAGGCTAGATCTCAGCCAATCAACGGCCATGGCTAGGCCCCCAAGCCTCCCACCGCCGTATACTACCTCCCCCAGCTCTCCCTCAGTTGTCCCATCATCGAAAATGGCCTCCACGTGTGGTGGATTGCGGCGGCTGATTTTTCTTGTCGCGTTCACACCACAAATTTGATTTATTACACTTCCACCCCCTTGGTTTCTTCCAATGACTTTTCTGCCCTTTCCTAAGCACTCTTGCACTATCCAACTATACCACTACGGCCCACAAGATTAGTACTCTTCATTTCATCCTCGAATTTTCTGAAAAACTATCATTTTGACCTCCCTCGAGAAAAATTGGTAAATTACACTTTGGCCCTGTTGGTCGATTTGACCCTAACTCCCTTCATTTCAACCTGAATTCGCTCAAGGGTTATTCTACATATAATTTATTTGTCCTCTGCACATTCCATTGACTTTTCAGGTGCTCCCTACGTTGATTCGATTTTCTAAGCCCGGTCAACAGCTATACCAAAAATTGTTCCCGATCCAATTTCTTTTGATACGTAAAATCATAACTCGAATTACTCGTCGGTACTATTCCAATTTCCTTAGCTATCTAGGGTCAGGGGTACTTCCTTCGGTCATTTAAGTCACCTAAAACTGCGATAGTGTACCCTACAGCCTCATTCTTTTAAAAATTCCCTTTATACCCTTCATAAAATACCATTTATACCCATAAGGATTTCTCGGGTATTACACCTAGGCCACTAACCTCCAGAAGGTGGGGATTCCTCTTAAACCCATCAGAATTTGACCAAAGGCCACAGTCTTTATGCCTAAATGCATGTTTATCCTCAACATTTTGTAAAAACCACCATAAACGACCCCTCTCTTGTCAGGAAAGTTATACCTTGGACACACAAGAAGTTACTCCTGGATGGATTAATCCTCTGCCAGAAATGCACCCGAGGGATTATTTAAGACTCCTACCGGGACAATCAGAGATTGGAGCCACCTGTCATATATTTCCAATAGTAAACACCTACCAATTGTTCGCCTCACTCCACCATGGTTGCAGCGTTCCCACACTACAAATCTCAATTGTTGTATTTTAACAACAACACCTATCGATTGAATGACTCAAGAATTTATGGAACATGTAGAAAGAATTTAGGTTTTTTCCTTAAGATTTCCTGGTGGAAGAAGGAAAGTGAATCGATCCAATGGATCCCACATTAGAAAGTATGGTAGTGAAGTACTCTGATAGAGTTTGAAGGTTTGAAACTTCACTCTGATGATCGTATCGGTCTTGTGAGATTTTACCTTAGGTGGATAAGGACTTACATTGGTGGACCTCTCTCTTTTACAACTTTCTTTTTTTACTTGAGGTGATGAAGCTATCAAGTATCTCTACTTGTACCTTGAATCTGTTGGCATTTAGTAGAAGGTAAGCCAATGATGTAGCCTAAATATTCCCTTAGCGAGGTAAAAGTTGTCCCCTATAAAAGTGTTATAACCACTATGGAAACTTGTATTTTGTGAACTTCGAGTGTGGCATATCTGAAGCGGTCTATGTATTACTTTAGCATCTTATTCGGCTCTTGAGGAGAAAATGCCAGGACAAACTCTTGCCATAGAAATGGAACCTTTAGGAAGTTCGTAGAACCAGTCTCGAGCATGGTCTACTAAGGTCAAGGGGAATATGTGGGATATCATGGCATCACCTTATCCATGGAAGAACATGATGGATTCATATCATTGCAGATGCTAAGTAGGATTTCCTTTTCCAAAGTAGATAGATAACTACACGGAGTTCAAATTTTGTAGGGAGCGATCCCCTCCATAAATCAACTGTGAAAGTCATTCTTCTGTAATAAGCACCTTTGCAAACAAAAGCAACTCTCTCCCATTCAAGAATTTCCTTGATAATCTTCCTTACTTGTGACTATAAGGGGCTTTGTGGTACAATTCCATTGGGTGATTCATCATGGGCCATACATTTTCCAGCTTGGCTTCATCTTTCTAGGTATTCCTTTTCAAGGATAAATATATGATGGTGTATCCCTTGAGGAACTTGAGGCGGTATATATGATTATCTTAAGGAGTGAGACTCATTCCCGCTTGAAGCCAAAGGCCCTACTGATGAGGGCAGTTCAGCGGTGGGAAGAATGTCTTGTAGGAAACTTGAAATGTCCTCAAGCACCTTAGAGTTCTCTTCTTTGCTTTTCTACAATTCGTCATAGCTTTTGTTGAGCTCTTGGTATTCCACAAGAGAGACAATTTGTGACACTATTCCTCTCGGAGGTCCCAAGGCTCCCATTGGGACTTTTAGATTCCATCTGGGTTGTAGCACGCCTCGAGAAATGCATATTGTAGAACCTGATAAAAGTATAAAGTTGTTTGGTAGGATGCATCCATTGTTCGAGAGGACGTCATTGATTGGATGATAGTACAAATTGTCTAGAGAAATTATTAGGAGGACTTGAAGGCCGGCCTTCGGCTCCCCAAGTCCTTATCCAGGAGGATTAGTTATGCAGTTAGCTAAGAGTTTTTCCAGGGAACTTATGGGTGATGTTCTTTGGGAGAAGTTGCAAGTTCTTCGAGGGAACTTGTTTCGACCCCAGTGGCTTCCTCCATTTGTAGTAGTGGTGATTGTCTAGCATAAGCTAGCCTTGTTATTGCTTGGGATATAACAATTAAAATTTATTTATCTGGGAAAGCTCAAGAAAGAAGTTGGTTAGGTTAGGCAGAGAACAAAGTTGTGCAAGAGAACTTAGCGACGGCGAAGCGATTTTCTAGGTAGGCTCCATCCACTATCCAGGAAAGCTAGTGTTTAGCTGGAAGAGAGTTAGAATTATCAAAGAAAGTCTCCGTTGTCTAGGAGAGTTGATGTGTTCTCAAAAAAGGTATGTAGGGAAAAAAGCAAGTCAAAAGGCATGCAGAGATTTCTCCCATACGGGCCCTTTAATGCTTAAGTTAGGTGATGCCATGGTGAAATCTAGAATGCAAGTAAAGTAGTGTAGAAGTATACAGCAGTAGTTGTTCAAGAGTTGTCCAAGAGAATATTCTCCCTTGTTCTTCCCTGGGAGGATGGCTCGACCACATGGATTATAGGTGTGCGATGTGCCTCTTCGAGGAAACTCCTTGTCATTCTCTAGGAGGACTTGTGTATTGATTCTTCGGGAGAACTTTTACCCTCGAGATGACATGCCTTTGTTATGAGAACTTCTTCTCCTAGAGGAAAACCTTCTTCAGGAGAACTCCCCCTTGGAGACGAGTTACAATAAAATCATAATGCCCAACAATTGTCATCTAAATCTATTATTAGGGTATTTCACTAATATCCTTTACCGCAACATCTTCCTCGACCTTGATTTCTCTTATACCTTGTTGTAACACCCGGTGTTACCGGTGTTAAGAGAATGAGAAAGGAAGTGAGAAACTTCCAAGAAATGCCCTTAAAAAGGTAATGGATTATTGAGAATAAAGGTGCTCTAGGATAGAGGCATTTTGGTAATTTGGATAGTGAAGTCCAATAAAGGGTATTTTGGTAAATTAAAAATAATTCCTAGGTGGAATTAAGTATGTAAGTGAATTAAATTCCCATTTTTGTATTTAAGTGAAGATGAATGGGATTAATAATTCACAAAGGGTATTTTGATAATTTTGGAGTAAATTCCATGAGGGAATTTTATTATTAAAGAGGAAAATTAATTATAGTGTGTTAATATGTAAGAAGTGATTAATTTTCCCTAAATTGGTGGATTAATGTGGTAATGCCACATGGATGGTTGAGATGGAAGCTTAGAAGCTAAGTTTGGTGTCTTCGAGTGACACGTGGCATTATGTGGTCCAAGTTAAATGGAGAGATTTAATTAAATGCAAAAAAAAATTATATTTAGTCTTTCAAGCATGTAATGAGAGGCATGATTATATGGATTAAAGAAAATTCAAAAGAAAAATGAAATTAGTCATGCATTAATGGTTGGAAAATGGTCAAATTAAATAAATAGAAAAGAAATTCTATTTTTGGGACTTGAAGTCAAGATCAAGGGTGGAGGAATTGTCTTGAATTTTCAAGGGTTGAGATTAAAAGTTAAAGAGCACATAGATTGTGTTTTCTTGAATGGTGGGGATTTAGTCTTGAATAAGGGAAAGAAATCTAAGGGTGGAGATTTAAGAAGACCAAATGGCATGGATTGTGCTATTTTTAATGGATGAGATTAGCTCTCTTAAAGAAAATCCAATGGCTAGTATTGGATCTTGAAGTTATTAGATATAAAAGAGAATTTCAAGAGAGTAAAGGTTGAAGTCTTCCAATGGAGAGAAGAAGAAGAAGAAGAAGAAGAAGGAAATGGAAGAAGTAGAGAGCCTAGCTCTTTTGGTTTGTTAAGAAGTAGAGCCTTCTTGCTTCTTTAATCTTCTAGTCTTCTGAAGTAATGGTTTTAAGATCAAGGTTTAATATTTTTTTAAGGGAATGGAAGCAAGGAAGGTCTTGAAGATTAAAGTTTATTGAAGATCTTGAGGAGTCAAGGTAAGGGATGGCCCCATGAGAAGGTGGCTTTGCAATGTGTTGTAAGTATGGTTTATAAATGTGTATATTACATTTTGGATGTTCTATTGTGTACATGAGACCTATGGCCATAGGATAGATTGGGAACATGGTGGGAATGGTGGGTTGTGAGGGTAAAGAGACCTAGCCACACTTGTATGCATTTGGTATCATATAATCTTGTTATGTTCACCCTTATTGAGTCTTGAGCTCATGAGGTTTTTACCTCACATATAGGTTGCCAAGTAATGAGAAAGCAAGAATTTGGATGGAGAGCATGGAGAACGCTTCAAAAAATGTATTTTGTTAGTTGATGGCTTAAGTGAAGCCTAAAATGTTAATGTATTCTTATTTTTTATGTATGTTGTGTAATCATCAAGGAGATTGGGTAAGCCTTATTTATGGAAAAATTGAGGCAAATTTGAATAATTGTGATGTGTATGTATTGTAATTATATTCTAGAAAGTACGTGTTTAAAAGCTAAAGAAAAAAAAATTTGAAGCAGTAGGTGGCTGGTAGCAGCCGTGCGCGGGCGGCCCCTCTCGAGTAGGCGCGGGTGCGCACGGCCCGCGACCAGCGCGCAGTTGGGCCCTGGGTAAGCTCGGGGCGCGCCATAGGCCTCTCTGGCCAATTTTTTTGAAAATTTAGGGATTTTGGGGGCATTTCTTAATTGATTTTGGGCCCCGAATGAATTTTCAAAATAAATGAATTTTTCTGGCATTTTTTTAGATAAATGTCGAATTTTTAAAAAATAAAAATTTTGAGTTTTTCCTCGAAAATTGGTAAAAATCAATGAGTTGATTAAAATAGTGATTTTTATGGAGTCTAGTGGAATTCTTGGAAAGAAAAAGAATTAAAATAAATCAAAATGGTGATTGGACATTCTTAATGGAAATTAAATAGCCAAGTGTAGTATGGTTAAAGCCCAAATCTGCTAGCAGATCCTGGGGGTGAGAGAAGTGAATGATGAAGCCTAGTTCCCATCTAGGGCATTTCGTATTGAAATATAGTCTACCTTTCACGAATGACTGGGCATGTGAGCAATTTGGTTGATTGTTCACAAGTAGTACCCGTAAGTGGGAACGGGGCGTCACACTTGTGATCAATTGTGTCCATTGTCTTTATCTTCAAATGAGAGTTTTTCCTAAATAACATGTACTGCTAAGTCTTCTTTCTTTTTCAATCTTTCTTAGTAAGATCTTCTAGCTCATGGACTACTCTATGGCGATGAGAAAACAAAGGCTAACTTTAAATTAAGGGCCTATTTGATTGGATTCTTTTTTTTTCATGAAAAATGGTTATTTTCTATTCAAATTTCAACTTTTGACTTGTTTCATTGGACAAATTTTTTATGAAAAATATTTTTCAACTTTTCATCACAGTGATGTTATTTTCTCACTTTTGTTGGAATTGGCTTTCTCATGGGGGGTAGATGCAATTTTCCATGGAAAATAGCCCACCCATCAACACTGCACAACTGCTCTTCCCCTTCCAACGCATCTGTCATCAATGGAGAACAAGGCCGGCCCAAGGCCCAATGGGGCCCTAGGCGATAATAAATTTTTTGGGAGGGAGGCGTGGTGTATTTTTTGGGGGCCCCAAATTTTTTTTTCCGGGGGGGGGGGAATTTTTTTTCGAGGTAAGGGGGCAAATTTTTTGAGGGTGCTTTGTTCTCTGTTGTATTTTTCTTTTTGGTTGGGGGGGTGGGGGCCAATTTTTTTGGGGGTGCTTTGTTCTCTACTGTTGGGGGGAGGGTTTGGGGGGGCCCAAATTTTTGAGGGGCTCCAGGCATAGGCCTTAGGCCGACCCTGATGGAGAAGAGAAGAGAATGATGGGCCATCAGCAGTTGCAACGACCAGTGACGGCCATCAACGACAGCAAGCAAGGTGGCCGGCGGGGAAGAGGCCAAAGGTCGCGGCCGGTGAGGGTTGAAACGTCCCCGAAAGAGATGGCTGAAATAAACATTGAAACGATGGAGTTTCAGTTCAGAAATGACGAGGACGAGCAAGGATCTTGGGGGCGACGGCGTGGACGATGAGGGAGACATCTACTTCTCTTATAAACATCACACAAATTCCCTATTTCCCTCATCAATTTTCCTAAATCCACATATTTCGTTTTCACATTGATTTTTGACACACATATATCGCCCCTACCATTGGCATTTCTCACCAAGATATTGACGAATCAATCTGCATTCCCCTTTGTACTGGTAACGAAAAGGATTTTAGATCTCAATTTCTGTTGATTTCGATTTTCTTGTTTAATTGTTTACCTTTGATTCGTTTTGGTCCAAATTGTGTTAAACTCATCAGATTTGCGATAGAATGGAAAAATGGGAAGCTTGGGAGCGATGTTGAGGCATCCAAATGATGTGTATCGCTAGTGAAGCTGAAGATGGCGGCGAGGCACGTGGATAAGCATATTCCTCCTGGGCCACCGTTCGACAGTGGTTGTGCGGTTTGAACAAAGGCGGCTGGCGACAGCTCTGAGGTAGCGGCGACATTGGACAATGAAGGCAGGAGCGTCGACGGAGGCATGCAAGGTCAACGGCGGTAGGCGGTCGCGGCAACTATGGCGGTAGGCAGTGTTGGTGGTGACTGAACGACAGCCCTTCCCCTTCCCCTTTGTCTCCTGTAATGTTTTCTTGAATTTTTTTAGATTATTTATTATATTGTGTATGTGTATCTAATTTATTATTATTTTTGATTATTTTGTGATTTATTTATTTATTATTTTCTAAATATGTATGCATTTGATTATTTTGTATAATTGATTATTGATTATTGATTATGTGTATATGTGTATCTTATTATTTTTGTATATTTAATTATTGATTTGTGTATTTTTCAAAAAATTTCTATAAAAAATGGTATAATTTCCATGGAAAAAGTACCAATTCTCATGGAAAATAATAGCCTATCAAACAACAAAAATTGAAAAAAAAATGCCTATTTCTATGGAAATAATGCCTATCAAACACCAAAAGCTAGAAAAATACAATAATTTATAAGTGAAAAATTAAGCCAATCAAACACCTTTAATTGACATTTTCCTTAAAATTTAATTCTAAGCAATTCAATTGTCTAGAAAATATTTTTCTTTTCATATAAATTCCATACTTGCAATCAAACAAACCCTAAGTGATGGAGGAATTTTCTCAGTTACATGAATATTTCATCAAGATTTTCATCATTGTATTCATTTGGTTAACAACACCCAACATTATAGTAAAATAATAGAAAACAGATTCTAATTCTTTAATTTGAAGATATTCACACTCATCTCTAAAACTTTGAAGGCAAAACTTTTTCACTTTATCAACTCCTTTACAACAATTTTGAAGTATCTCCCATGCTTATTTCTGCTTTGTATAGCAGCCTATTATTTTGAACACTGCATCATTCAAATCGATATGAATGATGATCATGGCTTGTTGATCCAACTTGCGATTCTTTTGCAAGGTTCTTTTGGCTTTGAATGAGGCATTCTTCATTTTGAAACGCATTGTATCCTTTTTATAGGATGCTCTACACCTCTTGAACACCAAGTATAAACTTCATTTTCAGGCATCACATTCCATATTTCTCCTCTGTGGCTAGACTATGATAGCACTTTGTTGAAAATTCTAAGATCAAGAATTTCAAAATGAAGCCTCAATTGTAATCTCTATTATCTAATGGCTTATTGAAAATGACTCAGGTACAATGCCATACCTAAATACGTGATAGATTGAATCTATTGAACTAACCTTCATAGTAAATGAATTAACTGAAGATGCATAAGTTGTTAAATTGTAACATCTCGATATTTTGAGAAAATTAAGAATAATTTATTTTTGTATTTGAAATGAATTAATTATTTGAGCTTGTGGATTGAGAAGCTTAATGGAGGAAATTTATATTGTTGTGTTTGTGAATAGAGAGGTGGTGGGAAGTTTCTAGAAATTTTTAGAGTCTAAGTATAAATTTAGAATTTGGGAATTGTTTTAGTATAAGATTAGCTATTGCAAAAAGGTAAATAAGGAGCCTTGTAACTTTGTGGTTACGTGTGTGCAAGTTTTGTAAAATATCATTATATTATTTAGTGTGCATCATAGGTTATCTAAAAAGGAAATAATAAATATGGCCAAGGAAAGTGAACGATAATTTAGAGCTGAGGCAACAAGAAGGCTGAATAGGTTGTCAACCGATAGCTATGAGTTATCGATCGATGGTGAATGATTGCCTGTTCTCCTTCAGTCTTTCGATCATTTTCTACTAAGTTTGATTTGCTAAGTCACTTGATATATATAAAGTATTAAAAAATTGTACGTGTATGTTTGAAAAGGCAAAATTAGTGAAATTTATTGTATATTAGGGAGTAAAAATAAATGAGGTATTAGTTGTGTATTTGTCAAACCTATAATTGTTGAAAAGTAAAAACATTGTGATTAAAAATGGGATTAGTGTGGAGTTAAATAAAGAAATTGATGTGTGTTGAATAGTCAAAGGAAATGCGAATTTAAATGAATGAGGGAGTCAAATTTTATATAGTGTTTTGTGTGGAAAAGTCAAGTGAAAGGAGTTATAAATTATGGAAAAAGTCAAAGTAATGGAAATGATGTGAGTTGAAAGGTCAAGCCAATGAGATTTTGAAAAGTCAAAATTAATTGAGGGGAAAGTGGAGGTGGTTGCCGGCTGTGAGTTATGTGTGTATAAAAATGTTTTAAATTTATTTAAATGAATTGAAAAGGGAATTGTGCGGGTATTTATGAAATTGTGTAAAATGGGGATTTGGAAGATTGGGGGGGCGGGGGTGGAATTTCGAACTTCGAGAAGATTTGGATGTTGAATAAAATTATTCCAATCAATATATTGTGTATTTTGATATTTAATAAAATATAATTTTAGTAAAATTATTTTTCATATATTTAAATCCTCTAATAAATTTTTGATATATCTTATGGTGGATAACATATTTTCAATATTATAGTATTTTATGTATTAAAATGAATCAAGAAATGCTATTTGTTCTAAGTTGAATATTAGCGCATTATAAGGAACATATAAAAAAAAAAATTTTTTTTGGAAAATACCTTTCCGGTATTTTGATAGTTAATATTTATTATTGTTAAAATAATTTTAAATAAATTTTTCAAAAAATAGAAAGTATGTATTTTAAAAGTGATAAAATCTTCAAATCCCGAATTTGTTCTAAAATCAAAAATTTACTTTCTTCTTGTTATGCATTTTTATTTTTTAGATATTTTTATTACATCCAAATAGGGGGTACTTTATTCTTTACATTTATGTATTAAAGTAAATAGAAGGTATTGTTACACAATTACAACAATAAATTTGTAAAAGGGAAAACTGTCAATGGATGTCTCGCTTATGTCTTATCTGAGCGATGGATGACCTCACCTGGAGGGAGGGATGACTCTCATGTGGCAGAGCTGAGCGATGGATGACCTCACTTGGGGGATGGATGACTCCTTTAGACAATGGGTGACCTGCTAGAAAGAAAATCGATTAAGGGCGTGGGTGTGAATCCCCGCGCAAGCCTTCCGATGCTTAAGTCAAATTCGTAGGAGTGAAATGCTTGAAAGAAAAAAATAAGTATCAATATCAGAGTTCGCATACCAAATGAGGGAGAGAGACCTCATATTTATAACGATGGGAGGGGCATCCATGCGTCGTGTGACCCAATCTTCATGGCAAGAATCTCGGAGAGGCTTTGACCGAGTCTCACGGGGGTAGTTTTAGGTCGATTCTTTTGGAGGTGTTGGCACGAGGATATGGGGGCGCTCAGATGTGGGCATGGCACCTTGGATGACCCTCACTCGAGGGTGTGTGCGAGCGCGGATGAGGATGCGGGTGCGGGCAAGAAAGAGAGCGTGCGCGTGCAAGGCCATGCACATAGGGTTGTGCACGAGTGAGGCCAAGTGCGAGAAGGCCGCGCGGGCTCAAGGGGAAATCAGGCACCCAAGGGCATCCGCCCGTGCGAACGCGTGGAGGCAGCCTCATGCGAGGGCGGTTGCGCGCGCTAAGGCATAACC